>NC_057809.1:368619133-369219133 GCF_018294505.1 Triticum aestivum | reverse complement strand
CTTTATTTAAAATACTAGAACATTTCCAAAAATCATGAAAATAAATGTGGCCTCTGTTTAGAATATTTCCAACAGGAAACATTTACTCCCAGAATTATTTGAGCATTTAAATTATTTTATAGCATTTAATGCCCAAATTCAAATACTTATGATTTAATTCAATGACCTTCTGTTGACCTAGAAAATTGTGCACCAATTTTGCCAGAGGTTCTAACCTAAGACAAAGAGGGTGAACATTTTAGAAGGGCATTTCAGGTTCATTGAAATTATTTTTAGTAAACCCTAGTTGATTACAAAAGGGTGCTGGGGGTTCTGCCTTCCCCATTTCAAGTTTCTGATGAAAAGTAAACATGATGCACACTCTAATGCATGGACTAGCTAGGGTGTGACAACTCACCCCCACTCAAAAGAATCTCGTCCCGAGATTTAGGATCCTCTAGAAAGAAGGTGGGGTACTCGAGTTGAAGACGATCCTCCCTTTCCCAAGTGGCTTCTTCCTCGGAATGATGTGACCATTGAACCTTGAGAAACTTGATATTATGACGTCGAGTGGTACGCTCAGCTTGATCAAGGATACGAACGGGATATTCCCGATAAGAGAGGTTATCTTGTAGATCAAGCGTTTCGTGGTCCACTCCACGGATAGGATCCGCGAAGCAACGCCTGAGTTGTGAAACATGGAAGACATCGTGAACTCTGGAAAGATGCGGGGGTAGTTCCAATTGGTAGGCAACTTCTCCTTGTTTGGCAAGAATACGAAAGGGTCCAATGTAACGAGGAGCCAACTTGCCTTTGATACCGAAACGATGGGTTCCCTTTAACGGAGTAACTCGGAGGTAAGCCTTCTCGTCGACTTCATAAGTCATAGGCTTATGTTTACGATCATATTGACTCTTTTGACAAGATTGGGCTGTTTTCAATTTCTCACGAATAACGCGAACCTGTTCTTCTGCTTCCTGAATCATATCCGGGACAAAGAGTTGTCATTCCCCGGTTTCTGACCAGTTAAGAGGCGTTCGACATTTTCGTCCATAAAGAACTTCGAAAGAAGCTTTGCCTAAGCTGGCTTGATAACTATTGTTATAAGCAAACTCCGCGAATGGAAGGCATTTCTCCCAACTCATTCCGAACGAGACGACGGAGGCTCGGAGCATATCTTCTAGAATTTGATTGACTCGTTCCACTTGACCACTTGATTGAGGATGGAAGGCGGTGCTAAAGGAGAGACGAGTTCCCATAGCATTTTGGAAACTTTCACAAAATCGAGAGGTGAAGAGACTCCCACGGTCTGAGTTAATTTCCAATGGAACACCATGAAGAGACACTATTCGGGAGATGTATAAATCGGCTAGCTGGCTAGCGGTGATACTCTCACGAACAGGTAGAAAGTGGGCTACCTTGGAAAGTCGGTCGATCACAACGAAGATGGCATTATTCCCTCTCTTGGTCCTGGGAAACCCAGTGATGAAATCCATACTGATTTTATCCCATTTCCATTCAGGAATAGCCAAAGGTTGAAGGGTGCCAGCAGGCCGTTGATGCTCTGCTTTAACACGACGACAAACGTCGCAGCTAGCAATGTATTGAGCGATTTCTCTCTTCATCCTAGTCCACCAAAACCTCTGGCATAGGTCTTGATACATTTTAGTACTACCGGGATGAATGGTGAGAGGGGATTGATGAGCTTCCTTAAGGATCAACTGGCATAGATGTTGTTTCTTGGGAACCACCAAACGGTTCTCGAAGAAGACAGCACCTCGCTCATCCATGGAGAAACATTTAGCAACTCCGCTAGCGATGTTTTCCTTAATCCAGGATATGCCCTTATCACGCTTCTGGGCAGCTATGATTTGATCCATAAGGGTAGGTTTCGCCACCAGGGTGGATAGGAATCCTTGAGGAACAATGTGAAGATTAAGCTTACGAAATTCCTCATGGAGAAATGGTTGACTTTGTTGTAACATTAGGTTGTTACAATAGGACTTACGGCTTAGCGCATCAGCCATGACATTGGCTTTGCCCGGGGTGTAAGTTATTCCTAAGTCGTAATCCGAGATCAACTCAACCCAACATATTTGCCTGAGATTCAAATCTGGTTGGGTGAAGATATATTTCAAACTTTGGTGATCAGTGAAGATCTCGCAACGATTACCGAGGAGGTAATGTCGCCAAGTTTTAAGTGCATGGACTACAGCTGCAAGCTCTAGATCATGTGTGGGATAATTTTCCTCACATGGGTGTAATCGTCGTGAAGCATAGGCAATTACCTGACGATCTTGCATGAGTATGCAACCTAGTCCTTGTCGCAAGGCGTCGCAATAGATAATAAAGTCCTTGGAGAAATCTGGTGGTACCAGTACAGGAGCAGATGTCAGGCGTCTTTTCAGTTCCTGAAAGCTGAACTTGCACTGTGGATTCCACTCGAACTTTTTATCTTTCTTGAGGAGTTCAGTTAGAGGTTTAGCAACCTTGGAGAAATTCTCGACGAAGCGGCAACAATAGCTCGCTAGGCCAAGGAAACTCCGAACTTGCTTGACCGTTTCAGGTGGAGTCCAATCAAGGATGGCTTGAACTCGCTCGGGATTGACAGAAATACCCTTACCAGAGATTACATGGCCTAGATAGGTCACTTCTGGCAACCAAAATTCACACTTGGAGAATTTGGCATAAAGGCGATGCTCTCGAAGTTTCATCAATACCAGCCTTAGATGTACGGCATGTTCCTCTTCATTCTTGGAGTAGATGAGTATGTCATCGAGGTATACTACGACGAATTTGTCCAAGTACTCCATGAAGACCGAGTTCATTAACCGAGAGAAGGTAGCCGGGGCATTGGTTAAACCGAAGGACATGACGGTGTACTCGTATTGGCCATAACGAGTAACAAAGGCCGTTTTGGGTATGTCCCCGTTTCTGATTTTGATTTGATGGTAACCCAACCTCAAATCCATCTTGGAGAAGACTGAGGATCCAGCGAGCTGATCATATAGATCGTTGATCCTGGGAAGCCGGATATTTGTTCTTGATGGTGACCAAGTTGACAGGTCGGTAATCCACAACCATTCGATCCGTTCCATCCTCTTCTTAACGAAGAGGACGGGGCAAGCCCAAGGAGAGGAACTAGGACGGATGAAACCCTTTTTCAAGGACTCATCGAGTTGATTCTTAAGCTCGGCTAGTTCTAGGGGTGCCATCTTATAGGGTCTTCTAGAAATTGGAACGGTTCCTGGAACAAGGTCTATCACAAACTCGACATCCCTGTCAGGTGGAACACCTGGCAGTTCCTCTGGAAAGACATCCGGAAAATCTCGGACTACCGGAACATCCTCAAGGTCTGGAAGAGGGTTGGCATTTAGTGAGTAAAGCTGGCGCTTGGCCACTCGAGTTAAGACATTGACTGTCTTGCCCGATGGGTGAGTAAGTTGAACGGTTCTAGTGGCACAATCGATCTTAGCATAATGAGCTGACATCCAGTCCATACCCAAGATGATATTTATGTCGGAGGACTTGAGAGCTATTAAGGATGCAAGGAAGACAAGTCTATCGACAAGAATTTCGTTCCCATGGCTTACTCTAGAAGTTTGCCATTTGGAACCCGGAGTTTGAATTACCATGGAAGTGGGCATGTCGCAGAATGTCGTGTTATGCAATCGAGCATAGTTCTCGGATATGAATGAATGAGATGCTCCAGTATCGAAAGAACAGATGCCGGATGGCAGTTAACAAGGAGCGTACCAAGGACGACGTTAGGATCCTCATGAGCCTCCTCGGCTGAAACATAATTGACATGGCCACGTACAGTGGTGGCCGGCTTGGCGTAGAAGTCTTCCCCGCTGGCTTACCACGGCCAACGGACTTTCCAGTTTGATTGGGGTTGTTGTTCTGGGGACACTCTCGGCTATAGTGACCCGGCTCTCCACACTTGAAGCACGTCACCACATTGGGGCGTGGAGCAGCATTAGCAGCGGGGCCACCATAGGGCTTGGGCGGTGCATATTGCTGGTTGGGACGAGGCGCCTCAAAGGATGGCCTCGGGATGAACCTGGGTGGCAGTGCCGTGCTTGGAATCCACACCCGGCGCTTCTGAGCTCCGGAGCCGGATGAAGAGCCAAAATCACGGGAGTGCTTGCGTGAAGCGTCATAATCAGTCTGGCCTGTCTCAGCACTGATGGCTTTATTGACCAACTTCTGAAAGGATGTGCACTCGTGCAGACGGAGATCGCGGCGAAGCTCAGGGCTAAGTCCCTTGCGGAACCTTGCCTGCTTCTTAGCGTCAGTAGAAACCTCTTCAGGAGCATAACGTGCCAGATTCCCAAATTCACGACTATAAGCATCCACAGTCAGTCTTCCTTGGGTGAAGTTGCAGAATTCCTCCCTCTTGCGATCCATGAGACCTTCCGGAATGTGATGCTCACGGAAAGCCTCACTGAATTCAGCCCAAGTAGTGATTTGGCCGACCGGGCGCATAGCTTCGAAGTTTTCCCACCAAAGGCTAGCAGGGCCTTCGAGGTGATAGGCAGCATAAGTAACCTTGTCGGCTTCGGCTACGTTGGCAGAACGTAGCTTGTGGGTGATGCTGCGAAGCCAGTCATCCGCGTCGAGGGGCTCGACGGAATGGTTAAACTTTGGTGGGTACAGCTTGATAAAGTCATTGATTGACACCAAGTCATTTCGTGGGTGGCGTGCAGTGTTCTGCTCAATCCGCTCCAGCAGGCGGTTAGTCTCACGCTTGTTTCTTTCCGCCTCCAGCATTACTTCGGCCAGAGAAGGCGGGTGAGGCAGATTTTCACCTCTAGCTGCACTGGCTTCCCCCTGCTCCGGGACAGCAGGGTTGCCGCGGGTGTTGACCATCCTAGGAGAAAACAAGACAACGGTTTAGACAAGGATGGCTCAAACTTAGCAAGGAAGTGCAGAATGTAATGGATAACACGGAATGCAGAGATGTTCATCCGTATGTCATGGTAATATAAAACTGCCATATATATACCAACGGTCATACACATCATACATAGTTTAGTACAAGCCCAGGCTACAGTACAACTATGATGAAAGACGTTACATCTCATCGGAGGCATTCCAAGCTCCTATACATTATTTGTCTACACCTCCGGAATCGATTACACGCCAAGTCATATTCCACAAGTCACGCAGGACAGTGGAGATACAACTACTACAATACTAGTGGTATTACTACTAACTCAGACAGCTCCGTAGTAGTCCTCATAGAAGTCACCTCCATAGCCTGGAAGTTCAACGTGACCATCCGGAAACAGACGGTCCTGAGGAGCCTGTGGACCATAGGGGCTAGGATGAGGTCTTGGACCAACAAACGGTGGCCTGCGGGGACCACGGGGTGGGGTGATGCCTCCCACATCATGCCAATCCACCATGTCTGGCAGAGCTGATCTCACAGGATACAAATCCCTTGTATCCATACATCCAGCTTGCACCGCAGGTGCAAACCGAGTCAATGTGGCCCAATGATCAGCACGGGTATTGAAAAGCTCCAACCTCAAGGCCCGATTCTCTCGGTCCTTATCTTCGAGCATCTCGGCAGTGGTACGAGTTAATGAGTCCTCCTGAGTGGAGTCAGCATAGATGGCCTGAAGATACCCTTGCGCTCCCGGAAGTGAAGCTGGCATGTAACGGAAGTCGGTGTTCCGAAGCAGGCCAGTCCGGACTCGCATGATGGTCATCATGGAATAGGCAGCATCCTGCACAGCCATCTCAACGGTAACCCCGAGTCCATAGGAACAGTGAAGGGGCTCGGTAGATCCAGGATAAGAAGGAAATATCCTGACGGTGCAGAAATACTGGCTTTGGTTAAAGTTGCGGAACTGCTCTTCGACGGTGTATTCGGGATACCAATGGTAACCCGTCTCGATCATGACCCGAACTAACATAGCGGTATGACCGGGCACGTCGAGGCACCTGGTCAGGCGAACCACTTGGTTATGAACACGGTTGGCCATCTGAAAGCACAACCACAAGACAAAGACATCAGAATTTCTAGGGAAAATTGGACAGCATAACGGCTGTAAATGCTCAGAAAAAGATTTGAGACCTCCACAACAGTTCACAATACCACTCAACAACATCATATCAAGGTTCTGATTCAATTAGCAACATACTAAGAATAGTAGAAACTGAACTGGGACTTGTAACAACAATCCTATAAACTACTACGGATTAGTAACACGTGAACCTGATAGAGGAAGAGAGCCTAGTCCTTAACCCACGTTGAATGAGGAGAGAATGACTCAGATCAGAGGCATAGGTAAAGGAGTAAAAGAACCTTACGTTCCCTCCCACAATCAATTCCCCTACATATAACTAGAGCATTTCTAGACTCGACATCGACCAGTTTGGCTCAACGAACCTACAGGCAGTCCGGCTCTGATGCCAACGCTGTCAGGACCCCGATTCCAAGTCACATCGATCTAGCCGGTAACACCTCATATCACTTTGCGGCCTCACGCACGGTATCCCACGGGTGTCGCCTTACCATGGCCCGGGACCGTTTGCGCCTTTTGGCTCACGTATATGATAGTGTCGCTAGCATCCATATGACAGAGAACCCGGGCCGACATGGCTAGTCGTGAACCCAAAGCGGCACAGACCTATGGAGACAGGCATACATGAATCACATCGAACATGTCGGTCATCAACGAGTGATTCCGGGCTGTAGCACTGGGCTAACAGGACTCCGGGGAACCCCGGGCTGTAGCAGGCTAGGCAGGACTCCGGAAGTCACCGTGTGACATTTCCCCGAAGGGACAGACATAGGGACGAAGTGAAACACATGCCGGCCAGTCAAGTGTCCTGAACAGTAGTGCTGGGCTAGCAGGACTCCGGTGAACCGGGCTGTAGCGGACTACTATGGCTCGAGGAACACTAGACTACATTTCCCCATAAGAAAGGCTGCCAAGGATAAACAACTAGATTGTCGGATCCCACTCATACCAAGCATTTCAATCATACACACAATATGCCCGATATGAGTACATACAACATGGCATCACAACAAAACTCTACAACTCAAGTACTTTATTTAAAGGCTCCAGAGAGCCATACATAACATGTCATACAGATAGGGGTCACATGACCCGACACTCAAGTCATACAATCATACAAGCACATGCGGAAGCAACTAGTCTGAGTACAGACTCTAGAAAGAAAGAAGGCTTCTCGAAGCCTGTCTATCTACATAGGGCCCTCCATGGCCAGGATCACCACCTGGGTGGCTAGTCACTCGTCGACGTCAAGGTCTACATAACACCCATCGGAGGGGGCAGTGTTGTCGTCTGAAAACAACAAATAAGCAAACATGAGTACAAAGGTACTCAGCAAGTCTTACATCAGAACCTACTATACATGCTTATTCTCAAGAAGGCGGTGGGGTTGATGCAGCAAGCCAGCTTTGACTCTTGGCTAAGCTATCCTACGGAACTCCACCAGTAAAATAGTTTTCGCACACGAGTCCACTACTCACCAACACAATACTCCACCGGGGATCCTCCCTCGTCATCCTACGAGAGGGCCATCCTCGGTACTCACACTTATCTTGAGTCTTTTAGTAGTATCCATTAACTTGTCTATGAACTGTATATGCAACCAAGTAGTCCTTTACCGCGGACGCGGCTATTCGAATAGTTTTATACCCTGCAGGGGTGTACTTCGTCACACATGTTTCCACCACTTAGCGTCTGCACACGACATGTGCTCGGCAGACTTCAAGCGAAAACCGACGTGGGTGTAGACCACGACCTGACTAACCTCACAAGTCTCTAGTCCAGGTTTATCGCCTATTCAGGTTCCATCCGCAAGGAAATCCGGCCGGGGTGTCCTCAACGGCCCCAAACGATGTGAACAGGGTTCCCGAGACACCAAACGGGTGACTCGGTACACCGTGCCACGGTGTATCTACCGCAACATAGCCCACCCCTAGGGTCAGCGCTACGCACGGCCGCCAACACATGTCCTACAAACACCAGAAACTAGTTGCAACTCCTGGACAGAGGCGAGAGGGGTCAGTAAGTCGAGCGGGGTCATATTTCAGGGCCCAATGTGTGGTAGTAGCTGAATCTTAAATCACGCATACAGATCTCAGTTCTTAGGGACGGCCTCAATGAAACAACCCACCATGTACTCCTACATGGCCTCTCATCGATACCTTTACCAAAACATGTTCAACACATCCCTCACATTACCGGCATAAGCATTTCACTCTAGCCCATCTCCCAGATGAACCAGACCTGACACAACTCTAAGCATAGCAGGCATAGCAAGGTAGGAATCACATACATGGCTCAATCAACTCCTACACATGCTAGTGGGTTTCATCTAGTTACTGTGGCAATGACAGGTCATGCAGAGGATAAGGGTTCAACTACCGTAGCACACAGCAGTTTGAATCGCGTTGTCTTAATGCAGTAAGCAAGAGCAGAAGCGAGAACATGGGTTTGTATCGGAATGATCAATGGTTGCTTGCCTGATGGAGTGGTAGCGGGATACTGCCCTTCAGTTGGATACTCGTGAATATCCTCGGAGGCAGAACCTACCACGGAGAACACATCGGAACACAATCAACACATGACGATATGCAACAATATGATGCATGCTACGACATGGCAATATGATTGTGTCTTGGCCTAATGCAAGCTAAAATAGAAAGGGATGAACTCATTTGAATCAAAGATTCAAATATTAGCTCATTAAACATGGCATTTATAGTGCATTACCTTATTCTGCCTAAACATCAAGTTAAACTTGTTTTGTCTTGCATGAAACCATTACATATGGATAGATTGAATTTTTCTGATAATTTTTCATATATAAATTATTTCATTTGGAGTTACGGTTGAATTTCTATGAATTTTTGAAGTTTGAACTATTTTCTAGAATTTCCTGTATAAAAGTAAATCCAGAAAATGCATTACTGCATCAGCATTGCGTCATGCTGACCTCAGCAGGTCAAAGGCGCCAGCCTAGGTCAAACCTGACTAGTGGGCCCCTTCTGTCAGCCTCTCAGTGCACTAACTACGTTTAGTTAGCCTAATTACTGGGCAGGGCCCACTAGTCAGTGACTATACTAATTAAACTAACTAATTTTAGTTAGAAACTAATCTGGATAATTAGCAGAGGGGGGCCCACTTGTCATTGACTCAAAGGAGTCAACCTGGGCCCACCCAGTCCACGTCAGTGGTTAAACCACCGGTCAACAGGGCTAATCCCGCCGGCGTTGAGTCGCCGGCGAGGCCGAGACGGCGGAGGGCTTCAGAAAATGCCCTCAGGCGACCAAATCGACGGCGGAGACCATCTACGGGTAGCTGGGAATGAGCCGCAGCATTTGGTGGTGGTAGTTGGGCTCGGGGTGGCCGGAAACGTCGCCGACGACGAGCTTGGCGGTCGCCGGAGTCGGGTGAGGTCGGTTTCGATGGTACGGTGCACGGGAGGAAGATCTGGTGGTGGCTACAGGTTCCTGGTGCTGCACTGAGCATGGTGAGGCGCTCGGACGCGTGCTTACACGGCCGTAGCCACGACGGCGACATGGCCGGCGGCGAGGAGCGCTCGGGCTCGAAGGGGGCGGTGGATACGAGGCGTAATCGAGCACGGGAACTAGGGGGAAAAGAAGAGGAGCTCACAGCGGAGTTAAAGAGGGGGTCAGCAAGCTCGGGGACGGGCTGGAGAAGAGGTGCGGTCGCGGGCGATCTTGGATGCCCGAGGTTTAAGACGAGGGCGAAGGCGGCGTTGCAGGGCTTCCGGCGAAGCGTGGCTCGGTGGGGAGGACGAGGGAGTCGAGGCGGAGCTGATGGGCTAGTCGGAGGTGCGAGGGGAGGTCTCTGGCGGCGACTACGGCGATAGGCGGCGAGGGACGCGCTCGGCCATCGCGGGAGAGGATGAGGGAGACGAGGGGGAGAGTGAGAGAGGACGAGAGGGAGATGTGGGGGTCGCGTGGCATCCTCTGGGCGTCTCCCGGCGTCGGCAGAAGCAGGAGGTGGCCGGCGCGTGGCCGGCGCGCGGCGAGCACGCGCCCCTGCCTCCTAGTGCGAGGTAGGGGGTGACTGGCCGAGCCAGTAGGCTGGGCCGAGCTAGGTAAGGCCCAGGTGGGCTTCTTTCTCCCTTTTTTGATTTAGTTTCTGTTTTCTATTAAACTGCAACTGTTTAGCTTTATTGAAAATACTAGAACATTTCCAAAAATCCTGAAAATAAATGTGGCCTCTGTTTAGAATATTTCCAACAGGAAACATTTACTCCCAGAATTATTTGAGCATTTAAATTATTTTATAGCATTTAAATGCCCAAATTCAAACACTTATGATTTAATTCAATGACCTTCTGTTGACCAAGAAAATTGTGCACCAATTTTGCCAGAGGTTCTAACCTAAGACAAAGAGGGTGAACATTTTAGAAGGGCATTTCAGGTTCATTGAAATTATTTTTAGTAAACCCTAGTTGATTTCAAAAGGGTGCTAGGGGTTCTGCCTTCCCCATTTCAAGTTTCTGATGAAAAGTAAACATGATGCACACTCTAATGCATGGACTAGCTAGGGTGTGACAATACTTTTATTTTATGTCCTCGTTGTTGGAAGCGGATACAACGCAGCTCCATGGCCAGTATGAAGCAAATAACCAGCGGGTAAAAGCAAAAAAAGGAGATATATCACAAAAGCTATCATTTTATTGATCAATGATACAAAAGTTCACTGGGACTAATTATACTTTGTTCCGGATGAGCTAAGACAAATTATATTTAACTAACATAGAACCTATCTGAACTAAGTACGGCTTTTGCAGAGAAGTCCATGATCTCTAGCCCGCTCCCTCACTCGGGAGCTTTGTATGCTATGATCATCGCGATCTCCGGAAGCGTTCCACTGGCGTCCAGGAAGGCAATCGCCTCCGCATGGCATATTATGTACGACTCAGCCACCTATGACGAACTCCGGACTGCATCCTCATGAGCTTCAAGATGGCAGGAGCTAGAATTCATCATGTCAGCTAGGACACATGTGCGCTTTTCAGCCAGTGTTGCCATCTCAATTTCCTTCTTGCAGAAGGCCTTGTACTCCTTGGCAAGCTGTTGATGTTTGCCGACAAGCATCTGATGTTCTTCGGCCAACTTCTTTTGTCTGTTGCAGATGGAGGCGAGGTCGGCAAGGCATCCCTCTAGGCGCGACCCTTCCTTCTCGAGGCGGCGAAGTCCTTGAGTGATCCTCGCATGAGCTACAGCTAGTTTCTCTAGCAGAGATGAAACTTGCGCCAGCGCAGGTGTCGATGTGTGGGAAGTGCCAAGACCACCTCTCCGCCCAGACGAGCAACCACTGCTTCAAAGTGGCGAATCAGAATCTCGAGGTCTAGCGGGACCTCGTTCACATACGGGGTCTTCCACATACTTATCACAGATTCGTGATGGCTAGCTTCTCATTGACCAGCTGCTCCCTTAGCGCCTCTTGTATATCTTTGAGTCCTATTGAGATGTACTTTGCTGCTATTCCGGGCGGGAGAACAAGGCTTGGTGTTGAGATGTTACTTGTAGGAGGGACGTTGAGCTTCTCGATCAGAGCATTTTATCCAACAAGGATATTCTGGTGTTGCTCAATTAATACACGGAGTTCCTTTGCCTCAGGGGAATAAAAGCCTTCTAGATTATTTGATTTGTTCGAGACATCTAAAAAGGTGACAAAAAGAGAGCGAGTCAAGAAAGCATCAAAAGAAAATTCATGCAAGGGTGGCGGGGGGATTATACACGTACCGCAAGCAGACGTCCTTGGCTTCTTTGCAGTTATCCCAACATCATTGTCATTGATAGCTCCCTATGACCACTTCTTGTCCACTTCGAGGGTGCCTCTTGATGTGGTTAAAGAAGCGGGCTTGGTCACCAAGGAGGCGGGTTTTGCGACAAGATCACTCCCTGCCACAGTTGAAGAATTTGCAGCTGGATCACTCGCTGCCGAGGGCATGTGCTTCGCCATTGAACTAGACTTGGCCGGAGGTTCCCTAGTGGTGGAGCATCGGCATGAAGGGAGATGGATGTCTCGTCAGAATTCTTTGAGTTGCAGTTCGGGTAGCTACGCGTAGTCCGTGGCACTGAGCTATGCAATTTCACTACAAGCGGTGGGGCACTTGGCAACGACGGTGACCAGCGTGTGTACTCCACGCCCTTGGAATGGTTTCCCGACTTGCTTGGAGGTGGGGGAGGAGTTGAGCCGCCTTTGCCGTTCCTGATGCCGCTCGTCGAGCCCTCAACATCTCTCGATCCATAGTTCTTTGACTTGTCGCCCCGTCCCATGGTGTCCTAATGATACGAGTGAAATAAAAAATACAAAGTTAGCAGGAGACAAAAGATATAAGTGTATCTACTGAGCATGCACATAGAACACGGAAAGTCAAGGTGAGGCATTAGCTTCAGATCGGATGTGTCGTGGGCGATGATAGAACTTGTGTGCTCTTGGACGCTACCCAGGGTCTTATTTTTATAGTAGCTTACATGACACATACATGGCAAGACTTGTGCTAGAGCCTTGATTGAACTAACTGGGAGCTCTGGATTACGTCCAGGATGTTGCTTCCTTATATGCAAAGTTGAAGTAAAATTGCCTTGTATGGATCCGTTCGATGTTCTTGAGTTTGAGTACTTCACGGAGCAATTTAATGATTATCTTTAAGAATTTTTTGGCATAGGTAATGTGCAAGTAATGTATTTGAGATTGGGCTTATTATCATATGAACGTGCCTTTTGCATGCTCGTTCAGAAAAATAGAAAAAAAAGAGGATTTTGCATGTATGTGACAAGCTTGCCTTGCACTTGGTATTTATACTATTCGGATATCTCAGCCGGCCGGGAAGCCCGCATGTATATATCCGAATACCCGCAATACTCAAACTAGGCATATACGTGTACCTGTACATTAGCCCACTCCTATACTAGCTAGTCTTTGGTTACCTTTTTGCATGCACACGTAAGGTAGCATACATGCATGTATTTTTTGGTAGATTATACGCGGCAACCATGTACGCATGTTTACGTACTTGAGTATTTACGGGCCGGCCAGCACACACACGTATTTATCCAACGAGAGGCGGGCCCATCAGCAGCCAGGTAACCGCGTGCACGCAAGATGGTTTCCTTTCTTTTTGCAGGTTCAAACAGAAAGGTGCTAACAAAAGGAAGGTGTAGAAGTGGCATTATGATTTACTTAGCTCACGGAGGAGCAATACACGATCGGCGAGTCACCAGAATTTGGAAACGAATACAAAAGAAAAGATTACCTGCCGAACGAAGACAGAGTACGGGCCAAGAAATTTGATTCGTTCCTTCTCATGTTTCCTTTCTTCTGCATCAGCCGACAAGGTCTCAACATTAGAGGGGGGACGCAGCAAACCCACAAGAGAAATCTCACAACATCTCACGCACGGATCCGGATGCATACATCCAGCATCCATCAAGTAGCAGCAAGACCACGCAACACCACATCCAGCAAGATGCACGTTGGCAGGAGATTGGCGGCTCGGCGTACCCTCATCCGCGAAAAGAACTCCGATGGCGATGGACACAAAGGTCATGTTTCCGGAAGGTGAGACTAATGTCTAATTCTTTTCTTTTGTCTTCCCCTTACATCCGGCATGCATGCACTACATGGAGAGTGCGTGCTCATCACCGAAGACAATGCTTGTTTGATTCCGCCGCTGACACTAGAGAGGACTTCATCAAACAAGGTGACTACACCAACATCACCGGAGTTTGTCCACACCAAGCCCTTCATCGGGCGCAGACGGAGCTCGCCAACGATGGATCCCAATCACGCACTTCTAAAAAGTCACCTTCCTTGGCCCCATGAGGCAGCGCCTTTGTCTTGGCGGACCACCGAATACGGCGTCTAACCAAAACGAGGTGCGCCCTTCATGGCATAAAGGTTTCTGCGTACAGGCGGCATGATCCTAGGCTCGGTAGACCACCGAATATGACGTCTAGCTGAGACAGGGCATCAATCACCCCCCTCCATGTCATGTTTCTTCTACCCCGTGATGTGTTTCACTTGTATTGGTGGACCATCGAATATGGCATCCATCCGAGACGAGGAGCACCCTTCATTGCACAGGTCTCTTCATCATACAGGAAGCATGCTCCTTGTCTTAGAAGACCACCGAATACGGCGTCTAGATGAGACGAGGCATCAACCGTGCCCCTCCTTGAAGCCATCCTTCTTCAGCACCACAATGTTTTGCCCTTGTCTTGGTGGACCACCGAATACGGCGTCCAGCCAAGACAAGACCACTGAATATGGCGTCTAGCTGAGACGGGGCATCAACCACACCCCTCCATGTCATCTTTCTTCGTCCTCGTGATGTTTGCCCTTGTCTTGGTGGACCACCGAATACGGCGTCCAGCCGAGACGAGGTGCACCCTTCGTTGTACACAGGTCTCATCATCATACGGGTGACATGCTGCTTATCTTAGCAGATGTAACGACTTAGAGGCATAACCGCATTGAAAGCAATGTCGCAAGTGAGGTAATGTTCACACAACCCATGTAATACATAAGGGAAAAGAGATACATAGCTGGCTTACAATCGCCACTTCACACAAATACAAGAATAAAGCATTACATCACCCAAATACAATCAAGGTCCGACTACGGAACCAAAATAAAAGAAGAACCCCAAATGTGATAGGGTCCTCGATCGACCCCAACTGGGCTCCACTACTGATCAACTAGAACGAAACAACACAAAGGACAAGATCTTCATCGAGCTCCTCCATGAGCTTGGTTGCGTCATCTGCTCGGTAACATCGGCACCTGCAAGCTGGTTTTGGAAGTATCTGTGAGCCACGGGGACTCAGCAATCTCGCACCCTCGCGATCAAGACTATTTAAGCTTATAGGTAAGGTAAAGGTATGAGGTGGAGCTGCAGCAAGCGACTAGCATATATGGTGGCTAACATACGCAAATGAGAGCGAGAAGAGAAGGCAAAGCACGTTCGAGAAATCTATGATCAAGAAGTGATCCTAGAACAACCTACGTCAAGCATAACTCCAACACCGTGTTCACTTCCCGGACTCCACCGAGAAGAGACCATCACGGTTACACATGCGGTTGATGTATTTTAATTAAGGTCAACTTCAGGTTTTCTACAACCGGACGTTAACAAATTCCCATCTGCCCATAACCGCGGGCACGACTTTCGAAAGTTCAAATCCCTGCAGTGGAGTCCCAACTTAGCCCATGATAAGCTCTCACGGTCAATGAAGGAATAGACCTCCTCCCAAGATGTTCCGATCAGACTCGATATCTCGGTTCTTCAAGACACTTCGACAGGTTAAAACAAGACCAGCAACACCACCTGAATGTGCCGACAAATCCCGATAGGAGCTGCACATATCTCGTTCTCAGGGCACACTCAGATGAGACATCCTACGAGTAAAACCAACACTCAAGTTGCCCCGAGGTGGCCCCGCAGTCTACTCGGTCGGACCAACACTTAGAGGAGCACTGGCCCGGGGGGGGGGGGTAAAATAAGATGACCCTTGGGCGCACGACCCCCAAGGGAAAAGAAAACGCTAGGTGGCGAATGGTAAAACCAATGTTGGGCATTGCTGGAAGAGTTTTATTCAAGGCGAACTGTCAAGGGGTTCCCATTATTACCCAACCGTGTAAGGAACGCAAAATCCGGGAACATAACACCGATATGACGGAAACTAGGGCGGCAAGAGTGGAACAAAACACCAGGCATAAGGCCGAGCCTTCCACCCTTTACTAAGTATATAGATGCATTAATTAAATAAGATATATTGTGATATCCCAACAAGTAAACATGTTCCAACAAGGAACAACATTTCCATGTTCCAACAAGGAACAGACTTCAATCTTCACCTGCAACTAACAACGCTATAAGAGGGGCTGAGCAAAGCGGTAACATAGCCAAACAATGGTTTGCTAGGACAAGGTGGGTTAGAGGCTTGGTTCAACAATATGGGAGGCATGACAAGCAAGTGGTAGGCATCGTAGCATAGGCATAGCAAAAGAGCAAGAATCTAGCAAGCAAAGATAGAAGTGATTTCAAGGGTATGATCATCTTGCCTGAAATCCCGCAAGGAATAAGAACGAGTCCATGAAGAAGACAAACGGACGTAGTCGAACGGTTCCTCACAAACGACGTTAACGGAACCAACCCGAAGAAGCAACACCGGAAAGAAGCAAACAACATAGTAAACAACCACCACATAGACATGGCATGATGCGCAAACAAGTATGATGCATGTTCGGTTTAATGAAGCATGGCATGGCGAAATGCACAAACAATCCTACAAATTAAGTGGAGTTCAACATGCAACTCCGTTGCATATTGACGAAACACCACATGCAAGTTATCTAGTTCGATCTCGTTTATGTACCCAACAATATTAAATGTTGTTAAACATGGCAAGAGCGGAAGCATGATGAAACTATCTAATCTAGGCAAGTTTAAATGAGGCCGGAACAACAAAACAACAAGTCCGAAAACTCCTCATGTGCATAATTTAGGTTTGGTACTGTTCTGCCCTAAACATTATTTTAGAGTTGTTAAACATGCAAGATGTGTGCACCATGATAATCTAGGCATTTTTCCACCCCATTTACATATAAAGTTCATTAAATTTGGAGCTACGGTTATTTAGTTATGAATTAAATCATTTTAACATGGCATAGGAGTAAATTTAACCAAACATCATTTTAAATATATTTTTAAACATGGATGAAAATGACATATTATGAAACTAGATGAAATTCTAAGCATTTTTCATATTAAGTTTATTTTAATATGATGCATCGTTTGTGAGTTACAATATGCATGATCATGAAGGGGTTTTCTGCAAAACTGTGTTCTCTGGAAATTAGCAAAATTCGCAGGACCAGGAAAAAAACACAACGGGCCGAATCTGGAACAGAGCATGGGCGCAGGATAGTATGCAGCGCACAGGGCAAGGGGAAAATGGTGGCTTCTCACACTAGGCCAACGGGCCGAAGGGGAAGCAGAGTGGTGGGCCGGCGGATCTGGCAAAGAGGAGCTGGGCCTTGGAGACCGAGCGGGGAGCTGGGCCAGGCCAGGGCGTGCGGTGGCCCATGCGGGCGAGAGGGGGTGAGCGTCGGCATCATCCTTCTCCCGTGCACCTCACGGGCAGAAGAACAAGGCGGCGGCGTGACAAAACTCCGGCGACGGCGGGGTTCGGCGAAGCTGAAGAGGCCGGGAACAGGTCGCAGGGCCCCAGATCCGGTGGATCTGGCAAAGACGGGGCCAACAACGAGCTCCCTGGGCGGCGGCAGTGGGCACCTGCGAGAGAGAGGGAGAAATTAGAGGGAGAGGCCGAAGGAGGGAGGAGAAGGAAGTAGAGAGGCGGGGCGGCGAGGCTGGCTTTCTGGAGGTCTCCGGCGATGGGCGTCACTCGTTGCCGGCGAGCGCGGACGACGGGGCAGCGGGGCGCTGTTGGCGGCGGAGTCTCGATCAGGATCGCTAGGTCAAGCGGGTACGGGCGGCGGCGCAGATGATTAGGAGAGCGGAATTGGAGGTGGAGGGGAAGGAATGACCAGATTTGGAAGGAGGGGTTTCCTTATATAGGCAGGGTTAGGGTTTGAGAGGTTAGGAGAGGTTTTCGGAGCCTCCGACCGCGATCTGACGGCTCCGGACGCGAGGAGGGGTAGGTTGGAGCTTGTGGGCTGTGCAGAAGGCCTTGGACTGAGACAACAGAAGGGAGAGACCCGGCATTGTTTCCGGAAACCAAAAACGTCCAATGTTAGACCGACTATAATGTCGCTATAGTTATCCGTTGGGCTATCAAACGAACTCCGAATGCGATGAAACTTGGCAGGCGGCCTTCCTACAACATAACAACACCACATGCCAACTTTCAGCCCATTCCGAGAACATTTTTCTAGCCACTTATAAAATAATAGTTCGGACATGCCGCGGGCGCGTGCAAGTGTGGCTGGGCTCAGAACGGACAACGGACGGAACGAGGAGAAACCCGGTTGGATGCAGGTTTTGAAAACATGATGATGCAATGCATATGATGATATGATGAAATGCAACATGCAAGCAAAATACATGGCAACAACAGCGAATAACTGGATGACACCTGGCGCAACGGTCTCGGGGCGTCATGACACTCCACCACTACGAGAGGATCTCGTCCCGAGATCTAGAATGGCACCGGAGGAAAAAACGGAAGAGAAAGAGAAGAGGTAAAACTAAGTTGCTTCTTTGACAAACGAGTGAGACCAAAGAACCTTGAAAAGGTTAAGACATTTCGAGAAAAGAATACAACGAAGGTGAACAAGTCGAAAACACTCTGTTAGAAAAAAGGACAAAGAACATTACGAAAAAAACCTTGAGGTTGGAGGGCAAGATATATATTGAAACCACTCCGGTTAAGTCAAGATAGAGAAGGATTAAGAATGATATAATTTGGACAGCACTCCGACTGAAAATGGAAGGAATTAACAAGAACTTGACAAGATGAGAGGATACTTGATGAAAACACGACACACTGCCTCCGGAACTATTGAATGAATGGAACAAGGGGTAAGAAAGATTTCAGACGGCACTCCGGTTGAGAAGGAAGCCAAAAACTTGACAGAATGGGAAGAACTTGAGAAGAGGGCATGACACTCCGGTTAAATGGATAAACATGACAAGAACATGATCTTTGAAAAAAAAACGAGATGATGGTTGAATGTAGCAACAATACCATGCCTCCGGAACGAATGTAAGAATGGAATCAAAAGAACAGAGAGGAAAGCAACATCTTCTACCTCAAATGAGCTTGAAAAGCATCTTTAGGAGAAGGGTCGAACGGAGTTGTTGCAAATCCAACAACGAAAAGAATAAGCTTGATATGGTCTTATGGAATACATCTCAAAAATTATGAGGTGACAACCTGCCACTCACGGGAAGAAGAATTGGATTGGCATGAACAGGGAGACGAGAAGCTTATTTCACCGGGAGGATAAATGAAGAACTTGGATCATTGATAAACACCATAAGAGCGACAATCCTTAAAGGAAAGCTTTAGGAGAAATATAACCCAAGATAACTCCAATGAACAGTTTGATGGATTTAAAATACCTCATTCTTAACAACATGTGATTCGTGAAACATGATGTCAGGACCCCGACTCGATGCCACATAGGTCTAGCATGTAACACCTCATATCACTTTGCGGCCTCACGCACGGTATTCCCACGGGTGTCGCCTTACCTTTGCCCGGGACCGTTTGCGCCTTTTGGCTCACGTATATGATAGTGTCGCTAGCATCCATATGATAAAGAGCCCGGGCTGACATGACTAGTCGTAAACCCAAAGTGGCACAGACTTACAGGGACAGGCATCCATGACCCAGCTTCGAACGTGTCGGTCATCAGCAAATGGGTCCGGGCTGTAGCACTGGGCTAGCAGGACTCCGGTAAATCGGGCTGTAGCGGGCTAACAGGACTCCGGTATTCATCGCGTGACATTTCCCCGAAGGGACAGACACAGGAACGAAGAAGGACACATGCCGGCCAGCCTAAGTGTTCCGGAGCAGTAGCAAGCTACCATGGCTCAGTGGAACACTAGGAGACATTTCCCGGTAAGAGAGGCTACTAAAGATAAACAACTAGATGGTCAGATCCCACACATACCAAGCATTTCAATAACATACACACAATATGCTCGATATGTGCAATACAACATGGCATCACAAAATGACTCTACGACTCAAGTAGTTTATTCAATAGGCTCCGAGGAGCGAGATATTACAAACATGGGTCTCATGACCCAACACTCAGAGCATACAAGTCAAAGCACAAGCGGGAGCTATCATGTCTGAGTACAGACAACTATAAATGAAAAAGGCTGAGAAGCCTGACTATCTATCAGATCCTGCCGAGGCACAAGATCGTAGCTGAGGTATCAAGCTAAACGTCGAAGACCACGCGGAATTACTAGTGAGACTGAAGTCTCTCTGCAAAAACATAAAATAGGCAAACGTGAGTACAAATGTACCCAGCAAGACTTACATCAGAACTAACTACATATGCATCATTATCAACAAAGGGGATGGTGGAGTTTGACTGCAGCAAGCCAGCTTTGACTCGGTGGCTATCCTGAACTACGACTGCGAGTAACTTTTGAGGTGGCGCACACGAGTCCACATATTCACCATATCAATACACCACTATGGATCCGCTCCCGTCTCCCTACGAGAACGCCATCCATAGCACTCACGCTTATCTTGCGTATTTTAGAGTATCCACTTTCACTTGTCTATGAACTGATATAAGCAACCCAGAAGTCCTTTTCCGCGGACACGGCTATTCGAATAGATGATGTTAACCCTGCAGGGGTGTACTTCTTCACACACGCTCTCACCACTTACCGCCGTTTACACGACATGTACTCGGCAACCTTCAAGCGGAAGCCCAACGTGGGTGTCGGCCACGGCCTACCTAAACACTCAAGTCTCTAGTCCAGGTTTATCGCCTATTCGGGTTCCATCCATGAGGAGATCCGGCCGGAGTTTCGCTCACAGCCCCAAACGATGTGTACAGGGTTCCGTGACACCAAACGGGCGCCCGGTTTACCCGGCCACGTGCCTACCGCATCACAGCCCACCCCTACGGTCAGCGCTGCGCACGGCCTCCAGCATACTACAAACACCAGAAACTACTTGCAACTCCTGGACAGAGGACAAGGGTGATCAAGAAGCCGAGAGGGTCCATTGGTTTCGGGCCCAATGCGTGGTAGTAGCTGAATCATGGATCACAAACACAGAACTCAGTTCCTGAGGACGGCTGCAATGAGACAACCCACCATGTACTCCTACATGGCCTCTCACCGCTACCTTTACCAAATCGTGTTCACACACTTATCTCACACACAGTAGGACATGTTCACACGCCTCTGATTCATCCCCGATGAATCAGACCTGACTCAACTCTAAGCAGTAGCAGGCATGACAAACAAACATGAATGAGTAGGCACAACAGGGCTCAAACAACTCCTACTCATGCTAGTGGGTTTCATCTATTTACTGTGGCAATGACAGGTCATGCAAAGGATAAAGGGGTTCAGCTACCGCAGCAAGTAACAGTTGAATCGTTGTTGTCCTAATGCAGTAAAAGAGAGCAGGAGCGAGAGAGTGGGATTTTATCGGAATGAACAAGGGGGTTTTGCTTGCCTGGCACTTCTGAAGATAGCATTGAGTCTTCATCAGTGTCAACGATCACATCATCGGTATCACGTCTATCGAGAGGGGACAAATACCGGCAACACAAAAGGAACACAATCAATGCAATGCACAATATGATGCATGATCATGACATGGCAAAATGAATGTGTTTTGGGCTAATGCAACTATCAACAGATTAAATGAAGTTGGTTTGAATATAAAATTCAAATTCAAACTCCATATGTGATTATTCAAATGCCATTTACTTCATTTGCCCTAAACAGTAGTGATAAGTTGTTCTAACATGCATGAAAATGGTACAGATGGATTCCTTGAATTTTTCTGATAATTTTTCATATATAATTTATTTAATTTGGAGTTACGGTTAATTTTCTATGATTTATTGAAGTTTTAGGCATTTTCTGGAATTTCCTGATTTAAATTAAATCCAGAAAATGAGTTATGACATCAGCACTGCGTCATGCTTGCGTCAGCAAGTCAACAGGGTCGGTCAGGGTCAAACCTGACGTGTGGGGTCCACACGTCAGTGTCTCAGTCAACTAACTAGGTTAGTTAGCCCTAACTAACTTAGTTAGCCGGGCGGGGCCCGCATGTCAGTGGCCTACCTAATTAACTAAGTTAGTTAACACTAACTAACTTAGCACTAACTAACCAGGCGCTTGGGCCCACACGTCAGGGGGTCAAACCCCGGGTCAAACCCGCCGGAGTTGACCCGCGGCTTGTCGCCGGCGACGCCAGCAACAGCGGAGGGCGTCGGAAACGCTGCTCCGGCGACCAAAACGGCGACTGAGGGGCTCTACGCGTAGCTGGGAGTCGCCCGCATCCATTTGTGCAAGCGGCAGGGGCTGAGGTGGCCCGAGCTCACCGGAACGGGGCCCGCGGCGGCGACCGGAGCTTCGGGTTCGGGCGGGGCGAGGCCACAGAGGACGGGAGGGGTGGTTAAGGGGCTCGTCGAGCTCCTGAGGATGCTAGGAGCACGGTGCCGTGCTCGGCTTCGAGCCTTGCTGTCTGCAGTGACGGCGGCGACATCGCCGGCGGAGCCGAGCTCGCGGCTCCGGTGGGATCGGGGCTACAGGGCGCAATCGAAGGGGGAAAAAGGGAGGGGAGGCGTAGGAGCTCACAGCGGTGCCGTAGAGGAGGTCAGCGAGCTCGGGGAGGGGCTGGTGACGACGGGAGGTCGCCGGCGATCTCGGTGGCCCGAGGAGGAAGAAGACGTCGGGGACGGCGCTCCGAGGCTTCCGGCGTCACAAGGGTTGGTGGAGACGAAGAAGAAGGCGCGGCGGTTCTTCTGGAGGCATCGGCGAGGCGAGGGGTGGCCGGTGGCCACGGCGAACAGCGTCGGTGGCGACGGCTGCGCTCGGCACGAGAGGGAGAGAGAAACAGAGGAGGGGGGGGAAGAGCTCGGGAGAGAGTGAGGAAGAAGTGAGAGGTGCAGGAGGCTGCGTGGCGTCGCGGGAGGGAACCAGGGGAGGAGGAGGCAGCCAGGCAGGGAGGAGGTGGCCGGGGCGCGTGGCCGCGCGCGCCGGGCGCGTGCCCGTCCTCCTGGCAGAGGAGGAAGGCGACAGGGGAGGCGCTGGTGGGCTGGGCCGGCCAGGGGGGGGGGGAGCTGGGCCGGCTCGTGGCGCCAGGTAAGCTGGGCTTCTCCCTTCTGTTTTGTTTTATATTTCTGTTTTCTATTTTGTTCTGTTTTATTTTAACATCTTTTGCCATTGTTTGAATTTAAAAATAATTCAAACAATGCCAAAACTCCTCTGAATAACTTTATGTTACCTCTCTGGACTATTCCAAAAGTACATAAAACATTTCAAAGCATTTGAAAATATATTCATTATATATTATGAATATATCCCCAAATTCAAATAGATTATTGATTTAAATTCAGAGACCAAATAATTCCTTAAAAATATTCCAGAATTTTGGTTTGATATATAACTCTTGCCAAAATTCACAAAACTATTTTTAGGGCATTTTGGATTCACAGAATGCAATTTAAAGGGTGCTTGCCCTTATTTTAATTAGGGTTTTGAGGCTTCTGAATTCCTCAGTTCAAATTTCATTTGAATTTAAACATGATGCAGCAACCAAGCTAGTCCATGGCCAGGGTAAAGCTAGGGATGTGACAACTCACCCCCACTAAACAAGAATCTCGTCTCGAGATTCAAGCGTAGGGTAAGGTGAAAGGTAAACGCAACTAGTATAATCTTCACGATCCAGGTTGCACTTCAACTGAACGTTGATTTGATCACCATCATTGTCTCGACGTCTTCCTCTGAGGACTCCAACTGTCATGATAACGAGAGGGGAAGGAGACTCTAGAAGGGTCGATCTCCTCGAAGATCGAACAACTCACGGAAAGAGACATAGGACCAACTCTCGGGTTGAGACACGAGATACACATCAAGAGGGGTGGAAAGAAACGGATGACGAAGGTTCACTAGGTGGACAACAATTCCACACCGAAGAAGGTGGTAAACGATTGTCAACGTAGCGAGGAGTTGAGTCGCCATGAAACCACAACGAGACACCTTCGGAACCGTGACTCGTAGAGATATTCCCTTAAGTGGCAAAAAGAATTACTTTTGATTCAGAGATCATTGGAACTCTTTAAACCAGCCTAAGACAATTCTCGAGCGATCGTTTGGAGGGGGTCGGTAGAATGGCATACTCGGACTTGGATGATGTGGATTACCTTGTTGAAGACAACGCAATGGATGAATTTGCTTATCACCGGAAATGGAAGAGACCCATGGTAGAATGACACATTGGTGGTGCAAGCTGGGAACAAAATGCAAATGCTGGGAATGATTCTGGTAACTGGGGAAGAAGAACCCAACAAAGAGAGTGGATTCTATGTTTGAAAGATTATAGCATTGCCGAGGAAACTGAGAGCAACCTCGGTTAGTGCCGATGATAACACGTAGCGCTTGTGCGTGCTCTCAAGAACTTGAGCATTTCCATATTCATCAAAGTTTTACCAACATCCGTGTCAAGGATCCTGGCAACACAACTTGCTACCATGATGAATGGTGATGGAGGATGCAGATGCGAAGGAGGATAACACTTTTTCAGATTTCACCTTGGCGAGGCCAAGCAAATAAAATCTGGATGATCGACCGAGAGACATTTAGCACTCCGCTTCTAATGTTCTCCTTGACGTGCTAGTGTAATACACCCACAGATATGGTTTGATATCTAGAACATCAAGTAAAAGGTCGGACTTCGGGAGCAATGGAATCCATAAGGAACAGTTACGGAGGTAAATCCTACGAATCCTTATGGGGAGGTGGCTAACTTCCTCAACCAAGATACTACAATAATAGGTCTTCCGGCTGGGTGTGTTGGCCACGACATCCACTTTACCGGTTATCGAGGGACCAATATTATAGTTCTTGGGAAATGTTCCAACCATCATATCTGCCTGAGACTCAGATCTGGTTGGTGTCAGGATATTCCAGACTCATCGAGTCTAGGAAGAAAAATGAAAGTTTGCAACACAAATCGACGAGATGACGTTGCGAGATTCTCGGGAAATGAACTACGATAGCAAGCTCCAAAACATGAGCTGGTTCTGCTACAAACATGTGAACACGTTGTCCCAGACAAGCATGCCCACATGGTAGTCTTACAATAAAACACTACCGAGTTCTGGTTGGGAGCCATCATCGAGGATATCGAAGTTCTTTCATAAGTCCGGATTAGCTCTTATGAAGATACTCCTTCTCCTTGAACAAATCAGTTGGTGGCTTGATGTGCTAGGATACACATATGGAATGAAGATGATCAGTCTAACAGACCACAGAATTCTTCGCACGTGCATAACTGACTTGGGATGGTTCCAGAGGAGGCAAAAACATGCTCTCTCGAATTCACGACGGCAACTTACATCAAAATGCACGTGAATCAAGGAAGTCACTCCTTTCATCAAACAAGTACTTCATGAGCTAGCATGAAGAAAATGCTTTCAAAAGTTTCCAACACTAACTTAATGTTCAACAACATCATGGAGGAGATAAGGATGTTGTCAATGGGCTCAACAACAACTCATCGGAATTTCCATATCACTGGACTTCCACCATCGTGTGAACACGGTGATAGCATTGGTCAGATCCAAAAGATATAATGGTGTATGCTCGAGGGATCAACCACGAGGAAGACAACATTACGAGCATCGTTGGTTCTGACTTGATTTGACGATAGCCCACACTCAAATCAAAGGATTGATAAGACGATAGGTCCAGCAACTGATCACAGGGACCAATCGATGAAGATATCATCTTTCTTCAACACACACTACACAAGAACATCCCTTTGGAACGAACTAAGTCAGGCAAGCTTTTATCTTCCAACTCTCCAAGTCGTTGTCTAACTTAACCAACTAGCTCAGGGATATCCAACACAGATTCTTGGAGAAGGATGGTTCACAAGAAACCAACTTGATCACGAGCTCAACATAGCGGTCAGGTGACAACCTGGTAATACTTCTGAGAAGATAATCAGAAAATCACGAGCCACCGGTATGTTACTAAGCTCGAGAACAATCTTGCTTTCCAGGGCAAGACGATATGATCAATAGAGCAAGAATTTGAAATAATCCTAACTCATCGATCGAGGAGTGAACCAGGAGAATGGACTAGGTAGCACGATCAATCTTAGAATGATGATTCGATAACCAACATGCTAAGAATGAAGTTATTGTCCTTTAACTACCAAGCAACGGGGTTGCTAGGAGTATGGAGTTCACACATCACGATTCACTTGTCGGCGCTCCGGTTGCAACAACACGGAAGCGAGAAATGAAAAGGATGGCGAGAAGTATCACTACGTCAAGAATTCACAAGGGCTGGAGCAATTCTCATGAAGATCCTGACATAAAGGGGGTGATACTCCAAGGTAGAACAGAACCAAAGCTGGGTTGGCATTTGATCTGCGGAATACAACTACTTTGACCCAATCCTAGGTATGGATGAGGTACTGGAGTTTGTTTCTCCAAGTCATTCAGGACAGAATGGCTTGACGGACCATAAGGGTAATAGGCATCGGTAAACGAATGCATGCATACTCTTGACTATCAATTGATAGACGAGGGTCAGAATGCAACTAAAGAGAGACAACTCAAAGGAACATATGATTTTCTGAGTTGTGAATGCATAGATTAGCATGTCGAACGAGTTCAACATATTTCTTCCGGACAATCCATGCGGAAAAGTAGAACTGGCAGAGTCACAATTATGAATGGAGAACCCATCGAGAGCACTCCTGTTGTGATCTTTTGATCCAACAAACTCTTGCCGTAAGTGGTTCATGGTATTTGGAAGAAGGATATACCACGGACCTCGAGAACTGCTGTAAAGGTTACTAATAACCTAAGGGAACTAGCAATTACTATCAACATGAAGTAGGTAGGGTGAATCTCGGGTTCAAAACCCAGGAGTAGAATACCTACTACTAAGTGGCATCACGGGATGCTTTCGAGAATAAAAGCCAGAATCATCACACTGGGGATCACAAAACATTGCTAGATTACTAGGTGACTCCCTAAAAACCTAGGGCCATAATAATATCTCCAACATATATGTCAAGGTAACGGAGTACCTCAACTCACTGATTAGTGTGGTTAATCTGGCCCATGGGAACATTGAAACGGGAAGAAAGGATTTGCAAATGCATCAGACTATTTAGAAACCTGGAACGACTCGGACAGCATAACGGCTGTAAATGCTCAGAAAAGACTTGAGACATTCACAAAAATGGTGGCATAACCACTCAGAAGCACAATATCAAGGTTTCGAGATCAACAATTAACATATGGAGGTAGTAGGAACTGAACTCAAGCTTAACGAACAATCTTATAAGTCTACGGATTAGTAACACGTGATCCTGATGAAAAGAAGAGATAGCCTAGTTCTTAATCCCCGCAGGAAAGATAAGATGACTCAGATCAGAAGGGCATGAGGTATAAGGAGTAAAAAGAGCCTTACGTTCCATCCCACAATCAATTCCCTTATATAACTAAAGAATTTCTAAACTCAACTTCGACCAGTTTGGCTTGGTAATCCTACAGGCAGTCAAGCTCTGATACCAACGCTGTCAGGACCCCGACTCGATGCCACATAGGTCTAGCATGTAACACCTCATATCACTTTGCGGCCTCACGCACGGTATTCCCACGGGTGTCGCCTTACCTTTGCCCGGGACCGTTTGCGCCTTTTGGCTCACGTATATGATAGTGTCGCTAGCATCCATATGATAAAGAGCCCGGGCTGACATGACTAGTCGTAAACCCAAAGTGGCACAGACTTACAGGGACAGGCATCCATGACCCAGCTTCGAACGTGTCGGTCATCAGCAAATGGGTCCGGGCTGTAGCACTGGGCTAGCAGGACTCCGGTAAACCGGGCTGTAGCGGGCTAACAGGACTCCGGTATTCATCGCGTGACATTTCCCCGAAGGGACAGACACAGGAACGAAGAAGGACACATGCCGGCCAGCCTAAGTGTTCCGGAGCAGTAGCAAGCTACCATGGCTCAGTGGAACACTAGGAGACATTTCCCGGTAAGAGAGGCTACTAAAGATAAACAACTAGATGGTCAGATCCCACACATACCAAGCATTTCAATAACATACACACAATATGCTCGATATGTGCAATACAACATGGCATCACAAAATGACTCTACGACTCAAGTAGTTTATTCAATAGGCTCCGAGGAGCGAGATATTACAAACATGGGTCTCATGACCCAACACTCAGAGCATACAAGTCAAAGCACAAGCGGGAGCTATCATGTCTGAGTACAGACAACTATAAATGAAAAAGGCTGAGAAGCCTGACTATCTATCAGATCCTGCCGAGGCACAAGATCGTAGCTGAGGTATCAAGCTAAACGTCGAAGACCACGCGGAATTACTAGTGAGACTGAAGTCTCTCTGCAAAAACATAAAATAGGCAAACGTGAGTACAAATGTACCCAGCAAGACTTACATCAGAACTAACTACATATGCATCATTATCAACAAAGGGGATGGTGGAGTTTGACTGCAGCAAGCCAGCTTTGACTCGGTGGCTATCCTGAACTACGACTGCGAGTAACTTTTGAGGTGGCGCACACGAGTCCACATATTCACCATATCAATACACCACTATGGATCCGCTCCCGTCTCCCTACGAGAACGCCATCCATAGCACTCACGCTTATCTTGCGTATTTTAGAGTATCCACTTTCACTTGTCTATGAACTGATATAAGCAACCCAGAAGTCCTTTTCCGCGGACACGGCTATTCGAATAGATGATGTTAACCCTGCAGGGGTGTACTTCTTCACACACGCTCTCACCACTTACCGCCGTTTACACGACATGTACTCGGCAACCTTCAAGCGGAAGCCCAACGTGGGTGTCGGCCACGGCCTACCTAAACACTCAAGTCTCTAGTCCAGGTTTATCGCCTATTCGGGTTCCATCCATGAGGAGATCCGGCCGGAGTTTCGCTCACAGCCCCAAACGATGTGTACAGGGTTCCGTGACACCAAACGGGCGCCCGGTTTACCCGGCCACGTGCCTACCGCATCACAGCCCACCCCTACGGTCAGCGCTGCGCACGGCCTCCAGCATACTACAAACACCAGAAACTACTTGCAACTCCTGGACAGAGGACAAGGGTGATCAAGAAGCCGAGAGGGTCCATTGGTTTCGGGCCCAATGCGTGGTAGTAGCTGAATCATGGATCACAAACACAGAACTCAGTTCCTGAGGACGGCTGCAATGAGACAACCCACCATGTACTCCTACATGGCCTCTCACCGCTACCTTTACCAAATCGTGTTCACACACTTATCTCACACACAGTAGGACATGTTCACACGCCTCTGATTCATCCCCGATGAATCAGACCTGACTCAACTCTAAGCAGTAGCAGGCATGACAAACAAACATGAATGAGTAGGCACAACAGGGCTCAAACAACTCCTACTCATGCTAGTGGGTTTCATCTATTTACTGTGGCAATGACAGGTCATGCAAAGGATAAAGGGGTTCAGCTACCGCAGCAAGTAACAGTTGAATCGTTGTTGTCCTAATGCAGTAAAAGAGAGCAGGAGCGAGAGAGTGGGATTTTATCGGAATGAACAAGGGGGTTTTGCTTGCCTGGCACTTCTGAAGATAGCATTGAGTCTTCATCAGTGTCAACGATCACATCATCGGTATCACGTCTATCGAGAGGGGACAAATACCGGCAACACAAAAAGGAACACAATCAATGCAATGCACAATATGATGCATGATCATGACATGGCAAAATGAATGTGTTTTGGGCTAATGCAACTATCAACAGATTAAATGAAGTTGGTTTGAATATAAAATTCAAATTCAAACTCCATATGTGATTATTCAAATGCCATTTACTTCATTTGCCCTAAACAGTAGTGATAAGTTGTTCTAACATGCATGAAAATGGTACAGATGGATTCCTTGAATTTTTCTGATAATTTTTCATATATAATTTATTTAATTTGGAGTTACGGTTAATTTTCTATGATTTATTGAAGTTTTTAGGCATTTTCTGGAATTTCCTGATTTAAATTAAATCCAGAAAATGAGTTATGACATCAGCACTGCGTCATGCTTGCGTCAGCAAGTCAACAGGGTCGGTCAGGGTCAAACCTGACGTGTGGGGTCCACACGTCAGTGTCTCAGTCAACTAACCAGGTTAGTTAGCCCTAACTAACTTAGTTAGCCGGGCGGGGCCCGCATGTCAGTGGCCTACCTAATTAACTAAGTTAGTTAACACTAACTAACTTAGCACTAACTAACCAGGCGCTTGGGCCCACACGTCAGGGGGTCAAACCCCGGGTCAAACCCGCCGGAGTTGACCCGCGGCTTGTCGCCGGCGACGCCAGCAACGGCGGAGGGCGTCGGAAACGCTGCTCCGGCGACCAAAACGGCGACTGAGGGGCTCTACGCGTAGCTGGGAGTCGCCCGCATCCATTTGTGCAAGCGGCAGGGGCTGAGGTGGCCCGAGCTCACCGGAACGGGGCCCGCGACGGCGACCGGAGCTTCGGGTTCGGGCGGGGCGAGGCCACAGAGGACGGGAGGGGTGGTTAAGGGGCGCGTCGAGCTCCTGAGGATGCTAGGAGCACGGTGCCGTGCTCGGCTTCGAGCCTTGCTGTCTGCAGTGACGGCGGCGACATCGCCGGCGGAGCCGAGCTCGCGGCTCCGGTGGGATCGGGGCTACAGGGCGCAATCGAAGGGGAAAAAGGGAGGGGAGGCGTAGGAGCTCACAGCGGTGCCGTAGAGGAGGTCAGCGAGCTCGGGGAGGGGCTGGTGACGACGGGAGGTCGCCGACGATCTCGGTGGCCCGAGGAGGAAGAAGACGTCGGGGACGGTGCTCCGAGGCTTCCGGCGTCACAAGGGTTGGTGGAGACGAAGAAGAAGGCGCGGCGGTTCTTCTGGAGGCATCGGCGAGGCGAGGGGTGGCCGGTGGCCACGGCGAACAGCGTCGGTGGCGACGGCTGCGCTCGGCACGAGAGGGAGAGAGAAACAGAGGAGGGGGGGGGGAAGAGCTCGGGAGAGAGTGAGGAAGAAGTGAGAGGTGCAGGGGGCTGCGTGGCGTCGCGGGAGGGAACCAGGGGAGGAGGAGGCAGCCAGGCAGGGAGGAGGTGGCCGGGGCGCGTGGCCGCGCGCGCCGGGCGCGTGCCCGTCCTCCTGGCAGAGGAGGAAGGCGACAGGGGAGGTGCTGGTGGGCTGGGCCGGCCAGGGGGGGGGGATCTGGGCCGGCTCGTGGCGCCAGGTAAGCTGGGCTTCTCCCTTCTGTTTTGTTTTATATTTCTGTTTTCTATTTTGTTCTGTTTTATTTTAACATCTTTTGCCATTGTTTGAATTTAAAAATAATTCAAACAATGCCAAAACTCCTCTGAATAACTTTATGTTACCTCTCTGGACTATTCCAAAAGTACATAAAACATTTCAAAGCATTTGAAAATATATTCATTATATATTATGAATATATCCCCAAATTCAAATAGATTATTGATTTAAATTCAGAGACCAAATAATTCCTTAAAAATATTCCAGAATTTTGGTTTGATATATAACTCTTGCCAAAATTCACAAAACTATTTTTAGGGCATTTTGGATTCACAGAATGCAATTTAAAGGGTGCTTGCCCTTATTTTAATTAGGGTTTTGAGGCTTCTGAATTCCTCAGTTCAAATTTCATTTGAATTTAAACATGATGCGGCAACCAAGCTAGTCCATGGCCAGGGTAAAGCTAGGGATGTGACACATGAACTCAAATTATCAAGAATGACATAATACCACCTCCAATAATACAGAAGAAAGAATTGCACTCCGGATTAGAATATGAAGAAAGCTTGAGCTTCTTAGAAAACAATCTCGATGAAAAAGTTGGAGAAGGAATTAAATCCTTGATGGACCATTATGTACAACCTTCATGAAGAACTCCAGTAGCAAAAGAAATGATCAAACGGAAGGAAAGAGAGGTCAAAAAACACAAGGTGAAACCTTGTAATGCTTTAGATGTATCTCTGAGATGATATAATTGCGAGAGCTTGGAACTCCGGAAAAGAAAGATGAGCTATTGAAACCAAGAATTTGATGAGCCTCCAGAATAGGGAATTGAGTTTACTCGATGAAACAAGAATAAGAATTACATTATGCGTATCCTTCACCAATTTAATTGATGAGAAGCAACGGATTTGGCATACTACTTATTCTCATAGAAAAGATTAAGAGAGATATAGCACCAACTTGAGAAGGTATTGATGGAAGCACCGGTGGGATTGGAACAACGAATAAATTGATATGATAAACAAGGAAGAGAAATCTTGAACGAACCACCATAGGAATTGAAAATGATCGAAGTAGGGGTGAATCACCGGTAAGAATTAACAAATGAACAAAGGTGCTTGAGACAAACTAGATACATGAGAACGAAGGGATCACGAACTGAATAGAGAATATTTGAATGATGCACCAGTAAAATTGGAGAAAAAGAACTGAGAGCTGCAATGAATAATATTTGAAAAGATGGCCTCCGGAAAATCAAACTGAAAAGACTCCTGAATTGCACCGGATAGGTGAAAAGAATTCTCACAATCAAACAATTATGAGAGGATGGCCGAGAATGGTGCAAGATATGGAGAAAAAATCTTCTTCGGTCTTCAAATGATGAGAATGGCAACAAGAAGCACCACCAAGAATTATTGAGGCACACCTGAATGAAGAATGGAAAAGTTGAGCCAACGATGGAAAGAATTAGAAAGATCTTGGACAAGGGCATTTGACTGATGAAAAATTCATTCTTACGTCAAACTTGGAAAAAGAATTTGAGAGTAACGCCGGGAAAATTAGAAGAGTCAGGTAAGATCCTGGGAAAGACCTGTGGGTTAGGGCCCACTCAAAAGAAACATCGTTGAATGATTAAAAAGAGAGATTTCACCGGTTGAATTAAAAGGCTTGAATGAGATAACATCCTCAAAATAGCTTGAATGGATTAAGAGCGGAAACAACAATCTTCGAGATATCTTGAGCACTCTGGAACAAATGAATAGCAAGAAGTGGAATGACAATAAGGTGCACCGGCATGGAAAACATTTGAAATACGGAAAAGAATATGAACAACCCTGAAAGCTTGAATTGGTTCCACCGGAGAAGAAAACGAGTGAAGAGTGACGAACTTGAAGCTTCATTAGCATCTTCATGAGAATCACCGGATAAGAACATTGACGAAAAAAGAATGGAGAGGCTTCACATCAATAAGATGGATACTCGATTAAGAAATCTGAGTCCTTAACGAAACACAAGGGAGGGAGGGCGGGAAAAACAAAGGCAACTTGGAGATGGATGAAACAAACAACATTGAGAAGAACTGATACCAGATCTTGCGGATGTTGAAATGTTCGATCCACTTGAAGAGAAAACACGCCGGTTGAAAAGGATTGACATGACAATATCGATGATCATGAAGGATTAGTATTCACATGAGAACACCACTTAGGAAAGGTATGGAATCAACATTTGACTTCGAAGCAACTCGAATACCACAACTCAAGACAAAACAAAGGATTCGCTTGCAGAATAAGCCAGAACAAACATATGATAGAGATTTCGTCCGAAGTTTTTGTGGTGGGGCCTACCCGGGCTCGATCGTACAGCACCATCATGTACAAGGCAGTGCACATGACATACGAAGCGTCCCCGAGTCGGCATAGCCAAGGACTCTTTAAGACACAACGAGACCACTGTAAAACCGACCGTGAATAGGCGGACCACTAGACGTCGAACCCCAATTTCATATCATACATTTGTCGGAAAGATATCCTAAGAGCTACTTGAATTCCCACCTATGAAACTCCCAAACCTTTCCGGTTATGCAATCAGGTGTTGGGGATACAGGGGAAGCATAATATCTCACCCAAATCTAGCAAATCCTACATCCAGCTGTATCCATCCTTCAACACATAACCAAGAAACCTTCGGAAATCGTCTACCTCAACCTTCGAAAAGCATCCGTTATACGAGTTATGGAAATACTCCCGAACTCCCGCCCTAGTACTGGGTGACGTCGAGGTTATCTCACCAACAACTTCATAAAAGAGATTTTCAATGTCGGCGTACTAAACTCAGGTATTCCAGAACTGCAGCGATAAAATTATGACGACAACACCTCGGAGCTCAACTCCCCGGGACACTTCCACAAAACCCCTGACAGGAGGCACCAAGACAATGTTCTCGTCACAAAACCATCGGAACGATTCCAAGATACCCACGTGATCCTAAATTTTTTAGTGAAATTTGAGAAGAGAAGAGTCAAAACTCTACGTCAGGATGCCTTACCAGAGCGATGAGGAGACTGGGAAGTAGAAAGAATTCCTAAACTCTCCGATATATAATTCCTAAATGACTCAATTTTTTTCTAGACACAAACTCGGCTGCTAAAAACGATCAAGCAGTGGGGGCTCCGAAGGTCGGGGAAGGCTCTGATACCAACTTGTAATGCCCTCGATGCAGCTATATCTCCCACGTGTCGAAGCACGACTTAGAGGCATAACCGCATTGAAAGCAATGTCGCAAGTGAGGTAATCTTCACACAACCCATGTAATACATAAGGGAAAAGAGATACATAGTTGGCTTACAATCGCCACTTCACACAAATACAAGAATAAAGCATTACATCACCCAAATACAATCAAGGTCCGACTATGGAACCAAAATAAAAGAAGAACCCCAAATGCGACAGGGTCCCCGATCGACCCCAACTGGGCTCCACTACTGATCAACTAGAACGAAACAACACAAAGGACAAGATCTTCATCGAGCTCCTCCTTGAGCTTGGTTGCATCATCTGCTCGGTAACATCAGCACCTGCAAGCTGGTTTTGGAAGTATCTGTGAGCCACGGGGACTCAGCAATCTCGCACCCTCGCGATCAAGACTATTTAAGCTTATAGGTATGGTAAAGGTATGAGGTGGAGCTGCAGCAAGCGACTAGCATATATGGTGGCTAACATACGCAAATGAGAGCGAGAAGAGAAGGCAAAGCACGTTCGAGAAATCTATGATCAAGAAGTGATCCTAGAACAACCTACATCAAGCATAACTCCAACACCATGTTCACTTCCCGGACTCCACCGAGAAGAGACCATCACGGTTACACACGCGGTTGATGTATTTTAATTAAGGTCAACTTCAGGTTTTCTACAACCGGACGTTAACAAATTCCCATCTGCCCATAATCATGGGCACGACTTTCGAAAGTTCAAATCCCTGTAGGGGAGTCCCAACTTAGCCCATGACAAGCTCTCATGGTCAACGAAGGAATAGACCTCCTCCCAAGACGTTCCGATCAGACTCGGTATCTCGGTTCTTCAAGACACTTCGACAGGTTAAAACAAGACCAGCAACACCGCCCGAATGTGCCGACAAATCCCAATAGGAGCTGCACATATCTCGTTCTCAGGGCACACTCAGATGAGACATCCTACGAGTAAAACCAACCCTCAAGTTGCCTCGAGGTGGGCCCGCAGTCTACTCGGTCGGACCAACACTCAGAGGAGCACTGGCCCAGGGGGGGTTAAAATAAGATGACCCTTGGGCGCGCGACCCCCAAGGGAAAAGAAAAGGCTAGGTGGCGAATGGTAAAACCAATGTTGGGCATTGCTGGAAGAGTTTTATTCAAGGCGAACTGTCAAGGGGTTCCAATTATTACCCAACCGTGTAAGGAATGCAAAATCCGGGAACATAACACCGATATGACGGAAACTAGGGCGGGAAGAGTGGAACAAAACACCAGGCATAAGGCCGAGCCTTCCACCCTTTACCAAGTATATAGATGCATTAATTAAATAAGATATATTGTGATATCCCAACAAGTAAACATGTTCCAACAAGGAACAACATCTCCATGTTCCAACAAGGAACAGACTTCAATCTTCACCTGCAACTAACAACGCTATAAGAGGGGCTGAGCAAAGCGGTAACATAGCCAAACAATGGTTTGCTAGGACAAGGTGGGTTAGAGGCTTGGTTCAACAATATGGGAGGCATGACAAGCAAGTGGTAGGCATCGTAGCATAGGCATAGCAAAAGAGCGAGAATCTAGCAAGCAAAGATAGAAGTGATTTCAAGGGTATGATCATCTTGCCTGAAATCCCGCAAGGAATAAGAACGAGTCCATGAAGAAGACAAACGGACGTAGTCGAACGGTTCCTCACAAACGACGTTAACGGAACCAACCCGAAGAAGCAACACCGGAAAGAAGCAAACAACATAGTAAACAACCACCACATAGACATGGCATGATGCGCAAACAAGTATGATGCATGTTCGGTTTAATGAAGCATGGCATGGCGAAATGCACAAACAATCCTACAAATTAAGTGGAGTTCAACATGCAACTCCGTTGCATATTGACGAAACACCACATGCAAGTTATCTAGTTCGATCTCGTTTATGTACCCAACAATATTAAATGTTGTTAAACATGGCAAGAGCGGAAGCATGATGAAACTATCTAATCTAGGCAAGTTTAAATGAGGCCGGAATAACAAAACAACAAGTCCGGAAACTCCTCATGTGCATAATTTAGGTTTGGTACTGTTCTGCCCTAAACATTATTTTAGAGTTTTTAAACATGCAAGATGTGTGCACCATGATAATCTAGGCATTTTTCCACCCCATTTACATATAAAGTTTATTAAATTTGGAGCTACGGTTATTTAGTTATGAATTAAATCATTTTAACATGGCATAGGAGTAAATTTAACCAAACATCATTTTAAATATTTTAAACATGGATGAAAATGACATATTATGAAACTAGATGCAATTCTAAGCATTTTTCATATTAAGTTTATTTTAATATGATGCATCGTTTGTGAGTTACAATATGCATGATCATGAAGGGGTTTTCTGCAAAACTGTGTTCTCTGGAAATTAGCAAAATTCGCAGGACCAGGAAAAAAACACAACGGGCCGAATCTGGAACAGAGCATGGGCGCAGGATAGTATGCAGCGCATAGGGCGAGGGGAAAATGGTGGCTTCTCACACTGGGCCAACGGGCCGAAGGGAAAGCAGAGCGGTGGGCCGACAGATCTGGCGAAGAGGAGCTGGGCCTTGGAGACCGAGCGGGGAGCTAGGCCAGGCCAGGGCGTGCGGTGGCCCATGCGGGTGAGAGGGGGCGAGCGTCGACATCGTCCTTCTCCCGTGCGCCTCACGGGCAGAAGAACAAGGCGGCGGTGTGACAAAACTCCGGCGACGGCGGGGTTCGGCGAAGCTGGAGAGGTCGGGATCGGGTCGCAGGGCCCCGGATCCGGTGGATCTGGCGAAGACGGGGCCAACGACGAGCTCCCTGGGCGGTGGCAGCGGGCACCTGTGAGAGAGAGGGAGAATTTAGAGGGAGAGGCCGAAGGAGGGAGGAGAAGGAAGTAGAGAGGCGGGGTGGCGAGGCTAGCTTTCTGGAGGTCTCCGGCGATGGGCGGCGCTCGTCGCCGGCGAGCGCGGACGACGGGGCAGCGGGGCGCTGTTGGTGGCGGAGTCTCGATCGGGATCGCTAGGTCAAGCGGGTACGGGCGGCGGCGCAGATGATTAGGGGCGAGGAATTGGAGGTGGAGGGGAAGGAATGACCAGATTTGGAACGAGGGGTTTCCTTATATAGGCAGGGTTAGGGTTTGACGGGTTAGGAGAGGTTTTCGGAGCCTCCGATCGCGATCTGACGGCTCCGGACGCGAGGAGGGGTAGGTTGGAGCTTGTGGGCTGTGCAGAAGGCCTCGGACTGAGACAAGAGAAGGGAGAGACCCGGCATCTGTTTCCGGAAACCGAAAACGTCCGACGTTAGACCGACTATAATGTCGCTATAGTTATCCGTTGGGCTATCAAACAAACTCCGAATGCGATGACACTTGGCAGGTGGCCTACCTACAACATAACAACACGGCATGCCAACTTTCAACCCATTCCGAGAACATTTTTACGGCCACTTATAAAATAATATTTCGGACACGCCGCGGGCGCGTGCAAGTGTGTCTGGGCTCAGAACGGACAACGGACGAAACAAGGAGAAACCCGAACGGATGTAGGTTTTGAAAACATGATGATGCAATGCATATGATGATATGATAAAATGCAACACGCAAGCAAAAGACATGGCAACAACAGCGAATAACTGGACGACACCTGGCGCAACGGTCTCGGGGCGTCACAGCAGACCACCGAATACGGCGTCTAGCTGAGACGAGGCATCAACCATTCCCCACAATGATGCCACTTTTCTTCAGCCCCCGCTGCGTGATCCTTGTTTTGGGAGACAACTGAATACAATGTCTAGCCATGGCACGGCATCTATCACGCCCCTCTACGACGTTATCTTTCGCGGCCATGTGAGGCGGAGTCTTTGTCTTCGCAGATTGCCATAAACTCAGCATCTAGTCGAGACGAGACGCCAACCACACCGGCCGTGTCGATGCAAGTATGTGTTGGTTTTATACCGACACCGGTCTCCAGAAAAGAATACTCCCGCAAGGCAACCCCTTGCATACCCCGATGAAGCCTCTACATCGTCAAGAAGTCCGAGGCAAGCAGGACCCGTGCTACTCCAACACCAACTAGATCAACACTGTGAAGACCGACGAGGCGCGACGGCGAGGGCGAACATGGCTAGCATAAAGCCATGTTTTGAGTGGCACGTGTACCGATGAGGACACGGGTTTTGCCGCTGCCGACACCACGCACACCATCATCATCACGCATGGAGAACGTGAGGCGAAGACGACAAAGACGACCACACAGCTTAATTGGAGGTATCTCGCGGAGCAACCCGCGGGAGTAATTAACCGGGAGGTTTTCGAGGCCCCGGGAACCAGGAGACCGCACATCGCCATAGTCAGGCTGGCCGCTCTAGTAGGCCACGGAGCGCATGTCGGGAATTGTATTTGTTATCCTTGAGATTAATAAAATATTGTTCCCATCTCTTTGTTTTCTTTGTGTACTACGGTACACTGGCACGTCCGCATTATTTTCCAGGGTGCATGAGAGAAATCAATACTCCTTCTCTTCCCTTCATACCGAGTGCTTATAAGATTTTTCTCGTGTCAAACACTCAATATTCCATGAGTTTTGCAACTGAGTGCCATCTCCGGTCTCCAGACGGACTGCGCCGGGTCTGCTGACTCATACCACCCGGTAAGGGCCTTCCCTCTTTGTTGACAGCTTGTTTGTACCCTTGGCTGTTGGTGTTCTGGGAACGGGGGTCTCCAGACTTGCCTGCCTGCGGCCCACAGCGTGGCTCCACTGGTGGCCCTGTACGGCCCATCTTCGCCAGCAAACACTCAAGACCCTTGCGAGGGGCCATGCCTCGTGAGGCGGACGACGTAAGACCTCCTCAGGGGCAAGCTTCACTAGGCTGGCTCGCGAGGGGCGGAGAGATCAAGGCAAGGGACACCTCGCGAGGTTCCTGTGACACAAGCCATGACGACCGGAGCCAGGCGGGCGCCAGGCGGGAGCCAGTGCGCGCATTGTTCTCGTTTCCTCTTTGGTGCTAAAGAGGCAAGCGCAGGCGAGGAGTTCCGAGGCAACACGCAAAGGTTTCCATGTTGGTGCAACAAGACCAAGACCAGCAGGATAGCAGGACGGAGGTTACCATGGAGCCTAGGACAGCGTCACCACCAGAGCCTTCGGCAGGCGTAGACTACTTTTGTCAGGATAACTTGTACTAGTTGTCTCCCTTCGAATTTGGCCGTTGTGGGATCCCTTCCCGCTCAATATTTGGGAAGAGGACCAGGGCCTCTATAAATAGGACTAGCCACCACCATAGAAGGGAACGATTGATCATCTCATCCAGATCATCCCCAACCGCACAAGTTCACCAAGCACAAGAACACCTCCCCTCAGGAGGATGTTCTTCCCTTGTAACTGTTCATCCTCAGCCCAAGAGGCAATCCACCACACCACACCACACTGGAGTAAGGTATTATGCCACAACGGTGGCCTGAACCAGTATAAATCTTGTGTCTATTGTTCTTTGGGTTCGTCGAGCTAGGCTGTGATATCGTATTGAGTGTGAGCTAGGAAGGGGAGAGGTCTTCGTGCGCACCCCAGTGTTCGAACCTCAAGGGTTTTGCCGGAACCCGAAATCCGACATTTGGCGCACCAGGTTGGGGTGCGCCGAAGCTTCGCCTCCCCAACCGGCTCCCACGGACGCTGCCGCTTCTCTGACTGGATCGACAGGCACCCTCCACAGCGCCGGGGGGCTCTGGGCCTTCACCAACGCCTTGTGGCGGGTGCAGTGGCCGCACAAGTTCAAGTCGGAGATGTCGCCTCGTTACGATGATGCGGCGTATCCGGCGGCCTTTCTGCTGGCATACGAGGAGTCCATGCTGGAGGCCCGGGGCGATGATAAAGTCATGGCCAACTGGCTCCCAATGGCCCTCGCTGGCATGCCGCGCGCCTGGCTTCTCCATCTGCCGGAATCTTCTGTGGCCTCCTGGGAGGAGCTGCGCGACCTCTTCATCGCGCGTTTCGGGGGACCAGCGCCCCCCATCGTCGCGACTCTCCTCGGTGGCTCGCAGGCGCCACCCTCGGACCGTCACGTCAAACCGTTCTTTCATCATATCGGCTCCGCCTCCGTGCGTCAGGGGGCTCCCTCGGGTTGGGTGGCGCCCAAGGCCAACCTGACCTTCGACTCAAGGGATCACCCATTCACCACTGTCGCTTCGGGCATGCTCCCGATGCTTTGCACGCCGACCATTTGCAACGTAGCCATTACCAAGACCCTCATCAAAAGCGGTGCCGGCCTCAACATGCTCTCCGTGGAGGCTTTCAGCCTCCTTCACGTACCACTTGAGCGGCTCCGCCCCAGCAAGCCTTTCTCCGGGGTCGACAGCAACTCCTCCAACCCCCTGGGGCAGATCTGTCTCCCCGTTACCTTCGGCACACGTGACAACTACCGCACCGAGCTAATCGACTTCGACATCACCCGCATCGGCTTGCCGTACAATGCCATCCTCGGGTACCCGGCACTAGCCCAGTTCATGGCAGCAACCCATCCTTCCTACAACCTCATGAAGATGCAGGAAGCAAGGGCGTCCTCACCGTGGCCAGATACACCAAGGAAGCCGTGGCGTCCCTCAAGCTAGCCTTCAGGGCCACGGCGGCAGCTTGCCCGGCCGACAAGGCCATGTCCAGAACCAAGGGGGCTGCGCCGACCAAGAAGAAATAGCTATTCACTCAAGGTCAAGCTAAGACGGAGCAGATACCGGTCGACACGAACGGGGCCTCTGGCGCCTTTACCATAGGCGTCGACCTCACCCCAGATCAAGAAAAGGAGTTGGTGGACTTCTTGCGAGCGAACAAGGAAGTATTTGCCTGGGAGCCCAAGCAGCTAGTTGCGGTCCTGAGAGGAGTGATTGAGCATCATCTTAGGGTGTGCCCCAATGTGCGCCCTATGAAGCAGAAGGCGAGGCGACAATCCACAGAGAAGCAGTCTTTCATCGTTTAGGAAACCCGCAAGCTGTAGGCAGCAGGTGTTATTCGCGAGGTCCGGTACCCAGAGTGGCTGGCAAACCCAGTCGTCGTGCCAAAGAAAGGAAGGAAGGAACGCATGTGTGTCGACTTCACCAACCTAAACAAGGCTTGTTCTCAAGACCCGTTCCCCTGCCGCGTATCGACCAGATTGTTGACTCCACCACGGAGGGTGATCTTTTGTGCTTCCTGGATGCGTTCTCAGGCTACCACCAGATCAAGATGGCGGTGGAAGATGTGGAGAAGACGGCTTTCTTGACCCCATCCAGGGTATACTACTACACTTGCATGCCATTCGGACTGTGCAATGCAGGAGCGACCTTTCAGCAGCTGATGCACATCGCCTTGGGGCAGCAGCTCGGGAGAAGCGCTGAGGCCTACGTCGATGACATTGTGGTGAAGTCTCGGGAGGCGAGAACTTTGATTCAGGACCTGGAGGAGACCTTCGCGAGCCTGCGCCAAGTGGACTTGTGGCTCAACCCAGAGAAGTGTGTGCTTGGTATTCCTTCCGGCAAGCTGCTGGGCTTCCTCGTATCCCATAGGGGGATGAAGGCCAACCTGGAGAATCTCAAGGCAATCGAAGACATGATCCCAACGCAAAACCTCAAGGAGATGCAGAAGCTTGCACGCTGCATGACTTTGCTGGGATGCTTCATCTCCAAGTTGGGGGAGCGCGCCTTGTTGTTCTTCAAGCTGATGAAGAAGAAGGGTCCGTTCGAGTGGACCCCCGAGGCCGACCTGGCATTTTAAGACCTCAAGACATACTTGACCAGCCCGCTGGTGATGGTGGCGCTTCGTCCTCGCGAGCCGTTGATACTCTACATGTCTGCCACACCTCACTCCGCCAGCGCGGCGCTGGTGGCCCTCCAAGAGGAGCCCCAAGTTAAGGGTACGCCAGATGGAGCCACCAAGCCAGATGAGGCTGCACAACCCCGAGGCGATGCTCCTGCGACAGCGGCTGCCCTGGCTAGTCATCAAGCCCCAAGAGCTTGAGATCCATAGGAAACACCTCAGTCCCCGCGAGCCAAAAACTCCGTCAGCTCTCCCGCCCTTGTCGAGCACCCAGTGTGCTTCGTCAGCACAGTGTTGCGCGATGCGAGGGCATGATACCCCATGCCTTAGAATCTCTTGCTCGCACTCCTGGTGGCCTCGCGCAAGCTGCGCCACTACTTCCAAGGTCACCCCATCAAAGGCGTTTCAGCTTACCCATTGGAGAGAGTGCTCAGAAGCCCCAATGCTGCGGGAAGGGTTGCCGAATGGAACATTGATCTGCAAGTGTTCGACCTGGAGTTCAGCACAACCAGGGTCATCAAGGGTGCTGCGCTCGCTGACTTCATGGTAGAATGGACCGATACCACGGAGCTCGAAGTAGGCGAGAATCGATCCCTCTCGCCAGGCAATGAAGCGCCAGACGGCTGGGTAATATACTTCGATGGTGTAGTCGCACGCCACGGCATGGGGGCTGGAGCCGTGCTCATCTTCCCCACTCAGGACAAACTTTACTATGCTATGCAGCTCTGCTTCCGGCGGGGCGAGAAGGTCTCCAACAACATCACAGAGTATGAGGGTCTTATCGCCGGCCTCAAGGATGCAGTGGCCCTGGGGGTGAAACACCTCACCATCAAGGGAGACTCGCAGCTCCTCGTCAACTTCCCCAACGAGGTGTACGAGCCAAAGGATGAGCACATAGAGGCATACCTCGTGGAGGTACACAAAATGGAGAAGCAGTTCCTAGGCCTGGAGCTGCAGCATGTGCCTCGTGGCACCAAGAAGGAAGCCGACGACATCGCCGAAAATGCATCCAAGCAGCTGCCCCAAGAGCCCGGCGTCTTCGAGGAGTGGCTCTTCAAGCCTTCGGCAGCACCTTCGCCTATGGAGCCGACACCACCTCAAGAGGAACTCCTCCAGCCACCTGGCTCGGGAGCCCCCACCTGCAGCCCAACCTCAGGAGTGCGCCTCCTCTTAGCACTCAAGCCTCAGGAGGGGTGATGCATCAAGGAGTTCAAGGCGTACCTGACTCAAGGCACGTTGCCGAAGACGGAGGAAGACGTGGAGCGTGTGGCCCGGCAGGCTAAGGCGTACTGCATTCAGGACGGTGAGCTATACAGGAAGCGGCCAAATGACGTTTCTCTATGATGCATTTCTAGGGAACAGGGGAGTGAGCTGTTGGCTGACATACTCGTCGTTGCGCACCCTAATCGGCAAGGCTTTCCGCAGCTGGTTCTACTGGCCCATGACACTCAATGACGCGGCCGAGCTGGTGAAATCCTGTGAGGCCTGCAAATTCCACACCAAGCAGACCCACCAGCCAGCTCAGGACCTCCAGACTATCCCGCTCTCATGGCCGTTCACGATCTGGGGGCTGGACATCCTGGGCCCATTTCCTCGAGCGCCTGGAGGCTACCGCTACCTCTACATCGCCATCAAAAAATTCACCAAGTGGGCGGAAGTGGAAGCCGTCTGAACCATCCCAGCTGGGTCAGCAGTCAAGTAAATTAGGGGCCTCATAAGCTGGTTTGGTGTCCCTAATCGTATCATCACCAACAATGGCTCACAGTTCACCGGCAATCTCTTCAAAACATATTGTGCTAACCTTGGAACGCAGATCTGCTACGCCTCCGTGGCGCACCCCAGGAGCAACGGCCAGGCCAAACGCGACAATGAGGAGGTCCTGAGAGGTCTCAAGACTAGGACCTTCAAGGAGATGCTCGAGGCCTGTGGCAGGGGCTGGCACGACGAGTTCCGGTCCGTGTTGTGGTCCATCTGCACCACCACCACCAGGCCCACAGGCGAGACCACGTTCTTCCTCGTCTATGGAGCAGAAGCGGTTCTCCCACACGAGGTCAAGCATCGCTCCACGCGGGTCTTGCCGTTTGATGAAACGCAGCAGGATGCCATGCGGGGGATGGACCTCGTGCTGGGGGAGGAATGCTGTCGTGAAGCCTCTCTCCGAGCTGCAAGGTACCAGTAGGCGCTGCGGCGGTACCACTGCCGCAGCGTCCGCTCCAGGACGCTCGAGGTGGGTGATCTTGTCCTGAGGCGGGTGCTCTCTAGGGAAGGTCTGCACAAGCTCTCGCCTATGTGGGAGGGCCTGTTTCGGGTCACCCACGTCTCCAGGCCTGCCGCCGCACTCGTGGAGACGCATGATTGGATCCCCATCCAGAACGCCTGGAACATCCAGCACCTCCGGAAGTTCTACCCATGAAGCAAGGCCCGACGCCTATGAAGAAAGGCCCAGTGCTTGTGAAGAATCTCCGATCGTGACACTCTCACGTAATAATGAGTGGGGCTCTACACGCCTCGGAGTCTCAGGAGTACCGCCCTCGGGCCTCGGGGGCTCCCTCCCACGACTAGTGGCAGCACTTAGCTCCGCTCTAGTGAGAAGACAAGAAGGCTAGACTAGATGTCGGACGTGGCTTTTCATTTGCTTTCCACAGTTGGTTCGCCCCTCTTTAGTAAGAATTTGCTTTCTGGTGTTGCTTGCTGGCTTGGTTCCATTGCCTTTTCGCCTAATTTTTGCTCTCGATTCCTCGTTTTTGACCCGTACTCTCCCTCGCGTGCCTCGCGAGGGGGCTGGGCAGGTGCCCTCATGAGCGTTTCCGTTTTCTTGTCTTTCGCAAGGCAGCCTCACTCGAGCTCGCAAGCTGGCGCACCCCTCTCAATCTGTGCCCCCCGTGTACCACAATGCGAAATGCTGGGTCATGGCCGGCAGTGCCCACGACCAGGGTTCGGAAGAATAAAAATTTCCTAATGAATTTTTATGGTTCCCAGACGCCTTCCGAGCAGAGGAGGCCTCGCCGGGCGCTGGGGAACACGCCCCTCGCGAGGCAAAAACTACTTTAGGCGCATCAAGCTAAGTTATTCCTACGCGCATACATAGAACATTGACGCTGCAACATGACACAAGAGTGATAAACATAGCACACCCACTTGGAAATGGTAGTTGTTGCACGCCCCAGCGGGGCCCCATACTTGTCTCTCTTAATGCAGGAAGGAAAGGAAGAACGAAACAAAAGCGGCACGTGCTCCCGCGGCATCTCGCAAGGATGGACCCATGGCGCTCTCCTGAGCTCAGCCAGACACCTCCTCGCACTTCACCGGAGCGCGACGGCGAGTTGACCCGCTGCCACCTTCGAAGTGAGCGTCGCGGCTAGTCGTAGTCGCCACTATTGGAGTTGTCGCCGTAGCATCACGAGCCATGGCTAGTGCCTAGGACGAAGCCGCCTTCCTCCTCGTCACGACCATCACCAAGGCTGAGCACCTTGTCGCTGTCATTGCTCTCCGTGCAGCATTCGACGCGGCGACCATCTTCCCCAAATACCCTCATGAAGAGGGTCGCATCGCCGTCGTACTTGAAGTGGAGGGCGCACCGCTTGACCAGCTCTCGCGCGCATGGGCGAAAGTCTGCCAGATGCGGGCCAGGAATGCATTGCCCGCGGCGGAGACTTCCACTGCGACCCACGAAGCCCTGCTGTAGCAACCGTCCGCCTGCAGCTAGAGACCGCCTGGACCTGTGGACGGTAGTTCACAGACAAAGAACCCGGGAGCTGAAGCCAGGTGCCAGCCGGGTTCTCCGACCACACAATGAACTCCGGCATCGCCTCCGCCGAATGGAAGCGCGGCGAGAAGGCCGCGCAACCACGACACGCCTCACTTCATCAACGGGACTACTGCAACCTGGGCAGCTGCCACCACGTGAAGAGGCGCCACTGCGGCCACGAGGGTCCGCGGCTAGGGTCGTGGTGTGCTTGTGAGGACGGCCGCGCCCCCTCTTGGGCGGCGGCGAGCCAGGCCCTTCCCGGCGTGCCTTCCCCTTCTCCGTGGCCAAGAGCCTTTTCACAGGCACCATGGGCGTTGCTGCCGGCAGTAGAGCAAAGAAGGAGTGGGAGAAGCGAAGGAGGAAATGGGTGACAGGGGCTCCGCCCCCCCCCCCCTCTGCCAATTTATAGCCAAGAGCAGGCCAACCGCCGGCCTCCACGATCTAAGGTAATAATGATATTTTTCTGCATGCAACAAGGACCCATTAAGTCGGGCAGTTGCCGAGGCGGAGTGGGGAAGCGGAGACACCCACGCCAAATCAATCGCCACGCGCCAGGCATGGCCGCATGTTGTTGGGGCCCGCGGTGTTTCGCACTTGTCCTTCGCCTTCGCCTCGAAGCCAAGTCCGAGCGCGCCTTGGGCCCGGGGGCTACTGTCGGTGTTCTGGGAACAGGGTTCCTGAGACTTGCCTTCCTACGGCCCACAGCGTGGCTCCACCAGTGGCCTTGTATGGCCCATCTTCGCCAGCAAACACTCAAGACCCTCGCGAGGGGCCAAGCCTCGCGAGGCAGACGATGCAAGACCTCCTCAGGGGCAAGCGTCACCAGGGTGGCTCACGAGGGGTGAAGAGATCAAGGCAAGGGACACCTCGCGAGGTTCCTGTCACGCAAGCGATGACGACCGGAGGCAGGCGGGCGCCAGCGCGCAGTGTCCTTGTTTCCTCTTTGGTGCTAAAGAGGCAAGCGCAGGCGAGGAGTTCCGAGGCAACATGCAAAGGTTTCCATATTGGTGCAACAAGACCAAGACCAGCAGGACAGCATGACGGAGGTCACTGTGGAGCCCAGGACGGCGTCACCACCAGAGCCTTTGGCAGACATAGACTACTTTTGTCAGGATAACTTGTACTATTTGTCTCCCCTCGGATTTGGCCATTCTAGGATCCCTTCCTGGTCAATATTTGGGAATAAGACCAGGGCCTCTATAAATAGGACAAGCCACCACCAAAGAAGGGGACGATTGATCAGCTCATCCAGATCATCCCCAACCGTACAAGTTCACCGAGCATAAGAACACCTCTTCTCAGGAGGTTGTTCTTCCCTTGTACCTATTCATCCTTAGCCCAAGAGGCAATCCACCACACCAGACTGGAGTAGGGTATTACACCACAATGGTGGCACGAACCAGTATAAATCATGTCTCTCCTGTTCTTTGGGTTCGTCGAGCTAGGCCGTGAGATCATGTTCAGTGCGAGCTAGGAAGGGGAGAAATCTTCGTCCGCTCCCTAGTGTTCGAACCTCAAGGATTTTGCTGGAACCCGAAATCCGACATTGGCGGAGTAAACACGCCTAAGGACAAGGTCACCTTCTTCAAAATACCAGGCATGAACCTTGCAGCGATAGTGGCACAGGGCTTGCTGGTAGCATGCAGCACGCGTAGCAGCCCGGAGACGGTTCTCCTCGAGTAGCACAGCGTCTTCACGCCGGTGCTGATGTTGCGCTACTTCATAGTAGCCAAGCACTCGAGGGGACCCATAAATGAGTTCCACGAGGATAGCTGCTTCTGCCCCGTGGACCAGGGAGAAGGGAGTCTGCCCAGTAGCTCGATTAGGTGTTGTTCCGAGGGACCAGAGAACTACTGGCAGCTCCTCGATCCACCGCCTGCCGTGCTTCTGCAGCGTATCGAAAGTTCTTTTCTTGAGTCCACATAGAACTTCAGCGTTCGCCCTCTCAGCTTGTCCATTGCTCCGGGGGTGTGCCATAGAGGCGAATGATATCTTTCATCTGAGGGTACGAACATATTGCATGAAGGTGTGGCTCGTGAATTGGGTGCCGTTGTCGGGATGATCCTTGTTAGAACTCCAAAATGACACAACAATTCTTTCAAGAACTTGATAGCTGACTGAGCAGTCACCTTCCTCATGGCAGTCACTTCCGGCCACTTTGTAAACTTGTCGATAGCGACGAACAAGAATTCAAAGCCCCCGATTGCTCAGTGGAAGGGGCCGAGGATATCGAGCCCCCAGACCGAAAATGGCCATGATAAAGGAATTGCCTGAAGGGCTTGGGCAGGCAGGTGTGTTCTCTAGGAATGGAACTAGCTGGCTTCACATGTCGTGACGAGCTCGACCGCATCTTGGAGGGCTGTGGGCCAATAGAATCCTTGCCGAAATTCTTTCTCAACTAATGCCCTTGATCCAATGTGTGAGCCGCATATTCCTCTATGAATCTCAGCCATCAGTTCCTTTCCATCCTCCTAGCAGACACACTTCAATTTCACACCATTGGGCCTCCTTCTGTATAGTGTCATCGACAAATTGATACATACTGGCCCTCCGGGCTACTTTGTCAGCTTCATCTTGGTCACCTAGAAGTTTTCTGGTTTGGAGGAAGCGGACGATGTGCCTTGCCCAAGTGGGAGCCTAGGGCTCGGCAACGAGGACTAGCGGCACCTCCTCTGTTGCGGGAGCACCATCCTCGTTCACGGGGTCCATAGGCCCGGCTGGAGGGGGTGGTCCGGCAAGCTATGAGAAGTTGTTTCCGGCAGGGTCTCTGCCGGGAGTGGATGGCTCGACCGGGAGAGGCTGACCGTAGTCCAACTTTCCCCTTTTCCGGGCCACTATGGCTGGTGATACAGAGGGCTGAGAGAGATGGAGAACAAAAGTTCCTGGTTCCACAGGAAACTTCTGCGCAGCACACTTTGACAGGTGATCAGCTATGCTGTTTTGCACAAGGGCACGTGCTCTGTTTGCATCCCGTCAAAGGGCTCCTCCAATCTCCTTACTTCCTCAATGAATGCTTCCATCAATGGGCTTTGGTAATCCTTGTTGACTTGTCTCACCACAAGCTGTGAATCTGCTTGTATGATCAGCTTCTTGATACCCAACTCTGCTGCAATTCTGAGGCCGACAAGGAGCCCTTCATACATAGTTGTATTATTGGTGGCTTCTTCCTGGATAAAGTGCATTTGGGTGACACACTTCATGTGCTCCCCGGAGGGGGCAACAAGAAGCACGCCAGCCCCTGCACCATGTAGTGAAAAAGCACCATCAAAATACATAATCCATTCTTGGGGGCGATTCCTTGCTGGGGATAGCTGTCTCCGTCACTTCCTCATCAGGGGTTTGGGGTCCATTCTGCAATAAACTCTGCCAACACCCTGCTCTGAATAGTTGATGTGCTCTCAAACTCCAAACCAAAGCTGGATAACTCCAAAGCCCACTCCACTATTCTGCTAGTAGCCTCGGGGTTTTGGAGTATCATTTTCAACAGAAAAGGAGTGACAACCGTTATCTCATGGGCTTGGAAGTAGTGGCACAGTTTCCTTGAGGCCATAATGAGACCAAAGATCAACTTTAGCACGCTAGAGTACCTTGATCTAACCCCTTGTAACAAGGAGCTGACAAAGTACACTAGGTGTTACACCACTTTCTTCATTGCCGCGTCCTTGGGTTTGCTCTCGTTACCATGCTCATTGCTGTTCTGATCCTTTTCCGACTCTGTCGTTATCTGTCCACTTTCTGCCTCATCCATTTCTCGTTTTGCTACCAAGGTCGCACCGACCACTTGGTTGGTTGCTGCCTAGTATAGCAACAACGGCTCTTGGGGTTTGGGTGCAACCAAGGTAGGCACAGTCGATTGGTAGGCCTTCAACTCCTGCAGAGCTGCATCTGCTTCTGGGATCCACTTCGTAGGCCCTGCCTTCTTTAAAATTTTAAAGAACAATAGGGCATGCTTGGCAGACTTGGAAATGAATCTGCTTAGCGCAACAACATATCCCGCCAAGCGCCTCACATCCTTAACTGTCCTTGGTGCTTGGATCTGCTCGATGGCTTTGATCTTGTTGGGGTTAGATTCAATCCCCCGATGGGACACGAAGAAACCAAGCAGCTTGCCGGAGGGGACTCCAAACACACACTACTCTGGATTAAGCTTCAAATTGATCTTGCGTAGATTAGAAAATGTCTCCTCCAAATACTGGATAAGAGTGGTCCTAATTCTTGGTTTTGACCATGATATCATCCATATAGGCTTCTGTGTTTCTGTGTAACTGTGGCTCAAAACCAATCTGAACTGCTCTTGCAAAAGTGGACCCGATACTCTTTAGTCCAAATGGCATATAGACAAAGCATCACGTACCACATGGGGTGATGAACAATGTCTTCTCTTCATCTTCTTTGCACATGAATATCTGGTGATATCTAGAGTACGTGTCCAGAAAGGAGGGCAAATCACACCCTAAAGTGGAATCTACAATCTGGTCGATACATGGCGAGGGAAATGGGTCCTTTGGGCAAGCCTTGTTGAGATCTATGAAATCAATGCAAAGCCTCCATTTCCCATTTTCCTTTGGAACTACCACTGGATTTGCAAACCATGTAGGATGCGGTACTCCTCTGACCAAACCAGCTGCCTCTAGTTTCTTGATTTCCTCAGCAATGAACTATTGCCTTTCCAAGGCCTGCTTCCGGACTTTCTGCTTGATAGGTCCGACATGTGGGCAGACATCAAGGTGGTGCTCAATTACCTCCCTGCGAACACCGGGGATATCACATAGTTGCCAGGGAAACACATTGATATTCGCCCACAAGAAGGCAATGAGCGCTCTTTCCTATTTGTCATCAAGGGTGGCGCTGATGGTGAAAGTATCGCCAACGCCAGCCAGCCCTACCGGGACCTTCTTCACTTGGGGTGCAGCAACCTTGGATCTCTTGTTGTTGGAATACTCTGGCACGTCGTCAATGGGATACGTGCACTCGGAGGAGGCACGTTTCCCGGACTCCTTGCCGGAGGTGCTACAATCCCTTTTCTTTCCTTTGCTTTCCTTGGCAGGAGCTGTTGCTACCGCAGCCTCTGCTGCGACTGCATCCCGGTACATCCTGTCCACGCAGATAATTGCATCCTTCTCATCTGATGGGATAGTGATGACTCCTAGTGGCCCAGGCATCTTCAAAGTGTTATAACCATAGTGGGATGCTGCCATGAACATAGCCAGGGCCGAGCGCCCAAGAATCCCATTGTACGATAGGGGAGATCAACCACATGAAACACAACTTTCTCTGTCCAGTAGTTCAGTTCTCCCCCAAACGTCACTGCCAACGTAATCTTCCCTTTAGGATGGCTCCTGCCGGGGTTAACTCCTTGAAATGTGTTGATAACCTCTAGCTCTTCTTCTCCTATCTGAAGCTTATTGATGACTGCTGGGGAAATCAGATTCAACCCGGCGCCGCCATCCACTAGCATCTTTGTGACCTTGAGGTTGCGAATTGTCGGGGAGACCCACAATGGAAAGCATCCTACCGTGGTGCTGCAGCGAGGGTGATCCTCCTCATCAAAGATGATTTGCGTGTGGTACTATTTGAGAGGCTTCTAGGCCTATGGCGCTGATTCCACAGCATTGATCTCTCGTGCCCATCGCTTGAGCTGGTGGTGGGAGGCATGCAAAGATGCACCCCCATCAATGCATAGGGCGTCAGTGGCCTTCTGAAATTCCTGCTCACTGGTCTCCTCTTCATTCCCTTCATCACTCACATCATCACAAACCTCCTTCTCTTGACCCCTGGCGGGTTTTCCTTGGTACCGAAAGGGTTTGCAAGGGTGATTTGCTTCACCACCTCGGCCCTTTCCGCCAGCGGCATTTTGACCTTTTTCCTTGTCACACGTATCATATTCTGCTCATTGTTTCTTGACAAGCTGCTCAACCTGGTAACACTCCTGAAGGTCATGGCCCTTGGTCTAGTGGATCTTGTAGTACGGGCCCTCGCCTTTCCCAGCTTTCTCAGTGGCAGCGGCTTCCCGGCAGGCTGTGCAAGTGGCAACTTCCTTGCCGGGGGCTTCAGCCTTGGCCTTCTTTCCGGTACTAGGTATGCCCGAACCTTCTACAGTCATCACTGCCTTATCACTTTGCTTCTTGCTATGCTTCTTGGCCTTTCTCTAACTTGTTGATTCATCTTCATCTTATGAATCAACATTGATGCAATCCTCCTCTCTGGGAAACTTCCTTCCTTCCTCCATCCGAGCACACTTATCCACTAGTGTGTATAGCTCCTTCACAGTCTTGGGCAACCGCACATTCATCTTATAACGAATGCAACGGTTGCGCACATTGGACTGTAAGGCTGCTATAACAGCTGCCAGATGGATATTTGGAATATTCCTATGAACTTTACTGAATCTTTGTAAATACTTACGAAGAGTTTCTCCTTCCTTCTACTGGAGAATTTGTTGGTCGCTGGGCTTGCCGGGCTCTTGGGGGCCACCGATGTAGCCCGGTCGGGCATGGCTTTGGCCGTCGACCTCGACCAGAGATCACCGGCGATCCCCGCAGCCCAACCACCCTGCTCTAGATCCCCTCGAGCTCAATCAACCTCTTAGGCGTGTCGTTAGGGATCCTCTGGTGTTGCCTGGACGCAGCTGAGCCCCTGGAGTTGCCTCTCGCTGTCACCTTCTTCCTCTCAGGCAAGCCCCGTTCGCCACCGCCGCTTGCGAGCATGATTGCGAGCAACTCCGGACATCCCCCGGCAAGCCATGGGTACAGGTAGGTGCGCCACGACCCCCTCTCCGCTTCTATCCCTCTGGTTTTTCCCAAGACCCCCTCGTCGCTGGTGTAAGCTCCGGCGGAGTGCCACCGCACACTATTTCTCTCTCTCCCCCTCTCTCTCCTGACCGGTGGGGCTCCGTGTCAACCTCTCTAATCGCACCCGAAGCGGTACGAGTGGAGGCGTATCCCGGCTTTACACCATCGACGTCACCCCCAAATTTTCTAATTTATTCTAATTAATTCAAATTTTTGACCACAACTTTGACCAGTGATAACTCCTAGCCCATTAGTACAAATGAGTATATTCTTTTTGCATTGTGTTTGTTTCAGAAAGCTCTACCAGCACACCAAAATGTGGAATTTTCGTTGCTAACTAGAATTTCTGGTGATTTTCAGAATGGTTTTTGATATTTTGTTTTGTGGTTTTTAAATATTTTCAGAAGGAGGAACTTGCCTTGAAGATAACGTTGGATGGTGTCATTTCAATATCTTTGATTTTTCTACTAAAATATGAGCTCTTATATGCATTTAAAAATTTCTTAAAGAAATATGGTTGTTTGCTAGTTACTTTGTCATGCTTGAAATGATTGTTTAAGTAACTGGTTGAATGCATGGACTAGTTTAATCTAGTAAAATAAAATTTTGCCTTAGTTATATTGCTTTGATAAATATTGATAGTTATTTTTGTTAAGTCCTATTTTCATATAAATTGTGAGTTAATAAAAATATTGCTTGATAATAAGAAGGACGTAGAACCAGTAAAGTTTAAGCATGAGTAGTGCAAGCAAGTTATGTTGATAAGTTTGATCCATACATGGAAGTTGCATGCTTTGCATGTCGATTAGTTGCATGATCATGGCATCATATGACTTGGTAGATTAATTTTCATGTTAAACCTATTAATAAGTCCAACTTGAATATGACGTTGACCAAGTCATGGTGCCACTGAATCAGGTTTTTCTCAGTGCGACCACATTTACCTTGTGGGAGGTCTTGATTCGTTCCTTTGTTGTGCCTCTCGCTGGTGCCTTTAACGAGAGAAGGTTATGGGCGTGCATACCCTGGCCCGGTAAGCAGACATAGCCTTGTGTGCCTGTTTATTTTTATGGTACCTTGTCCCCATTTGGAACCATTTTGACACGAGGGTGGCCATTGGTGTCTTTGGTAGACACGGGGCCACCCAGGACATAGCACCGAGAGGGAGTTTGTCAGAGTGGCCGGGAGAGTGTCGTGAGAAGGGGAGGGTTTCGTCGAAATGCCATTGGACCACCTGAATGGGAGTGTGAGGCCTTGGATTCCGTGGTGTGGGTAAAGTGCGCTACCTCTGTAGAGTGTATTAAATCTATCGATAGTCGCGTCCTCGGTTATGGGCACAACTCGGGAGTAAGTCACACCATGGATCAACTTTTATAATTAATCTTGCACACTAAATATGTGTTGATGGCACTGACTTCGTGATGATTTCGGAGATCATGAGTTGATCATGAGTGGTTGTTTTTAGTTGTGATCCGGTACGATCACCGTTTGGTTACGAGGTAACCCGTCTGGTAAGCGAGTCAGTGGAACTCGGTGCACATGTTGGTTTCACTACATTAGTAGCATTACTTGCATTGTATTAACCTGATTAATTGTCATGATATTGTTTGTCATTATGCTTATGTTTGTTGTGAGCTTGCAAGTACATTCAATGTATTGACCTGGCGTGTCATGCCAGCTTTCAGGCAAGTTGTTTCGCAATTGGAGAGCTTCCAGCTTCTAGGCCATGTCCACGTTGGTGTCCCTGTGCTATGGAGTTCCACTTCGTCATTCTTCCGCTGCCATGTAGTTTGTGTGATCGAGGCCCTTCATGTTCAATAAATAATGTACATACTATTTAGTCGCACCGTGTGTGCCCCTTGGCCTCTTATCTTGATGTAATATCAGACTAGTGTAATCCGCTAGCATCAATAAAGCAGTTGCTTCTGTACCATGTTGTTGTGTGTTGGTAGAAGACTTGATCTCTGGGCTGGCAATGCAAGGTAAACCGGTTTCTCTAAGCCGGGATGCCACAACACTTGGTATTGGAGACGCACTGATTGTAGGACAAGCTCGACCGTTAGTGTGTTAGTGGAACGGTAAATAGCTTTGTCTGGGTTCCGGTAGTCAGAGAAATTGGTTGCTACATTGCATGCATGTTTATCTGTTGTTATTACTAACCGTATGATGGTTGTGAGTGTAGATGGCTCCAGTTCCGATCTTGTACCATCCTCAGCCAGCTCCGTACACATCACTGCACCTGCTTCAGAACGTGTGGCGACGACTCTACCCAGAGGGTGCTGATCCAGAGTATCAGGTGTATTGGGAGCATCTAGCCGGTCCACTATATATGCTGAGGTCACTCTACACCATAGTTCCCCTTCCGGCGCTTAGACTCGTTCAACTAACGGTGCTCTCGCTTCTACGCTATCTCAGGCGGTCCAGTTTGCTGCAATTGAAGCTCTTGTTGACTTGCACTACAACAAGGTTCGCATGCACACCCACCCAGGTTTTTTACTACCCATATCTGCACGAGAATGGGCGTATCCCCTTTCCTTTGATTAATCCAGCGTGCGATCGTCCTACTAGCCACCTTTCCCATTGTATCACTGCCACTTATCCCTTGAACTACGAGTTAGCTCGGGAGCTAACCCGCGCCCGGATAGCTCTCACCGCTACTCGTAATAGGAACCCTCTCCCTACTGTCGGTTTCACTCCATATGTTCCTCCAGCCTCTTCCACCACCCCGAGTACCACTGCCCCTTTGGCAGTAACCCCTCGAAGTGCTCCTGCTGCGTGGGCTTCCCTTGTTGCTACTCCTGCAGCTCCTATGCTTAGATCCCATCCCGCACCTGCCCCTGAGGGAGAGTCGTCGAGGAAGCGCCATCACGTCTCTCTTAACCCGGAGGTCACCACTATCAATTTAGGTTCTGGGTCCGGCTCAGGAGAGGAGCCCGCAGCAGCGCCATCCGAGCAGTACATCGCTAGAGTATCCCGGTTGTCATGAGTATGATGTATGGATGTAGTGGCACGTGTTATGATGCTTAGTTTCATGTATGAGGGTAGTGACCCCGTGATGATGTTTAACTGTTATGTTGAGTCTATGTATAATTATGTTAGAACTCTCTTTTTATTCGCCTTGGTTTCTTTCACTATTTTCTTCTGGATTTGTCATTGGCTTTCCTCCCATTTTTTGATATTTCTCATCGTGGTTGCTTTGCATTGGGAAACTAAATAATAGGATGCACGGGGAGGCAGCAACAGACAAGCTTGTGAGGATGTCCCTGTTCGTCGCTCCGCAAGACAGGCAGGACATTCCCCCGAGCCGTACCAGCCACCTCCGCCTCCACCGTCACATCCTCCTTCTGCTGAGCAAATCATGCAAATGTTTGAAGAAAGAAGGAACAACAATCTGATGGAACTACTGAAAAGTGTGCAAGTTATGGTTGAGCAGAATGGACATAAGAATGGTCATTACTCCAAGCTATATGATTTTCAAGGAACCAAGCCTCCCAGTTTCAGCCAAGCTATTGATCCATTGGACGCTAATGATTGGTTAAGGACTATTGAAAAGAAACTGGAAATTGCTCGCACTGAAGAAGGAGATAAGGTTCCTTTCGCAACACATTATCTTGAAGGAGCTGCCACGATATGGTGGGATAATGCTAAGGCCATGTGGCCCGTGGACGAGGAAATTACTTGGACTAAATTCAAGGATCATTTCCGCAAGTATCATATTCCCCCCGGAATTATGAAAATCAAGCAGCGCGAATACCTCTCTCTCACTCAGGGAAGCATGCCAGTTAGCGAGTACCTGAATAAATTCAACCATTTGGCCCGCTATTCACTCTATGATGTGGCCACCAAAGGACGGAAGGTCGACAGATTTCTTGGAGGATTGAATCAGCATCTCAGGTGCACTCTCAGCATATTTGATTTTCCGGACTTCCAAACTCTGGTGAACAAGGCTCTCGTCGCATAAAGGGAACACAAGCTCATGCACGACAATAGGCCAGCTAATAATGACCACAAGCACAAATTTGATCCTAAGAAGCATATGCAACCCGCGCAGAAGGCTCGTACGTGGCAGCAGACTCAGGTTGAGTACAAACCCAACTGGCAGTAAAATGTCAACAAGTCCACCACTCAAGTCAAGAATATCGTGACCAGCCCGGTACATGAAGATTGTCAGCGCAACAACTCAAGTTTCAGTTGTGGGAAAACCGGACATTATGCCAGACAGTGTCCCAAGAGCGGCAAGCCAACAGCTCCTTTCCGTCCGCAAGTCAACTATCTAGAGCCATATTCCGGCCCGAGTGCCATCCAAGGGAAAATCCATCATTTCTCCGCTCATAAAGCCCAACAGGACCCGGAAGTCGTCATTGGTATGTTTCCTGCTAATAACATACCTGCCATAATTTTATTTGACTCTGGGCTTCCCACACTTTTATTTCGCGGAGTTTTGCTGCCCAAAATAAATTTCCTTGCTCGATTTTGGGAAAACATATGCTGGTACAATCCCCGGGATCCTTGCTCAGAAGCAATATGCTCTGCCATAATTTGCAAATTGATATCAAGGGGGTCAAGTTTCCAACATCTCTGATAATCATCGATCTGACAAATTTGATATTATTCTGGGAATGAATTGGTTGACCCAATACCAAGTATGCATCAACTTTGCGACCAGAGAACTTACCATGGCAAATCAGGAGGGTCGCACTGCAAGTTTTTATGCCCCCAAAAGCATACCCAAGAAGGATATGGTTTTCACCGCCGTGGCTGAAGAGGTGGAATTGATTCCGGTGGTCAGTGAGTATCCCAATGTATTTCCTGAGGAATTACCAAGAATGCCGCCAGATCGAGAATTGGAGTTTGCAATTGACTTGGTGTGTGGAACCACATTGATACACAAGAAATATTATCGGATGCCTTCATCAGAATTGGTGGAATTAAAGAAACAGTTGGATGAAATGCTATAGAAGGGATACATCCGCCCAAGCTCTTCACCGTGGGGATCACCCGCGATATTCATGGATAACAAGGATGGCAGTCTTCGGATGTGCGTAGACTACTGACAGCTGAATGACGTCACCATCAAAAATAAGTATCCACTACCAAGGATTGATGATTTGTTTGATCAACTCAGTGGGGCCAAAGTATTCTCCAAAATTGATTTGAGGACCGGATATCATCAACTCAAAAGCAAGAAGGAAGATATTCCCAAGACCTCGTTCACCACTCGGTATGGTCTCTATGAGTATACCATTATGTCATTCGGCCTTACCAATGCCCAGCCTTCTTCATGCATATGATGAATAAGGTGTTTATGGACTTCTTGGACAAATTTGTGGTGGTGTTCATTGATGACATCCTCATTTACCCAAAAAGCAAAGACGAACACATGGACCACCTCCGAGCAGTTTTGTAGAGGCTCCGCGATCATCAAATTTACACCAAGTTCAGCAAATGTGAGTTTTGGCTGAAGCAAGTTGGATTTTTAGGGCATGTTCTCTCAGCAGAAGGAATAACTTTGGATCCAAGCAAGGTAAAATATGTGCTTGATTGGTCTGCACCCACGACAATCTCAGAAATCCGAAATTTCCTTGGACTAGCTGGATATTATCGCCATTTTATTGAAGGATTCTCCAAGATTCCCAAGCCCATGACAGAGCTCCTGAAGAAGGATAAGAAGTTTGAATGGACTGAGGACTGCGAACGGAGTTTCAATGAGCTGAAAATCTAACTGACGTCAGCACCAGTATTGGCTCTTCCTGACATCTACCGCAGTTTTGATGTCTACTGTGATGCCTCCAGAAAAGGCCCTGGATGTGTACTTATGCAAGATGGCAAGGTTGTGGCTTATGCATCCCGACAACTACGGCCACACAAGGGAAATTATCCCACTCATGATTTGGAATTGGCTGCGGTGGTGCACACATTGAAGATTTGGAGACACTATCTTATTGGAAAGAGGTTCCAGATATTTACCAAGCACAAGAGTCTCAAGTATATATTCACTCAGCCCAATTTGAACCTTCGTCAGCGAAGATGGCTCGAGTTGGTTAAGGATTACGACCTCGGTATAAATTATCACCCGGGCAAAGCTAATGTGGTTGCTGATGCTCTCAGACGCAAACCGGCCAACCTGAATGCTCTAATGGAATCTTTGCCTCCTGAGCTTTATGAAGAAATCGCTTAGCTCAATTTGGTAATCATGGATGCCAGTCTTGCCAGTATATTGGAAGTCGCTCCTACCCTCAAAGAAGAAATTCGCAGCGCTCAAGCAAATGACAAATCATTGCAATTATATGCCAAGCGTATGCAAGAGGGACAGACACACGACTTCTCTAGAGATCAGCAAGGTACACTAAGGTTCCGAGGAAGGATTTGCATACCCAGCCAAGAATGTCCGAGGAAGAAGATAGTGGCAGAAGCACATGAATCGCCATTCTCAATTCACCCAGGTGGCACTAAAATGTATGAAGACCTTCGTCAGGTATTCTGGTGAAATGGAATGAAGAACGACATCGCTTACTTTGTGGCTTGTTGTGATATATGCAACAAGGTAAAGGTGGAACACCAAAAAGTCAGCTTTAAGTTATGAGATTCCCTTCGCGGTTCGGTTTTTGTGTTTGTTTTGCATTTTGTTCATGTCATGCATTTCATATCATGTCATCATGTGCATCGAATTTGCATACATGTTCGTCTCATGCATCGGAGCATTTTCCCCGTTGTTCGTTTTGCAATCCGACACTCCCACATGCACCGGCGCACCCCTCTTGTCTCTTTTCGTGAGCGGGTGTAACACCCGGATGTAACTTGCCATATTTGTAACTCCGACTCTTGCCATTTTCGGCTTTAAGTTATGAGATTCCCTTCGCGGTTGGGTTTTTTTCTTTATTTTGCATTTTTTTCATGTCATGCATTTGATATCATGTCATCATGTGCATAGCATTTGCATACATGATCGTCTCATGCATCCGAGCATTTTCCCCGTTGTCCGTTTTGCAACCCGACACTCCCACATGCACCGATGCACCCCTCTTGTCTCGTTTCGTGAGCGGGTGTTAAGCATTCTTGGAATGGACCGAGATTTTCCATGTGGCCTTGGTACACCACCGATAGACCGCCTGCCAAATGTTGTTCCATTTGGAGTCCGTTTGATGCTCCAACAGTTAGCCGGGTAACCGCAAAGGCCTCCTGTGTGTTGCAGCACAACACCCCTCCAAAACGGCCCAATAAGCCATCCACACCTCTTCCATGTCCTCCATCGTCGGAGCGCGATCGTGTGAGCGAAAACTACACCTCATTTGGACACTCCTACCTCCTCCTACCTATAAATAGGTGCTCCCCTCCGAAATTCTTGCATAGATAAACCCTAGCTCCATCGTCCTCCGCCGCCAGACACGTCAGGCCCGAGCCGGACAAAATCGCCGCCGCCGCCTGTACCAATCCCAGCCTGCCACGCAGGCCCACCGAGCCCGACCGCCGCTGCCCCGCGCCCGCTTTGCCCGCGTGCCCGCGCCTCCTCCCTCCGCCGCTCGAGCACTCTGCCGCCGCCGCCTTCGCCCGTCGTCGCAGCTGCGTCGCCCCGCTGCTGTTGAGCCACGCCGCCGCCCCGCCGCACGTGCGCCGCCGCCTCCGTCCTCCTCTCCTCCGGAACCGTCCAGGAGCTAGCCGGATCTGCGGCCCCTCGCCGCCCCCGACCTCCGGCCGCCGTCCTCTCCCTCTCCGACGAACTCCGGCTTCCTCGGTTCACGTGCCCACGAAGAACCCTAGATCCGTTCTGTGAGGTTGACCTCGATTTTCCTTGAAGTCCTTTTTCTGCAACATTTTGTGCCCGTATTCATTGCCTCATATCTCCATGACCGTAGCTCTGTTTCATGCATATGATATATCACAATATTCATTGTGAGATGCTCTTCATTTCATTCCATTGTGGCATGCTTGTTTGAGTTCATCTTGACGCCCTAATATTTGATGCAAGAGTGCTATAAAATGTTTCCTGCTGTTACTTATCATATCATGCCGATTTGTCATTTTTTCCACATTTTATGAGTGCTTCATATGAGCATGAGCTCTACATGTGTTTTGAACTGCAACATGCCATCTTTACAGGGGTGCTTGTCTTGTATTTTTGTGATCTATGTGGTGACTAGCACAAGCATGCAAAGTAGCCTTTGTGATGCTGCTGTTTCCAGGGACTTAGGATTTTGCTGTCATTTTCCTGCTATTATTTCCATGCCATGTAAACATGATGCTATAGTGATATCCATGCTTATTTTGAGTTACTTCAGAAAGGATGTTTTGAACATCTGGTTATGCTCTATCCAACCATGCCCATGTTTGCAATTATGGAGTGATCTAGCATGTCTTGTTCTTGCTCTACTTTTGCTATAAAATGTTCCTGTCAAAATGTTAACATGTTAATCAATTTTGCCATGGTTGTTGCTAGTGATCCATGCATGATATGAACTTGCTCTTACCATGGTTAGCTTCATGAACATGTCTTCTTGCCGTTGGTATGCTTATCTTGTCATGCAATGCGTTGTGGTGAGTGGTTTGAGCTCGCAAAGTTGCCTTCATAACTTTGTTTATGCCATGCTCTGTTTTTCTGTTCAAGTCTGAAATTGCAAATAAAACTTGCTATGTTTACATGGGTGCCATCATAGCTTCTGTGCCTTTTTGGCTCATGTTCAGTTAGGGACTTCTGTTCTACGCATTCAGTAGAATAATGCCATGCCTTTGTTTGCTATGATATGTTCCTGTAGCATGTTGTTTTCTTGCTCTAAACATGGCTTCCTGATGTTATTTCTGGCATGTTAGTATCTTCACTAAGTCTGTGAAGTTGATATCTTTTGCACTTTTGCCATGCTTGTTTGAACCTTCTTTTGTGTGATTTAGCTGTAGCTCAGTGTTCATGTTTTGTCAAGCATCTTTTTTACATCACTCCCATGTGCATTTTTGCTATGTTGAAGTGCAGTAGCTTAGTTGCTTGTTGCATTCTAGATGGCATCGTGATGTTAATCGCAGAATTGTGCCATTCTTTTTTGCTTGCCATTTGCAAACAGTGCATCTGTTTCCGGTGATATTTATATCGATTTCAACCGAAATCGTCTCATATTTACAGCGACACACTTGGTTTGCCAAGTTGTTGCCTTGATCTTTCTTTCCCTTCCGGAGCACGCATATGCATTGCATATCACGTCTTGCATATCATGCCATGTTTTGCATCATGTTGCTTGTGCTTTGCATCGTGGTTGATTGTTGTTCCTTTGCTTGTGTTCTTGCCTTAGGTAGAGCTGGGAGATGAGTACATGACCTAGGAACCTGTTGAGAACGGTTACGAGGATCAAGCATTCGACAACTGTGAGAACTTTGCAGGCAAGATGACCATACCCTCGAAATCACTTCTATCTTTGCTTGCTAGTTGCTCGGTCTATTGCTATGTCGCGCTACCTACCACTTGCTATATCAAGCCTCCCATATTGCCATGTCAAGCCTCTAACCCACCTTCCTAGCAAACTGTTGGTTGTCTATGTTACTGCTTTTGCTCAGCCCCTCTTATAGCATTGCTAGTTGCAGGTGAAGTTGAAGTTTGTTCCATGTTGGAACATGGATATTGTTGGGATATCATTATTATATCTTGTTTACTTTAATGCATCTATATACTTGGTAAAGGGTGGAAGGCTTAGCCTTAGGCCTGGTATTTTGTTCCACTCTTGCCGCCCTAGTTTCCGTCATACCAGTGTTATGTTCCTTGATTTTGTGTTCCTTACGCGGTTGGGTGTTATGGGAACCCCTTGACAATTCTCTTCGAATAAAACTCCTCCAGCAAGACCCAACCTTGGTTTTAACATTTGCCACCTAAGCCTTTTTCCCTTGGGTTTTCGCGAGCCCGAGGGTCATCTTTATTTTAAACCCCCGGGCCAGTGCTCCTCTGAGTGTTGGTCCAAACTAGAGCACCATGCGGGACCGTCCCTTGGCAACTTGGGTTATGTTGGTACATGTACGTTTAGCTTATCTGGTGTGCCCTGAGAACGAGATATGTGCAGATCCTATCGGGATTTGTCGGCACAGTCAGGTGGTCTTGCTGGTCTTGTTTTACCATTGTCGAAATGTCTTGTAACCGGGATTCTGAGACTGATCGGGTCTTTCCGGGAGAAGGAATATCCTTCTTTGACCGTGAGAGCTTGTGATGGGCTAAGTTGGGACACCCCTGCAGGGTATAAACTTATGAGACCCGTGCCCGCGGTTATGTGGCAGATGAGAATTTGTTAATATCCGGTTGTAGAGAACTTGACACTAAACTTAATTAAAATGAATCAACTGCGTGTGTAGACGTGATGGTCTCTTTTCGGCGGATTCTGGGAAGAGAACACGGTCTTGTGTTATGCTTGAACGTAAGTAGATTCGGGATCACTTCTAGATCACTATTAGCTTCTCGACCGTGTGTTGATTCTCTTCTCGCTCTCATTTGCATATGTTAGCCACCATATTGCTAGTGCTTGCTTCAGCTCCACCTCACTACCCTTTTCCTACCCTTAAGCTTAAATAATCTTGATCTCGCACGTGTGAGATTGCTGAGTCCTCGTGACTCACAGATACTTCCAAATAGTTTCAGGTGCCGAGGATACTAGTGCAGGTGACAATTCCGAACTCAAGTGGGAGTTCGACAAGGATTCGGGGCGATACTATGTTTCTTTTTTGGATGATCAGTAGTGGAGCCCAGTTGGGACGATTGGGGATCTAGCATTTGGGGTTGTCTTTCTTTATTTTGGTTCCGTAGTCGGACCTTTGATTGTACCTTGGATGATGTATGGATTATTTATGTATTATGTGAAGTGGCGATTGTAAGCCAACTCTTTATCCCTTTCTTATTCAGTACATGGGATGTGTAAAGATTACCCCTCTTACGACAAGCCTACCATGCGGCTATGCCTCTAAGTCATGCCCCGACACGTGGAAGATATAGCCGCATTGTGGGTGTTACATACATGGGGGAACTGGGATCATTACGTTGACCCCGAATGAACTTGGGTTTTTTGATGATTTTACGCTGCTCTGTTACACGGGTGCGTGATCCCTTGGCTGGTGATACGTCCATTTTGCATCATGTTTTCTTACTGTTATTTATGATGTTTTTATCCATAATAATGCTTTTTGTAGTAATTTTAATGCCTTTTCCCTCATAATTTGCAAGGAACACACCAAGACGGAGAATTCCAGTAGCTGGAAATCTGGACCTGGAAAAGCTGTGTCAGGCCACCTATTCTTCACAACTCCAAATGGGCTGAAACTTTACGTAGATTTTTTATGGAATATATAAGAAATATTGGAGCCAATAAGTACCAAAGGGGGGGCCACCAGCCAGGCACAACCCACCTGGGCGCGCTAGGCCCCCCTGGCGCGCCCTGGTGGGTTGTGGCCTCCTCGGCCCACCTCCGGTGCCCATCTTCTAGTATATAAGTGGTTTTGACCTAGAAAAAATCACAATAATACTTTCGAGACGGAGCACCACCCCCTCGAGGCAGAACTTGGGCAGGAGCACTTTTGCCCTCCGGCGGAGCGATTTTTCTGGGGGAACTTCCCTCCCGGAGGGGCAAATCATCATCATCATCATCACCAACAACTCTCCCATCTTGGGGAGGGAAATCTCCATCAACATCTTCACTAGCACCATCTCATCTCAAACCCTAGTTCATCTCTTATATCCAATCTTGTTACCGGAACTATAGATTGTTGCTAGGGGGTGACTAGTAGTGTTGATTACATCTTGTAGTTGATTACTATATGGTTTATTTGGTGGAAGATTATATGTTCATATACATTATGCGTATTAATACCCCTCTGATTATGAGCTTGTTTGTTTTTTGTGAGTAGTTACCTTTGTTCTTGAGGTTGTGGGATAAATCATGTTGCAAGTAATCATGTGAATTTGACAGGTGTTCGATATTTTGATAGTATGTATGTTGTGATTCCCTTAGTGGTGTCATGTGAATGTCGACTACATGGAACTTCACCATATTTGGGCCGAAGGGAATGCATTATGGAGTAGTAAATAGATGGTGGGTTGCGAGAGTGACACAAAATTAAACCCCAGTTTATGCACCATTCCGTAAGGGACCGATCGGATCCTAGAATTTAATGCTATGGTTAGGATTTATCCTTAATACTTTTCTCGTAGTTGCGGATGCTTGAGGGAGGGTTAATAATAAGTAGGAGGTTTGTTCAAGTAAGAACAGCACCTAAGCACACCCACATATCAAATTATCAAAGTAGCAAACACAAATCAAACCGACATGATGAAAGTGACTAGATGAAATTCCCGTGTACCTTCAAGAACACTTTTCTTATCATAAGAGACCGTTTTGGCATGTCCTTTGCCTCAAAAGGATTGGGCTACCTTGCTACATACTGATACGTCTCCAACGTATCTACTTTTCCAAACACTTTTTCCCTTGTTTTGGACTCTAACTTGCACGATTTGAATGGAACCTACCCGGACTGACGTTGTTTTCAATAGAATTACCATGGTGTTATTTATGTGCAGGAGAAAACGTTCTCGGAATGACCTGAAACTTCACGGAGTGACTTTTCAGAAAATAAGAAAAATACCTGCAAAATATGGAGGCCAGGGGGCCCACCACCTTGCCACGAGGGTGGGGGGTGCGTCTGCCCCCCTAGGGCGCGCCATCCTACCTCGTGGGGACCCTGTTGCGTCTCTCACTCCAACTCCACCTCCATATATTGAGTTTCAATGAGAAAAAATCAGAGAGAAGAAATCATCACATTTTACGATACGGAGCCGCCGCCAAGCCCTAAAACCTCTCGGGAGGGCTGATCTGGAGTCCGTTCTGGGCTCCGGAGAGGCGAATCCATCGCCATCGACATCATCAACCATCCTCCATCTCCAATTTCATGATGCTCACCGCCGTGCGTGAGTAATTCCATCGTAGGCTTGCTGGACGGTGATGGGTTGGATGGGATCTATCATGTAATCGAGTTAGTTTTGTTAGGGTTTGATCCCTAGTGTCCACTATGTTCTGAGATTGATGTTGCTATGACTTTGCTATGCTTAATGCTTGTCACTAGGGCCCGAGTGCCATGATTTCATATCTGAACCTATTGTGTTTTCATCAATATATGTGAGTGTTCTTGATCCTATCTTGCAAGTCTATAGTCACCAATTATGTGTTATGATCCATTAACCCCGAAGTGACAATAATCGGGATACTTACCGGTGATGACCGTAGTTTGAGGAGTTCATGTATTCACTATGTGTTAATGCTTTGTTCCTGTTCTCTATTAAAAGGAGGCCTTAATATCCCTTAGTTTCCGTAAGGACCCCGCTGCCACGGGAGGGTAGGACAAAAGATGTCATGCAAGTTCTTTTCCATAAGCATGTATGACTATGTTCGGAATACATGCCTACAGTATATCAATGAACTGGAGCTAGTTCTGTGTCACCCTAGGTTATGGCTGTGACATGATGAACCGCATCCGGCATAATTCTCCATCACTAATCCATTGCCTACGAGCTATCTATATATTGTTCTTCGCTTATTTACTTTCCCGTTGCTATTGCTATCATCACTACAAAATACCAAAAACATTACTTTTACTACTGTTACCTTTTGCTACCGTTACCACTACTATCATATTACTTTGCTACTAAACACTTTGCTGCAGATATTAAGTTTCCAGGTTTGGTTGAATTGACAACTCAACTGCTAATACTTGAGAGTATTCTTTCACTCCCCTTGTGTCGAGTCAATAAATTTGGGTTGAATACATTACCCTCGAAAACTGTTGCGATCCCCTATACTTGTGGGTTATCACATACTTTTTACTATTATCGTTACTTGCTCGTTACAAACTATCTTGCTATCAAACTACTCGCTACTTAGAATTTCAGCACTTGCAGACACTACCTTACTGAAAACTACTTGTCATTTCCTTCTGCTCCTCGTTGGATTCGACACTCTTACTTATCAAAAAGAGCTACAATTGATCCCCTATACTTGTGGGTCATCATGGCTATTTTCTGGAACAGTTGCCGGGGAGCGAAGCGCCTTTGGTAAGTGGAATTCGGTAAGGAAACATTTATATAGTGTGCTAAAATTTATTGTCACTTGTTACTATGGGAAACAATCCTTTGAGGGGTATGTTCGGGGTATATTCACCTCAACCGAAACCACAATTAATTGTCCCTCAACCTAGAGCACCTATGAAAAATATTGAATATGAAATTCCTTCGGGTATGATAGAACAAATGCTAGCTAATCCTTATGCAGGAGATGGAATGGAACATCCTGATATGCACTTGATACATGTGGAACAAATGAATGGAGTGTTTAAGCATGCAGGTTTACCCAGGGATGAACTTATGAAAAAGGTTTCCTCTTTATCTTTGAAGGGAAAAGCATTGGCATGGCATAGGCTATGCGATGATATTGGATCATGGAATTGGAATCTTTTAAAATTGGAGTTTCACCAAAAAAATTATCCTATGCATCTAGTTCATCGTGATCGAAACTATATATATAATTTTTGGCCTCGTGAAAGAGAAATTATCGCTCTATCTTGGGGGAGGCTTAAGTCAATGTTATATTCATGCCCCAATCATGAGCTCTCAAGATAAATTATTATTCAGAATTTTTATGCTTGGCTTTCTCGTAATGATCAAACCATGCTGGATATCTCTTGTGCTGGTTCTTTTACGAAGAAGACTATTGAATTCCGGTGGGTTCTTTCGGAAAGAATTAAACGCAACTCTGAAGATTGGGAACTCAACAAAGGTAAAGAGTCGGGTATAAAGCTTAAGTATGATTGTGTTCAATCTTTTATGGATACATATGCTTTTCAAAAGTGTAGCACTGAATATGGACTGACTCTGAGATGGTAGCCTCCTTTTGTGAATCTTTTGCTACTCATGTTGAACTCCCTAAAGAGAAGTGGATTAGATATCAGCCACGTATTAAAGAAGAAATTAAAGAACCGATATGAGTTAAAGAAGAAACTATACTTTATAATGTTGATCCAGTTGTTCCTACTGCGTACTTTGAGAAACCCCCTTTTCCTGTTAAGATAAAGGAACATGCTAAAGTTTCAACTGTGGTTAACAAAAACTCTGTTAGAACACCTAAACCAGATGAAAAAAATTAGGGTTGAACCTAATATTTCTATAGTTAAAGATCTCTTGGAAGAAGATGTGGATGAGCATGTTATCTACTTCTGTGAAGAAGCTGCTAGAATTGCTAAACCTGATAGAAAAGATAAACATAGACATGTTGTTGGCATGCCTGTCATTTTCAGTAAAATAGGAGATGTTATTATGGTTTATGTGATATGGGTGCTAGTGTGAGTGCTATTACTCACAAGTTATATATAGAAATTAGGGAAGAAATAGCACCTGTTGAGATAGAAGACATAGATGTTACTATTAAGCATGCAAATAGACACACTATATCACCAGTTGGGATTGTCAGAGATGTTGAAGTCTTGTGTGGGAAAACAAAATATCCTACCGATTTTCTTGTTCTTGGTACTCAACCTAATGACTTCTGTCCCATTATCTTTGGTAGACCTTTCTTTAACACAGTTATTGCTAGGATAGATTGCCAGAAACAAACTGTGGAAGTTAGCTTTGGTGATGAGTCTCATGAGTTTAATTTTTCCAAGTTTAGTAGGAATTATCATGAAAAATAATTTCCTAGTAAGGATGAATTCATTGGTCTTGCTTCTATTGTTGTGCCACCTGCTGATCCTTTAGAGCAATACTTGCTAGACCATGAGAATGATTTACATATGCATTAAATAAATGAAATAGAAAATATTTTCTTTGAACATCGTCCTCTGCTTGAACACAATTTGCCTATTGAAACTCTTGGAGGTCCTCCTCCACCTAAGGGTGATCTTGTGTTTGAATTTAAACAATTGCCAGACACTTTGAAATATTCTTATCTAGATGAAAAGAAGATATATCTTGTTATGATCAGTGCTAACCTTTCAAAACATGAAGAAGAAAGATTATTGAAAGTTCTAAGGAAGCACCGGGCTACTATTGGATATACTATTGATGATTTAAAGGGCATTAGTCCCACTCTATGTCAGCATAAAATTAATATGGAACCTGATGCTAAACCAGTTGTTGATCACCAACGTCGATTAAATCCAAAGATGAAAGAGGTGGTAAGAACGGAAATATTAAAACTTCTGGAAGCAGGTATAATCTATCCTATAGCTGATAGTAGATGGGTAAGTCCTGTTCATTGTGCCCCTAAGAAAGGCTGTATAACTGTTCTTCCTAATGATAAGAATGAACTTATTCCACAAAGAATTGTTACAGGCTATAGAATGGTAATTGATTTCAAAAAAATTAAATAAAGTAACTAGAAAAGATCATTACCATTTTCCTTTTATTGACCAAATGCTTGAAAGATTATCTAAGCACACACATTTTTGCTTCCTTGATTGATATTCTGGTTTCTCTCAAATACCTTTTTCTCAACCTGATCAAGAAAAGACCACTTTTACTTGTCCTTTTGGAACCTATGCTTATAGACGTATGCCTTTTGGTTTATGTAATGCACCTGCTACCTTTCAAAGATGTATGATGGTTATATTCTTTGACTTTTGTGAGAAGATTGTTGAGGTTTTCATGGATGACTTTTTTGTTTATGGGAAGTCTTTTGACGATTGTTTAAGCAATCTTAATCAAGTTTTGCAGAGATGTGAACAAACAAATCTTGTCTTCAATAGGGAAAAGTGCCACTTTATGGTAAATGAAGGCATTGTCTTGGGTCATAAAATTTCTGAAGAAGGTATTGAAGTGGACCAAGTTAAGGATGATGCTCTTGAGAAAATGCCATGTCCCAACAACATCAAAGGTATTCATAGTTTCCTAGGTCATGCTGGTTTCTATAGGAGATTTATCAAATACTTTTCTAAAATTTCTAGGCCACTCACTAATCTTTTGCAAAAGGATATTCCTTTTGTCTTTGATGATGATTGTCTTGAAGCCTATGAAACACTCAAGAAAGCTTTAATTACTGCAGCTATAGTTCAACCATCTGATTGGAATTTGCCTTTTGAAATCATGTGTGATGCTAGTGATTATGTTGTTGGTGTTGTTCTAGGTCAAAGAGTTGATAAGAAATTGAATGTCATTCACTATGCTAGTAAAACTCTAGATAATGCTCAAAGAAATTATGCTACAACTGAAAAAGAATTCTTAGCAATGGTGTTTGCTTGTGATAAATTTAGACCTTATATTGTTGATTCCAAAGTAACTATTCACACAGACCATGCTGCTATTAAATATCCTATGGAAAAGAAAGATGCTAAACCCAGACTTAATCGTTGGGTTCTCTTGTTACAAGAATTCGATTTGCATATTATTGATAGAAAAGGAGCTGAGAACCTCGTAGCTGATAACTTGTCTAGGCTTGAAAATGTTCTTGATGACCCACTTTCTATTGATGATAGTTTTCCTCATGAGCAGTTAGCTGCAATAAGTGTTGCTAATGGTACTCCTTGGTATGTTGACTTTGCTAATTACATTGTTGCTAAATATTTGCCACCTAGCTTCACATATCAACAAAAGAAAAAATTCTTCTATGATTTAGGACATTACTTTTGGGATGACCCACATCTTTATAAAGAAGGAGTATATGGTATTATTAGACATTGGGTACCTGAGCATGAACAGGGAAAAATCCTATGGAAATGTCACTCCGAAGCTTATGGAGGACATCATGCTGGAGATAGAACTGCTCACAAGGTATTGTAGTATGGATTTATTGGCCTACTCTCTTCAAGTATGCTCGTAAGTTTGTCTCATCTTGTGATGAATGTCCAAGAATAGGTAATGTCGGTAAGCGTCAAGAAATGCCTATGAATTATTCACTTGCTATTGAAACTTTGGATGTTTGGGGATTTGATTACATGGGACCTTTTCCTTCCTCTAATGGGTATACACATATTTTGGTTGTTGTTGATTATGTTACTAAATGGGTAGAAGCTATACCAACTAGTAGTGCTGATCACCACACCTCTATTAAAATGCTTTAGGAAGTTATATTCCCATGGTTTGTAGTCCCTATATATCTAATGACTGATGGTGGTTCACACTTTATTCATGGTGCTTTCCGTAAAATGCTTGCTAAATATGATGTTAACCATAGAATTGCGTCACCCTGTCATCCTTACTCTAGTGGTCAAGTTGAACTTACCAATAGAGAAATAAAATTAATTTTGCAAAATACCATCAATAGGTCCAGGAAGAATTGGTCTAAGAAATAAGATGATGCACTTTGGGCTTATAGGACAGCATATAAAAATCCTATGGGTATGTCTCCTTATAAAATGGTTTATGGAAAAGCTTGTCATTTGCCTCTTGAGTGAGAACACAAAGCATATTGGGTAGTTATGGAACTCAATTATGATTTCAAACTTGCTCGTGAAAAGAGGTTGTTTGATATAAGCTCACTAGATGAATGGAGAACCCAAGCATATGAAAATGCAAAGTTATTTAAAGAAAAAGTTAACAGATGGCATGACAAAAGAATTCAAAAACGTGATTTTAAAGTCAGAGAATATGTTCTTTTGTACAACTCTCGTTTCAGATTATTTGCAGGAAAACTCCTCTCCAAATGTAAAGGCCCCTATGTCATCGAGGAGGTTTACCAGTCCGGTGCTATCAAAATAAATAATTCTGAAGGTACTAACCCGAAGGTTGTCAATGGACAATGAATAAAGCATTATATCTCATGTACGCCTATTAATGTTGAAAGCAATATTATCCAAACTTCGACACCGGAAGAACACATAAAAGAGTCCTTCCGAAACACTCCAGATTCGTCAAAATAAGGAGGTACATGAGATGGTAAGTAAATGGACTCCAACAATTATGCAAAAGTATATTTCATTAGTTTTGGAATATTTTAAAATTTTGAAAATAAAGAAACACCAAGGAAGCGTCCCCTGGTGGGCACAATACACCAGGGCGCGCTAGGCTTGCCTGGCACGCCTAAGTGGGTTGTGCCCACCTGGGACACCTCCTGTACTCCATTTTTCTTCCATATGCTTGTCCTCCAAGATAAAAAAATCTATATATACTTCTCGAACCCATTAACCACAGTATCACGGAGAAAATCCTCTATTCTCTTTTCTTGTTGTTCCTGTCAGATTTGTCAAGCTGGGCATCATGTCTTCCTGTTCCTCCGACCACATGGAAGAAGTGCTTGCCTAATGAAGATCGAGATGAAGAAGGAGGATCCCACAGATGCTATCAAAGGAGACAAGGGCAAGGAAACTACGTGGATCCATCCCCAGTGGTAGCACAAGCACTGTTGGCCAAGGAGGAGGAGGAAGATATACTTAAACCCTGTCTTACTCACCTTACTCATTTTGAGATTAAAGCTTTTCATGCTTTTGAATTGGTTCGCATACAAAATAAGTGTCTCACTCGTGAAAATATTCTGCATCAAGAACATATCATCTATCTTCGAAGTGTCATCCATCGGCTGCAGGATCTCTTGGCCCTTAAAGACAAGATCACTTCATCACCACCATCACCTTCTTCACCACCGAAGGAAAACTGAGTATCGAGTATGGCACTCCCCTTGGCTTTCGCCAAGCTTGGGGAAGGTGCCCCAGTACCATATCACCCCACTACCCTTTTGCTTTTATTTATCTTAGTTCAATCTTTTGCTTTTAGATTAAATAAAGTTTTGTTCAATCCTTTCTTATTTGAAAGTTTGCTTAGTGATCTATCCTTGTAATCGTGTGCAAGTCACATAATAAATTTAGTTTTAGTTTTTGCTTTCTTTACTTTCATGTTGCAAATAAATAAAAGAAATAAGAAGGAAAGAAAAAGAGAAAGGAAATAAATAAAAGAAGCGAAATGAGTCAATAAGATTATATACTAATCCTATGGTAGGCTATAGCACCACATAAGGAAAAGTATAGGTAAGAAAATTTTATTAGAGATTTACAAACATAGCATTATGTAATGATGCAACTCATGAAAGAATTAATAAGGGAAGAGAAGATTCACATATAGATATACTATCCTAGAAATCTTTTGTGATTGTGAGCCCTCATCAAAATATTATATGCCAAAATTGTTGACGTTGGACAAGGAAGACAACTTAATGGTTTATGTTTGTTTACATTCACATAGAAGTCATATTGTCATAGATCCTTTAACATGCGATGCTTGCCCCCTATCTTTGCTAGCCAAAATTTCTGTACTAAGTATAGATACTACTTGTGCATCCAAAAAACCCTTAAACCCAAATCTTTTTCATGTGTGCACCATACCTACCTAGGGATTGAATAAGATCCCTCACGTAAGTTGTCATTGGTGCAAAAAGGCAATAAAAATTACTTCTAAATATGTGAGATCTTTTAGTGCAAGAGAAAATTGAGCGTTGCACGAACTTGGATGACAACGAATAAAAGCGACAGACTGCATAATAAAGGTTGTCATCTTAAGGGGCAATGTAACTTGACGTTCTTTTGCACTAAGGGGTTGAGCATGCAAACAAATAAGCGGATGGCAACCTCTGCTTGCGAAGGGCCTATCCTTTACTTTTATGCAAAGAGTCAAAGTTTTCCTTCTATTCCTTTTTATTTTCTCTTCTGGCAAGCATCATGTGGTGAGGAAAGATCTAGGCACATATATCCAGTTGAATATAGACAACATGAGTTATTATTGTTGACATCACCCTTGAGGTGACCATGTTGCAAGGTAAAATTATAAGCCCCTGTCTTTCTATGTGTCCGATTGAAACGTTTTGTTCATGGGTACAAGGTGAGTGTTAGCAATCATAGAAGACTATAGGATGGTTGAGTATGTGGACTTGCTTTAGAGGCTATGACATGTGACTCTTCCTAAAAAAGATGATGAATTGTAGTTGCAAAATTGACTAAGAACATAGTTTGTTGGTTTCTAATAAAGTTTTTACTTTATACTTTGATTGTATGATGAATTATTACTTTTTCATAGGAAGTATATGATGAAAGTTCTATGATAAAAGTCCTTTATTTAATCTTGTTGCTATTATAATAATCAAAGCACATGGACATGTTTTTCGATTTTGGTTTTCGCTTGAGGACAATCAAGGTCTAAGCTTGGGGGAGCTGATACATCCATTTTGAATCATGTTTTCTTACTGTTATTTAAAATGTTTTTATCCATAATAATGATTTTTGAGTAATTCTAATGACTTTTCTCTCATAATTTGCAAGGAACACACCAAGAGGGAGAATTCCAGCAGCTGGAAATCTGGACCTGGAAAAGCTACGTCAAGCCACCTATTTTGCACAACTCCAAATGGGTTGAAACTTTATGGAGATATTTTATGGAATATATAAGAAATATTGGAGCCAATAAGTACAAAAGGGGGCCACCAGGTGGACACAACCCACCTGGGCGCACCAGGCCCCCCTGCCGCGCCCTGGTGGGTTGTGGCCTCCTCGGACCACCTCCGGTTCCCATCTTCTTGTATATAGTGGTTTTGACCTAGAAAAAATCACAATAATAATTTCTAGACGGAGCGCCGCCGCCTCGAGGCGGAACATGGGCAGCAGCACTTTTGCACTCCGGCGAAGCGATTCTGCCGGTGGAACATCCCTCCTGGAGGGGGAAATCATCGTCATCATCATCGCCAACAAATCTCCCATCTTGGGGAGGGCAATCTCCATCAACATCTTCACCAGCACCATCTCATCTCAAACCCTAGCTCATCTCTTATATCCAATCTTGTTATTGGAACTATAGATTGTTGCTAGGGGGTGACTAGTAGTGTTGATTACATCTTATAGTTGATTACTATATGGTTTATTTGGTGGAAGATTATATGTTCATATCCATTATGCATATTAATACCCATCTAATCATGAGCATGTTCATTTTCTGTGAGTAGTTACCTTTGTTCTTGAGGTCACGGGATAAATCATCTTGCAAATAATCATGTGAATTTGATATGTGTTCGATATTTTGATAGTATGTATGTTGTGATTCCCTTAGTGGTGTCATGTGAATGTCGACTACATGGCAATTCACCATATTTGGGCCTAAGGGAATGCATTGTGGAATAGTAAATAGATGGTGGGTTGCGAGAGTGACAGAAACTTAAACCCAGTTTATGCATGTCACATCCCTGGTCCTGTTATGCACTAGGCTAGACCTCATGTGAGCATCATGTTTTAATCCAAATGAAATTTGAATTGAGGAATTTTCAAAGCCTCAGAAACCTTCTAAAAATGATCAACATTAAAATCTCCTCAAAGAAGTCCAAGAAAATGTTCCTCTTAGTCTCTGAAAATATTGCAAAGAGGTAAAACTCAAAACAATATTTTTGGTATCTCAGAGTTAATTATTTTGGGCCTTTGAATTAAATAAATAGCTATTTGCATTGGATATATATTTGATATATAAATAATATATGTCCAATAATTACTGGAACATTTTATGTGGTTTGGTATATTTTAACTCTAGCCACATAACTATTTTCAGGATTTTATAAAATGGTTTAGTATTTTACTAAACTAAAACAACACAGAACAAAATAGATAAATAAAAACAGAAATAGAAAGCAGAGAGAGAGAACTTACCTCAGCTTACCTGGCAGCCCACCCGCAGCCCAACACCGTGCAGCCCAGAAGCTGCTCGGTGGCGCGCGCGGCCACGCGCCCCGGCCACCTCCTCCCTCCCAGCCTGCCTGGCTCCTCCCCGACGCCCGGTGACGCCACGCACCCCCCTGGAACCCCCTCGACCTCTCCCATCGCCCCTCCCCTTCTCCGTCCCTCTCGCACACAACCGGCCAAGCGCCACCGTCGCAGACCCTCGCTGCCCTCGCGGCCACCGCCACCCCCTCTCCTCCCCGACGCGCTCCCGAGCTCCGCAGTGCCTCCCTCGACCTCCTCGACGTCTCACGCGACCAGAAGGGCCCCGAGCAGCCGCCATCGTCATCATCTCCAAGCTTCGGCCCCGGCGCCCTTCTCCGTCGATTCGGCCACTCCGGCGCGCCCCCGAGCCCCCTAACCCTCCCTGCAGCTCTGCGGTGAGCCTCTGACCCGATTCCCCCTCTCCCCGTGCCCTACCTCCCTCTCTAGCCGCCGTTCACAACGAGCCGAGAACTCCACGCCGCCGGCGATGTCGCCGCCGTCACTGCAGCCAGTAAGGCTCGAAACCGAGCACGGCACCGTGCTCCTAGCATCTTCAGGAGCTCGGTGAGCCCCTTAGCCATCCCTCCCGTCCTCTGTGGCCTCGCCCCGCTCGAACCCGAAGCTCCGGCCGCCGCACTTGCCATCACCGTCGTCGGCTCCGGCCACCCCAGCCGCGGCCACAGCCACCGCTGGACGCGCCGCGTCGCGGACGTTCTAATGAGCCAAACCGCGCGCCAAACCATCGCCCCTAGCTCAAATCCGAGCCGCGCCGCCGTGCGGAATGGTCGCCGCCAGCGATACTCCGGCGACTGCCGACGTGGCACACTTAATTAGTGTTAATGACCCAACTAATTAAACCCACAGCCTCTGACAGTGGGCCCCACCCCTGGTCAAACCCCAGTCAGCGCTTGGTTTGACCGGGATTAGCTCCTGTGTCACTGACGTGTGGCCCCCACACGTCAGGTTTGACCTGGGGCGCCCAGTTGACCTGCTGACATCATCATGACGTCAGGATGACGCAGTAATGCTTTCTGGATTTATTTATATTCAGGAAATTCCAGAAAATGCCTAAAACTTCTAAAATTCATAGAAATTCAACCGTAGCTCCAAATTAAATAATTTATATATGAAAAATTATCAGAAAAATTCAAGGAATCCATCTGTACCATTTTCATGCATGTTAGAACAACTTATAGATGCTGTTTAGCACAAATCATATAAAGGGCATTTAAATAATCACATATGGAGTTTGAATTTGAATCTTGTATTCAAACCAACTTCATTTAATCTGTTGCTAGTTGCATTAGCTCAAAACACATTCATATGGCCATGTCATGAGCATGCATCATATTGTGCATTGCATTGATTGTATTTCTTCTTTGTTGCCGGTATCTGTTCCCTCCCGGTAGACGATGTTCCGACGTTGTGATCGTTGACACTGATGAAGACTCAATGTTATCTTCAGAAGTGCCAGGCAAGCAAAACCCCCTTGTTCATTCCGATACAATCCTACTCTCTCGCTCCTGCTCTCTTTTACTGCATTAGGACAACATCGATTCATCTGTTACTTGCTGCGGTAGCTGAACCCCTTTATCCTTTGCATGACCTGTCATTGCCACAGTAAATAGATGAAACCCACTAGCATGAGTAGGAGTTGTTTGAGCCCTGTTGTGCCTACTCATTCATGCTTGCTTGTCATGCCTGCTACTGCTTAGAGTTGAGTCAGGTCTGATTCATCGGGGATGAATCAGAGGCGTGTGAACATGTCCTACTGTGTGTGAGCTAAGTGTGTGAACACGTTTTGGTAAAGGTAGCGGTGAGAGGCCATGTAGGAGTACATGGTGGGTTGTCTCATTGCAGCCGTCCTCAGGAACTGAGTTCTGTGTTTGTGATCCATGATTCAGCTACTACCATACATTGGGCCCTAAAATATGACCCCGCTCGACTTCTTATTCACCCTAGTCCTCTGTCCAGGAGTTGCAAGTAGTTTCTGGTGTTTGTAGCTTACTGAAGGCCGTGGACAGCGCTGACCGTAGGGGTGGGCTGTGATGCGGTAGGTACGTGGCACGGTGTACCGGATGCCCGTTTGGTATCTCGGGAACCCTGTTCACATCGTTTGGGGCTGTGAGCGAAACTCCGGCCGGATCTCCTCATGGATGGAACCCGAATAGGCGATAAACCTGGACCAGAGACTTAGGTGTTTAGGTAGGTCGTGGTCTACACCCACGTCGGCTTTCGCTTGAAGTCTGCCGAGCACATGTCGTGTGCAGACGCTAAGTGGTGGAAACATGTATGAAGAAGTACACCCCTGCAGGGTTAACATCATCTATTCGAATAGCCGTGTCCACGGCAAAGGACTTCTGGGTTGCTTATATCAGTTCATAGACAAGTGAAAGTGGATACTCTAAAATACGCAAGATAAGCGTGAGTGCTATGGATGGCGCTCTCGTAGGGAGACGGGAGTGGATCCATAGTGGTGTATTGATATGGTAAATATGTGGACTCGTGTGCGCCACCTCAAAAGAGTTACATTGCAGTCGTAGTTCAGGATAGCCACCGAGTCAAAGCTGGCTTGCTGCAGTTAAACCCCACCATCCCCTTTGTTGATAATGATGCATATGTAGTTAGTTCTGATGTAAGTCTTGCTGGGTACATTTGTACTCACGTTTGCCTATTTTATGTTTTTGCAGAGAGACTTCGGTCTCACTAGTAGTTTCGCGTGGACTTCGACGTTTAGCTTGTTACCTCAGCTACGATCTTGTGCCCCGGCAGGATCTGGTAGATAGTCAGGCTTCTCAGCCTTTTTCAGTTATAGATGTCTGTACCCAGACATGATAGCTTCCGCTTGTGCTTTGATTTGTATGCTCTGATTGTTGGGTCATGAGACCCATGTTTGTAATATCTCGCTCCTCGGAGCCTATTGAATAAATACTTGAGTCGTAGAGTCATGTTGTGATGCCATGTTGTGTTTGCACATATCGAGCATATTGTGTGTATGTTATTGAAATGCTTGGTATGTGTGGGATCTGACTATCTAGTTGTTTATTCTTAGTAGCCTCTCTTACCGGGAAATGTCTCCTAGTGCTTCCACCGATGCCATGGTAGCTTGCTACTGCTCCGGAACACTTAGGCTGGCCGGCATGTGTCCTTCTTCGTTCCTGTGTCTGTCCCTTCGGGGAAATGTCACGCGATGAATACCAGAGTCCTGTTAGCCCGCTACAGCCCGGTTCACCGGAGTCCTGCTAGCCCAGTGCTACAGCCTGGATTCACTCGCTGATGACCGACACGTTCGATGCTGGGTCATGGATGCCTGTCCCTGTAAGTTAGTGCCACTTTGGGTTCACGACTAGCCATGTCAGCCCGGGTTCTTTGTCATATGGATGCTAGCGACACTATCATATACGTGAGCCAAAAAGCGCAAACGGTCCCGGGCCAGGTAAGGTGGCACCCGTGGGAATACCGTGCGTGAGGCCGCAAAGTGATATGATGTGTTACATGCTAGATCGGTGTGACTTAGGATCGGGGTCCTGACAATGCATTATTCCGTAAGGGACCGATTGGATCCTAGAATTTAATGCTATGGTTAGGATTTATCCTTAATACTTTTCTCGTAGTTGTGGATGCTTGCGGGAGGGTTAATCATAAGTAGGAGGTTTGTTCAAGTAAGAACAACACCTAAGCACCGGTCCACCCACATATCAAATTATCAAAGTAGCGAACACAAATCAAACGGACATGATGAAAGTGACCAGATGAAATTCCCGTGTACCCAAAAGAACGCTTTGCTTATCATAAGAGACCGTTTTGGCTTGTCCTTTGCCTCAAAAGGATTGGGCTACCTTGTTGCATACTTATTACTATTATCGTTACTTGCTCGTTACAAACTATCTTGCTATCAAACTACTTGCTACTTACAATTTCAGCACTTGCAGACACTACCTTACTGAAAACTAGTCATTTCCTTCTACTCCTTGCTGGGTTCGACACTCTTACTTATCGAAAAGTGCTACAATTGATCCCCTATACTTGTGGGTCATCAGCTAGCAACTCAGCAAATTGATCGTACTCGTCCTCGTCGGTAACATCCTCTACACCCAGTACTGTCGGTGTCCTGGGAGCGGGGGTGCCCAGACTTGCCTGCCGGCGGCCAATGACATGGCTCCATCAACGGCCTGGTATGGCCCAGCTTCAGGATCAACAACCCAAGACCGACGTGAGGGGCCAAGCCTCACGAGGCGGATGACACCAAGACCTCCTCCAGGGGCGGTTGTCGGATTCACGGTTCCGTAGACCCTAGAGAGGTTCGAACTCTAGGGTGCGTGCGAAGAACTCGTCCTCCCGAATCTGCATGCTCGCTAATCCCACAACCTAGCTCAACGAACTGGATGAACAAAAGACATTGTAGTTTACCCAGGTTCAGGCCACCTTGCAGTGTAAAACACTTCTCCTACTTTGTGGTGGATTGGCCTCGAAGGGCTGAGGATCAACTAGTACAGTGGAGAATAGCCTCGGGAGGAGAGTCACTCTGGTGCTTGATGAGCTGGTGGGTGAGAAGATGATGAATGATCCCCCCGAGGATGATCTTTCCCTCGATGACAGATGATCCTTCCCCTCTATGGTGGTGGTGAAGTCCTATTTATAGTGGCCTTGGTCCTCTTCCCAAATGTAAGGCGGAAAGGGATCCCACAATGGCTAAATTTGAAGGGAGACAACTAGTACATGCTATCCTGACAAAAGTAGTCCTCTCCTGACAAAAGCTCCGGGTCGTGACGCTGTGGTGGGCTCGACAACTACCTCCACTTTGCCATCCTGGCGGTCTTGGTCTTGTTGCACCAAAATGGAAACCTTTGCTTGATTCCTCGGGACTTCACGTATGTGCTTGCCTCCTTAGCACCAAAGAGGAAACTGGTACACTGCCCTAGTGGCGCCCGTCTGGCCTTGGTCATCATGGTTGACGTCATCTGAACCTCGCAAGGTGCACCTTGCATAGATATCTCCGCTACTTGGGAGCCAGCTTGGGGAGGCCGCCCCTCGAGGAGGTCTTGTGTTGTCCACCTCGCGAGGTTTGGCCCCTCTCGAGGGTATTGGGTTGTTGATCCTGAAGCTAGGTCGTACTAGGACGTTGATGGAGCCACGTCATGGGCCGCAGGTAGGCAAGTCTGGGCACCCCCGGTCCCAGGATGCCACCAGTAGCCCCCGGGCCCAAGGCGCGCTCGAACTTGGCTTCCATGCAAAGCCAAGGGGCAAGTGCGGAGCGTCGTGGGCCCTAACCTCCTGCGACCTTGGTTGATGCATGGAGATTGATGAGACGTGGGCCTTTCCACTTCCCTGCGCTGCCTCGGCAACTATTCACCTTGACGAGACTCTGTTGCATGTAGAGGAAAACCATCATTGTGTGCGATCGTGGAGGCCGGTGGTTGGCCTCCTTCTGGCTGTAAATGGGGATAGGCCAAAGCCCCTTTGCCCGTTTCCATCTTCTCGCCGCCCGCTCCTTCTTCTTCCTCTTCGCTTTAGCACCCATGGCGCGAACGAGAAAGTTCTCCGCCGCCGAGAAGGGGAAGGCCCCCAAGAATGGGCCTGGCTTACTGCCGCCAAAGAGAGGGCGAGGCCGAACTCCATAAGTAAGACGTGACCCCTGCGGTGGCTCCTCGGGGGCGCGGGCGCACTCCCTCAGGGACTGGCGTCGCCCTAGGCGGCCGTGGTGGTGCTTCTTCTCGTGGTGGGAGCCGCCAATGATAGGCAGCCCTTGCGACGAGGGATGGCGTGCCATGGTTGTCGGGCCCCTCGGCCGAGATTCCACTCGGCGGAGGCGCTCCCGGAGCTCGTTGTGTGGGCGGAGAGGTCGGCCGGCACCTGGCTCCTGCTCCCTTGCTTCTTCACGGATGAGCTGCCAGTCGCGGAGCTTGACGACCTCTAGCTGTAGGCCGACGACTACTACAACAAGGCTTCGTGGGTTGGGGTTGAAGTTACCCTCGTCGGGAGCGTGTCCCTAGCCTGCGGTTGGCAGGGATTAGCCCATGCGCACGGCTTGAGTAGGAGGTGCACCCTACACTTCATGAATGATGGCCTCGCGACCCTCTTCGTGAAGGTGTTTGGGGAAGACGGTCGTCGTACAGGGTGCTGCCCCGAAGACGGCAGTGGTGACGATGAGCTTGGCCTTAACGATAGCCGCGGCGACGCCGAGGGTGAGCTTGCCCTTGGCGATGGCCGCTCTTCCTTCAGCAGCGGCACCTCCTCTTCCGACGAGAGCATGCGCAGTAGCAGCTACGACCAGCCGCCATGTCATTGGGCTCGCATCGAGGAAGGTGGCGGGTCGTCTCGTCGCCATGCTCCAATGAAGTGGGAAGAAGGCTCCGGTTGAGCCCAAGGGCCACCGGAGTCAGGCCCTGGGAGCTGTTGCGGTCGTGCGGACCGCTTTTGCTTAACCTTTCCTTTCTCCTGCATTTTGAAAAAAGTAGAGGGCCCTGCCGGGGTGTGTAATGAACCATGGTACTTATGCTACGATGCTATGTTTATTGTTCTGATGTTATGCTATGATGTCCATGTTCCGAGTAGGTGTGGTAGGACCACTTAGCTGGATATACTCTCGATAGCCTCCAACCTCACGAGGGCTCGTCCTTCAGCATCTAATGGGGGCCCCTTACTGCTGACTTAGGAGCCGTTGGCCTCAGGACACATCATAAAGCTGCAGAATTGTTAGGAAATTTGCTGGGTGTCCTCTTCTTCCTTGCACGAGCCCTCATGCATGTGATAGTCGTGGCTTAGCGCATCGCGTCGCGGTACCCTAGGGGCACAAACTTAGAAGGGTTTGAAAATCACAAGCTCATTCGAGGGCGACTCGCAAGGATTCAGGACGCTAAAGCTCTAGGGTGACCGGGCTTTCGCGAGGTGTGCTCATGGCATGGGCGAGCTCAACGCAAGCGCACACCGGCCCGGCCCCCACGCAAGATACACGAGGAAGAGCGATGGGCAACTGCCGCTCTCCCTAGTCCAAAAAAAAGGCGAGCGAAGCAAAAGGATAAAAATCCAACTTGGCAATCGAGAAACACTAGGACTCCAAATTCCATTAAAAGGTTGCAAACCAGCTACAGAAAGCAAGCAAATGAACGGCCGCGTCCGGCACCTAGTCTAGTCTTCTCACTAGCACGGAGCTAAGTGTTGCCACTAGGACATGGGAGGGAGCCCCCGAGGCCCGAGGGCGGCACTCCGAAGACTCCGGGGCATGTACAGCCCCACTCATTATTACGTGACAGTGTCATGAGCGGAGACCTTCACATGCACTAGGCCTTGCTTCATGGGTAGGACATCCGGAGGTGCTGGATGTTCCAGGCGTTCGGGATGAGGATCTTGTCCTGCGTCTCCAGGCGCGCGGCACCAGGCCTAGAGACGCGAGCAATCCTAAATGGGCCTTCCCACAGGGATGAGCTTATGAAGCCCCTCCCTGGAGAGCACCCGCCTCAAGACGAGATCGCCCACCTCGAGCGTCCTGGAGCGGATGCTGAGGCAGTGGTACCGCCGCAGCGCCTACTGGTACCTTTCCACCCGGAGCGAGGCTTGACAGTGGCATTCCTCCCCCAGCACAAGGTCCATCAACCGCGTGGCGTCCTGACGTGCCTTGTCAAACGCCAAGACCCGTGTGAGTGATGCTTGACCTCATGAGGGAGAACCGCTTCGGCACCGTAGACGAGGAAGAACAGAGTCTTGCCCGTCGGTTTGGTTGCTGTGGTGCGGATGGACCATAGCACGGCCTGGAGCTCGTCGAGCCAGCCCCTGTCGCAGGCCTCAAGCTTCTTCTTGAAGGTTCTCGTCTTGAGGCCTCTCAGGACCTTCGCGTTGGTGCACTCAGCTTGGTCGTTGCTTCTGGGTGTGCCACTGAGGCATAATATCTGCGTTCAAAGGTTAGCACAATATGTTTTGAAGAGGTTGCTAGTGAACTGTGAGCCGTTGATAGTGATGATACGAGTAGGGACCCCGAAGCGGCTCACGAGGCCCTTTATGAACTTGACTGCCGAGCCAGCCGGGATGGCGCGGACAGCTTCCACTTCCACCCACTTGGTCAACTTGTCGATGGCGACCTAGAGGTAGCGGTAACCCCAGGGCGCCCGTGGGAACGGTCCCAAGAAGTCCAGCCCCTAGACCGCGAGCGACCACGTGAGCAGGATGGTCTGCAGGCCCTATGCGGGCTGGTGGATTTGCTTGGCATGGAACTGGCAAGCCTCACAGGACTTGACCAGCTCGGCGGTGTCATCGAGCGTCGTGGGCTTGTAGAACCCGCTGTGAAATACCTTTCCCACGAGGGTGCGTGATGGTGCCCGTAGTCCCCGCCATGTATGTCCGCTGGTAGGTCACATCCCTGCTCCCTGGAAATGCATCGCAAGGAGACGTCATTTCGGTGCCTCCGATAGAGCTCACCATCCCGGATGCAATACGCTGTAGCCTGTTGTGCCACTCGTTCTGCGTCTTCCTCCTTCTCTAGTAGGGTGCCCCACGGCAGGTATGCTTTGAACTCCTTAGTCCAAAATCCCCTTGAGGTTCCAGCGCATGAAGGAGGCAAGCTCCTAAGGTCGGGCCAAAGACCGGGGCACCCAACGGAGGGGCCTAAGGGAGGTCCACGCGAGGCAGTGCTGGTTCTGCTGAGGGTGGAGCTAGAGACGGCTTGAAGAGCCGCTCCTCAAAGACACCGGGCTCTTGAGGCAGGCACCATGACGCCCTCTTGGCAATGTCTTCTGCTTCCTTATTTGTGCCACGCGGCACATGCTGCAGTTCCAGACCCAAGAATTGTTTTTCAATTTTGCATACCTCCGTGAGGTATGCCTTCATTTGCTCATCCTTCTGCTCGTATACTTTGTTGGAGAAGTTGACGAGGAGCTGAGAGTCGCCCTTGATGGTCAGGCGCTTCACTCCCAAGGCTGCCGCAGCCTTGAGACTGGCGATCAAGCCTTCGTACTCCATGATGTTGTTCGAGACCTTCTCGCCCTGCTAGAAGCAGAGCTACACGGTGTAGTAGAGCTTGTCCTGGGTGGGCGAGATGAGCACGGCTCCAGCCCCCATGCCCTGACGCGCGAAGGCGTCGTCGAAGAACATGACCCAACCGTCTGGTGCCTTGCTTCCTGATGAGAGTGGGCAGTCCTCGCCTGCTTCGGGCCTGGGAACGTCAGCCCATTTCACGACGAAGTCGGGAGCGCGGCTCCCTTGATGACTCTGGTGGTGCTGAACTCCAACTGGAATGCATGTAGCTTGATGTTCCACTCAGCGACTCTCCCCGTGGCATTGGGGCTCCGGAGCACTCTCTCCTGTGAGTAAGCCGAGACTACTTTGATGCGATGGCCCTGGAAGTAGTGGCGCAGCTTGCGGGAGGCGACAAGGAGTGCAAGGAGGAGCTTTTGCGGCACGGGATAGCGTGCACGGGCGTCATGCAATACCGTGCTGACGGAGTACACCGGGTGCTCGATAAGGGCAAGAGCATTGATGGGGTCTTGTACCTCCTAAGGTTGGGCGACTTCAAGAGCTTGGCCGCTTTCAGGGGTAGCCAGGGCCTCAGGAGCACCATCCCGCGGAGCCTAGTAACCTGTTGGTGCCGCCGAGGCCTGAGGAGCACCGTCCTGAAGCTGCGTTGCCTTGTCCTATCGCGGGGCATTTACCGGCAGGCCCTTGGCCTGGTGCTCCTCCCAGACCGCCACCAGCGCTGCGCTGGCTGAGTGTGGCATGGCGGCCATGTAAAGCACCAGGGGTTCAAGAGGGCGCGACGCCACTGAGGGAGTCCTGGATTAGGGGGTCTCCGGATACCCGGACTATATCCTTTCGCCGGACTGTTGGACTATGAAGATACAAGATTGAAGACTTCGTCATGTGTTCGGACGGGTCTCTACTTGGCGTGGAAGGCAAGCTAGGAAATACGGATATGTACATCTCCTCCTTTGTAACCGACCTTGTGTAACCCTAGCCCCCTCAGGTGTCTATATAAACCGAAGGGTTTTAGTCCGTAGGACAACATACAATCATACCATAGGCTAGCTTATAGGGTTTAGCCTCTCTGATCTCATGGTAGATCAACTCTTGTAATACTCATATCATCAAGAACAATCAAGCAGGATGTAGGGTTTTACCTCCATCAAGAGGGGGCCCAAACCTGGTTAAACATCGTGTCCCCTGCCTCCTGTTACCATCCGCCTTAGATGCACATTTCGGTACCCCCTACCCGAGATCCGCCGGTTTTGACACCAACATTGGTGCTTTCATTGAGAGTCCCACTGTGTCGTCACCATAAGCTTGATGGCTCCTTCGATCATTGCTAGCGATGCGGTCCAGGGTGAGGCTTTCCTCCCCGGACAGATCTTCATATTCGGCAGCTTTGCACTGTGGGCCAATTCGCTTGGCCATCTAGAGCAGATTGAGAGCTACGCCCCTGGCCATCAGGTCAGATTTCGAAACTTGAACTACATGGCCGACATCCGCGGAGACTTGATCTTCGATGGATTCGGGCCCATGTCGGACGCGCTGTACAGTCGTGACGAGCATGATGTAACTCTGCCGTCGGACAATGTTCAGGAGATCGCATCCGCAACTACTCCATCCATCAATCCGGAGCAAGTCGTGCCATCCGAGAGCGGAGGGATGGACCCAGCCATGGAGGCCGCACTCTCAGTGGCGATAGAGCCGGATACTGACTTCACTCCTTACGAGAGCCGTGTCACCGAACCACCGGATTCGTCTCCGGCCACGGACTCCGAGCCGCTCATATCCGTGCCCGTCGAGTCCGACTGGGCGCCGATCATGGAGTTCTCCTCCGCGGATATCTTTCAGCACTCACCTTTTGGAGATGTGCTAAATTCATTAAGGTCTCTCTCCCTGTTAGGAAAACCTTGGCCGAACTATGTCCGACTAGAATGGGATGTGGACGACGAAGAAATTCGCTGCCCACCCACCACCCACTTAGTAGCCACTGTCGACGACTAAACCGACATGCTCGACTTCGGCTCCGAAGACTTCGACGGTATGGATGACGAAGCCAGAGACGAATAGGATCCACCGCCCTCGGGGCACTGGACGGCCACCTCATCATATGATATATACATGGTGGACACCCCCAAAGAAGCCAATGGTGACGAGACAGTGGAGGATGACCCCTCCAAGAAGCAACCCAAGCGCCGACGTCAGCGGCGCCGCTCTAAGTCCCGCCACAGCAAGAGCAGTGATACCGGCACAGGAGATAATAACACTCCGGATAGCGCCAAAGACAGCAACAATCCCCTCCAGCACGGTGTAGAGCTCGAGGACGAACAAGCTAGCCCTCTAGAGCAGGCAGCAGATGGAGAACCGGAAGAGGACAATTACATGCCTCTCTCCGAAGACGAGGCGAGCCTCAGTGACGACGAGTTTATCGTGCCTGAGGACCCCGTCGAGCAAGAGCGCTTCAAGCGCCGGCTTATGGCCACGGCAAATAGCTTAAAGAAGAAACATCAACAGCTTCAAGCTAATCAAGACTTGCTAGCAGACAGGTGGACCGAAGTCCTTGCGGCCAAGGACCACGAAGTCGAGCACCCGTCCACAACGCAGGTTGCTACCTCACCTCGAGGAGGAAGCATTGAAACCTCATTCGCCAGTGTATGATGCGGCTAACCGGCCACTACGCGGCCGAGCCAGAGAGGTGTTTCAGCCTAAAATTCAGACCGCACCCTGTCACTAGTCAGTTAAAAATACTAAGGCCCGGGGCAACACAGAGAACCTGCGAGACATCTTGGACAGTAAGGCAAAAATCGCAAGGTCAATATACGTGATACGGGCACGTGCACCCACACTGGACGATGATCATCGCGTTGGATACACCAAGAGTAAATCCGGCCGGGCCGAATACAGCAGACAAGAATCATATGAGCTACGTCGGGATATAGCCCGGCATAGAGGCGCTGCACACCCCCTATGCTTCACCGATGAAGTTATGAATCATGAATTCCCGGAGGGTTTCAAACACGTAAATATCAAATCATACGATGGCACAACAGATCCTGCTGTATGGATTGAGGATTTCCTCCTTCATATCCACATGGCTCGCGGTGACAATCTACATGCCATCAAGTACCTCCCACTAAAACTATGGCAGCCCTCACAACACTCATGACCCGCTTTTGCGCGGGCTAGGACAGCTGGCTGGCTCGCAGCAACAACATATCAAGGAATCCGGATACCACGGATACCAAAGATCTTAATGGTAGGCAGCGTCATAATAGACCAAAGCGCCGCAATAACGGTGATAACACCGAAGATATGACAGTCAATGCCGGATTCAGAGGCTCTAAATCCAGTCAGCTGAAAAAGGCATTTAAAAGAAATACCCCGGCTCCGTCCAGTCTGGATCGCATAATGGATCGCTCGTGTCAAATCCACGGCACCCCTGACAAGCCAGCCAATCACACCAACAAAGAATGCTGGGTGTTCAAGCAGGTTGGCAAGTTAAATGTCGAAAACAAGGACAAGGGGCTGCATACCAATGACGAGGAGGAGCCCCGGCCGCCGAACTCAGGAGGACAGAAGGGGTTTCCCCCACAAGTGAAGACGGTGAACATGATATACGCAACCCACATTCCCAAGAGGGAGCGGAAGCGTGCACTAAGGGACGTCTACGTGATGGAGCCCGTCGCCCCGAAGTTCAACAAATGGTCTGCTTGTTCGATCACCTTCGATCACAGGGATCACCCCACTAGCATCCGTCATGGCGGATCCGCCGCACTAGTCCTAGACCCCATCAATAACGGATTTCACCTCACTCGAGTCCTTATGGACGGCGGCAGCAGCCTGAACCTGCTTTATCATGATACAGTGCGAAAAATGGGTATCGATCCCTCGAGAATCAAACCTAGCAAAACCAGCTTTAAAGGTGTCATCCCAGCTGTAGAGGCCCATTGCACAGGCTCAATCACACTGGAAGTGGTCTTCGGATAACCAGATAACTTCCGAAGCGAAGAGTTAATCTTCGACATCGTCCCGTTTCAAAGTGGCTATCATGCACTACTCGGACGGACATCATTTGAAAAATTCAATGCAGTGCCGCATTACGCATACCTCAGGCTCAAGATGCCAGGACCTCGCGGGGTCATAACAGTAAATGGAAACACAGAACACTCGCTCCGTACGGAAGAGCACACTGCGGCCCTCGCAGCAGAGGCACAAAGCAGCTTGTTCAGGTAGACCACTCATTCGGTGTCACAGCCCCCGGACACCTTCAAGTGAGTCCGGAACAAGATGCAACATGATCGCCTGGCACGGTCAGAGCTCGCCTAGCAATCTGGCTCCTGTCCCAGTCCCAGTGCAGCGACGAAATTCGTGTCGCGCGTACATAACCCCGCGTTGTGGCTTAACCACACCAGGGGCTGCACACCTTTGATGTTCCTTTTCTCTTTCAGGGCCTAACTCTTTGGAAGCCCTTTCCGGCAGTCCGATTGTGGGACACATTCCAGAAGCAACAAGCAAGGCGGCAAGAAGCTAAGATGAACACGGGAACTGCCAGATGGTCTCTAGTAATACTTGATATACCCGCTTTTCACTATTTATGCGTAGCTTGCCTTGGGATAGGACATTTCGAATTGTCCTAGTTTATGCTTATTGCACTACTTGTACTAGTCCGCTTCGACGTATTATTCAAATAACAATGCATATTATTAATCTGTCATTGCATTATTTAAGTTTTTCTCTTTCTCTTATATGTCCATTTACGACATTCCGCACCTGCATGCTCGGGTATGGTCCGTACGCTAGGGGCTCTTGTTTACCCCATAATACGGTGCAAGAAGTCCGAACACTTTCGACAGTGCGGCACCCCGAACTTATAGCATTATATGCATCAGCTCCGAATCATGTCTTGGGTCAAATGTTGGGTTGCCCGGCTCCCATGCTTTGGTACCTTACGTTCCGCTATATGGACTAAGGTAGTAGTGGGGAACTACTGCGATTGTGTCCCGGTTCTTCCGGACGAGCACCTTAGTAGAGAAATCCAAAAACTAACTGTCATGATAAGGAGAGAGACTGGTCACTGTTCGAGAGGTTTCAAGTCCTTAAAGACTTTTCTGCTTTGGGCGAGGAGTCGGCCTTGTCCGGCTTAGGCGTGTATAGCGCCCCAAATTCGGCCCTCTGAATATAAGGGGCTTCGCCAAAAATTTAAAATCATAGACTTCTATGGCTAAGTGAGAGTGATAAAGCATTATAGTCCGATTGCCTGGTTCATTGCGCTGAACACCTCCCTTGAAGGACCCAAAATTGGGGTAAAGAGTGTTCAGATTTACCCCGAACACTCCAGTACTAGTTACATGGGGGTAGAAGCCGACAACTGGCCAACTCTCAGATTTTATAAACGGCCGCACAGAAGGTAATATTTTAAATTAAGAAAGCGTCGCATGGCGCAAAAGAACTCGTTTCATATTACAAGATCACATGGGCATGTTCACTCAAAAAGTACATCCTTGGCACACTCATCTGCCACTAAGCGAGAACACTTCAGGATGCTCTCATAGTAATTCTCGGGGCAGCGATGCTCCTTGCCCTCCGGCGGCCCCTCCTTCACAAGCTTCACGGCGTCCAGCTTCGCCCAGTGCACCTTCTCCTGGGCAAAAGCCCTGCATGCACATTCGATGCAGACGGACCACTTGATGACTTCAAGTCGTGGGCAGGCTTCCATGAGCCGCCTCACCAGACCGAAGTAGCTGCCAGACAGGGGCTCGCCAGGCCACATCCGGACTATAAGGCCCCTCATGGCCTGTTCAGCCACCTTATGAAGTTCGACCAACTGCTTCACCTGGTCGCTCAAGGACACGGGGTGTTCGGTCCTAGTAAACTGAGACCAGAACAACTTCTCCATTGAGCTCCCCTCCTCAGCCCGGTAAAACTCCGCGGCATCCAGCACACTGTGGGGAAGATCTGCAAATGCAACTGGAGAGCTCCGAACTCGGGTAAGAAAAAGGAAAGTCTCCTTCACATGCTTGCTTTGCATATTGAATGCCTTACCCGCTGATATCTTCTTCGCCGCTTCAATCTCCTGGAGGGCCTTGTGGGCTTCGGCCTTGGCGCTCCGGACGCTTTCAAGCGCCTGCGCGAGCTCGGACTCTCGCGTCTTGGAGTCAAGCTCCAAGGACTCGTGCTATTTGGCAAGAGCCTCGAGCTCTTGCTGCACCTCGCCCACTCAGGCTTCTTGTTTTTCCCGTTCAATGTGTTCTTTGGCCACTTTGTCTTCGGCCTCGGACAACGCCTTCCTCAAGGTCTCCACCTCGGTCATGGCCCCTGACAAATTCATGATGATCCTATTACTTTACACCGAACTTCTTTTTAACTATATAAACTGGGGTATATCTTACCTTTGCTCTCTTCGACCTGCCCCTTGGTAAGGCCGAGCTCGTCCTCGGACTGCTTCAGGGCCTGCTTCAGCGTAGAGACCTCCGCAGCACGTGTGGCAGCGGCCAGCAGGGAAGCCTACGCATACACATAGACATACTCTAATTAGACTCATTAGTTATCATTTGATACTCTATTCGGCTTTTCTTTGCGAACGCCGAACTGAGCATTAGGAGCTACTATCTATGCGGTAATATTTTCTTATATTTTTAATGCTTACCTCAAAGCCTCTTAGGAGGCTGGCGCAAGCTTCGGTCAGTCCGTTTTTGGCGGACTGAGCCTTCTTGACCACCGCACTCATGATAGCGCGGTGCTCTTCATCGATGGAAGCGCTGTGAAGCGCTTCCAGCAAGTTGTCCAGTGCCTCTGGTTGGACAGACGACAGCGGCATAGATGGTTGGCCCCCCTTAATGGGGGACTGCCTGCCGGAGTCTGGAACCATCGAAGGTTTCGGCATAGTGTCTAGCTGGGGCCCGAACTCGAAGCCCCTAGGAGCCTCGCTCCTTTGGTACCCAGGGTCCAGGAGGTCGCCGTGAGGTGCCCCTAGGATCATCTCCCCTTGGCTCGGTGCCTTTTGAGACACCACCTCGGCATTGTACGTAGGGCGAGGGGTGGAAGCCATCGGAGAAGAAACGCTGTTCATATCCGACGAGCCCAAAGAGCCACTCGACGAGGGTACGTCGAGTTGAGCTCGGGCCGGACTGCATAATCATGTTCGGCATGAGCAAAGGTAGTACAATAAAACATACCATGAAATACTATGGTGTCCGGACACTTACGACTTAGCCAGGGGCTTGTCCTTGGGTAGCCACTCGTCGCCGCTGTCGGCGGCCGTCATGGCACAGTCCGGAGGGAGGGTCTTTCCCTTCTTGGACCCTTCGGCCTCCCCGGATGGGTCGGCCTTCCTTTTCTTGTCTCCCCCGGCTAGGGGAGAACTTTTCTCCTCCTCTCGTTTCCGTGGGAGGAGTGCGCGTCAGACTCATTGGACGATGATTCCGATAGAACCTTGCGCCGGAGACCCTTCCGGGTCCCCGCGGCCTTCTCTTGGCCTTCTTTTCTGGCAGCTCGTAAGGTGCCGGAGTCAGCATCTTCGTTAGAAGAGCGTTTGCAGGATCTTCAGGCAGGGGGGCTGGGCAATCAAGCTGCTCCGATGTCTTTATCTACTCCTATTAATGACATGAAAACTTAGATCCAGCACATAACTAAACCAGGGCAAATAAATACCCTGAGAGATATAAAAGCCCATCGGATGGGCGCGGTGCTTTGCGCTAACTCCGCGGTCCTTGGTGAGGGAGGGAGGCATCTCGGCGCCCTTGAACAGCACCCTCCAGACGTCCTCGTGCATCATGTCGTAGAGCCCTCGCAGCGTCTGGTGTTGGGTCGAGTCGAACTCCGACAAAACAAATGCCCGTCGTTGGCACAGAAGGATCCGACGGAAGAGCATAACCTGGACCATGTTGACGTGCTTGATTTTCTTGTTCGTCATGTTCTGGATGCAGGTCTGGAGTCTAGTCAGCTCTACCAAAGAACCGCAGGACAGACCTTTTTTTCCAGGAGGTGAGCCGCGTGGGGATTCCAGACCGAAATTTGCGGGCCGCCACCCAGTTGGAGTCACGTGGCTCGGTGATGTAGAACCACCCCGATTGCCACCCCTTTATGGTATCCATGTAGGTGCCCTCGAGCCAGGTGACATTAGGAATCTTTCCCACCATTGCGCCTCCACACTCTACTTGCTAGCCACCCACCACCTTCAGTTTGACATTGAAGGTTTTCAGCCATAGGCCGAAGTGGGGCTTGATGCGGAGGAAGGCCTTGCACACGATGATAAACGCCGAGATGTTGAGGATGAAGTTGGGTGCCAGATCATGAAATTCTAGCCCGTAGTAGAACATGAGCCCGCGGACAAATGGGTGGAGAGGAAATCCCAGTCCGCGGACGAAATGGGTGAGAAAAACTACCCTCTCATGGGGTTCGGGCGTTGGGACAATCTTCCCCGCATTCGGCAGCCGGTGCGCGATATTCGCAGATAGGTATCCGAACTCCCGTAACTTTTTGATGTTTTCCTCCGTGACAGAGGAAACCATCCACTTGCCTCTTGCTCCAGACATGCTTGGAGTGGTTTGAGAAGAAGAACGCGAGCTTGGGCGCTAGAGCTCAAGTGTGCGGGAATGGGTAAGCGAGATGGAAGAATGCGTGGGTTAACAAAGTAAATCTTTGTCCCTTTATAAGGGCGGAGGAGGCGATGAGTCTCCCCACTTGCCTGGCAAATCCGCTTATTCCCCAGGTGTCGTAATTGATGGTGCGGTTGGGTTACCCACGTCCCTATTGATGAGAATCCCGTGATAAGGGGAACACGATCTCTGCTTTGACAAGACGTGTTAAGAAAACCGACTCGCGATATGTGCGGAGCTGGTTGAGACAAGTGGTTCGAATAATAACCGGGCCATGGTGTGATGTCATGCTGTCAAAACGTGTTAGCAGATTAGATTTGTGGAAATATTATTCTCTCTATGGTGGTATGTGGAACTTATTTTGTAGAGTCGGACACTATCCTTGCATTCCAACTCTTCTATGATGTATTCGGAGGAGGAACCCGCCTTGCAATGCCGAAGACAACACTACGCGCCGGACTCATCGTCATTGAAGGCTGGTTCAGGGGCTACTGAGGGAGTCATGGATTAGGGGGTCACTGGATAGCCGGACTATATCCTTTGGCCGGACTGTTGGACTATGAAGATACAAGATTGAAGACTCTGTCCCGTGTCCGGATGGGACTCTATTTGGCTTGGAAGGCAAGCTAGGCAATACGGATATGTATATCTCCTCCTTTGTAACCGACCTTGTGTAACCCTAGCCCCCTCCGGTGACTATATAAACCGGAGGGTTTTAATCCGTAGGACAACATACAATCATACCATAGGCTAGCTTCTAGGGTTTAGCCTCTCTGATCTCGTGGTAGATCAACTCTTGTAATACTCATATCATCAAGAACAATCAAGCACGACATAGGGTTTTACCTCCATCAAGAGGGCCCGAACCTGGGTAAACATCGTGTCCCAGCCTCCTGTTACCATCCACCTTAGATGCACAGTTCGGGACCCCCTACCCGAGATCCGCCGGTTTTGACACTGACAGCCACCATCACTGGTGGGCTGGTGAGGTACCTCTTGAGGTCTTGAAATGCCGCGTCAGCCTCCGGAGTCCACTCGAATTGCCCCTTCTTTTTCATCAGCTTGAAGAACGGGAGGGCGCCCTCTCCCAACTTGGAGATGAAGCGCCCCAATGAGGTCACGCAACCTACCAGCTTCTGCATCTCATTGAGAGTCTGTGGCAGGATCATCCTTTCTATGGCCTTGGCCTTCTCTGGATTTGCCACGATTCCCCTATGTGACACCAGAAAACCTAGCACCTTGCCAGAGTGAACACCAAACACACATTTCTCTTGGTTGACCCATAGATCAACCACGCGCAAACTAGAAAATGTTTCCTCTAGGTCCTCGATAAGGGTCCTCCCCTCCCGAGACTTCACTACTATGTCATCTACATATGCCTCAACGTTCCTCCCGAGCTGATGCCCAGGGTGATGTGCATCAGTCACTGGAAGGTTGCCCTAGCATTGTGTAGGTCGAACGACATGCAATGTAGTAGTACACGCCACAGGGGGTTAGGAAGGCCATCTTCTCAACATCTTGTACCACCATCTCGATTTGATGATAACCCAATAAGGCGTCCAAGAAGCACAGCAGGTCACACTCGGCGGTGGAGTCGACGATCTGATCGATGCGTGGAAGCGGAAAGGGGTCTTGAGGGCAGGCCTTATTGAGGTTGGTGAAGTCTATGCACATGTGCTCCTTCCCGCCTTTCTTGGGGATGACGACTGGGTTCGCCAACCGTTGTGGGTATTACAAGTCCCGAATGACACCAGCGTCATGCAACTTGCGGGTTTCTTGGACAATGAACGACTGCTTCTCTATGGACTGCCACCGCGCCTTCTGCTTCACTGGTCGTACGTTAGGGCACACCCTCTGGTGATGCTCAATTATTCCCCTTGAGATCCCAACCAGGTCCTTGGGCTCCCACGCGAACACCACCTTGTTCACGCGCAAAAGTCAACCAACGCCTTTTCCTGATCTGGAGGAAGGTTCGCCCCAAGGGTGAAGGTGTCACCCCATGCTCCATCTTCATCGACTGGCACCTACTTTGTTTCGGCCCGATCCTATGAGAATAGTTGCTTCTTCTTTGCTGGCGCAGCCACTGGGACCTCTAGGGCCCCTTCCTCGGCCGGGCGCGCCGCTGCTGCGGCCCTGAAGGCGAGCTTGAGGGCTGCCAGGGCTTCCTTGGTGTCCCCGGCCACGGTGAGGACCCCGCTGCTCCTCGGCATCTTCAAGAGGTTGTAGGCAGGGTGAGTTGCCGCCATGAACTTGGCCAGGGCTGGGTACTCAAGGATGGCATTATACGGGAAGCTGATATGGACGATGTCGAAGTCAATGAGCTCGGTGGGATAGTTGTCGTGTGTGCCGAAGGTGACGGGGAGGCGGATCTGACCCAGGGGCTAGTGGAGCCATCAACAACCCCGGAGAACGGCTTGGTGGGGGCGGGAGCCTGCCATGCGGTACGTGAAGCAGGCCGAAAGCCTCCACAGAGAGTACATTAAGGTCGGCTTCGCCGTTGATGAGGGTCTTGGTAACCGCCACGTTGCAGATGGTGGGGTGCAGAGCATCGGGAGCGCACCTGCGCCTGTGGTGGTCGCTGGGTGGTCCCTTGAGTCGAAGGTGAGGTTAGCCTTTGGCGCCGCCCACCCTGAAGGGGCTCCCTGCTGCACGCAGGCGGCACCGATTTGGCGGAAGAACTGCCTGATGTGGTGGTCTGAGGGCGGCGCCTGCGAGCCACCATGGTGGGCTGCGATGGCATGGGGCGCTGGTGCCACGAAGTGTGTGATGAAGAGGTCGCGCAACTCGTCCCAGGAGGCCACAGAAGATCCCGGTAGGCTGAGCATCTAGGCGCGTGGTACGCCAGTGAGGTCCATGGGAAACCCGTTGGCCATGACCTTGTCGTCACCGCCGGCCACCCAAACGGCCCCTCGTACGCCTGAAGAAAGGTTGCTGGGTCCGCCACACCGTTGTAGCGGGGCTGCATCTCTGGCCTAAACTTGGTTGGCCACTTCACTTGTCGTAGGGCGGGGGTGAAGACCCAGAGGCCCACGGCACCTCCGTGCACGCTCGTCGATACAGCCGGAGCGGTGACACCTGCCATGAGAGACGAACGGAGGGGCGAAGCAAACGGAGAGGCAGAGCGGGCAGAGAGGCAAAGCTTCGACGCACCCCTACCTAGCGCGCCAAATGTCGGATTCAGGGTTCCGCAGACCCTTAAGAGGTTCGAACTTTGGGGTGCATCCGAAGAACTCGTCCTCCCCTGTATGCCTGCTCGTTAATCCCAGAGCCTAGCTCGACGAACTGGATGAAAAAAAGACACACCAGTTTACCAATGTTTGGGCCACCTTGTGGTGTAAAACCCTACTCCTGCTTTCTGGTGGATTGGCCTCGAAGGGCTGAGGATGAACTAGTACAGTGGAGAACAGCCTCATGAGGAGAGGTGTTCTTCTGCTTGATGAGCTGGTGGGTTAGAGGATGATGAATGATCCCCCCGAGGATGATCTTTCCCTCGATGCCAGAGGATCCTGCCCCTCTATGGTGGTGGCTAAGTCTTATTTATAGTGGCATGGGTCCTCTTCCCAAAGGTAAGGCGGGAATGGATCCCACAAGGGCCAAATTTGAAGGGAGACAACTAGTACATGCTATCCTAAGAAAAGTAGTCTTCTCCTGCCAAAAGCTCCGGGTCATGATGTCATGGTGGACTCGACAATGACCTCCGCTCTGCCGTCCTGGCGGTCTTGGTATTGTTGAACAAAATGGAAACCTTTGCTTGATTCCTTGGGACTCCGCGCCTACACTTGCCTCCTTGGCACCAAAGAGGAAACTGGTACACTGCACCCGCTGGCGCCTGCTTGGCCTTGGTCGTCATGGCTCACGTTATCCCAACCTCGCGAGGTGAACCTTACATAGATATCTCCGCTCCTCGGGAGCCAACCTGGGGAGGCTGCCCCTCGAGGTCTTGGTGTCGTCCACCTCGCGAGGCTTGGACCCTCGCAAGGGTCTTGGATTGTTGGTCCTGAAGCTGGGCCGTACCAGGACGTCGATGGAGCCACATCATGGGCCGTATGCAAGCAAGTCTGCCCCCCCCCGGTCCCAGTACGCTAACAAAGGCCTCCCCAGGTTGGCTCCCGAGGAGCGGAGATATCTATGCAAGATGCACCTCATGAGGTTCAGATGACGTGAGCCGTGATTACCAAGGCCAGTCAGGCGCCAGCGGGCACAGTGTACCAGATTCCTCTTTGGTGCTAAGAAGGCAAGTGTAGGCGTGGAGTCCCGAGGAATAAAGGAAAGGTTTCCATTTCGGTGCAACAAGACCAAGACCGCCAGGACAATAGAGCGGAGGCCATCGTTGATCCCACCATGGCGTCACGACCAGGAGCTTTTGGCAGGCGAAGACTACTTTTGTCGGGATAGCATGTACTAGTTGTCTCCCTTCAAATTTGGCCGTTGTGGGATCCCTTACCGCCTTACATTTGGGAAGAGAACCAAGGCCACTATAAATAGGACTTAGCCACCACCATAGGAGGGGGAGATGGTCCTGGGAAGGAAGAGGATCCTCGGGGAACATTGAGATCATCCTCTCACCAACCAGCTCATCCGGCACAAGAACACCTCTCCTCTTGAGGCTTTTCTCCATTGTACTAGTTCATCCTCAGACCTTCGAGGCCAATCCACCACAAAGCAGGAGTAGGGTTTTAGACCGCAAGGTGCCCCGAACATGGGTAAACTGTTGTGTCTTTTGGTCGTCCAGTTCATAGAGCTAGGCTATGGGATTAGCAAGCAAGCAGACTAGGGGAGCACGAGTTCTTCACACGCACACCAGAGTTCAAACCTCTCAAGGGTCTGCGGAACCCTGAATCCGACATTTGGCGCGACAGGTAGGGGTGCGTCAGAGCCTATCTTCCGCTGATCGATGATACGTCTCCAACGTATCTATAATTTTTGATTGCTCCATGCTATATTATCTACTGTTTTGGGCAATATTGGGCTTTATTATCCACTTTTATATTATTTTTGGGACTAACATATTAACTGGAGGCCCAGCCCAGATTTGTTGTTTTATGCCTATTTCAATGTTTTGAAGAAAAGGAATATCAGACGGAGTCGAAATGGAACGAAATCAACTGGAGAAGTTATTTTTGGAAGAAAACACACTTGATGGACTTGGACCCCATGTCAGAAGATATGGGAGCTGCCCACGAGGGTGGGGGTGCGCCCACCCCCCTAGGGCGCGCCCCTTGCCTCGTGGGGCCCCCATGCTCCCCTAAAGTGCTTCTTTTGCCTATATAACTCCATATACCCTAAAACTTCCAGAACGCATAATAGATCGAGAGTTCAGCCGCCAGAAGCCTCTGTACCCACCAAAAACCAATCTAGACCCGTTCTGGTACCCTGTCGGAGGGGGAAATCCTTCTCCGGTGGCCATCTTCATCATCCCGGTGCTCTCCATGACGAGGAGGGAGTAGTTCTCCCTCGGGGCTGAGGGTATGTACCAGTAGCTATGTGTTTGATCTCTCTCTCTCGTTTTCTTGAGATGATACGATCTTGATGTATCGTGAGATTTGCTATTATATTTGGATCCTATGATGTTTCTTCCCCCCTCTTCTATCTTGTAATGAATCGAGTTTCCCCCTTGAAGTAATCTTATCGTATTGAGTCTTTAAAGACTTGAGAACACTTGATGTATGTCTTGCCGTGGATATCTATGGTGACAATGGGATACCACATGCCACTTGATGTATGTTAAGGTGACCAACTTGCGGGTTTCGTGACATTGGGAACCTATGCATAGGGGTTGGCACACGTTTTCGTCGTGATTCTCCGGTAGAACTTTGGGGCACTCTTTGAGGTCCTTTGTGTTGGTTGAATAGATGAATCTGAGATTGTGTGATGCATATCGTATAATCATGCCCACGGATACTTGAGGTGACATTGGAGTATCTAGGTGACATTAGGGTTTTGGTTGATTTGTGTCTTAAGGTGTTATTCTAGTACGAACTCTAGGGCTGTTTGTGACACTTATAGGAATAGCCCAACGGATTGATTGGAAAGAATAACTTTGAGGTGGTTTCGTACCCGACCATAATCTCTTCGTTCATTCTCCGCTATTAGTGACTTTGGAGTGACTTTTTGTTGCATGTTGAGGGATAGTTTTATGATCCAATTATGTTAGTATTGTTGAGAGCACATACACTAGTGAAAGTATGAACCCTAGGCCCTATTTCCTATCATTGCAATACCGTTTACGATCACTTTTATCATTCGTTACCTTGCTGTTTTTATAATTTCAGATTAAAAAATACTATTATCTACTATCCATATTGCACTGGTATCACGATCTCTTCGCCGAACTAGTGCACCTATACAATTTACCATTGTATTGGGTGTGTTGGGGACACAAGAGACTCTTTGTTATTTGGTTGCAGGGTTGCTTGAGAGAGACCATCTTCATCCTACGCCTCCTACGGATTGATAAACCTTAGGTCATCCACTTGAGGGAATTTGCTACTATCCTACAAACCTCTGCACTTGGAGTCCCAACAACGTCTACAAGAAGAAGGTTGTGTTGTAGACATCAAGCTCTTTTCTGGCGCCATTGCTGGGGAGGTTAGCGCTTGAAGGTATATCTTTAGATCTTGCAATCGAGTCTTTTAGTTTCTTGTTTTATCACTAGTTTAGTTTATAAAAGAAAACTATAAAAAATGGAATTAAGTTTGTCTCATTCACTTCACCTTTTTAATATCTTTCATAAGTATGATGGAAAGGCAAATTGTGCTCAAGTGCTAGAAGAAGAAATATATAAAATGTTTGGCACTAAATCTTTGAATGATGAGCATGATTGCAATGTTGTTAGTATGAACTCCTTGAATATCCATGATGCTAATGATATGCAAAGCCACAAGCTTGGGGAAGCTATGTTTGATGAAGATGATATTTTTTGTCCCCCAAGCTTTGATGAGCAAGTTTATAATGATGATAGCATGCCTCCTACTTATGATGATTATTATGATGATACTTATGCTGTAAAAAGTAGTGATTATATTTATAAAACTTGTCATGGTTATGATTACCCCTTCTCTGAACATCACTCTTTTAATGTGGAAACAATTTATAGTATTCAAGTTTCCTCTGATACTCCCACTATTCCGAATGAGAAGAATGTGGAGAGTAGTAAATTTCCTATGCAAGTAGATCATGAAAAGAATTATTTAGGTGCTGGTTATATTGTTGAATTCATTCTTGATGCTACTGAAAATTATTATGAGGGAGGAATATATGCTTGTAGGAATTGCAATAATATCAAGTTTCCTCTCTATGTGCTTAAAATTTTGAAGTTATGCTTGTTTTGCCCTCCTATGCTAATTGATTATTGTTTCCATAAGTTGTTTGCTCACAAAATCCCTATGCATCGGAAGTGGGTTAGACTTAAATGTGCTAGTAATATTCTTCATGATGCTCTCTTTATGTTTCAATTCTTATCTTTTATGTGAGCATCATTGAAATCATCATGCCTAGCTAGGGGCGTTAAATGATAGCGCTTGTTGGGAGGCTACCCAATTTTATTTTAGTTCCTTGATTTTTGTTCCTGTTTAGTAATAAATAATTCATCTAGCCTCTGTTTAGATGTGGTTTTATGCTTTTAATTAGTGTTTGTGCCAAGTAGAACCTTTGGGAAGACTTGGGGAGAGTCTTGTTGATCATGCTGTAAAAAACAGAAACTTTAGTGCTCACGAGAATTGCTCCCATTTTTATTTGGACAGTGATATTTAGTTAATTATTTTTGGAGATGATTAATAGATAAATTCCTCAGGTCCAGAAATTTATTTGAGAAATTTATCAGTCCCAGAAGTATACGTTTGATCGAGATTACTACAGACTGTTCTGTTTTTGACAGATTTTGTTTTTCGTGTGTTGTTTGCTTATTTTGATGAATCTATGGCTAGTAAAATAGTTATAAACCATACAGAAGTTGGAATACAGTAGGTTTAACACCAATATAAATAAAGAATGAGTTCATTACAGTACCTTGAAGTGGTGATTTATTTTCTTATACTAACGGAGCTTACGAGTTTTCTGTTAAGTTTTGTGTTGTGAAGTTTTCAAGTTTTGGGTAAAGATTCGATGGACTATGGAGTAAGGAGTGGCAAGAGCCTAATCTTGCGGATTCCCGAGGCACCCCAAGGTAATATTCAAGGATATCCAAGAGCCTAATCTTGGGGATGCCCCGGAAGGCATCCCCTCTTTCGTCTTCGTTCATCGGTAACTTTACTTGGAGCTATATTTTTATTCGCCACATGATATGTGTTTTGCTTGGAGCATCAATTTATTTAGTTAGGATTTGCATGCTTTTATTTAGAACAATGTTTTTCATCTTTTATTTCAATAAAAGTGGCATTGATAGCCTTTACTATGCCTATGTTACAAGTATACATGTTGCTGTTTGAAAACAGAAAGTTTACCGCTGTTGCAATAAATCCCTAGAAAAGTCAGAATGTGATAAAATGTTCAAACCTTTTGCATAATTTTGCTACAGTGGGAATTTTCTTTCATAATTTTTGGACCTAGGGAAGTATGGATGTTGCTGCATTCTTTACAGACTATCCTGTTTAGGCAGATTGCTGTTATGTTTGCATTGTTTGCATATGTTTCCTTCTTTAATGATTCTATTTGAGGATATTACTATTAAATATGCAGAGGCATTTAGTATGCAATGTTGAATAATAATTTTAGTGATTTTCTACAGTAGAGTATGATAAGGTTTTTGCAATGGTTTATACTAACTTATCTCACGAGTCCTTGTTGAGTTTTGTGTGGATGAAGCTTTTGAGATTTAGAGAGACCGTGATATGAGAGGAATTAAGGAGACACAAAATCTCAAGCTTGGGGATGCCCAAGGCACCCCAAGATAATATTTCAAGAAGTCTCAAGCGTCTAAGCTTGGGGATGCCCCGGTTGGCATCCCACCTTTCTTCTTCAACAACTATCGGTTAGTATCGGTTGATCCTAAGTTTTTGCTTCTTCACATGATGTTTGCTATTATTAGATGTCATTTTATTTTGCTTTGCTTGCTGTTTGAATATAGTACCAAGATCTGAAATTATTAAATGTTAGAGAGTCTTCACATAGTTGCATAATTAATCGACTACTCATTGATCATCACTTATATCTTTCGGAGTAGTTTGCCATTTGCTCTAGTGCTTCACTTATATATTTTAGAGCATGGTGGTAGTTTTATTTTGAAGAGATAGATAAAATCTCATGCTTCACTTATATTATTTTGAGAGTCTTAAATAGCATGGTAATTTTCTTAAAATCCTAATATGCTAGGTATTCAAGAATAATAAGATTCTCTTATGAGTGTGTTGAATACTAAGAGAAGTTTGATACTTGATGATTGTTTTGAGATATGAGGATGGTAATATTAGAGTCATGCTAGTTGAGTGGTTATGAATTTGAGAAATACTTGTGTTGAAGTTTGTGATTCCCGTAGCATGCACGTATGGTGAACCGTTATGTGATGAAGTTGGAGCATCATTTATTTATTGATTGTCTTCCTTATGAGTGGCGGTCGGGGACGAGCGATGGAATTTTCCTACCAATCTACCCCCCTAGGAGCATGCGCGTAGTACTTTGTTTCGATAACTAATAGCTTTTTGCAATAAGTATGTGAGTTCTTTGTGACTAATGTCGAGTCCATGGATTATACGCACTCTCACCCTTCCACCATTGCCAGCCTCTCTAGTACCACGCAACTTTCGTCGGTACCATACACCCACCATATACCTTCCTCAAAACAGCCACCATACCTACCTATTATGGCATTTCCATAGCCATTCCGAGATATATTGCCATGCAACTTTCCACCATTCCATTATTATGACACGCTTCATCATTATCATATTGCTTTGCATGATCATGTAGTTGACATCGTATTTGTGGCAAGGCCACCGTTCATAATTCTTTCATACATGTCACTCATGCATCATTGCACATCCCGGTACACCGTCGGAGGCATTCATATAGTCATATCTTGTTCTAAGTATCGAGTTGTAATTCTTGAGTTGTAAGAAAAATGAAAGTGTGATGATCATCATTATTAGAGCATTGTCCCAGTGAGGAAAGGATGATGGAGACTATGATTCCCCCACAAGTCGGGATGAGACTCCGGACGAAAAATAAATAAATAAATAAATAAAAGATGCCAAAGAAGCCCAAATAAAAAGAGGCCATAAAAAAGGGAGAAAAGGCCCAAACAAAAAAAATATAAATAAAAAAATGATGAGATAAAAAGAGAGAAGGGACAATGTCGAGTCCATAATTCTCTCTCTCTCGTGTTCTTGAGATGATACGATCTTGATGTAACGCGAGCTTTGCTATTATATTTGGATCCTATGATGTTTCGTCCCCCCTCTTCTCTCTTGTAATGAATCGAGTTTCCCCTTTGAAGTAATCTTATCGGATGGAGTCTTTAAAGACTTGAGAACACTTGATGTATGTCTTGCCGTGGATATCTGTGGTGACAATGGGATACCACGTGCCACTTGATGTATGTTAAGGTGACCAACTTGCGGGTTTCGTGACATTGGGAACCTATGCATAGGGGTTGGCACACGTTTTCATCGTGATTCTCCGGTAGAACTTTGGGGCACTCTTTGAGGTCCTTTGTGTTGGTTGAATAGATGAATCTGAGAATGTGTGATGCATATCGTATAATCATGCCCACGGATACTTGAGGTGACATTGGAGTATCTAGGTGACATTAGGGTTTTGGTTGATTTGTGTCTTAAGGTGTTATTCTAGTACGAACTCTAGGGATGTTTGTGACACTTATAAGAATAGCCCAACGGATTGATTGGAAAGAATAACTTTGAGGTGGTTTCGTACCCTACCATAATCTCTTAGTTCGTTCTCCGCTATTAGTGATTTTGGAGTGACTCTTTATTGCATGTTGAGGGATAGTTTTATGATCCAATTATGTTAGTATTGCTGAGAGGACTTACACTAGTGAAAGTATGAACCCTAGGCCCCATTTCCTATCATTGCAATACCGTTTACGCTCACTTTTATCATTCGTTACCTTGCTGTTTTTATAATTTCAGATTACAAATACTATTATCTACTATCCATATTGCACTTGTATCATCATCTCTTCGCTGAACTAGTGCACCTATACAATTTACCATTGTATTGGGTGTGTTGGGGACACAAGAGACTCTTTGTTATTTGGTTGCAGGGTTGCTTGAGAGAGGCCATCTTCATCCTACGCCTCCTTCGAATTGATAAACCTTAGGTCATCCACTTGAGGGAAATTTGCTACTATCCTACAAACCTCTGCACCTGGAGGCCCAACAACGTCTACAAGAAGAAGGTTGTGTAGTAGACATCAATCGACTGGCCACCGCTCCACCGCTTCCATGGCTGACGCCTGTCGAGCCCATGCTGAGCGTCGGGCCACCCTCGCTTCTCATGTCGCCTAGACGACGCCTATCGGTGGGCCTCCCCGTTGTTCTCCATCACCTGCCGCCAATGCCGCCACCGGCCCGGTGGGGCACGAGCAGCAAGCTTCGTTGCTGCACCCCTCCCTGCGGCATGATGGACGCACGGCCACCCCGTCGCTGACTCCGGCTAGTTCGTCATCTCATGCTCGTCGCGCGCCAGTGGACGCATAGGCTGTGTTGCTCATGGCGTGCGAGCTCCTCCGCTACCTCCCCATCGATGACCTCTACGAAGACTGGCTGGACCACATCACCGAGCTAGTCAACACCGCTGGGGGCTCTCATGCACCATCTCTCTCGCTGCCTCGCGTCGCGGCCTCCTGTGGGCGAAGTAGCCCATGGAGCACCTCCTCCACCTCCCCATCAAGACGTCACCCTCAGGCTAGGTCACATCAAGACCGCGCGCAGCCTGCGGTGGTGGCGTGTGAGCGCCAAGATTAGGCTCCACCTCCACGATGGGCTCCCGTGACTACCGCGGGCTGCCGTGCCTTCACTTTGGAGCTTCGCAGCATCGTTTGGCCGGGGAAGTTCAAGCCTAACCTCCCTCCATGCTACGACGACACCCCCGACCCTGCTAGGTTCCTGTACCTCTAAGAGCTGAGCATCGAGGTGGCCAACGGTGACGAGAAGGTCATGTTGAACTGGTTTTGCATGGCCCTCAAAGATGGCGAGCATGGTGGCGCCTGAACCTATCCGTGGGATCGATCTCTTCTTGGGGTGAGATGCGCGAGCGTTTCGCCGCCAACTTCCAGGGCACCCGCGACCGCTCTCCGACTACGGGTGACCCGCGACACATCAAGCAGCAGCCGGTGGAGACCTTGCAGAAGTACATCCAACGCTTCAACGGTGTTCGACTCAAGATCCCCAATGTGTCGGACGAGGCGATCATCTTAGTATTTTCTGATGGCGTCTGCGACGTCAGGATGAAGGAAGAGCTCGCCATGCACGAGGACCTGTGCACGGCTCTGAGATGTTCAACATGGCAACCAGGTGCACAAGAGCTGAGGAGGGTCGCCTCTTCCTCCTGGAGATCCCGGGAACATACCTAGAAGACAACAAGGCAAAGTTCAAGGATGTGAAGCGCAAGGGGCCGACCGTGCTTGCGGCTGAGCTGGAGATGAAGCGCGGCTGCGATTGTCGGTGTCAAAACCGGCGGATCTCAGGTAGGGGGTCCCGAATTGTGCGTCTAAGGCTGATGGTAACTGGAGGTGGGGGGACACAATGTTTACCCAGGTTCGGGCCCTCTCGATGGAGGTAATACCCTACTTCCTGCTTGATTGATCTTGATGATATGAGTATTACAAGAGTTGATCTACCACGAGACTGTAGAAGCTAAACCCTAGAAGCTAGCCTATGATTATGATTGGTGTTGTCCTACGGACTAAACCCTACGGTTTATATACACACCAGAGGGGGCTAGGGTTACCCAGAGTCAGTTATGGAGAAGGAGATCGACATATCCGAATTGCCAAGATTGCCTTCCACGCAAAGGAGAGTCCCACCCGGACACGGGACGAGGTCTTCAATCTTGTATCTTCATAATCCAACAGTCCGGCCAAAGTATATAGTCCGGCTGTCCGAGGGCCCCCTAATCCAGGACTCCCTGAGTAGCCCCTGAACCAGGCTTAAATTACGATGAGTCCAGTGCGCAGATTGTCTTCGGCATTGCAATGCGGGTTCCTTCTCCGAAAACTCCATAGAAGATTTTGAACACAAGGATCGTGTCCGGCTCTGCAAAATAAATTCCACATACCACCGTAGAGAGTATATTATTCCACAAATCTAATCTGCTGACAACTTTTTATAACGTTACGTCCTACCGTGGCCCGGTTATTACGAACCGTTTTTCCCTGCCTGCCACTGCACGTGTTGTGAGGCGGTTTTATTGGCACGTCTTGTCGAAGTAGAGATCATGTTCCCCTTATCACGGGATTCTCATCAATACGGGTACAGGTAACCTAACCGTATCATCAATCGCGGCGCTTGGGGAATAAGCGATTTTTTGGGGCAAGTGGGGAGGCGCACAGTTTCTACCGCCTTTATAAAGGGACAAGGATTCCTCTTTTTCACCCACGCCTTCTTCTTCCCCTGCCCATCCATTCTCGCGCACTCGAGCTCCAGTGACCAAGTTCTTATCTTGTCTGCAAAGCCATTCCAAACATGTCCGGAGCGGGAGGCAAGTGGATGGTCACCTCCATTACGGAGGAGAACATTACGAAGCTCCGTGAAGCCGGATACCTGGCCGCAGACATCGCGCACCGGCTCCCAGACGCGGGGCAGATCGTCCCTACTCCAGAATTCCATGAGAGGGTTGTATTCCTCACCCACTTCGTCTGCGGACTGGGATTTCCCCTCCATCCATTTGTCCGTGGGCTCATGTTCTACGGGCTGGACTTCCATGATCTGGCCCCCAATTTCATCCTCAACATCTCGGCGTTTATCGTCATGTGCGAGGCCTTCCTCCGCTTCAAGCCCCACTTCGGCCTGTGGCTGAAGACCTTCAACGTGAAACCGAAGGTAGTGGTAGGCCAGCAAGAGGAGTGCCGACGCGCCATGGTGGGCAAAATGCCCAACATCAGCTGGCTCGAAGGCTCCTATGTGAAGACCGCGAAGGGGTGGCAATCGGGGGGGTTCTACATCACCGAGCCGCGTGACACCGATTGGGTGGCGGCCCCCGAATTTCGATTTGGCGTCCCCACGCGGCTCACCTCCTAGAAAGAGAAGGGCCTATCCTAGAGTTCATTGGTGGAGCTGACCGGACTCCAGAACTGTGTTAAAAATATGATAAGCAAGAAAATCAAGGTTGTCAATATGGTCTAGGTCATGCTCTTCCGCCGGATCCTTCCGTGTCAAAGACGGGCATTCAATATGTGTGAGTTCGACCCGGCCAAGCACCAGACACTGCGAGAGCTTTTCGACACAACACACAAAGACGTCTCAAAGGTGCTGTTCAAGGCCGCCGAGGTACCTCCTCCCCTTACCGAGGATCGCGTACTCAACACAAAGCGCCCTGCCAATCCGGTAAGCTCTTTATATCTCATAAGATGTTCCTTTCCTAGCATAATCATGTGAGGGATCTGAGCTTCCACGCCATTTTAATAGGACTGGGTAGCGACAACGGAGAAGATTGATTGTCCGGCCCCATTGCCCAAAGATCCAACAAGGGCTCTCTTAACGGAGATGCTGGTTCCGGCGCCCTATGAGGCGCCGGAGAAGAAGGCCAAGAAGAAGGCCGTGGGGACCAGGAAAGGTCTTCGGCACAAGGTTGTATCAGACTCATCGTGGAAAACACCAAGGCGCACTCCTCCCACGAAAACGAGGAGGAGCAAGAGGAAAGTTCTCTGCCCCCAACCGGGGAGGACAAGAAAAGGAAGGCCACCCCATCTGGGGAGGCCAAAGGGTCCAAGAAGGGAAGGACCCTCCTTCCGGACCACTCCACAACAGCCACTTACAGTGACGAGGAGTGGTTGCCCAGGGACAAGCCACTGGCGAAGTCGTAAGTATCTAGATACCATAATATTTCTGGTATGTTTTGTTTTATTGCTTCTTATCGTGTCAAACATGATCATGCAGTCCATCCAAAGCCCATATCGACATATCTTCTTCGGATGAGTCTTTGGGCCAGTCGGTGATGAACAACGATTCACTCCCGACAGCCACCTCCCCTCGGCCCATGGACGACATCGAGGTGTTGTCTCAATGGGCATCGGACCGAGGTGACATCCCAGATGCCGGGCACATGGGGGGTAAGACTCCCGTGGGTTCTAATGACGGGGGCCGCAGCAAGTTTGGCCCCCAGCCGGATACTGCGCCGGACCCTCCAGTGGTTCCGGATTCTGTCAGGCGACCCCTTGCTAAGGGGGGCGAGCCGTCTGTGCCGATGGCCTTTGTCCATCCAGAGGCATTGGACAACTTGCTGGAAGCACTTCGCGGCGCTTCCATTGACGAAGAGCACCGCACTATCATTAGTGCGGTGGTCGAGAAGGTTCGGTCCGCCAAAAGCGGATTGACCGAAGCCTGTGCCAGCCTCCTAATGGGCTTTGAGGTAAGTAATCGAATTATGAGAAAATATCACAGCATAGACAGTAGCCCCTGATGCTCTGTTTGGTGTTCGCAAAGAAAGGCCGAACAGAGGATCAAATAACAATCACAGGAGTCTAATCAGAATATGTCTATGTGAATAAGCAGGCTTCGCTGCTGGCTGCTGCCGCTCGTACTGCGGAGGTCTCCGGACTGAAGCGGGACCTTGAGCGGTCCAAGGAAGAGCTCAGCCTTACCAAGAGGCAGCTCGAAGAGAACAAAGGTAAGTGATACCCCGTCTGTATATTTATGAAGAAAAAAGTGGTTATTAGATCATAGGATCATCATGAATTTTGCTAGGGGCCACGACCGAAGTGGCAGCCCTGAAGAAGGCGTTGTCCGAGGCCGAAGATAGAGCGGCCCACGAGCGCATCGAGTGCGAGAAGCAAGAGGCCCGAGTCGGCGAGGTTCAGCAAGAGCTCCAGGATTTCGTCAAAAAATACGAGTCCATGGAGCGTGACTCTAAGACGCAGGGGTCCGAGCTTGCGAAGGCCCTCGAGAACGCAAAAAATGCCAAGGCCGAAGCTCAACAGGCCCTCTAGGAGATTCAGGCGGTCAAGAAGATAGCAGTGGGTAAGGCATTCATTATGCAAACTAAGCATGTGAAGGAAACTTTCCCTTTACTTACCCGAATTTGGAGCTCTCCAGGAGCGTTCGTAGATCTACCCAGTAGCGTAGCGGATGCTGCGGAGTTCTACCGGGCCGAGGAAGGGAGCTCGACGGAAAAGCTGTTCTGGTCTCAATATACTTGGACAGAACATCTGGTGCCCTTGAGCGACTAGCTGAAGCAACTGGTCGAGCTTCACAAGGCGGACGAACTGGCCATGAAGGGTCTCATACTCCGGATGTGGCCTGGCGAGCCTCTGCCTGGCAGCTACTTCGGCCTGGTAAAGAGGCTTGCGAATGCCTGCCCACGGTTTGAAGTCATAAAGTGGTCCGTCTGCATTGAAGGTGCGCGCAGGGACTTTGCCCATGCGAAAGTGCACTGGGCGAAGATGGACGCCGAAAAGCTGGTGAAGGAGGGGCCACCGGAGGGCAAGGAGAATCGCCACCCCGAAAAGTATTATGATAGTGTCCTGAAGGGTGCCCGCCTTGTGGCGGAGGAATTTGCTAAGGATGTAATATTTGAATGAATGTACTCATGTGATCCTGTAATATGAAAACGAGTTCATGTGCGCTATATAACGCTTGTCGATTTAAAATATTACCTTTTGTGCGGCCGTTTATAAAATCTGAGAGTTGGCTAGTCGTTGGCTTCTGCCCCCATGTAACTAGTACTTAGGTGTTCGGTACAAATCTTAAACACTCTTTATCCAAAAAAATTGGTCCTTTAAGGAGTTGTTTAGCGCAGCGAACAAGGCAATCAGACTATACATCTTTATCACTCTCACTTAGCCATATAAGTCTACAATTTTAAATTTTGGCGAAGCCCCTAGTATTCGGAAGGCCGAACTTGGGGCGCTATATACGCCTAAATCGGACAAGGCCGATTCCTCGCCCGAAATGGAAAAAAAATATTTAAGGATTTGAGACCTCTCGAACAGCGACCAGCTCTTGCCGCATCATGACAGTCAGTTTTCGGCTTTCTCTACTGAGGTGCTCGTCCAGAAGAACCAGGACACAATCGTAGTAGTTCTCCCAGTGCTACCTTAGCCAATATAGGGGAACATAAGGTACCAAAACATGGGAGCCAGGCAAACCCAACTATTGACCCAAGACATGATTCGGAGCTGATGCATATAATGCTATAAGTTTGGGGTGCCGCACTATCGAAAGTGTTCCGACTTTTCTTGTCGTGTTATGGGGTACACTGAAGCCCCTGGCGCACTGGACCTACCAGAATGTATGGTTGCAATTTGTCGTAAATGAGCAGAAGAAAGGCAATAATAAGCTAACATTGTGCATTGTTATTTAAATGATATGTCAAAGCATATGTATACAAGTAGTGCAATAAGCAAAAATAGGACTATTTGACATGTCCTATCCAAGGGTCGGCTGCGTGTGGGTATGTAAAATAGGTATAGCGATTGTTATCAGAGACCACCTGGGGATTCCCTTGTACGTAAAAGCTTCTTGCTTCCTTGGTGTTTCCTTCCCATGATGGGTCCAATAATCATGGTATCGGAGAGGGCCTTCAGAGAATAGGGTCCTGAAAGGAAGAAAATGGTAAAGATATACGGGTCCTGAGGCGTTTAAGCCGCATTGCGGGCCGTGCCATAGCCGTGCCTCGGCCTATGCCCATGGTATCTTGAGTGCGTGATTATGGACGCGCGGCACAAATTTCGCCGCTTGACTGGGACTAGGACGGAGGCCGAATTGCTAGGCGAGCTCAGCATGTGCCGGGCGATCTTGTTGCAGGGTACTCCGGACTCCTTTGAAGGTGTCTGGGGCCTTTATCGTCGAATTGGCGGTTTGCCTCAGAAGGCTGCTTTGTACTTCTGCTGCGAGGGCCGGAGTGTGCTCCTCCGTACAGAGCGAGCATTCTGTGTTTCCATTAACTGTTATAAACCCGCGAGGTCCTGGCATTTTGAGCTTGAGGTATGGATAATGCGGTACCGCATTAAATCTGGCGAATGCGGTCTGTCCGAGCAGTGCGTGATAGCCACTGTAGAAGGGGACGATATCGAAGATCAACTCCTCACTTCGGAAGTTGTCCGGGGATCCTCGAGGGGTCGATACCCATTTTGCACACTGTATCCTGATAGAGCAGGTTCAGGATGCTGCCACCGTCCATAAGGACTCGAGTGAGGTGAAATCCATCGATAATGTGGTCAAGGACCAATGTGGCAGAACTGCCATGATGGATACTGGTAGGGTGGTCCTTCGATCGAAAGCGATAAGACAAGAAAACCATGGGTTGAACTTTGGGGCGACTAGCTCCATCGCAAAGACGTCCCTTAGTGCACGCTTCCGTTCCCGCTTGGGTATATGGGTTGCGTATATCATGTTCACTGTTTTCACTTGGGGAGGAAATTTCTTTTTTCCTCCTGTGTTCGGCGGTTGAGGCTCCTCCTCGTCGTCGCTATGCAACCCATTTTCCTTGTTTTCAGCATTCAACTTGCCAGCCTATTTGAACACCCAGCATTCTCAGTTGGTGTGGTTGGCTGGTTTATCGGGGGTGCCGTTAATTTGGCACGAGCGATCGAGTATGAGGAACAAACTGGACGGGCTCGGATTGCTTCTTTTGAACGGCTTTTTACGCTGACCGGATTTAGAGCCACTGAATCCGGCATTGACTACCATGTCTTCAACATTGTCACCATTGTTGCGGCGCTTGTGTCTATTGCGACGTGGCTTGCCATTGCTATCTCTGGCATCTGAATTGCGAGGATTTCTTGATGTGTTGTTGCTGCGAGCCAGCCAGCTGTCCTCGCCCGCACAAAAGCGGGTCATGAGTGTCATGAGGGCTGCCGTGGACTTCGGCTTCTCTTGGTCGACGTGTCGGGCGAGCCACTCATCATGGATGTTATGCTTAAATGCCGCTAAGGCCTCGGCATTCGGACAGTCGACAATTTGGTTCTTTTTAGTTAGGAACCAAGTCCAGAATTTCCTGGCTGACTCCCCGGGCTGTTGGGTTATGTGACTCAAGTCATCAGAATCTGCTGGTCGCACATAAGTGCTGTCGGAGTAAATATCCATGGGTAGCCTAGCCGGCTTCCCCTGGCCCTTCTGAAAAAACTACAAGCCCGCCTGGCTCTCAAGAATCCAAGACATGGGGCCGCCTTCCCCTTGCTGGCTGCCACCCAGGCCGGCTTTCGGAAGGCGGTCCGACTTTAGCCCTCATGAGAAGGCCGACTCCAAGAAGCCAGCCATGAGAAGGCCGACTCCAAGAAGCCGGCTCCCATAAAGCGGTCGAGACCATGCCCTCAAAGTTTGCACCCACCTAACGGCGAAGCGACGGGGCGTGGCTACAGTGAAGCCTGCCACCCCCGAATCCTGGAGCACGCCTGGCACAGTGCGCCGTACGGGTAGGCATGACCTGTCCGGCGCAGCACTGCTGCCATGTTGACCCTGGCATCACCCACGACGGGCCGCCAGCGTGGCCCACGGACGGTGGGCCCCCTTTGAGCAGAGAGACGCCCGAAGGTGGCCACGCCTCCAACTAGTCAGCCTAAGACAGAGCCAGCTCCCCGCAGCCGGCTTGCCGCCCCCCTTGAAGAAGACGCCCCATTAAGGAGAGAAGACGCGGTGGGGCTACAACGATCGCCAGACGGGCGGCGGCACTATAGCCGCGCCTACCACGACGAAGCCCACATCATCAAGATGGAGCCACAGTAACCAGCCGCTGACCAGGCCCTGGACAGTGGGGCCTGCTTGTCGACCAAGGGGCCGGCAGCCGGCGGGACCCACTAGTCGGCGGGCCCCAGCAGCCGGTGCAGAAGCCGGCGAGTGCAGTCACAGACGGCTGGGCCCCGCGCCCAGTCGGATTACCATTGTACCCCCGGGGGGTAGGCCTATATAAACCCCCCGGGGCACCCATGCAAAGGGTTCGACCCCCTGCTAGTTCTAGACACCCCACAAGGAGAAGAAGCAAGCTAGCCGTGCCCTTCTTCCTCCTTCTACAAAACAGCTCAAGGAGCATTGTGTAACTACTTGTTCGACTAGTGAACATGCGGAGACCCTGCAGAGCAGCAGTAGGGGTGTTATCTCCAAGGAGAGCCACGAAGCTGGGTAAGATCCGTCGGCGTGCATGTCTTCGCCTTATCCCGTTTCCAGGCACCGGCGATGTCTTACTGGCTCCCACAATGATAAGCCACCCATTGGCATATGTCGCACCTACCACCCGACATTTTGCGCCCACCGTGGGGCCAGGTGCACCGTCGTCCGGAGACCTGTTCTGGACGGGAACCCTATTCCTCCCCCGCGAGCGTAGCCAGCCCGGCACGCCCGATGGCGCTTGCCACGACGCGCTGCAAGGCGTCACCAGCATCTGCGCGGCGAGTAGCCTCACCGACCTCCCTGACGAAACCCTCATCTTCGACGAGCTCACCTCCGATGCGGGCACTGACCACCTCGCCAACCTTCTCGGTCAGCTCCATGTCTCCAGCGAGCCCGCTGCGGACCTGGAGTCGGTTGGCTCCACCGACCCGATGCCCGTCGACTCCGACATGGCCTCCTACGACACCTTCCCCACCAACGTCACAATCTACAACGACCCGCTTCCTCGAGCCGACGGCCGTGACGCTGCCACCACCGAAGTGATGGTTGTCGGCCACGGCGGCCCGGCCGACGAAAGCACCCATGACGCCCCGCACGCGGCGGCCCATGACTTATCCACCCCCCTCCCGGCTGATGCCGGCGACGAAGCACTGGAGGCACGCCGCCTCGCCCTCCTCGCGGAGGGCCGGAGGCTGGCTTCCGTAAGACGCCTCACTGAGGCCTACCAGCGCGAAGCTGACCGCGCCACCTTCGGCACGCCGGCCCCAGGCGGGCCAAGCCGGGCCGGCCTTGTCAAGCAACGCGGCGCCGTCATCGCCGACACGCTGGGAGTTGACCGCCAGGTGTATGCCACTCCGCTCGAGAACTTGCGCGCCGCCCAGGCGGCCGTAGACGAGTTGGACGGTTTGGAGGCCGAAGACCTCCCCCACATGACCCGGCGCATCCAGCAACTGATTGACGCAGCCGTGCAGCGACAGGAAGCAGACGCTCGCGCGGGAAGCCCTCCCCCGCGCCGAGATCATGGCGCGATGTCCCAGACGCTGGCTATGAGCGACACTCGCACGCGGCGCGAGAAAGAGCCGGCTGCCAACCGTAGCCGGACCCGAATTTCCATCGAGCGAGACGCGGACGGCCACCCCCGAGCCATGGAGTGGCGGGGCAACCCGCCTCCGCCTCGACCCCGTGGAGAGAGATATCCCACCCCGCCGCCAGTGGCGCACCCGACTCTCAGCGGCCGACTAGGTCGCCGCAAAGGAGTCGGCGAGAACGACGCCCGCCATCGGAACGACCGCCTGGCGCGATCCCCAGCGTTGGAAGAAGAAGACGATGTCGGCCCGCCTTGTTTCGGCCCCCGCATCTGCGACGAGCCCTTCCCCAAAGGGTTCTCGCTCCCAAGAGACACGCCCAAGTACAACGGCTCCGTGAAGCCGGAAGATTGGCTGATCGACTACTCCACGGCGGTTAGCATAGCCAACGGCAACTGGCGCGTTGCCGTGAAGTACGTGCCCCTCATGCTGCAAAGCACGACGCGAACCTGGCTTAACAGCCTCAAGCCTCTCAGCATCAACAGCTGGCTAGACTTCACCAGCACCTACAAGCGGGCTCCCAAGCCCAGACAACTCTCCTTGTGCATACAAGGCCCCGCCGAGTCCACTCGCAATTACCTCACGCGTTGGGCCGACCTCCGCAATTCTTGCGAGGGGGTGCACGAGGTGCAAGCCATTGAGTACGGATGCCGAGAAGGCACCCTCCTCAAGCACAAGCTCCTCTGCGACGAGCCGGCTACCCTCGACGAGCTTCTGGACATAGCGGACAAGTACGCCACCGCCGACTCCTCGATGAAGACAGAGCTTCGGGTAGACGCGTCCGGAAAGGTGCTCAACCCGGCGCCCAAGACGCCGGCTGGGGATTTCGACCGACACCCCAACTCGAACGACCACAAGCGCGAGGGCCCCGCGCCGCCTCCCGCCAGCCGGCAGGTGGCCACAGTCGAAGACGTGCCGCCTGAAGAGCGACCAGCTCCCAAGAAACCCAAGGGCGGCAGGCCGGCTTGGCAGCTGGCTTTCTCCTACGAGCAAACTCTCGACGCCCCGTGCAAGTTCCACAGCGGCGCGAAGCCGTCCAACCACGCAACCCGGAAGTGCCATTGGCTCACCCGAATCTCTAAGGGCGAGGGTCTCTTGCCGCCTCCGCCTGCCGGCCCGCCGCCTCCGGCCGCTCGGCCCGCAGTCGGAGCCGTGCACGACGAGTTCCCCTACGAGCAAGCAACCTACATCGTCTTCACCAGCCAGCCCGAAGACCGGCACAGTAGGCGCCAAGAGCATCAGGAAGTCAGCATGATCGCTGCTAACCCCGCCGGACACATGCATTGGTCAGAAAAGCCCATGAGCTGGAGCTGGGCCGACCACCCGGAGGTGATGCCGTCTCCCGGCTCTTATGCTCTAGTCCTGGAAGCCACCCTTGCAACGAACAGACGCGCCGCCTGCTTCTCCCGTGTATTGATAGACGGCGGGAGCAGCATCAACATCCTGTACCGTGACACCCTGGAAAAGCTAAATGTCAAGACGAAGCAGCTCACGCTTACTCGGACAGTGTTTCATGGCATTGTACCGGGCTTATCCCGCGCCCCCATTGGCAAGATCAAGATTGATGTACTTTTTGGGGACAAGGAGCATTTCCGCCGGGAAGCGATCTGGTTTGAAGTGGTAGACCTGGAGAGCCCTTACCATGCGTTGCTTGGCCGACCCGCCTTGGCCAAATTCATGGCAGTTCCCCACTATGCATACCTCAAGATGAAGATACCAAGCACCAAAGGCGTCATCACCATAGCCGGCGATTACAAAAAGTCCTCTAAGTGCGCAGCAGCCAGCAGCCGGCTGGCCGAGTCCCTTGTGATTGCCGAAGAAAAGAAGATGCTGGACCGAGTCGTGGCCATAACCGGCAAGCAGTCGGCCGTGTCCCCCGACCCCAAGGAGCATGATGCTCAAGGATCTTTCCAGCCAGCCAAGGAGACGAAGAAGATACCTCTTGACCCCGAGCACCCAGAGAGGTTTGCCGTCATCGGGGCAAACCTGAACGGCAAATAGGAAGGAGAGCTCGCCGATTTCCTCCGTGAGAATCGGGACATCTTCGCATGGTCCCCCAAGGACATGCCGGGTGTTCCGAGGAAATTCGCCGAGCATAAACTACACGTTCGAGAAGACGCAAAGCTAGTCAGACAACCCCTTCGCCGACTGTCGGAGGAGAAACGAAGGATTGTAGGGGAGGAGATAGCCCGACTTTTGGCAGCCGGCTTCATTATGGAAGTTTTCTTTCCAGAGTGGCTCGCCAACCCGGTCCTCGTGCTAAAGAAGAACAACAAGTGGCGCATGTGTATAGACTACACGAGCCTCAACAAGGCCTGTCCCAAAGATCCTTTTGCCCTGCCAAGGATTGACCAAGTGATAGACTCCACAGCCGGATGCGAGCTATTGAGTTTCTTGGATGCCTACTCCGGATATCACCAGATAAAGCTGGATCCGGACGACCGCCTGAAGACCGCCTTCATCACGCCATTTGGAGCCTTCTGCTACCTGACTATGACATTTGGCTTGAGAAATGCCGGTGCCACTTTTCAGCGTTGCATGCAGAAGTGCCTCCTCAAGCAGCTCGGTAGAAACACTCACATTTACGTGGACGACATCGTGGTGAAGACGGAGAAGCGCGGCACTTTGCTGGGAGACCTCAAGGAAACGTTTGAGAACTTGCGCCGATTCCAAATCAAGCTCAACCCCGAGAAATGCGTGTTCGGAGTGCCAACCGGCCAGCTCCTAGGCTTCCTGGTCTCCGAACGCGGCATCGAATGCAACCCGATGAAGATCAAGGCCATCGAGAGAATGGCGATCCCCACCAAGCTTCGAGACATTCAGAAGTTCACCGGGTGCTTGGCCTCCGTGAACCGCTTCATCAGCCGGCTCGGAGAGAAAGCTCTCCCCCTCTACCGCCTCATGAAGAAGAGTACTCACTTCGAGTGGAACGACCAGGCCGGCCAAGCTTTTCACGAGCTGAAGAAGATGCTGGTCACGCCGCCTGTCCTCGTGGCGCCGACTGAGAAAGAGCCCATGCTCCTCTACATCGCCGCAACCAGCCGGGTGGTCAGCATCGTCATCATAGTCCAGCGCCCAGAAGAAGGCCGAGCCCAGCCGGTCCAGAGGCCGGTGTATTATTTGAGCGAGGTGCTGTCCGCCTCAAAGCAGAACTACCCGCACTACCAGAAGATGTGTTACAGCGTGTACATCACCGCCAAGAAGCTGAAGCCCTACTTTCAAGAGCATCCCATCATGGTCGTATGCACCGCCCCGCTAGTCGAGATCATAGGCAGCCGAGACGCATCCGGCCGGGTGGCGAAATGGGCCATTGAGCTGGCCCCTTACACGATCTTGTACCAGCCCCGCACCGCCATCAAGTCCCGAGCACTGGCCCACTTCCTCGTCGACTGGGCCGAGACCCAGTACCTGCCACCGGCTCCCGACTCCACCCATTGGCGCATGCACTTCGACGGGTCCAAGATGCGCACTGGCCTGGGAGCCGGCGTCGTCCTTACCTCTCCCAAAGGCGACAAGCTCAGATACACGCTACAGATCCACTTTGCCTCCTCCAACAACGTGGCCGAGTACGAGGCGCTCATACATGGGCTCCGGCTTGCCAAAGAACTGGGCATTCGCCGGATCCTATGTTATGGCGACTCGGACCTAGTGGTCCAGCAATCATCCGGCGACTGGGACGCCAAGGACGCAAATATGGCGAGCTACCGCTTCCTGGTCCAACAACTCAACGGATACTTTGAAGGATGCGAGTTCCTCCATGTACCGCGAGCCGACAATGAGCCAGCCGATGCCCTGGCTCGAATAGGCTCTACTCGGCAAGCAATTCCAACCGGCGTCACTCTACAACGCCTCCTCAAGCCGTCCATCAAGCCGTCTCCAGAGTCCGACTCCATCTTCGTGCCGCCTGACCCCGATGCGGCCAGGTCCGGCTCGAAGAACCAAGCAGGCGACCCCAAGACTCCCGCAGCCGGCTCGGGGACTTCGGCAACCGGCTCGGGGACTGCGGTAGCCGGCCCGGGGACTACACCAGCACAACAGTCGGCGGCCAACTCCAGCATTTCACCACCCAGCCCGCCCACCCTGATGGCAGTAGCCACATTGGCGGTAGAAGAAGTCGCGACCCCATCATGGGCTCAGCCCATCCTCAACTTCCTAGTAAACCAAGACCTGCCGGCTGATGAAACAGAAGCAAGACAAGTCCAACGTCGAGCCGGAGCATACACAATCGTCAACAGAGAGCTCGTCAAGCGCAGTGTCACTGGAGTCCTCCAACGCTGCGTCAAGCAAGAGAAAGGCATTGCAATCCTCAGAGACATTCACCAAGGAGAATGCGGCCACCATGCATCCTCAAGATCATTTGTCGCCAAAGCCTTCCGCCATGGTTTCTTCTGGCCGACTGCTTTGGATGACGCCAAAGAATTAGTCAAACATTGCAAGGGATGCCAACTCTTCAGCTCCAAGCAACACATGCCAGCTTTGGCACTCAAAACCATTCCCCTCACTTGGCCCTTCGCCGTTTGGGGACTGGACATGGTGGGCCCATTCAAGACGGCGCGCGGCGGCATGACGCATTTGCTCGTCGCCGTGGACAAATTCACCAAGTGGATTGAGGCAAAGCCGATCAAGAAGCTGAATGGGCCGACTGCCGTGACGTTCATCGCAGACATAACAACTTGGTACGGCGTGCCGCACAGCATCATCACCGACAATGGCACGAATTTTGCCAAAGGAGCCTTGGCACGTTTCTGCGCAGCCCAAGGTATCTGACTGGACTTAGCATCTGTCGCCCACCCGTAGTCAAACGGCCAGGTCGAGCGAGCCAACGGCCTCATCCTCTTCGGCATCAAGCCTCGACTAGTCGTACCTCTGGAGCGCTCAGCCGGTTGTTGGCTCGATGAGCTGTCGGCTGTCCTCTGGAGCCTGCGCACTACACCAAACAAGTCAACCGGCTTCACCCCTTTCTTCCTTGTGTGTGGTGCCGAGGCGGTCATTCCAACTGACATCGAGTTTGACTCGCCTCGAGTAACCATGTACACGGAAGCGGAGGCCAAGGAAGCACGAGAAGACGGTGTCGACCTGCTGGAAGAAAGCCGGCTGTTAGCCCTCAGCCAGTCTTCCATCTACCAGCCGGGAGGTCAGGCCAAGATCTTTCCAAGAGGGTGATCTTGTGCTCCGGCTGATCCAGCAAACAGCCGGCCAGCACAAGCTCTCAGCCCCTTGGGAAGGCCCCTTCGTCATCAGCCGAGCCCTAGGCAACGACTCCTACTACCTAATCGATGCACAGAAGCCGAAAGCACGCAAGAGAGACGACTCCGGCAAGGAGTCGGAACGACCATGGAACGCCAACCTCCTTCGAAGATTTTACAGTTGAAAGGCAATACATATCACGCTAACTTCTGTATTAAGTACGAGACAATAGGCCCCCCGAGGAGGGCTCGAGGACTGCCATCCCTTATTTATGAATGAAAAGTATCATGCTTATGACCTTGTCATTTCATTTACTTGTTCCGTCCGGCACCGGGTTCGACTAGTTGGCTCGGGGACTGGCCGACTGGAGTTATATTAGAAGTCCTACCCGCAGTCAGATAAGTAGTGTGCCGGCTCCCAAGCTTTCTCTTGCCAAAAGTCACAGTTCGAAGAACCGGCTGTCCGACTGGCAAGAGTTAAAGGCAGGAACAGGCGCCCACACGAAAAAACGGCTAGGGACTAACGGACTAATATAACAAAAGCCGGTTTTTCTCCCACCGCCGAATGGAGAGTAGCCGACCGGCCGGTTTCCATTCACTTCACTTCAATCCAAGAAAGCTCCAGTACTTGCCTCCCCAAAGAGGGAAGGCGGCAAAGGCAAAAGCCTAAGGATAAAAAGCATACGGGAATGGAAACCAAACATGCACATAATAATATTTACATAAAAAGACCTCCGAGAGGCCAGCATTCAACATAGTTTGGATACACCCCCAGTGGGTGGAACTGCGAAAACTTAACAAAGATTGTTCAAAAGACAACAAGTAGGAAAGATAAAGACGGCAGGTCAAGCTGGCAGAGCGGCCGACGAGCCGGACTGGTTGGCGGAGACGGTCGTGCCGGCTGAAGGAGCGGCCGGCTGGCGAACTTCGGCTTGGTCGCCGCCTCCCGCAGAGGGCGCGCTTCCACGCGCCTCGTTGCTGGAGGCACGGTCGGCCTGAGGTCGGCCGGTTGTTCCACCAGCCGGCTCGACGTCTTCACCTTCCTCCTCTTCGTCATCCTCGCCTTCGTCGCTGGAGGCAATCTCCTCCGCCGAGTCCTCGCCCACCGCCGGGTTCAGCCCGAACCACTCCTCCGGCTGAGCAACACCGTCATCGTCGATTTCGGGTGCGAAAACGTTGATGTCGGTGCACTCGGCGATCGTCGAAGCTCGCTGGGCGATAGCTGGCCTCACCTCCTCCAGCTCCGCATCGGCCTCCATCCGCCAGGTGCGCAGCTGGTCCAGGCTCAGCCCTGGGTACCAAGCCCGAACGAACTCCAACGCCCGCCCAGCTCCGAGGTGGGCCGCCGACGCCTTCCAAGCCTCAAAGCGACCAACTGCGACCTCTAGCCAGTCGGCAGTTTGGCTTGGGGTGCGGGGGATCGTCTCGCCGGGCCAGAGGGCGGCCAACACTTGCGCCCCGGCGCGTTGGAGCCGGCGAAGCATCCGATGAGCCGTCTGCAACCGCGCCTGGGCAGCCAAGAGCTTCTCCTCAAGCGTCCGGTTTGCATCCGGCGCGATGTTGGCCCCCGCCTGACGGCGCGCCTCGCGATGGGCCTCAATGCTTTGGGCGGCAAAGGCGGAATAGCCGGGGAAGTAGTCTGCACCAAAAACAAGCAGCAACTCAAGTTAAGTCAAAGACCCAGACGGTAAGAGGCAGGAGAGGGGCGAGGAAGGTGGCTTACCGTCGATCAAATCCTCGATCCAGCCGAAGCCCTCGTCCAGGGCTCGCCGGGTCTCAGACCAGATCGCCGCCTCGGTCTCATACTCCGCCTTCAAGGCGGCTTCGCTTTCCTGCGCCGCCTGCAGGGCCGCTTTGTGGCTCTCCTCTTGGTCGGTCAGCTTCTTGGCTAGGCGATCCCGTTCCTGGACCAAGGCGGCGTACTCAGCCTCCTTGGTATGAAGGGCGGCCTTCGCTTCGCCGAGCTCCTTCCTCAAGTCGGCGTTGGCCCCTGAAGACAAAGAAAAAGAAAAACCAATAAGGAAAAAGTCGTCAAGAAAGATCCGACCCGACTGCGCAGCAGTCGACCCGAATCTCGGGGACTACACCCAGTGGGTGCGCTAACGCGCCCCCACAGGAGACAGGCAAGATCAAGTACTTACTTCGGCTGTCGGCCAGGTCATCGGTCCTCTGGCTCAGCTCCTGAGCCTGGGAGTTGAAGGCAGCAGCACGAAGGTTGTGATATTCCTGAAAGTTCAGAAAAAAGTAAAGTAAGGCAGCCGTCGAGAAAGATCCGACCTGACTGCGCAGCAGTCGGCCCGAATCTTGGGGACTACACCCAGTGGGTGCGCTGACGCGCCCCCACGGAAGAAGTTAAGAACGCAAAGCCGCCAAGAGCGAAGGACTCACCCGGATGGTGGCTCGCGTCGACAAGAACTCCTAGGTGAACTGTTGCAGTAGGGCGGCCTGAGCTTGCAGCCGGCTCCGGACCCCTTGAGCCGCCACATTCAGCCAGCCCCCCGCTGGGAGTCCACTCGGACGTGGCAGTGTTGGCCGCCTCCAGATCTTCCGCCGGCTGGCCTGCGCCCGCGACTCGGCGCAACTCCGGCGGAGCGGCGCCTCCCCCTGTGCGCCGACTCGTCGCCGGCTGCACCTTGAGGCCGGCTCTGTTCTCCGGCTCACCTCCGGTCGGCTCCCCTGGCGCCGCTGACGATTGGCCGCCTTGGCCCGCTCCGGTTGGCGCTGCTGGCGGCGCTCTCCTCGCGAAGGCCACGGGGTCCTCCCCCCTCTCCATCAGCGGCAGGTCTTGGACAATCTCTTCCGCCAAGGGCAATGGGGTGTCGGGGGCTACGGCTCGGAGAGGAATGGCGAGCAGCGGAGGCTGGTTGCGTGAGCTTTCCGCCTCCGTCTCCGCGGTAGCCGCCTCCGTCTGGGCCATGGCTGCCGCGTCGGCCTGCTCCCTCGCCGCCTGGGCGGCCGCCTTCTCCGCCGCCTCACGCTCCTCCCGCGCTTCGCGGGCGTTCCGTTCTGTGGCCTCCCTGAGATCGGCGCGGGGGTCCACGCGGCGGGAGCTCGAAGACACTCCAGCCGGCACCACGATGGAGCCGCCCGGACCCCGCTCAAGGGAAAGCGGCGCCCTGTCCAGCAAGCGAGAAAAGGTTAAGAAGAATATTCGAAGAGAAAGAGAATGATGAAGGGCATGCGACCAGGCAACCGGCGACTTATGCTAAAACCGCCTGAGGCCGCTTCACTGCCTTGCGGAAGCGGGCCGCCTTCGCGGCCGCCTCGTCTCGTTTTGTCACCGCGGTGGAGGGCTTGGACTTCTTCGGCCGACTGCCGAATAGGCCTGGAGCGGCCCGACGCTTCTGCGTGCCGCCGCCGGCCGGTGCGATGGACGATCCCGCGCCTTGATAGTCGGCCGCCGGGTGGTGACGCGGGGCGACTTGGGCTTTAGCATCGTCCGACCAATCCTCGAAGCTCGTGGTGAACCTTGATCCTCCGGGCTCGGCGCTGTCCCCCATGACGGCGTCTTCCATGGCGGCCGCCCCCAAGTCCGGGTCGTCAGCGTCGTCCACCGTACGGTCGGGGGCATACTGGCGTTCAATCCCTACCGCCCCGGGCGGCAGCGGAAGAAGAGGTTTCTGCTCAAAAGAACCGACTGGTCAGAAGCCGGCCGTCCCGAAGCCGGCCGACGACAAAAAGAAGATAGAGAGAGAAGCTTACCACGGGCGGAGGATTGGCGCGAGAATACGGCGCCTTGCCGTATTGCCAGTCCCCGGCAAGCTTGCAGTTGGCGATGTAGTTAACCATGAGCCCACCTCCGCGTGGGGCATTTCCCATGTGCTCAGCCGGCTTGGGTCAAAGTGGCCGCTCATCTGACACATCATATGGGGCCGGCTTTGGAGAGGAAGAATCCGGCGCTCCACGAAGGCGGCCACCAAGTCGGCCCCGCGTAGGCCTTCCGACTGGATCATCACCCGAAGCTGGGAGACGGCGGCGTTCCCGGCCGGAGACAGCGACCGGGACCGGAAACCCCACGAGGGCTGCCTCCCAGCCGGCGGGCCGGCTACGTAAGCCGGCAGGTTGATGTAGTCTCCTTGCTCGGCGACGTTCCTCACGTAGAAGTACGATTTTTGCCAAACCTTCACTGACTGGATTAGGGGGATGGACGGGAACGTATTGTTCTCGCTCGCCCTCCTCATGGCGATGAAGGCCCCGCAGGGTGTGGGCACGCCGGCGACGACGGTGCCAAGTTTGCTCTGGAAGAACTCTCCCCAGAGCTCCAACGTGGGTAGCAGCCCCAAGAAGCCTTCGCAGAGGGAGACGAAGGCCGACAGCAGCATCACCACATTGGGCGTGAGGTGATGCGGCTGGAGGTTGTAGAACTCCAGGAAGGAGCGTAGAAATCCGCTCGCCGGAATGCCGAAGCCGCGCAGGAAGTGCGAGCGGAAGATGACCCGCTCGCCCTCCTCCGGCGCCGGCGAGATCTCCTTCTCCGGCACCAGGCGGACCTGTACGAGGTCGGCACCGGGCAGGCGCCGAGTCTGGCGGAGGAACTCCACATGGTCTTCATGGACGTTGGAGCCGTCCCATGAGCTGGACAACGCCATTGGAGTAGGACGATGTGGGGGTGCTGTGATGGGAAGCTACGATGGCAGCGAGAGGAAGAAACGAGGATTAGGAGGGGCGGAGCGAGAGAGAGTGTGTGAACCTCTGTCGCTCTCCCTCCTCCCCCTACTTATAGGCTCGCGTGCGGAGCCGATGAGGCGCGGCGTGGGGAAGCGTGGGGATCGATCGTGCCCACTCCCCACGTCCCGCGATTATTGAGCCTTAACGGCGAAACGAAACTGCCTCGGGAAGGCGAGCGGCCCTGTGGGCCACAGAAGATCCGCGCCCGGACCAAGGCTCGCGAGTGGCGGGCCCGGGCCTGCGGCGGTGCCCCGTCGCGCGCGTGCGCTCGCAGGATCTCGCTGCCACGTGGCCGTGGGAGGGCCCGTGGTCAGCATGCAGGTCCCCCCCTCCTCCCGCCTACAAGAAGCGGGGCTCTCTGAAGTCGGCATACGCCCGCAAAGCCGGCTCTTCAGGATGGGAAGCTGACCAAGCTTCTCGTCCCCCTGCTCGCCTCGGAGCTCGATCAGCTTCGGGGACTACTGTCGGAGTAAATAGCCATGGGTAGCCTAGCCGGCTTCCCCTGGCCCTTCTGAAAAAACTACCAGCCCGCCCGGCTCTCAAGAATCCAAGACATGGGGCCGCCTTCCCCTTGCTGGCTGCCACCCAGGCCGGCTTTCGGAAGGCGGTCCGACTTTAGCCCTCATGAGAAGGCCGACTCCAAGAAGCCGGCCATGAGAAGGCCGACTCCAAGAAGTCGGCTCCCATAAAGCGGTCGAGACCGTGCCCTCAAAGTTTGCACCCACCTAATGGCGGAGCGACGGGGCGTGGCTACAGTGAAGCCTGCCACCCCCGAATCCCGAAGCACGCCTGGCACAGTGCGCCGTACGGGTAGGCATGACCCGTCCGGCGCGGCACTGTTGCCATGTTGACCCTGGCATCACCCACGACGGGCCGCCAGCGTGGCCCACGGACGGTGGGCCCCCTTTGAGCAGAGAGACGCCCAAAGGCAGCCACGCCTCCAACCAGTCGGCCTAAGACAGAGCCGGCTCCCCGCAGCCGGCTTGCCGCCCCCCTCGAAGAAGACGCCCCATTAAGGAGATAAGACGCGGTGGGGCTACAGCGATCGCCCGACGGGCGGCGGCACTGTAGCCGCGCCTACCACGACGAAGCCCACATCATCAAGATGGAGCCACAGTAACCAGCCGCCGACCAGGCCCTGGATAGTGGGGCCTGCTTGTCGACCAAGGGGCCGGCAGCCGGTGGGACCCACTAGTCGGCGGGCCCCAGCAGCCGGCGCAGAAGCCGGCGAGCGCAGTCACAGACGGCTGGGCCCCGCGCCCAGTCGGATTACCATTGTACCCCCGGGGGGTAGGCCTATATAAACCCCCCGGGGCACCCATGCAAAGGGTTCGACCCCCTGCTAGTTCTAGACACCCCACAAGGAGAAGAAGCAAGCTAGCCGTGCCCTTCTTCCTCCTTCTACAAAACAGCTCAAGGAGCATTGTGTAACTACTTGTTCGACTAGTGAACATGCGGAGACCCCGTAGAGCAGCAGTAGGGGTGTTATCTCCAAGGGGAGCCCCAAAGCTGGTAAGATCCGCCGGCGTGCATGTCTTCGCCTTATCCCATTTCTAGGCACCGGCAATGTCTTACTGGCTCCCACAATGATAAGCCACCCGTTGGCATATGTCGCACCTACCACCCGACAAGTGCCCTGGAAGTTGTCAAGGAATGCGTCTTCCAATTTCTCCCAACTTCCAATGGAGTATGTCGGCCTGTCCTTTGAGTTTTAGTAGGAGGTAATTGATGGCATGTAGATCGTCACCACAGGCCATGTGGATGTGGAGGAGAAAATCTTCAATCCATACCACGGGGTCTGTTGTACCATCATATGATTCAATGTTTACGGGTTTAAACCCTTCTGGGAATTCATGACCCATTGCTTCATCGGTGAAGCATAGGGGGTGTGCGACACCTCTGTGCCGGGCTATATCACGATGTAGTTCATAGGAGTCTTTTCTGCTGTATTCGTCCCAGCCGAATTTGCTTTGAGTATATCCGGCGTGACGATCGTCGTCACGTGTTGGGGCGTGCCCTCTTGATCCGTAGATCGATCTTGTATGTCCTGCTTTGTTTTCCAATACGTCTCGCAGGTCCTGCGTGTAGCCCCAGGCCTTGGTGTTTTTGTTTGACTGGCAACGGGGTGCGGGCTGGACTTCGGGCTGATATGCCGCTTTGTCTCGGCCACGAGGTGGCCGGTCAGCCGTATCATACGCCGGTAGTGTAGGCTTTAATGCTTCCTCCTCGAGTTGGGGTAGCAACCTGCGCTTTCGGTAACTTTTGGTTGGGCGCTCATGCTCGAATTCCTCGGCTGCTAGGACCTCGGTCCATCTATTCGCTGGCAGGTCTTGATCAGCTTGAAGTTGCTGCTGCTTTTTCTTCAGACTTTTTGCTGTGGCTATAAGCCGGTGCTTGAAGCGCTCCTTCTAGACGGTGAAGCATAGGGGGTGTGGATGTGGAGGAGAAAATCTTCAGTCCATACCGCGGGGTCTGTTGTACCATCATATGATTCAATGTTTACGGGTTTAAACCCTTCTGGGAATTCATGATCCATTACTTCGTCGGTGAAGCATAGGGGGTGTGCGGCGCCTCTATGACGGGCTATATCACGACGCAGTTCATACGAGTCTTGTCTGCTGTATTCGGCCCGACCGGATTTGCTTTTAGTATATCCGGCATGATGGTCGTCATCACGTGTTGGGGCGTGCCCCCATGATCCGTAGATCGATCTTGTATGTCCTGCTTTGTTTTCCAATACGTCTCGCAGGTCCTGCGTGTAGCCCCGGGCCTTGGTGTTTTTGTTTGACTAGCGACGGGGTGCGGGCTGGACTTCGGGATGATATGCCGCTTTATCTCGGCCACGAGGTGGCCGGTCAGCCACATCATACGCTGGTAGTGTAGGCTTTAATGCTTCCTCCTTGAGTTGGGGTAGCAACCTGCGCTTTGGGTAACTTTTGGTTGGGCACTCGGGTTCGTATTCCTCGGCTGCTAGGACCTTTGTCCATCTATCTGCTAGCAGATCTTGATCAGCTTGAAGCTGCTGCTGCTTTTTCTTCAGGCTTTTTGCCATGGCTATAAGCCGGCGCTTGAAGTGCTCCTGCTCGACGGTGAAGCATAGGGGGTGTGGATGTGGAGGAGAAAATCTTCAATCCATACCGCGGGGTCTGTTGTACCATCATATGATTCAATGTTTAAGGGATTAAACCCTTCTGGGAATTCATGATCCATTACTTCGTCGGTGAAGCAAAGGGGATGTGCAGCGCCTTTGTGCCGGGCTATATCACGACGCAGCTCATACGAGTCTTGTCTTCTATGTTCGGCCCAGCCGGATTTGCTTTTAGTATATTCGACATGACGGTCGTTGTCACGCGTTGGGGCGCGCCCCCATGATCCGTAGATCGATCTTGTATGTCCTGCTTTGTTTTCCAATACATCTCGCAGGTCCTGCGTGTAGCGCCGGACCTTGGTGTTTTTGTTTGACTGGTGATAGGGTGCGGGATGGACTTCGGGCTGATATGCCGCTTTGTCTTGGGCACGAGGTGGCCGGTCAGCCGCATCATATGCTGGTAGTGTAGGCTTCAATGCTTCCTCCTCGAGTTGGGGTAGCAACCTGCGCTTTCGGTAACTTTTGGTTGGGCGCTCGGGTTCGTATTCCTCGGCTGCTAGGACCTCGGTCCATCTATCCACTAGCAGATCTTGATCAGCTTGAAGCTGCTGCTGCGTTTTCTTCAGGCTTTTTGCTGTGGCTATAAGCCGGCGCTTGAAGCGCTCCTGGTCGATGGTGGAGCATAGGGGGTGTGGATGTGGAGGAGAAAATCTTCAATCCATACCACGGGGTCTGTTGTACCATCATATGATTCAATGTTTACGGGTTTAAACCCTTCTGGGAATTCATAATCCATTACTTCCTCGGTGAAGCATAGGGGGTGTGTGGCGCCTCTGTGCCGGGCTATATCACGATGCAGTTCATACGAGTCTTGTCTGCTGTATTCAGCCTGGCCGGATTTGCTTTTAGTATATCCGGTGTGACGGTTGTCATCACGCGTCGGGGCGCGCCCTCGTGATCCGTAGATCAATCTTGTATGTCCTGCTTTGTTTTCAAATACGTCTTGCAGGTCCTGCGTGTAGCCCCGGCCCTTGGTATTTTTGTTTGACTGGCGACGGGATGCGGGCTGGACTTCGGGCTGATATGCCGCTTTGTCTCGGCCACGAGGTGGCCAGTCAGCCGCATCATACGCTGGTAGTGTAGGCTTTAATGCTTCCTCCTCGAGTTGGGGTAGCAGCCTGTGCTTTGGGTAACTTCTGGTTGCGCACTCGGGTTCTTATTCCTCGGCTGCTAGGACCTCGGTCCATCTATCCGCTAGCAGATCTTGATCAGCTTGAAGCTGCTGCTTCTTGTTCTTTAGGCTTTTTGCTGTGGCTATAAGCTGGCGCTTGAAGCGCTCCTGCTCGACGGTGAAGCATAGGGGGTGTAGATGTGGAGGAGAAAATCTTCAATCCATACTGCAGGGTCTGTTGTACCATCATATGATTCAATGTTTACGGGTTTAAATCCTTCTGGGAATTCATGATCCATTACTTCGTCAGTGAAGCATAGGGGGTGTGCGGCGCCTTTGTGCCGGGCTATATCACGACACAGCTCATACGAGTCTTGTGTGCTGTATTCGGCCCGGCCAGATTTGCTTTTAGTATATCCGACGTGACAGCCGTCGTCACGCATTGGGGCACGCCCTCATGATCCATAGATCGATCTTGTATGTCCTGCTTTGTTTTCCAATACGTCTCGCAAGTCCTGCATGTAGCCTAGGGCCATGGTATTTTTATTTGACTAGTGATGGGGTGCGGGCTGGACTTCGGGCTGATATGCCGCTTTGTCTCGGCCGCGAGGTGGCCAGTCAGCCGCATCATACGCTGGTAGTGTAGGCTTTAATGCTTCCTCCTCGAGTTGGGGTAGCAACCTGCGCTTTGGGTAACTTTTGGTTGGGCGCTCGGGTTCGTATTCCTCGGCTAGGACCTCGGTCCATCTATCCGCTAGCAGATCTTGATCAGCTTGAAGCTGCTGCTGCTTTTGCTTCAGGATTTTTGCTGTGGCTATAAGCCAGCGCTTGAAGCGCTCCTGCTCGACGGGATCCTCAGGCACGATGAATTCTTCGTCGCCTAGGCTCACCTCATCTTCGGAGAGGGGCATGTAATTTTCATCCCCTGATTCTCCATCTGTCGCATGTTCCTTAGGGCTCGCATGCTCATCCTCTCGCTCGAAGCATGGCTGGAGAGGATTGTCTTCGTCTTCGGCACCGTCCGCAGCGTTATTGTCTCTTCTGTCGGTATCGCTACTTTTGCTATGGCGGGGCTTAGAGCTTCGTCGATGACGATGGTGCTTAGATTGCTTCTTGAGGGGATTATCCTCTGTTGCCTTATTGCCATTGCTTTCTTTGGGGGTGTCCACCATGTATATATCATATGATGAGGTGGCTGTCCAGCACCCTGTGGGCGGTGGTTCCTGTTCTTCTCCTGCATTGTTGTCCATACCGTCGATGTCTTTGGAGCCGAAATCAAGCATGTCGGTTAAGTTGCCGACGGTGGCTATTAAGTGGGTGGTGGGTGGGGAATCAATTTTGTCGTCCACTTCCCACTCAAGCCGGACATAGTTCGGCCAAGGGTCTCCTGACAAGGAGAGAGACCTCAATGAATTTAGCACATCGCCCAAGGGCGAGTGCTGAAAGATATCTGCGGAGGTAAACTCCATGATCGGTGCCCAGTCAGATTCGATAGGCACGGACGCAAGCGGTTCAGAGCCTGTGGCCGGGGACGAATCCAAATGTCCGGTAACACAGGTCTCATAGGAGGTGAAGTCAGTATTCGGCTCTATCGCCACTGAGTGTGCGGCTCCATGGCGGGTCCATCCACCCGTCCTCGGACGGAACGATCTGTTCCGGATTGAGGGCCGGAGTAGCCATAGGTGGGATCTCCCAAACACCGTCCGACGGTAGAGCTAAGTCATGCTCGTCGTGACTGTGTGGCGCACCTAACATGGGCTCGAATCCGTCGAAGATCAAGTCTCCGCGGATGTCGACAGTATAGTTCAAGCTTCCAAACTTGACCTGATGGCCAGGGGCGTAGCTCTCGATCTGCTCCAGATGGCCAAGCGAGTTGGCCCGCAGTACGAAGCCGCCTACTACGAAGATCTGTCCGGGGAGAAAAACCTCACCCTGGATCGCATCGTTGCGGATGATCGAAGGAGCCATCAAGCCTTTATCATGACGTCACAGTGGAACTCTCAATGAAAGCACCAATGTCGGTGTCAAAACCGGCAGATCTCGGGTAGGGGGTCCCGAACTGTGCGTCTAAGGCTGATGGTAACAGGAGGCGGGGGACACAATGTTTATCCAGGTTCGGGCCCTCTTGATGGAGGTAATACCCTACTTCCTGCTTGATTGATCTTGATGATATGGGTATTACAAGAGTTGATCTACCATGAGATCATAGAGGCTAAACCCTAGAAGCTAGCCTATGATTATGATTGTTGTTGTCCTACGGACTAAACCCTCCGGTTTGTATAGACCGGAGGGGGCTAGGGTTACACAGAGTCGGTTACAGAGAAGGAGATCTACATATCCAAATCGCCAAGCTTGCCTTCCACGCAAAGGAGAGTCCCACCCAGACACGGAACAAAGTCTTCAATCTTGTATCTTCATAGTCCAACAGTCCGGCCAAAGTATATAGTCCGGCTGTCCGAGGACCCCCAAATCCAGGACTCCCTCAGCGGCCACCCAGAGTGATCCAAGGGAAGACGCCCATTCTGCGTCTTCCACAACATGCACAGCCACAACACCAACGATTTTCAGGAGCTCAGGGCCATCCACGGCGGGCGTCTCGGTCATCGCCTCGAGTGCAGCGACCGGGGCTATGGCCGTGGAGGAGGTCGAGCAGGAGGAGGCTGGGACGACCATGGCCCCTACCAGGAGTGGCGCGATCAACCTCGTGAGAAACGTTGGCAAGCCCATCCTCACGAGGGCACCTGGAATGACCAGCCTCATGAGGGTCATCCTCAGGGCAATGCTGGCCTCCCTCCACTGCCACCACCACCAAGAAGGAACGACAACCAGCTCCAGAATGAAGGGGTTGGGGGCTTCCAAGAGCCTCGCGCCATCGCCTACATCCTAGGCGGAGCTTAGGCCCCAGCCTCTCATTGCATCTTCAAGCAGTTTTCCTGTGAAGTGAATGCGGCCCTTCCCAGTCTCGAGGCCACGCGACGGCTCAGGTGGTCCAAGTGTACCATCACCTCTAGCTCGACCGACCAGCTCAAGTGTGCGGCAACTGTTGGTGCCCTCCCGATGCTCTGCTCGCCCATCATCAACAACGTCCTCGTCATCAAGACTCTCATCATTGGTGGTGTGGGGCTTAACGTTCTTTCCATCGAGACATTCGACCGCCTCCAAATGCCCTGTGACTAGCTGCAGCCCACCAAGCCTTTCTCAGGAGTAACCGACGGCTCCACCACCCTGATAGGGCAGATCCACCTCCATGTCACCTTCGACAAGCGTGATAACTACCGCACTGAGCTCATCGACTTTGACGTCACCAACATCTGCCTTCTGTACAATGCCATCCTTGGGTATACAGCCCTGGACAAGTTCATGGCGGTGAATCATCATGGTTACAACGTCCTCAAGATGCCAGAGAACCGCGACATAATCACAACCACCTGCGAGGAAAAGGACGAAGTGTACTATCTCAAGCGCGCCTAGCAGGCTGCAGCAGTCGAGAACCCCGACGACAAAGGCACCGTCTACCGTCCTGAGGTTGTCCCCAAGAAGAAGAAGTAGTTGCTCCACCAAGGGCCTTAAGAGAACGGCGTCAATAGCGGCGCCACCTCAGGACCTAGGCCAACGTCCGGGGCGCCTCCCTCTCTCGCATAGGAAGGCGTGCCCAGCGCCCCTCTCAGGCTGGGCTCAGGGGCTCTCCTCTGGAGGGCCTTTCACCTAGCCAGCGTCACGAGGGAGGCGCTCGGACACCACGTGGAGGCGTGCTTCAGCGCGCGCTTCTGCCAGGAAGGCATGAGGCACGAAGCACCAGCTGCTCGGGAGTTCATCACCCAGGCAACCGAGGAGCATCAAGAGGCGAGAGCCATGCGCAGCGACCGCCGCCCGCCACCCGGCGCGGCTCCTCATCTTGGCAAGGAAAGCGAGTTGCGTGCTTGCATCAACATCCCATGGCTCAACAGAGCCGCATCTGAGGAGCGCTTCTGGCCATCGCACGCTGGTCTGTGTGAGGGCCCCCCTCACAGCTACGTTTGCATGCCTTTTGGCCTACCGAACACGGTTGTTACCCTCCAGCGCCACATGCGCAGTGTCCTAGTGGCTCAGAAGGTCAGGCACCAGGCGGTCTGGGTGGTGATGGCGATGGTCCTTCACGAGCCTGTCGGGCCTCCAGAGCCTCCTGAGGTTCAAGGCCAAGGTGGCTCGTCAGGAGCTACCTCTTAATCACGCTTCTTCGGCTACTCCAACATCTCTTCAGCAATGGTGCCACGTGACATTTTCCAACTTATTCAGTTGGGGGCGCCCCTCGGGCTGCTTTATTCCCAGGTCACGTGGGGCTGTCCCTATGACATGTATCTTTCTTGCATCTTCTAATCATTCAACTGGGAGCACCCCTCGGGCTGCATCATCACCAGGCCGTATGAGTCCCTCCCTGTGGCATGTATCATTTGCATCTATCGGAACTAGCTCTGCCCTATCCATGCCATGATTTATGCTATCACCCACTTGCCTGCCGTATTGCCCTTCGCGGTCTCCCGCGTTGCTGACCAGCCTCTTATCCATCCTGCGACGGACGCTCACATGCTGGCACGGCTCTTGTGCTCGGGTCCGTCCCTACAACGCTGACAAATCTGACAGATCGAGCTCTGACTCGCGGCCCGCCCCGCGCATGTCACCTCACCGGGTCCTTAGTGCCTTCATCTTCTCACCGAAAGATCAGCGGCAGGACAACAGGCGCGCTCACGAGTTATGCTCTCTTCTCAGACTAACCTGCAGGGATCCCTGGAGTTTGGCTGCAGGCGGCCCCGCTAGCCGCCCTCTTTCTACGCAATTCGCATGCACGTTAAAGGAGGGCTCCTGAGCATCGCATCTCAAGAGCTCCTACAAACTCTCCAGCCCTCACCCCCTGGCCTTGACCACGGCATCACGACCTGGCATACCAATGGTAGCTGACCCGAGCTCGAGGGTCGGGACCCAAGGATGTAGAGCACTTAGAAGAGCAAGGGAAGGGGAGGCTGGTGTGAGCCCCACCTTGCAGCATCGCCACTAAATCACAAACAAGAGCCACATGAAGGAATCACCTCAGGCTCATTAAGATATATCAGCTATGCGTATTAGCATAAACCCATTGCCCAGGCTTCTCGTCTCTTGCAATCTCACTCCAGGGACGTCGCTTTCCTTTTTGGCCCCTAGGGAGTTGCTTGCACGCCAAAGGGGACCTCTTGAGAATCGCTCCTCAGGAGCTCTCACCGGACCTCGGGCCGCTCACCTCCTAGCCTTGACCACGACATCGTGACCTGGCATGCCAGCGACGGCTGAAGCCCGCCTGTGGATTGGGACCTATCGGTGTAGAGCGCAAAGCTACCGTAGGAATGAAAAGGGGGGATGATGTCGTAGCAAGAATGCATAGCCGCAAGCTCATGCTAGGAATAATAAACTTCGGAGCAAAAGCATTATAGTTTTTACATACCCCCACGGGGCCTGTCTCTATTCCTCATAGGGAAACAAAAGGAAACATTGAGGAACCCCGGCTGCTGGACATCACCGACGGTGTCGAGCGGACGCTGCTCGCTCTAGGCACGTCGAGAGCTCGGTGGCACGTAGCTGTCATCACTTGACTCCGGAGTGTCACTAGGCTCGGGAGAGTCGCTCGAATCCCAGGAGTCGCCACTATTGCTAGAGGAGCTGGTCCCGAGGCCGGGGGCGGGCCTGACACCCGCAACCACGCCACGTAGGCCGCTTCCCATAGTGCAACAGTCCAAGCGGCGGCCCTCCTCATCAAAGACCTTGAAGAACAATGTGGAGGCGCAGTTGTACTCGAAGTGGATGCCGAGGGCCCCCTCCGCGCGGCAGGTGCAGGCGACCTCGTCCCATCCTCGAGTCATGAAGATTTTGCCCGGGAGGACAACCTCGACTTCCGCCCCCGTGGCCAGACTGCAGCACCCTGCGTGCTACAACCACAACTCAAGTGGCCCCCTCGGCGGCATCTCCTCGGCGAAGAATCACGGAAGTTGGATCCACGTGCGCGGAGGCATCGCCGCCCACATCACAAACTCGCGTGAGGAGCCCTCAGCGTGGGTTCGCGGGCCGTCAGCCCGTGCAACCTCAGCTTGGCTGCCACGACCGTGGCTCGCGCGGCGAGGGGCGCTGCCGCCTTCTCTGGAGCCCTATGCACGGGCGTACAGAGGGAGCAGGAAGCCAGACCATGGCCGCTCGTACCGAGGCCACATCAACTCATGTCTTTAGCCGGCATCGCGAGGGCGACGGAACCTCTTCTTTGGCAGAAGTGGTTCGGGCTCCTCCCGAGGCGCTTTCCCCTTTTCCACTGTCGAGAATCTCCTGATCAGCACCATGGGAACTACAGCAAGCCGGCAAGGCAGGGAGGAAGAAGAAGGAGCGGGCGGCAAGAAGATGGAAATGGGCAAAGTGGGCTCCGACTTCTCCCCATTTTTATCCAGAAGGAGGCCAACCACCGGCCTCCATGATCGCACGCAATGATGGTTTTCCTATGCATGTAGCAGAGTCTCGTGAAGTCGAGAAGTTGCCGAGGTGGCGTGGGGAAGCGGAGACGCCTACGTCTGATCAATCGCGACACGTGAACCGAGGCCACAGGCGGTTAGGTCCCATGGCACTCTGCACTTGCCACTTGGCGTCGCCTGGAAGCCAAGTTCGAGCGCGCCTTGGGCCCGGGGGCTACTGTCGGTGTCCTGGGACCGGGGCTTCCCAAACTTGCCTGCCTGCGGCCCATGACGTGGCTCCATCGACGGCCTAGTATAGCCCAGCTTCAGGATCAACAACCCAAGACCCTCGCAAGGGGCCAAGCCTCGCGAGGCGGAGGATACCAAGACCTCATCGAGGGGCGGCCTCCCAAGGCTGGCTCCCGAGGAGCGAAGATATCTATGCAAGATGCACCTCGCAAGGTTCAGATGATGTGAGCCGTGACGACCAAGGCCAGGAAGGAGCCAGTGGGTGTAGTGTACCAGTTTCCTCTTTGGTGCTAAGGAGGCAAGCGCATGCGCAAAGTCCCAAGGAATCAAGGAAAGGTTTCCATTTCGGTGAAACACGACCAAGACCGCTAGGATGGCAGAGCAGAGGTCCTCGTCGAGCCCACCACGGCGTCACGACCACGAGCTTTTGGCAGGCGAAAAGTACTTTTGTCAGGATAACTTGTACTAGTTGTCTCCCTTCAAATTTGGCCATTGTGGGATCCCTTCCCGCCTTACATTTCGGAAGAGGACCAAGGCCACTTTAATTAGGACTTAGCCACCACCATAGGACGGGGAGATGGTCCTGAGAAGGAAGAGGATCCTCGGGGAACATTGAGATCATCCTCTCACCCACCAACTCATCGAGCACAAGTACACCTCTCCTCCTGAGGCTATTCTCCACTTTACTAGTTCATCCTCAGCCCTTCGAGGCCAATCCACCACAAAGCAGGAGTAGGGTTTTACACCGCAAGGTGGCCCGAACCTGGGTAAACTGCTGCGTCTTTTGTTCATCCAGTTCATAGAGCTAGGCTATGGGATTAGCGAGTAGGCAGACTAGGGGAGGATGAGTTCTTCGCACACACCCTAGAGTTGAAACCTCTCAAGGGTCTGCAGAACACTGAATCCGACAAGTATCCTCCTCTTCCCATGCATCACTACATGGCAGTTCTTATGCAAGGGTCTTCCACAAAGAAAATCTGGGTAGCATCGCTAGCAAGAATGAACGGGTCCGTGTGATATGCCATCGTTGTCCTGTTAACATAGGTCTTCCTGTAATCATCAAACCTTACATGACCAAGAGGGATCCATGCGCATCTACATAATGTCACCTTGACTTTCACATAGTCAAGCACCCAAATCTCTTTGATGGTTCCATAGTATACCCATTTATCAACTTTATCTATACTCATGCATTCTATTCGAACAATGTTGTTCTGATATGAGGTCTTCTTATCAAGTTCCTCAGTGTAGAACGTGTATCCATTTGTGTCATATGCTTGGTACATCAAAACCGTAGGTGATGGCTTCTGTGCCGACCACGAGCAATGTCATCGATGGATCCTTGTGCCAAATGATTCTTTAGCCATTCGGCGTAGTTCTTAGTGTGATCCTTCATCTCCCGATCTGATGAAGGCACCATTGCTAAGAAGCTTTGGCGTATCTCCGCCAAGTGTTCTTCGGCATAAGCGCCGAGAACTGGGCTATTAAAGAGTACTGTCAAATGGGCTTTCTCTTCCAATTCTCTGAGTGCAGCCATTTGCGTGCCAGCAAGGACCCGCTTACCTTTCATCCTTCCCTCGTGCCGAGAGAGGGGCAAACCTATAGGTCTTTTTTTCATGTATTCGGTGCAAAACTCAACCACCTCCTCCGCGGTATAACCTTGTAGGATGCTTGCCTCTGGATGGTTTTAGTTCTGGCAAAAGCGCTTCAGTATTCCCATGAACCGCTCGAAAGGATACATGTTGCAAAGAGACACAGGACCACAATACTTTATCTTGTTGACAAGGTGCACAGTGAGATGGACCATGGTATCAAAGAATGACGGTGGGAAAAACATCTCTAGGTTGAATAATATTCTTGCAATATCATCTTGCTTATGATCCAACTCTTCAGAATCTACAACTTTCTACCATAGTTGGTTGAAGAAATCACAAAGCTCAATGAGTGTGTTTCTTATATCTTTTTCCATCAGATTCCTGATGGCCACCGAGAGGATTTGTGTCAACATTACGTGGCAATCATGTGACTTCATGTGTCCCAACTTCATTTTACCTGAGCTCACATCCACGAGACATCTGATGTTTGCGGAGTAAGAAGAGGGTGTCTTAACTGAAAACAAATAGGTGAAGAAATTTGTGTCTTCTTTTGTATTGAAATTGTAACTCTGGTGAGCTTTGATGAATTTGTCATCATCTTCTGCTTCACTCTTGCGTTTTGATTGATCAGCAAGCATATCGAGCCGTGAACCATCACCATCCTTTCTTTTACCTTTAATCTTGAGCAGAGTACCAAGGATGCTTTCACATATGTTCTTCTCTATGTGCATAACATCGATGCAGTGACATACACGTAGAATCTCCTAGTAAGGTAATTTCCAAAACACTGATTTCTTCTTAAAAACTTGACCCTTGGGTGTTTGTTTCACTGTCAAAGGGTGGTTCTTGCCAAGCATAACATTAATGTGTTTAGCCATGTTGTGGACCACCTCCCCATCATAGGGTCTTGGGCCCACACCTACCTCTGCCGTACCATCAAATTCAACTTTCATCTTTCAGTCTGGGTGATTTTTCCGTAAGAACCTACGATGACGCAAATACATGGTTTTGCGCGAGTTGGGAAGTCTTCTACTAGCTGTCCTCTCCATGTGTGTGACACACCTTACATCTTCCTTTGTTTTCTACCCTAGTGTGTTGCCTAATGCCACCATATCTTGAATGGTGTGCACCAGCATCGCATGTGGATCGAAAATCTCCTTCCTGTAAGCATCATAACATTTTATAGCAGGCACATCTATCCACACTGTCAGCAGTTCTTCTACCCGTAGCTGAAAGTAAATGTTGATGTCATTTCCAGGTTGCTTCGGGCCTTGGATAATCATTGACATCATAATGTATTTTTTATTCATACACAACCAAGGAGCTAGGTTATATATGCACAGAAGCACCAGCCATGTGCTGTGATTGGTGCTCATATCGCCAAAAGGATCCATCCCGTCAGTACACTCCTTGAGCCTTATACTTCTAGGATCCTTGGAAAATTCTTCAAACTTGTTCGATGAATTCTCATTGAGCCCCATCTTTCGGGTGCCTCATATACTTATCCGCAATTCGCTCATCATGATGCCACCGCAACCTCTTTGCCTCTCTAGGGTTTGCAAACAGAAGCCTCAACCTTGGAATTAAAGGAAATTACCAAACAACCTTGAATGGGATTCGTATCTTGATTTCGTCGTCTAATTTGTACTTGTCCTTTGCTCTCCTGCGCTTGTATCGTGCATGCTTGCATGTGGGGCATGCACGCACATCTTTGTACTCACCATAGTACAATATACAAGAATTCGCACAAGCGTGTATCTTTCATACTTCAAGTTCCAATGGGCAAACAATTTTCTTCGCTTCATTCATGCTTCTGGGGAGCACATTATCTTCTAGAAGAATTTCTTTGAAAAGACCTAACATCTCTGTGAAGCCCTTGTTTGATAGACCATTTGCTGCTTTAAATCTGAGAAGCGCCTAGGTGGCACTCAACCTGGAATATTTCTTTTTGCAACCTAGATACAATTATTTCTTGGAGTCCACATCAATGGTTGGCAGATCCTTGTACACAATCATATTTTTTGGGGCCCTCGAAATCTGCAATCATAGCAGCAAAATCTGGCATATCAAGATTGTCATCATCTGCATCGACGTCTTGGTTTTCCAGTGGGTGTTTTGGCTTTCTAGTGTTCCATTGGTAGCTTGACGCCTCTGCCCTGATGTTATATTAAACATCCATATGACACTGATAGGGGTTTCTCATCTTGCGTCCCTCCGAATATCCCTCCATGACCTCCTCTTCACCGTGTCTGGTCCAACGTGTATATCCATAAATGAATCCCCGAGAGACTAAGTGCCACTGGACATCTCCAACTTCATGTGACTTTGTATTGGCACAATCAGTACATGGACACAGGATGTAATCCGCATCACCAATTCTCCTCTTTGTACGTTCAACCGAATTCATACTCTGTCACGCCACTGATAAATTCAGCGGTTTTTTGATTATTCATCCATCGAGATTGTTCCATCTGCACCACATGAATGGTAATTAAAAACAAAACAACAACATTAATACATGGATTAACTGTCGCCCAAAGATGCGTGCATAAATCACAAGGTTTTATTTTCATAATTACTGACGGTGCTCCATATTGTTATCCATACATGCAATGACAAAATTTAATGGCCAGTCAATTTACACACGGAGTACTAGTACAACACTACCCTTAGGAATTGAATACCTTAATTAAGACACTCGCGAAAAAGAATACCTTAATTAATTAGCCACGCGGCGACCTCCACCCAGCAGACGGAGAAGCGTGATGCGGTGGCACATCGAGACAGCAGGGTCAAGGAGCAAAGCTTAGTGCAGCTGCCGCCTGAAATTCGACCTCCACTAGCCCGCCATCGACCGTGATGGATGTGCTTGAATGACGCTGCCGCCGACCTCGATGGTTGAGCTCCTCCTATCTCCTGCCGTAGACCGAGGATTGACCTCCTATGACGCTGCCACCACCCACCGACCGAAGATTGACCTCTTCTCCGGTATCCGCTGCCTAGGCCGCCGCCGCCATCTCTATATGCAAAGCTGCTATTTTTTTGATGGATATCCGTAGAGCGGTTGTTTACACGGTATCACTGTAACTCAATTATATGTACAGGGTAGTACATCACATACGGTTATGTAACGACAACTGTGTCTCACCTACATTGTCTTCTCACACAGTTTGGTGCGGAAATTGTGTGTGACGTTGTAATACCTAACACAAATGACATGTATAATAAATGTGATGTATACAACATATAGTTCCATGAGTAGTTCCTGACCGTTAGCTTATCTCCACAGTTTCCCCATTTCTCCCAAATCCGTAGATAGCCCCAAATTTCCTCTCATGGCGCTGAAATTGGGGGAATGCGGACGAGTGGTGCTGATGGTTTCGGTGTGGCTGCTCCTTCTCTTATCGCTGCCATGAGGGCGGTCGCCGCCGAGCACTTGCCTAAGGTCATCAGAAGGCAGGTGTAATACGGATCCAAATCGTCCTGTCAGGTTCCAATCTATCCCGATCTTTTTTAGCATGTCCAAAGTACCTCCTTGCTGAATCCGTCTTGAATGACCCCCCCCCCCCAGGAAAGCGATCTGCCGCTGGATCCGGAGCATGACTCTAGACTCCCGCAACACGAGTTTGACTCCGCTTTTTGCGCCATTGAGAAGTACCAAAAGCTGAGTTGTGGGCACGGGCACACTCCCGCTCGACGTGTATGCAAGGAGGGATTTCACATTGGCAAGCGGTTTCTCAGTTGCCCCTTAGAGGTTAGTGCTAAGTGCATCATTTTACTTGAGTTAATACCACCGCTCATCCTGAATACTATTTAACATTGGCGGGGATATGAGGCTTGTGCCTTTGTTAACTGGCTGGATGAAGAATGGCATGGCATGGTTCGGTGTGTTAGCACCAAGCTCGCAAAAGATAACAAAAAGTTGAAGAAGAAACTGGCTGATCTGGAATGTAAAATTAGTACGATGAAGGAAGAAAGAATCGATCACAAGCAACAGACGAAAGCAAGAGACAAGAAGGAACTAGCATGTGTAGTTGTGGTTGTCGAATTAACCATGTTCTATGCGCTGTTTGCAATGATGATTAGGGGTTTTGTTTGACAGTATTGCTAACGCACATCTAGATGTGCTCTAAGTAATGCACATCTAGGTCTTATGCCATTGATGTTACGCGAAGATTCATGCAGATATTTTCCTTTGTCTTTTTTCTTTTCCTTTGTAGTTTGATTATTACTGGCTTTATCAATAAGAAGAGCACAATGTATTGCTTGCCAATTGTCCTACTCCGTTAGTACCGGTTGATGTCTGCTAGAACTACATCGGTATTTCCCCAAAGAGGAAGGGATGAGGCAGCACAACAACGGTAGGTATTTCCCTCAGTGATGAGACCAAGGTTATCGAACCAGTAGTAGAACCACGCAACACTACATGAACGACACCTACACACAAGTAACAAATACTCGCAACCCGACGTATTAAAGGGGTTGTCAACCGCTTTCGGGCAACGGCGCCAGAAATTGGCAAACAGACGTGAGAAAGTTGTAATAATTTGATAGATGGATCTCGCGGGAATGCGAGATAAAATAAATTGCAAACAGGTATTTTTGTATTTTGATAATACAGATCTGAGAATAAAATCAAATGAAAATAGATCACAAAGGCAACTATATTAGAGAAGAGACCCAGGGGCCGTAGATTTCACTAGTGGCTTCTCTCAAGAAAAATAGCAAACGGTGGGTAAACGAATTACTGTTAGGCAATTGATAGAACTTCAAATAATCATGATGATATCTAGGCAATGATCATTATATAGGCATCACGTCCAAAATTAGTAGACCGACTCCTTCCTGCATCTACTACTATCACTCCACACATCGACCGCTATCCAGCATACATGTAGTCTACTAAGTTCATGGAAAAACGGAGTAATGCAATAAGAACGATAAAATGATGTAGACAAGATCTATTTATGTAGAAATAGACCCCATCTTGCTATCCTTAATGGCAACGATACATACGTGTCGGTTCCCCTTCTGTCACTGGGATCAAGCACCATAAGATCGAACCCATCACAAAGCACCTCTTCCCATAGGAAGATAAATAGATCAAGTTAGCCAAACAAAACCAAAATATCAGAGTAGAAATACAAGGCTATAAGAAATCATGCATATGAGAGATCAAAGAAGACTCAAATAACTTTCATGGATAAAAAGATAGATCTAATCATAAACTCAAAGTCCATCGGATTCCTACAATCACACCGCAAAAAGGGTTACATCATTTGGATCTGGAAGACACCATTGTAATGAGAATTAAAAGAGAGAAAGGAAGCCATCTAGCTACTAACAACAGACCTATAGGTCTACAAGAAACTACTCACGCATCATCGGAGAGGCACCAATGGACATGATGAACCCCTCCGTGATGGTGTCTAGATTGGATCTGGTGGTTCTGGAATTTGCGGCGGCTGGAATTGCTTTTCTTTGACTCCCTAGGGTTTCCGGAATATTGGGGTATTTATAGAATAAAGAGGTGATTCGGGAGGCAACCGAGGTGGGCACAACCCACCAGGGCTCGCTTGCCTCCGGGCACGCCCTGGTGGGTTATGCTCCCCTTGGAGCACCCCCAGGTGCTTCTTCGGCCCACTGGATGTCTTCTTGTCCTAAAAAATCCACAAAAAGTTTCGCTATGTTTCGACTCCGTTTGGTATTAATTTCCTGTGATGTAAAAAACATGCATGAAAATAGCAACTAGCACTTGTCACTATGTCAATAGGTTAGTACCAAAAATGATATAAAATGATTATAAAACATCCAAGAATGATAATATAACAGCATGGAACAATCAAAAATTATATATGCGTTGGAGACGTATCAGCATCCCCAAGCTTAACTCCTGGTCCTCCTCGAGTAGGTAAATGATAAAAATAGAATTTTTGATGTTGAATGCTGCCTAACATGTCATCACATATTCTTTTCTTTGTAGCATGGAAATTTGGACTTTTATAGTCTAGTTTTGATATGAGGACTTTAATACTCAAGCATATCAACAAGCAACCATGTCTTTCAGAATATCAACGCTAAAATAAGTTATCCCTAGCCCATTATGCTCAATCATTGACCCATTCGTGAAACACACTCGTATATTAGCTACACCCAATGCTCAAGTATGATCGTAGTGCCCCTTAGTTGGTGCTTTATTAGAGAAGATGGAAACTCGAATAAAATAAAATTGCATAAAGTAAAAGGAAAGGCCCTTCGCGGAGGGAAGTAGGGATTTGTAGAGGTGCCACAGTGTGATGCCCCGAGACCGACGCTCTAGACGCCGTCCATGTTTCTCCTTGTCGCCGTGTGTTTTTATTCATTGTTGCATCATCTTGCTTATGTATATTTTCTTTTCTCTTGTGCATTTCTTCTTCTTGTATGTTGTTGTGTGTGTTGCAGTCATCATAATGTGTTGTGCTTCATGTGTAGTTAACTCCTGCATTGTCTCTCTCTCAACTTCATCTTCTTCTCCACCCATGACCCATTGCATGACCATCTTCCTCCCTTTGGTTGAATAACTAGAAAGTTTTGGGAGTTTATAAGTGGGAATTCAAGTGTCACGAGGGAATTATTTCCAACAGACACATGATACAATATGGGATCTATCATATATTTGTTTCCGGCTTATCCTGCAAGCCAATCTTTGTTTTGTTTTTGACTTGTGGTATTCGAGTTGCTTCAATGTCAAGTGCTGATTTCATACCTTTATTAAGCGGTGTTCTCATATTCCTATGTGAATACTAATCCTTCTCATTTATCGAGATGGTCATGCAAATTCCTTTCCATCCGAAGTGCTCCTCTTCAAGTGGATCCGATCATTTTCAACATCTGCAAGATCAACTCTAAGTTTTCTCAACGGTGTTTGTTTCATCCGTCCCCAAGTTTCCTTTGTTTTCCCGACCTCCCACACTTTTTCTTCAAGTACTCAGAGATATTCAAAGCATCTATCCATTTTATTCATACGAAGTCTCTTCACTCTTTTCCTTCAATGTTCTTACCCGGTGATTCTCATGAAGATACTAACGGAGCTTCGAGTTTATAATTCTTTGTTTTTTTCTTCTCCGGTGGATTCAATTCAAGCTTTGTTGATCATATCATTTCCTCGGTCCAAATGCTTTCTCATGATGGTGCACCTCTTAATCATTCACTTCTTGCTATTCATTTGTTCCAGAGTGCTGAAGATATCTCAGAAGGCTCGTCTTGTCATTCAAGATCCGTTTAACCTATTTCAAGGTTGTTATCTCATTGAAGCCGTTTAATTCAACAGGTGAAATCTCCTTTTCAAGAAATCATTTCAATGGCGTTTCTTTTGAGTAGGCCCTAACCCACAGGTCTTTTCCCATCATCTTATCTAGCTCTTCTAATTTTACCGGAGCTATTCCCAAATTCTTTCGAAGTTTGACGTAAGAATGTTTTATCATCAGTCAAATGTCTTTCTCCAAGATCTTTTGAATTTTTTTCCTCGTTGGCTCAATCTTTCTATTCTTCATTATTCTGGAGTGTCTCAGCAATTCATGGTGGTGTTTCTCGTTGTCATTCTCAAATTTTTAAGACCGAACAAGAGTTTCTCTTAAATCTTGCTCCATTCACTTCAAGATTCATGGTTCTAGCTTGATGCCATCCTCTCATAATTGTTTTTGATTGTGAGAATTCTTTTAACCCATCCAGAGCATTTCAGGAGTTGTTTTCATTTTTCTTAATCATCCAAAGGCCATCATTTTAGAAGATTTATTCATTCTCAGCTTTCAGCTATAGTTCTTGAATTCTTCCGGCGCATCATTCAAATATCCTCTATTCAGTTCATGATATCTTTGTTCTCATGTATCTAAATCCCCTCAAGTATCTTCATTCGTTTTCCAATTCTTCCCAGTGAATTGTGCCTTTGCTACTCTCATATTCAATTCTTACGGTGGTTCGTTCAAGATTACTCTTCCTTCATTATCATATTAATTTATTCGTTGTTTCAATCCTACCAGTGGTTCGTGGAAGACCTTCTCAAGATTACGCTATATCTCTCTTAATCCTTTCTATGAGAATAAGTAGTATGTCAAATACATTGCTTATCATCAATTTAATTTGATGAAGGATAAACATACAATAAATATTATTATTGTTTTCCTCAAAGTGATGTAATTCCTTCTTCCGAAGTTTGTTCAAGAGGAAGAAATTCTTGGTTCCAAGTTTGTTCATCTTTTTTTTCCGGAGTTCCAAGTTTTCCAGATTATCTCGTCGCGAAGCTCCATCTAAATCATCGCAAGGCTTCACCTTGTGTTTTGAACTTCTCTTTCTTTTTATCATCCATTTATTACCGGAGTTCTCACGATGGCTCAACATGGTGGCTCATCAAGGATTTCTTTCATTCTTCATTCGTTCTTTAAGATTTCTCTTGAATTTATGATTTGCCAAGCTATACCCTCAAATAAACATGGTGCTCAACACATGTTGTGTTTTGAGGAGTTCAAGCCTTCTTCGTCTTGCATTCCAAAGTGCAATTCTTCCTACCTTATCTTTTGAGGTGGTGTTATGTCATTTTTGACAATTTCTTTGTCTTTCATGATTCACAAGTTGTCAGGAATGAGATATTTTAAAACCATCATTTTCTCTACGGTCATGAGATTGTTTCAACCGAGTAATTTCTTCGTCAGAGGTTATGTTGGTATAGATTTCACCTAAAGCCTTCCATTGGGAATATTGCTCTTTGTGGTGATTATCAATGATCCAAGTCTTTTCTCCTTATCAACTCGATGGAAGAAGCCTTCTATCTTTCTAGCTCTCAATCAAATCTTGTTTCCGTTTGTCGCAGAATTTCACCTCAAGTTTTGAGATGTTTTCATAAGCCCAGAAACAACTTACTGTTTTCGTTGTTGATATTTTAACAATTCCGTTCAAGCCTTCTTCGTAGGGATGTTTCTTTCAAATTCAATTGTGGGAGGAGTTGTCATTTTCTTCTTTGTTCTTTTGTTCTGACGATCTACCTTCTATTCTTTCATCCGGAGGCATTGTGATGTTGCTCTTTTCTCTCATCATCTCGAATGGTGAGGGTCGTGTTCTTTTTGTGCTTATCCATTTAACTGGGGGTGTCATGCCCTCTTTTCAAGTTCTTCCCATTTTGTCAAGTTTTACCTCCCTTCTCAACCGGAGTGTTGTCTGAAATCTTTCTTACCCCTTGTGCCATTCTTTCAATAGTTCCGGAGGCAGTGTGTTCTTGATCTCATCAAGTATCCTCTCATCTTGTTAAGATCATGTTCAATTCCTTCCATTTACAGTCGGAGTGCTGTCCAAATTATATCATTCTTTTTCCTTCTCTATCTTGTTTTAAACAGATTGTTGTGTCTATCATTCCTCTTCTAACCAGACTCTCATCCAAGTGCTTTCATTTTGCCAAGCTCATATTCTTTACCTTCCATTTCCAACCGAAGTGTTGTCATAAGATCCTTATCGTTCCTTGTACATCTCGGTTCAACCAAAGTGCTTGCTTGTACTTCTTGTCCATTGCAACCCTTTTTCTTATGTCTTTCAACCTACAAGGTTCTAGTAATGTTCCGTGTTCCTCTTTTTTAACGGAGTCTTTTCAACTTTGTTCATCTTCGTTGTATTCTTTTTTTTTCAATTTGTTCAACCTCGCAAGGTTCTTTGGTTTCACTCTTTTGTCAAAGAAGCAACTTTGTTTTACCTCTTCCTCTTCTGTTTCTCCCCGATGCCATCCTAGATCTCGGGACGAGATCCTCTTGTAGTGGTGGAGTGTTGTGATGCCCCGAGACCGATGCTCCAAACACCGTCCATGTTTCTCCTTCTCGTCGTGTGTTTTTATTGATTGTTGCCTCATCTTGCTTATGTTATCTTTTCTTTTCTCTTGTGCATTTCTTCTTCTTGTATGTTGCTGTGTGTGTTGCAGTCATCATAATGTGTTGTGCTTAATGTGTGGTAAACTCCTGCATTGTCTCTCTCTCAACTTCATCTTCTTCTCCACCCATGACCCATTGCATGACCATCTTCCTCCCTTTCTTATTTTACATTTATTTGGGGTATTTATTTCCCTTTTTCCATTAATGCTCTTTCTTTCCCTATATCTAATTCACCATGCCTACTTGTTCTCTATCAAATTTTCATCCCTTTTGAAGTTGTTTTTGGTTGGGTTCAAAATTGCATCAAGTTTGAAGTTAATTCAAACTTGGTTTAATTTTCTACCTTTAAAAATGCCCTAAGCAATTTGTTCAAATATTACATAAGTCCTGGACCCCATAGCATTTTTCCTCTTTGTCAGAAACCTCCCTTAGATCCCTGCACATTTATTTTTATTTGCTATCTGTGGAATTGAAATAAAGAAGAGAAGCAGGAGGGAGGAGGGAGCCTAGCCAGACCTCTGGCCACTTGGGCCTCCAACAGACTCGCCCACCTAACCCTGTAACCTAGCCTCGACCGACCTCTCCCTCTCGATGCCCAGCGCCACCACCATCTCCCTTGCTCGATCCCAATCCCTCTCTCCCTCGTTCACTCGTCTCCCTCTCCTCCCTCGCCCCACCACCATGCTCAGGAGAGGAGGTCCTACGCCCGATCCATGGCCTTCCTTCCCCGACCTCCTCCTCATGTCGTTCCCCATGGACGCGCCTCCCCGCTACTTTGTTGCTTGCCTCACCACCGGCCGACAACCAGCAAGGCCCCGCATTCGCATCGTCCTCAATTCCTCTTCTTTGTTCGCGCCTCTAGCCGTCCCTTCACGCGCCCCTGTGCCACAGGCGCCCGACTCCTCTGCTCGTCATGGCCGCCGGCCATGGAGGCCACCGTGCTGGCCCACTGCTTTACCACCGCTTCCATCGCCTCGCTCCCGCAGGCATGCAGCCGCCCCGCGACCCCTACGTTACTCGCGACTCCGCTCCGCGACGTCCTTCCTCCTTGCCAGCATCCAGTAGGAGGAGCTCCGCCCAAGCCTCTGCTCGGCGCCGCTAGTTTCCTCCATCGGGCGCCTTGCTCCGTCTCTTGCACACCTGCTGCCGTCGGCAGCGTCTGCACTTCCACCTTCCTGCCTGAGCTGCAAGCTCCATCCATGGTGCCTCCGCTCCATTCGCTGTTTTCATTGTTCCACTGGGTTCCCGGCGACCCCCGCGTCCCGCTGGACCAGTGCTTGCCCCACTGCTGCTTTGACCTCCCTTGGTTCATCTCGTTTCCAATGAACAGCAGCCCGATGGCTTCTCTGTTCCAAGTGTCTTCTGCACACCAAGGCCCGGTGCACCCCTTGTTTCGCCAAGTACCACGACACCCACGTTTGCCTACAGAATGTGTACCACTACCGTCACACGAACCGAGACCGGCAAGTCTGAAGACCCCGAGTACCACGACAACTCCGAAGGGATTCAAATCCGCCAAGTTCCTCTATCGATGAATCGAATGGCTACGAAACGTGTACCACTACCGTCGAACTACGAAGACTCCGTGGACGTCAAATTCCTCACCGTGACCCCAAACATCTACGGAAACTTGTGCGACTAACAACATGAACAACTACCGTCGCCATGAGAACGTCTACTTCCTCTACTTTGCACCAAACGAGAACCGTCCTGTTTGCATGCTTTGAAGGTATAACCCCAAGACAACCGCCCGTGAATGAATGCATGTGTTGTATGCGATGCATGTTTGGATGTTGTATCCTCCCGTGAACGTTAGTTGTTTCCGTCTCTTGGTACCGTCATCGACCCGTGGGAACCCGGTAACTAGGATCACCCCACCATCTTTTGCATGCTCCCGGCACACTTTCTTTTGCACCGACGTCTCAATGAGTTGTCGGAACCGGAACGTTGCCGTGGCACCGTTTCGTTATCGTCACCGTGGCACCCCTTCCATTTCTGCCACGATGACAAATGCTTGATAATATGCTTGTCAGCATTTTCTTAAAACTTGCATAAAACTTGCACATGTCATCTGCATCATGATAACAACATTTAAAATGTTAAAATTGTAGTTTGCTTCAATTGCTAAATGACATGTGGGCATTTTCCGGAGTTGTTGTTGTTGTTTCCGGCCTCATTTAAACTTGCTTAAATGTGTATTTTTCTTATGCGTCACCTCTAGCCATGTTTAACCAACATTTAATATTGTGGACAACATAACTGGGAGTGACCTAAATAATTGATATGGTGTTTCGTCAATATGCAACTCGTTGCATATTGAGCTCCACTTAATTTGTAGTATTGTTTGTTGCACTTTGCCATGCCATGCCTCTTTAAACCGGACATGCATCATACTTGGTTGTGCATCATGCCATGATTATGTGATGGTTGTTTACTTTGTTGCTTGCTTCTTTCCGCGTTGCTTCTCTCGTTAGCTTCGGTTTCATTCCGGAGTTGTGAGGATTCATTCGACTATGTCCGCTTGTCTTCTTCATGGACTTGTTCTTCTTCCTTGCGGGATCTCATGCAAGATGATCATACCCTCGAAATCACTTATATATTTGCTTGCTAGTTGTTCGTTCTATCGCTATGTCGCGCTACCTACCACTTGTTATATCATGCCTCCCATATTGCCATGTCAACCCTCTAACCCACCTTCCTAGAAAACCATTGTTTGGCTATGTTACCGCTTTTGCACAGCCCCTCTTACAACGTTGCTAGTTGTAGGTGAAGCTGAAGTTTGTTCCATGTTGGAACATGGATATGTTGGGATATCACAATATCTCTTATTTTAATGAATGCATCTATATACTTGGTAAAGGGGGGAAGGCTCGGCCTTATGCCTGGTGTTTTGTTCCACTCTTGTCGCCCTAGTTTCCTTCATACCGGTGTTATGTTCCTTGATTTTGTGTTCCTTACACGATTGGGTGTTATGGGAACCCCTTCACAGTTCGCTTTGAATAAAACTCCTCCAGCAAGGACAAACCTTGGTTTTTAACATTTGCCACCTAAGCCTTTTCCCTTGGGTTCCGCGGACTCAAGGGTCATCTTTATTTTAACCCCCGGGCCAGTGCTCCTCTGAGTGTTGGTCCAACCTGTCAACAACCGGTGGCCACCAGGGGCAACTCTGGGCTGGCCTATCGGAAGTTTGGACAATCCGGTGTGCCTTGAGAACGAGATATGTGCAGCTTCTATTGGGATTTGTCGGCACATCTGGGCGGCTTTGCTGGTCTTGTTTTACCATTGTTGAAATGTCTTGTAACCGGGATTCCGAGACTGATCGGGTCTTCCTGGGAGAAGGAATATCCTTCGTTGACCGTGAGAGCTTGTGATGGGCTAAGTTGGGACACCCCTGCAGGGTATAACCTTTCGAGAGCCGTGCCCGCGGTTATGTGGCAGATGGGAATTTGTTAATGTCCGGTTGTAGATAACTTGACACATAACTTAATTAAAATGTATCAACTGCGTGTGTAGCCGTGATGGTCTCTTTTCGGCGGATTCCAGGAAGTGAACATGGTTCTTGTGTTATGCTTGAACGTAAGTAGTTTTAGGATCACTTCTTGATCACTTCTAGCTTCTCGACCGTTGCGTTGCTTCTCTTCCCGCTCTTATTTGCATATGTTAGCCACCATATATGCTTAGTGCTTACTGCAGCTCCACCTCACTACCTTCTCCAGCCCATAAGCATAAATAGTCTTGATCTCATGGGTGTGAGATTGTTGAGTCCCCGAGACTCATAGATACTTCCAAATAGTTGTAGGTGTCGTTGTACTAGTGCAGGTGACACAACCAAGCTCAAGTGGGAACTCGTTGAAGATTTTGGTCGTTGTTATGTGTCTTTTCCGGATGATCAGTAGTGGAGCCCAGTCGGGACGATCGGGGATCTAGCATTTGGGGTGTCTTCTTTTATTTCTGACCGTAGTCGGTCTATGAGTGTATTTGGATGATGTATGGATTATTTATGTATTGTGTGAAGTCGCGATTGTAAGCCAACTCTTTATCCCTTTCTTATTCAGTACATGGGATGTGTGAAGATTACCCCTCTTGCGACAAGCCTACCATGCGGCTATGCCTCTAAGTGGTGTCCCGACACGTGGGAGATATAGCCGCGTTGTGGGTGGTACACACAGCTCAAAGCAAAAAAAGATAGAGGTAAAAGCATTTTTTGAGGGATGCTTTTTCTTGTCAACCAGAACGATCAAGTAGTTCCCAATACTTTCCATGCTAGATATATATAGGCGGTTCCAAAACAGAAATTAAAGTTTATTCCTTTTTCAACCATACTTTCACTTTTCATGGCTAGCCGTATCCACAGGTGCCTTCCATACCTACACTTTCCAAGGAATTCATTGTTCTACAACATAATTCATTTTTTTTCATTTCGGGACTGGGCATCCCTAATACCTTTGCCTTACTCTTATGCAATGACAACTGAATAAACACTCATCGTGAGAATAACATATCTATCATGGAAATATATTAGCTAGCCCCTGCCGGTTCATGAGCGGTATGAGCACACAAAAGAGAAGTTTATTTTGAAAATTAGAGATGGCACGTACAAATTTGCTTAGAACGGCAAGAGAATACTGAATATAGGTAGGTATGGTGGACTCATGTGGCAAAACTGGTTTAAAGGATTTTTGATGCACAAGTAGTGATCATACTTAGTGCAAAATGAATGCTAGCAAAAGATTGAGAAGAGACCAACCAAGAAACCAAAAATCTCATAAGCGAGAATTTAGCATAATTAATACCGAATAATGCACCACAAGTAGGATGTAATTTCATTGCAAAACTATTGACTTTCGTGCTTGCATAGGGAATCAGAAACCTTAACACCAATATTCTTACTAAAGCATAATTACTCATCAACATGACTCTCATATGACATCATCATATCTCAAAACTATTACAAGGAATCAAGTTTATTTTGTCCAATGATCTTCATGATAGTTTTTATTATATCCTTCTTGGATATGTATCACTTTGGAACTAATTTTCATGTGTTTCTTTTGATAAGCTCAATCAAATATAAGAGAAGATCATGAGCGTAATATTTCTTTCTCTAAAATTAATTTAAGTGAAGCAAGAGATAATTTATTGAAAATTTTACTAACTCTCAAATAAATCTAAGTGATGCAAGAGAGCATTTCTTCAAAAATAATAACGCACAACGTGCTCAAAAACATATAAGTGAAGCACTAGATCAATTCCATAGCTCATAAAGATTTAAGTGAAGCATAGAGAGCAATTCTAACAAGTCATGGCACAATTCCAGCAAGGATTCATGACTTAGAACAAAAAGCAAAACAAGCAAAGAATCATATCATACAAGACGCTCCAAGCAAAACTCATAGTATGTGACGAATAAAAATATAGCTTTGAGTAAAATACCAATGGTCGATAGAAGAAAGAGGGGATGCCACTTGGGGCATCCCCAAGCTTCGTTGCTTTCTTCTCTTTGGATAATAGCTTGGGATGCCATGGGCATCCCCAAGCTTAGGCTCTTCTTACTTCTTATTCCTTCATCCATCTTAACATCACCCAAAACTTGAAAACTTCAATCACACTGTCGGTGTACTAGAATAGGGGTACCCTAGTACCCCGAACTTGTGCACGGGCAGTTGCAGCACCCCGCGGCAAAGGCTTGCCGGGCGAACGCCAAGATCCCCCAAGGTTCCCTTGGAGCCATCCAAGAACAAAGTATTTAAGCTAAGGAGACAAGACCCCGGCAAGAGGAGCTTGCCGGGAAGGCCAACCAAGGCGCTCCAAGGAACTTGCCGCGACGTGCCACTCGCTCCGGCAAGGCAGCAAGGCCCCGGCAAGAGGAGCTTGCCGGGAAGACTAAACAAGGTACACCAAGGCCCGGTGAGCAACGAGCTTCTGGGCCCAGCGAAGATAACGACAGCGGCAAGGTGCTTGCCACGGCAGGCGGCCACTCTGCGTCCACGCTCCAGCGCATCCACCAACATGTCGCTCTGGGGGCCTCTCCGGGCGCGCGTGGCGGGAGGCTGTGCAGCCAGCGGTGCGCAGTGGCATGCGAAGCTGACAAGATCACCATCGTGGCGAACGGTGGCGCCCCTAACGGTCCTTTTCTACACTGTTCGGGCGACTCAGACGGGCATTTAATGCCCTTGTCCCCTGCCGTCAGGGTTAGGTAGGGTGCACTGTACAAGCAACTGTATCAACTACCTCGCTTTTTACGTTTTTACCCTCCTCTGCGTTGCCACCTGTCGGTGACCCCTTTAGCGTATAAAAGGAGGCCCATGCGCAACTTAGAAGGGATTGGAGTTTCGGCTCGGAGGATCGGACAGTTTGCTTAGATTCATTCATAGCCCAGAAGACATCACACTCTCTCGCTCGAGAGCAAGAACACCAGATAATACAACCAGACAAGCAGCAGTAGGAGTGTTATATCTCCGGAGAGCTCCGAAGCTGGGTAAACTGCTCGTGTGCCTCGCCTCGATCTGCTCTTCGTGCGATCTCCGCCCCCCGCCTAACCGAAAGGGGCCCGGTCCGCCGGCCCCATAGGTGTTCGTGGATCAGTTCCCCCCGACATCTTTGGCGCGCCAGGTAGGGGGCGTCGAGATTGCGTGAACCTGATCCGGCGTTCACACGAGCTAGATCCTTATTTCCTTCATCAACATGCCACCGAAGAAGAAGACTTCAGCGGCGGCCGCTCCATCCACGTCACTTCCGCCACCGTTGGAGCAAACGAGTGGTGGGATGGACGCCGGCGGAAGAAAGGACGTCGACGAGGAAGCCCATGATGCCGCCAGGTCCAAGAACAAGGCTGCACAAACCTCGGCAACTGTACATGTTCCACGCCACTCTCAGGAGGCGCAAGATCAACAGCGTCATGGCACTAGCAGTGCCATACGCATGATAGCCCAAGACCAAGCTGGTGGATCTCGGGGCGCTCAAGACCAGCATGCACGCCAGCGTGCTGGCACGAGCGGGGCACGGTTGCCTGGACGGGATACTGCTCCTTCTAACATAGTTAGAAGTTCGAGCACGTCCCTCTCCTCGCGCCGTCCACCACTGCCACCCACCACTCGAGCAGAAGCTTTGGCACGAGCTCAACTTCTCCTAGATTACCCTCCGACGTCGGACAAGATCGACGAATGGAGAGCCACCATTCAGAGTCTCATCGGCTACGCCAACGGCGACACTCCACGGCGGCTGAGCGCGTCACCGCCACGGCAGGACCGCCGGGCGCGCGCTGGTGGCAATGAAACGGGCGGAGGTGCAACTACCATGCAATCACCGCCCCGAAGGCCAAGATCGCCAGCTCGCCGGATCCACCTCGACAGCGACTCCACTGCATCGTCGGATCCACGAGCTCATCGCGATCAGCGCCAAGTTCTTCATGATCGACAACAAGAAGACGCTCGAACCCGCATCGAGCGCCGAAGAGAAGCGCGACGTCAATCCGACAAGCGCGCTGGGCCCTCTGTTGACATGCATGCGCCAGGGGAACCAGGCGATCTGCCGTACGCGGTAGGTTGTCCTGTGTTCACTCGTGAGCTGCGGCAAGTCCAGTGGCCCAGTACAAAGAACTTCAAGCCAGACGTACCGGAGAAGTACGACGGCAAGACGCATCCGTCAGAGTTCCTCAGCATTTACACCATTGCGGTGCAAGCGGCCGGGGGACGAGATGATAAGATCCTTGCCAACTACTTCCCGCTGGTGCTCAAGCCCAACATCAGATCCTGGCTCATGCACTTGCCGGACAACTCCATATCCTCTTGGGCTGATCTGTGCCATCAGTTTGTCGGCACCTTTACTGGCGGACACAAGCCTCATGGCCAGGAGAGTGATCTTCACCTGCTCGCCCAGAAGGAAGGAGAGCCCCTGCGCAAGTACATTCAGAGATTCAGTAGTGTGCAGCACAACATCCCAGACGTCCACCCTGCCGCGGTGATCAGCGCGTTCCATCAGAACGTGCAGAACCGCAGGATGCGGGAGGAAACGGCGATGTGCAAGATCAGGGACGTCATTGAGTTATGTGCACTGGCCGACAAGTGCGCGCATGCTGAGGAAGGGAGGAGACTCCCCGGAGAAAATATAGGAGCAGGGGGATCTGACAGTGAAGATGCTGCCCCGACAAGGAAAAACCGGCGGCGGAACAACAGAAGGAGGAAAGGCAAAGAAGTGCTAGTTGTTGAGGAGTCCGGCAACGGTGGCGGCGCCAAGGAAGCCAAAGCTGGTAACTCCGGCAAGGAGGTTGCCGCGGAGGTGGCGGTCGCCGACAAGCAGGATGACACCAACAAGCAGTATTGCAAGATTCACCGCACCAAGGGCCATGATCTTCAGAACTGTAAGAGAGTCGAGCAGCTTGTTGAGCAACAGAAAGCTGAATACGAGCGGCGAGACAAGGAGAAGGCCCAGGAAGGAGCTGGTGGGTCCGGCAAGAAACGTCCCGGCCGAGGAGGACGCCGTGGCAAGGCCAAGCAGCGGCAAGGAGACAGACCTCCTCGCGGCCGCGACAAGGATGAAGATGACGGCGACGATGAAGATATGGATGATGAGGAGACTGATGAGCAGGAGTTCCAAAAAGCCACAGAGGTCTTGTGCGTTGACGGTGGTGCTTCTCTGCATGCCTCGCACCGCCAGCTCAAGCAGTGGGTGCGGGAAGTTAATGCAGCAGAACCACCCGTCGAGTCACGCAAGCCTCTGAAATGGTCCGGCACGCCTATCATCTTTGATATTGAGGACCACCTGGATCGCATAACTGCGGTCGGGTGCTTGCCGATGTTGGTTTCACCAACAATCCGCAACCTCAAGGTCACTAAGATGCTAGTTGACGGCGGGGCCGGCTTGAATCTGATCTCCTCCGCGGTGCTCCAGAAGCTCCAGATCCCTGACAGCGAGCTCGAAGAGACCGACACATTTCAAGGAATCAACCCGGGAAGGAGCAAGCCAAAGGGAAAGATCACGTTGCCGGTAACATTTGGCAGTGAGCTAAACTTCAGGACTGAAAGGGTCACGTTTGACGTTGCCGACTTTCCATTACCTTACAATGGAATCCTTGGTCGTCCAGCACTCGCCAAGTTCATGGCAGCCTCTCACTATGCATACAACGTACTGAAAATGCCAGGCCCAATAAGTGTCATCTCTGTCCCTAGCGACAAGAAGGATGCTCTTATCTGTGCCGACAAGATCTACCGGGAAGCAGCAGCTGCAGCAGAACAGAGGACACTTGCCGCTGAAGCTCCCGGGGGGAAGAAGAAGACCAAGTCCGGCAAGAGCTCTGATGCCTACTCCGGCAAGCGCACCTCTTCGGAGTGCTGCGCTACCGTCGAGGACGCACCATCGAGCTCCACCGGCAAGTGTAAAAACGCAATGGCAGCTCCACCTGAGACCAAGAAGGTGTCCGCCAAGGAGGATGGCACTGGTGGTACCTTCACCATCAGCGCCACTCTTGACCCCAAATAGGAAAGCGCGCTCGTTGCTTTCCTGCGGGCGAATGTCGACGTGTTTGCGTGGCAACCGTCTGATATCCCCGGTGTTCCCAGGAAAGTAATTGAGCACCACCTTGCCGTCTGTCCTCATGTGCGGCCCATCAAGCAGAGAGTCAGGAAGCAGGCAGTGGAGCGCCAAGAATTCATCACGGAAGAAATCAAGAAGTTGGAAGCAGCATGCCTTGTCAGAGGAGTACTCCATCCCACGGGTTGGCCAATCCTGTTGTTGTGCACAAGGCTAACGGGAAATGGAGACTTTGTATTGACTTCACTGATGTTAATAAAGCTTGTCCCAAAGACCCATTTCCCTTGCCGCGTATTGACCAGATTGTTGACTCCACAGCCGGATGTGATTTGCTTTCATTTCTTGATGCATACTCAGGATACCATCAGATCTTCATGGCAGAAGAAGATGAAGAGAAAACCGCATTTATCACCCCGTGTGGCATGTACTGCTTCGTACGGATGCCTTTCGGTTTGAAGAATGCTGGTTCAACATTCGCAAGGGTAGTCCACCATGCTTTTGAGCCACAAATACACAGAAATGTGGAAGCTTACATGGATGACATAGTGGTCAAGAGCAAGAACAAGGCGACCCTGATTCAAGATTTAGACGAAACATTTGCAAACCTGCGCAAAATCAACCTCAAGCTTAACCCCGAGAAGTGCGTGTTTGGAGTCCCTTCCGACAAGCTTCTCAGGTTCTTCGTGTCTCAGCGGGGAATTGAAGCCAATCCCGACAAGATCAAAGCCATCGAGCAGATCGAAGCACCAAAGCGCGTCAAGGATGTACGAAGGCTTGCCGGTTGCGTAGCTGCTCTCAGCAGGTTTATCTCTAGATCCGCTGAGCGCGCCTTGCCATTTTTCAAATTTTTGAAAAAGGCAGGTCCAATGAAATGGACTCCGGAAGCGGAGGCTGCACTGCAGGACTTGAAGAGATACCTGTCCTCCACTCCAACGCTTGTCACACCTAAGACGCAAGAGAAGTTGCTGCTGTATATAGCGGCAACCAATCAAGTGGTTAGTGCTGCATTAGTGGCGGAGAGGGAGGCGGATGATGAGCCAGCAACCACGGCAGATCCATCCAGCGACAAGCAGGGGGCTTCGTCGACAAGCTCTGGTCCCGACAAACATGGGTTTGAGCAGGAACATGATGAGATGCCAAGGAGAATGGTGCAGCGCCCAGTTTACTTTGTCAGTTCTCTTCTGCAGGGGGCTAGATCAAGGTACTCTGGTGTGCAGAAGTTGCTTTTCGGCCTCCTCATGGCCTCGAGAAAGCTGCGCCATTACTTCCAAACACATGAGATCACAGTCGTCACTCGCTTTCCGCTGAAGAGGATACTGCAAAATCCAGAAGCAACAGGCAGGATTGTCGAGTGGGCGCTGGAACTGTCAAGCTTTGGCCTCAAGTTTGAGAGCACCTCAACTATCCAAAGCAGAGCATTGGCAGAGTTCATAGCAGAGTGACGCCAACCCCAGATGAAGAAATTCCAGAAACGAGCATCCCCGTCAAAGAGGCAAGCAAAGAGTGGCTGATGTACTTTGATGGTGCCTTCTCGCTGCAAGGCGCCGGTGCAGGCGTGCTGCTTGTCGCACCCACCGGAGAGCACCTCAAGTACGTAGTCCAGATGCATTTTCCCAAAGAGCAAGCAACCAACAATACAGCAGAGTATGAAGGATTGCTTGCCGGTCTCAGAATCGCAGCAGACCTTGGGATCAAGAAGCTCATTGTCAGGGGTGACTCACAGCTTGTCGTCCGACAAGTGAACAAGAACTACCAGAGTCCATTGATGGAAGCGTATGTTGATGAAGTGAGGAAGCTAGAAGAGCACTTTGACGGCCTACAAATGGAGCATATCCCAAGAGCTCAGAATGATATTGCTGACGGCCTGTCAAAGTGCGCCGCACTAAAGTTACCTGTGGAACCAGGGATCTTTGTGCTTAAGTTGACTCAACCATCCGTAACACCATCAACTGGACAAAGCAAGAAGAGGAAGTTGGTTTCCGGCGACTACTTTCTGGCAGAGCTCCCCGAAGCCGCCGCCAAGAAAGTCCCCAAGATCAACACCAAGAAGGCTGAGGGGCAGTCTGCTCCGGCAAGCCTAATGGATTGTTCCATTGAAGCAGACGCTCCCGACAAGTTTTGCTCCGGCAAGCTTGCCGGGGAACATCAAGCTCTGGCAGGGCCGCAAGTCCTTGCCGTAGAAGCAGATGTTCCCGCAGCAGCAGATGTGCCTTTAGTCCTTGTTGTCGAGCCACAAGCTCCAGCATGGGCACAGCAGATTGTCCACTTCCTTCAGACAGGAGAACTTCCCGAAGAACAAGAAGAAGTGGAAAGAGTAGCCCGGTAGTCAAGTATGTACCAGTTTGTCGATAGCATACTGTACAGAAGAAGACTCAACGGTGTGAAATTGAAGTGTATTCGCCGGGAAGATGGACAAAAGCTGTTGGCGGAGATACATGGAGGCATATGTGGACACCACATTGGCGCAAGAGCACTTGCCGGCAAAGCTTTCCGGCAAGGTTTCTTTTGGCCGACAGCCCTCTAGGATGCAACTGCACAAGTAACCAAGTGTGAAGCGTGCCAGTTCCACTCCAAACAGATACACCAGCCAGCTCAAGCTCTCCAGACGATCCCTTTATCCTGGCCATTTTTGGTCTGGGGGCTCGATATCCTCGGCCCCTTCCCCCGAGCTGTCGGGGGCTTTGAGTACTTGTACGTCACAATCGACAAGTTCACAAAGTGGCCGGAAGTGCAGCCAGTGAGGAAGGTGACAGCACAGTCAACAGTCAAGTTCTTCAGGTCGATTGTTTGCCGTTTCGGGATCCCCAACAGGATCATCACCGACAACGGCACGCAATTCACGAGCCGCACCTTCATGCAGTACATCCAAGACCTTGGCGCCAAGGTCTGCTTCGCTTCTGTTGCTCATCCGAGAAGCAACGGTCAAGCAGAGAGGGCAAATGCTGAAGTGCTGCGCGGGCTCAAGACCAGAACTTTCGACAGGCTGCACAGGTGCGGAAGGAAATGGATCGAGGAGCTGCCGGTGGTTCTTTGGTCGATCAGAACGACGCCAAATCGAGCCACTGGCCAGACACCTTTCGCTCTAGTCTATGGAGCAGAGGCAGTTCTCCCCACAGAACTCGTATATGGATCACCTCGAGTGCTCGCTTATGATGAGCTTGAGCAAGAACAGCTGCGGCAAGACGACGCGTTGCTCCTTGAGGAAGATCGTCTTCAGGCTGCTGTACGAGCTGCTCGATACCAGCAAGCTTTGCGCCGCTATCATAGCCGCAAAGTTAAAGCCAGAAGCTTCGAGGAAGGCGACCTTGTTCTTCGGCGCGTTCAGTCCGCCAAGAATTCCAACAAGTTGACGCCGAAGTGGGAAGGCCCTTATCGGGTGAGATGAGTCAGAAGGCCTGGCGCTGTCCACCTTGAGACCGAAGATGGCATTCAGCAACTCCTGGAACATAGAACATCTTCGTAAGTTTTTCCCATAAGGCGCGGTTGCCGGAACCCGTTCCGGCAACCACCTTTTGTACAAGTCTTGCCGCTGTTGCATGTAATCCTTTGTACAAAGCCGGGCGCAGAACCCGTGCATAAGTAAAACCCATGTGCTCCGCACAACTTGTCCATTTCATGCATGAGTTCCTTTCTTGCATGCGATTATCTGACACTTTGTGCAGCACCTACATCCGGTAAGTAGTAACGAGCCGAAGAGCTCCATATTATTATTTTCTCTTCTTTCTTTTTCTTTTAAAGGAAAAGAAGGTTCTCTCGCACACAAGTTTGCCGGGGGGAAGGAGAAGATTGTGGTATGGGCCAGGCATCGTTCAAGCAAAGACTTGCCTTACCGGGAAGCAAACGACAGAAAAGCTAAGTTGCCAAAGTTTGAGCGATCACTTTTTTAAAATTTTGAGTTATCTTCCTCGAACGACCCTGCTTTGTATGGAAAACCTGTGCGCGGAGGAACCAACTCGTGGCTAGTTGCGCCCGTACTTTGTTTCGAGTCTGCTCAACAGCTTAAGCATGCTGCATCTAGTCGCAACAAGGTTTCTTGTCGGAAGCGGCGCTACCAGCAGGCTGCTGAAGTTCCGCACTCAACGCTCGCGGCTTGGGCGCCTGCTCCGACAAGTTCCCTTGAAGCGTAGGGTAATAACATACAAAGGAAGGAATCTAGTAGAGGAAATAACGTTGCAATTGATAGACAGAAATAAAGTTATATTACAAGATAACTTGTCGCAGCTCTAACAGACTGTTTTCATAACATGATTAGCAGCGACAAGGGAAAAGAAGAAATGGGCGGCCTAATCTACGCGTCCGCCCTCGACTCTCTTGATCTCGCTCACCTTGTCCACAATGGGTGCGACAAGGGCCTTGAGTGCATCTAGATCGGCGTCAGGCGGCAAGGACCTGAGGACGTTGGTGAAGCTGAGGCCTGGATTGTGGAAGGCTACCTTCATCAGCACCTTCTGGAGAACCCCGACGCAGATTTTGCGCGACTCGTCGGCCAGCTGCTTCGGGATCCTCTCCCGGAGCCGCTGGAGTGCCATCGCCACGCCCTTGAAGAACAGGTTGAGCTTGGCGCTGGGTTGAAGACTCTCATCGGAAGGATACCCAAAATCCTCCATCCCCAGCTGCGCCAGCTCCTCCTTGATGACTGCGGCAGTGTTCACCAGACCCTCAGTCCAGTGCTCCACTGTGTCTCTGAACGAGTTCTGGGTAACTGCAATGCTCTCCAGCAGTGCCGCGTCAGCCTTGACCTTCTCCGCCAAGGTCTTCTCCCGCTCCTTGGCGGCCTCCAGCGTCTGCCTCAGCATGGCCAGCTTCAGCTCCAGGTCTGCATTGGAATCCTTGGCGGCGCTGAGCTCCTTGCCCCTCTCAGCGAGAAGACCTTGCAGCTCACCGTGGGCGGCAACATCCTTCTCGCGCTCACGCTTGAGCGCGGCAACCTCCTTGCCGCTCTTCCCAATGTCGGCCTCCAGCTGCGCCACCTTCTCCTCTAGATCTTTCTTGGCGGCCTCTGTAGTTGCCGCGGCGTCCTTTGCCTCCTTGAGTGCCCCGCCAAGTGCTCGCTCGCGGTCGGCGAGCTCTTCCTCATAGCTGTCGAGGTTGGCCTTTTGCTGCACTAGTTCACCTTCCCGCGCGGACTGCTTCTCGGCAGCAAGTCTTTGTTCCTCCTCAGCCTCGTCCTTCTCGAGAAGAAAGGCCGTGCGCTCCTTGTCGACTCGCTCCCGCTCCTGCACCAGGGACCGGAGAGCTTCTTGATTTTGGACCCGGAGCTCCTCCGCGCGCTTTTCCATGTCAACTCCCGCCTTCGCGACAAGCGCTTCCCGGGAAGCCAGCTTGGCTTGCCGGGTGCGATAGAGTGACAGCAGCTTCCATAGCAGCTGCTCCTCCTCAGGCTCGCCGCTGCTGCTGCCGGGTGCGTCGACCAATGACAGCCCAGCAGAGGCGAGCACCTCCCCGTCAAAAGTCTCCCCCTCGACCGGCGCCCTGGAGCTCGACGCCCAGGGCAGCTTGATGAAGATATTGTCACCGGCCTGCAAGTAGGCGCCGGGCTGGGGCTCCTCGGAGCCCGGCTCCGCAGAAGCGGCAGAGGGTTCGGCGGTCAGCGCAGCGCCCGGCGCTCCTGCGGCCTCAGGGTCGTCAGTGCGATCGCCCGACCCCTCGCCAGCCTCCGCAGCAGCAGACCCGTTGGCCTCCTCGCCGACGGTCTCATCAGCACCGGCACCTTCCTCGTCGGCGCCCTCTGTCTCCATTGGCTCACCCGTAGATGGGTCTGAAGAACGAAGAAGGGAGGAAAATCAATCAAAAATCCAAGAAAGAAAAAAACGGAAGAAGCAGAACCCAAGGGAAAGTTTCTGGGCAAGTGGATTACCTGCGCCAAGATCTTCAGTTGCGGCCTCGGTCGCCGCAGGATCAGCAGTGCCGTCCCTTGCCGGAGAGTCCCCCCTTGCCGGAGAGCGCTCCCTTGCCGGGGACTCCTCCCTTGGCGGCGCAGTCGAAGCAGGTGGCACTTCGGGACCGGCCTCCGGGCGCTCCTGATGAGGCTGCTCTGCTCCTGCACAAGTCAACAAGCAAGATATCAACAAAGGAAAAAGCACTCAAGCGCGCCCGGCAGCAAAAGGCTAAACTATAAACTTACGCTGGGGGCTGCGCTGGGGGCTTCTCTGAGGGGTGATTGCCGGGTCCGTCAAAGTGGTCTCGGACCCACCTCCTGCCGACACGATGGGGTCATCCTCGATGACGATCACCGCGGCCTTGGCCCTCTTCGCTGCTCTCTGGGCCAGTGTTCTGAAAAGAAAGGAGTCCAGATTGGAGCAAGTCAGATACAAAATATAAACAATAAGATTGAAGGATTATAAGAGCACCAAAGAAACTCACTCTTCTTCCTCCTCGTCGGAGCTGAGCGCGGAGAGATCGAAGTCCGGCCCTCCTCCGGTGCGGCGAGGTGGAGGAGTAGGATCCCTTGCCCGCTTGGCGGGGGCAGTGGCAGTGGCCCGGGAAGATCCCGCTCCAGTTGCCGCTGTTGCGTGAGGCGCTCCCGCGACAACATTGCTTGCCGCGGTAGAGCACGTCGCACGGCTCGGTGGCTGTGGAGCCGGCTGCCGCCCCGATGCGTCCCCAGCCCTGCGAAGGCGCCTCCTTGGCGGGGCCGGGGGCTCCGCCTGCGGCAAGCTCTCTGAAGGCTCAGCCTCCTCCTCGCCGGCCTCGCTCGACTCGGCTTCGGAACCGGCAGGCTCCTCCTCGCCCATGAACTCTGCGCGTTCGGCAAGGTTTGCCGCCTCTGCAGCCTCCGCCTCCTCCACAGTAAACCCAAACACACCCGCAGTAGCTGCGGCCGCAGCCTCTTCCGCCCTAGTAGCGATGAGCTGCAGCTCCTCGTCGGTGGTGTCACGGGTGAGGCTCTTCTGCTCGTCGGCGCGGACCGGCACTTCCTCCACGGTGTCGAAGAACGCTCGCACAACGTCATCCGCAGGCTCTTGCCAAGTTGGGACGATGCCGTGTGAATCGCACAACGGCATCATGGCGCGGATCCGGTCAAGCGAAGAGTTATTGCACAAAGGAACTACGCCCCTCGACAGTGTGAATGGGTGCTGGGGGTCGCGTTTGAATAATTCCAAGAGCATTGCATCCAACTCCAAGACGGTGAAGTTGTAGTTGAGGCCCGGCCGCAGCCTCATGATGTCCGCTGAATTCTTGAATTCCCAGGCGGGCCTCCCCCTCTCCTGCAGGAGGGCAATGCAGCGGCGGAGGAAATCTGCCCCGACAGCACCTATGGTGAGCCCGGCAAGCCTGAGGCGAAGAATCCTAGTGATGGCGATCTTCAGCCTCTCGTCTTCCGGGGCCACGTTGCTCCAGTCATTGCCGCGCACTATTGGAGTTTGGCGCACGGCGGTGAGGGGCTGCGGATCCTCCTCGACGATCCAACACCACTCCGCTCTCCACTCCTCCCACTTGCTGCGGAGCTCACCCTCCAAGTACGCATCCTTCTTGCCGACTCTCGAGATCCAAGCAATCCCTCCGGCAAGCGGCTCTCCTCTCTCTACCCGAGGCATGAAGTAATGGCGGAAAAGGGCTACGCTAGGGTGGACTCCGACAAAGTTTTCGCACAAGTGTGCGAAAACTGCCATGGTCAGGACAGCATTGGGGGTGAAGTCAAGGAGGCGGAAGCCATATATGTTCATAATGTCACAAAAGAACTCCGAGAAGGGCGGGCAGAGCCCGCAATAGAAGAATAGCGGGAAGAACGGGTACCCATTTGGAGCCGACTCCGAGGCAGCGGCCGGGAGTACCCTCGTGCGCGGATGCGCACGCGTCTCCGTCGCCCAAAAGAGGTAGAAGTACTCCCTCAGCTCCTGCACGCCGAGCTGGGGGTGAAGATCGCCCACTCCTTCCGCAGCGCCGCGAGCCGCTGCGCCTCGGCCGACTTCACGCCCTTTCCCTTGTCGGCTTTCGGGGCCATGGCGGAGGTGGTGGAGAAGGTCGACGGCGTGATGATGCTGGTGGCAGTGGGGGGGCGGAACGCTGCTCTCTTGGCTTCGAGAAGAAGGGGGGAGCGGCGGAGTTTGTGAAGAAAGAGTAGCAGCAACCAGCAAGGGGGAACGAACTGCCCCTGTTTCCTCTGCTTATAAAGAGGGACGGGGCGGACGTTTCGGCCTTCCAAATAAACAACCACCCACGATCTCTCCCACGATGCCGCATTCAACGCGTGCCGTTATGGGAGAGTGCGGTGGATACGGAACAAGATTTGGCGTGGCCCAGCCCGCGTGTGCCCGTGCCCTGTCTTGGGCCTGGCCCAACATCGCTCGGCACCGTGTCTGGCCCAGGCCCGGGGGCTCCTATCGGTGTACTAGAATAGGGGTACCCTAGTACCCAGAACTTGTGCACGGGCAGTTGCAGCACCCCGCGGCAAAGGCTTGCCGGGCGAACGCCAAGATCCCCCAAGGTTCCCTTGGAGCCATCCAAGAACAAAGTATTTAAGCTAAGGAGACAAGACCCCGGCAAGAGGAGCTTGCCGGGAAGGCCAACCAAGGCGCTCCAAGGAACTTGCCGCGACGCGCCACGCGCTCCGGCAAGGCAGCAAGGCCCCGACAAGAGGAGCTTGCCGGGAAGACTAAACAAGGTACACCGAGGCCCGGTGAGCGACGAGCTTCTGGGCCCAGCGAAGATAACGACAGCGGCAAGGTGCTTGCCGCGGCAGGCGGCCACTCTGCGTCCACGCTCCAGCGCATCCACCAACGTGTCACTCTGGGGGCCTCTCCGGGCGCGCGTGGCGGGAGGCTGTGCAGCCAGCGGTGCGCAGTGGCATGCGAAGCTGACAAGATCACCATCGTGGCGAACGGTGGCGCCCCTAACGGTCCTTTTCTACACTGTTCGGGCGACTCAGACGGGCATTTAATGCCCTTGTCCCCTGCCGTCAGGGTTAGGTAGGGTGCACTGTACAAGCAACTGTATCAACTACCTCGCTTTTTACGTTTTTACCCTCCTCTGCGTTGCCACCTGTCGGTGACCCCTTTAGCGTATAAAAGGAGGCCCATGCGCAACGTAGAAGGGATTGGAGTTTCGGCTCGGAGGATCGGACAGTTTGCTTCGATTCATTCGTAGCCCAGAAGACATCACACTCTCTCGCTCGAGAGCAAGAACACCAGATAATAAAACCAGACAAGCAGCAATAGGAGTGTTATCTCTCCGGAGAGCTCCGAAGCTGGGTAAACTGCTCGTGTGCCTCGCCTCGATCTGCTCTTCGTGCGATCTCCACCCCCCGCCGAACCGAAAGGGGCCCGGTCCGCCGGCCCCATAGGTGTTCGTGGATCAGTTCTCCCCGACACACACAAAACTCAACAAAACCTTCATGAGATCCGTTAGCATAAGAAAGCAAATCAATACTATAAGTAGTGTTGCCACCCATTCATATTTTATTCTTGCATTATATGTACTATATTCCAAGTATTCTATGGCAAAAACTCTTCAAAGAAACCCATAGAATCATGAAAACAAGTACACAATACAAAGAAAACAAAATCTGTCAGAAACAGAACACTCTGTAGCAATATGGATATATCGAATACTTCTGGAACTCCAAAAATTCTGAAAAATCAGGAACACGTGCAAATTTTGTATATTAATCCTCTCCAGAAAGAATTGGTATTTTTTAGCGCTTCAGTTAACAAGGAGAATTATTTTCGTGAGCACAAAAGTTTCTATTTTTTAGCAAGATCAAATCAACTATCACTCAACATTATCCTAAAGGCTTTTCCTGGTACAAACACCAATTAAAACACAAAAAACACAATCATAACAGTATCATAATTGTGCAAACACTCAAGAACATAAAGCAATAGATAAAAATAAATTTTATTCATTGGGTTGCCTACCAACAAGCGCTATTGTTTCATGCCCCTAGCTAGGCATAACACAAAGGATCTATGTATTGTCACCTTTCTCCATAATTTCCTTAGAGATACTTTTGTCATGAGGTTTTGTAAAAACAACATAAAACATATTATCCATAGAAACCTTAGCACTATTAAGCTGCTTATCATCATAACCTTTTTGATTTCTATCAACAATCCAAGAGTAATGTTGATTAACATTATTGAAAACTTGTTGGATTATATCTAAAATGGGGACTTCCTTTTCAAAATTCTCATTAAAGATTTGATTATGACCAAGAAAATGTCTTAACTCATAATCACTATAGTAAAGATTTTCATCTATCATGGGCTTTTCATGATTCATAACATAAAAATGAAAGATTTCCATAGCTTCCCGTATTATGTAGTCAAATTCATTCATAAGAACGAGAGTGGCCAACTTTTTAGCTTTTGTATTCTTTATAACAGGAAGATCACAAAACAATTTTTGCAAAGTAGGATGAGTACGAATAAATTTACTTTCAAGTTTCAGAACTAGTGCTGAAATAGCTTCCGCGCAAGATCTAGTCTTTCTAAGTATAGGAGCATCATCAAGACTTAGATTTCCAACACAATTGAAAAATTCTTGGAAACGTTCTTTTCCCATAACTGTTTTAGCATCTCGATTGCCCGTACGGCCAATCTTAGGAGTTAGGCCATCATCAGTTGCTGACATACCGAAATCACTCATGATTGCAAGCAAATGATAGATCTGGCGAGAAAAAGGCGAACAAAAAAGAGGCCGAATAAAATGGCAAAAAAATTTGAAGAGGGGGAGAGAAAAACGAGAGGCAAATGGCAAATAATTTAAATTGCAAGGAGATGATATTTGTGATTAGGAACCTGGTAGATGTGAATGATGTCTCCCCAGCAACGGCGCCAGAAATTCCTTTTGATGTCGACTAGAACTGCATCGGTATTTCCACAAAGAGGAAGGGATGATGCAACACAACAACGGTAGGTATTTCCCTCAGTGATGAGACCAAGGTTATCGAACCAGCAGGAGAACCATGCAACACTACGTGAACGGAACCTGCACACAAAAAACAAATACTCGCAACCTGACGTATTAAAGGGGCTGTCAATCCCTTTCGTGCAACGGCGCCAGAAATTGGCAAATGGATGTGAGAAAGTTGTAATAATTTGATAGATGGATCTCGCGGGAACGAGAGAAAAAATAAATTGCAGCAAGGTATTTTTGCATTTTTTATAAATATAAATCGGAAGATAAAAGAAAATGAAAATAGATCGCAAAGGCAAATATATTAAAGAAGAGACCCGGGGCCCGTAGATTTCACTAGTGGCTTCTCTCGAGAAAAATAGCAAACGGTGGGTAAACGAATTACTATTGGGCAATTGATAGAACTTCAAATAATCATGAAGATATCCAGAAAATGATCATTGTATAGGCATCACGTCCAAAATTGGTAGACTGACTCCTGCCTGCATCTACTACTATTACTCCACACATCGACCGCTATCCAGCATGCATCAAGTCTATTAAGTTCATGGAGAAACAGAGTAATGCAATAAGAATGATGACATGATGTAGACAAGATCTATTTATGTAGAAATAGACCCCATCTTGCTATCCTTAATGGCAATGATACATGCTTGTCGGTTCCCCTTCTATCACTGGGTTCAAACACCGTAAGATCGAAGACATGATAAAGCACCTCTTCCCATTGCAAGATAAATAGTTCATGTTGGCCAAACAAAACCCAAATATCATAGAACAAATACAAGGCTATAAGAAATTGTGCATATAAGAGATCAACAAAGACTCAAATAACTTCCATGGATAAAAACATAGATCTGATCATAAACTAGAAGTTCATCGGATCCCGTCTAACTCACCGCAAAAAGAGTTACATCATATGGATCTCCAAGAGACCATTGTCTTGAGAATCAAAAGAGAGAGAGAGAGGAAGCCATCTAGCTACTAACTACGGACCCGTAGGTCTACAAAAGACTACTCACGCATCATCGGAGAGGCACCAATGGACATGATGAACCCCTCCATGATGGTGTCTAGATTAGATCTGGTGGTTCCGAAACTTTTGGCTGGAATTGATTTTCGTCGACTCCCCTAGGGTTTCTGGAATATTAGGTTATTTATAGAGTAAAGAGGCGGTTCGGAAGGCAACCGAGGTGGGTACAACCCACAAGGGCACACCTGGGCCTCCAGGCGCGCCCTGATGGGTTGTGCTCCCCTCGGAGCACCCCCAGGTGCTTCTTCGGCCCACTGGATGTCTTCTGTTCCAAAAAAACCACAAAAAGTTTCGCTGCATTTGGACTCCGTTTGGTATTGATTTCCTTCGATGTAAAAAACATGCAAAAAACAACAACTGGCACTTCGCACTATGTCAATAGGTTAGTACCAAAAAATCATATAAAATGACTATAAAATGATTATAGAACATCCAATAATGATAATATAACAGCATGGAACAATCAAAAATTATAGATACGTTGGAGACGTATCACCAGTACCGGTGCATAATCCCAAAACTCATTCCTTCTTTTTCTCCTGAAAAAAGAAACCATCCAAACAGCCAACATGATTCCTGCGCAACCATGGGAATTTGGAGTGACTGGGTACACATAATTGTGGTTGATTATATCAACGGTTAGATAATACATCAACCCCACTTCAATGGGCATTTCCTCTTCTCTGCATACCCCGCTTAAGTGTCCACCATCTTCAACGTCACTGATAGGCCGCGCTACAGACTGGCACACACTCTGCAGCCATGTCGAGCGATTGCGAGGACGACAGTTTGGCCAGCAGTCAGGTGCCTGATGACAGGTCAACATCGGAATCATCCCCCTCATCTTCGATGAGTTCGGTGTCGAGCGGAGACCTTGATTATATCCAGATCATGGAAGGGACGCCGCCTCCGGAGTCGTCAGATGACAACCAGATGGACGAGGAGCCGTCAGAGGATGAAGAAGAGGACGACGATGATGAGGAGGAAGAATGGTCGAACGAGGAGGAGGAGGACGACGACATAAACGATGATGACAACCGCGGCGGCGATGAAAAGTCAACGGTCAGTGGCAAGAAGCGTCCTCGCCTAGATGATGTCGCGGGGCCATCCAACAACAACAACGAGTAGAAGGACTAAATTAATTAGACTATATATATATATATATCTGTTTTCGTTCGCTCATATTAATTTGTTATCTCTATTTATCCTTTCAATCTCATCGCAGACATTTAGTAATACATATTCGACAGAGATCTTCTACATTATTGTCCACAGGTTGGTTTGTTGAACTATGTGCCCTGACAAGAACACAATTCAAAAAAAAGACCGTATGGGCTGTCTATAATGACCACACACAATTTTGATTAGCGACCTGTTTGCCGAGTATAACACACGTCTTGTTATGCCGAATCGTTTGTGTTCACCTAGATCATCACAAACGGTTCATCAAAGCGAACTGTATTCCGTATATCGCACACACATTGATCTGGCTGCCCGTTTCTGTGGTTCTGTCTCATCGCAAACGGTTCATATGGATCAACCATATGCCCAGCATCGCATAAGCAAATAAAATTTGAACCGTGTTTGATGTATCATTCATTGCAAATGTTTTGTGTCTTTTTGATGGTTTTTTTACATCACCCTTTGCGATTAGTGCATCGCACACAGTTTCGTCAAAGGGTCTCTGATCATAGTATCGCGTTAGCAGCATCCCGCAGTAGTGGATGTACCTGCGAACAAAAATGTTTTCCTTGGAGCGACCATGTGGGATGTATATATGAACGAAAATGTTTAGCGGGGACTGACTATGTGGTATGTACTTACAACCGGAAACAATTTCGCACACGAACTCATTTTGTCAAGCGTGTGTGCCGAGAGGGCATATCCCCGACAGTTCCTGGGTCGTGTGGGAAGGACCCCCCTATCGCAGTCACTCACTAGGTGACGGTTCCAAATGCCATCATGGAAAGGGGTTAAAAACTGTTTGTGTAGCACCTCGCTGTACTAGTGCTCTCTCTCTCTCTCTCATTTGATTCTCAATAAAATTGTCTCTTGGAGATCTATTTGATGTAACTCTATTTGCAGTGTGTTTGTTGGGACCTGATGAACTTTGAGTTTATGATCAGATCTATTAAACCCATGAATGTTATTTGAGTTTTGATCTCTTATATGCATGATTACTTATAGCCTTGTATTTCTTCTTCGCATCTTTGGTTTAGTTAGGCCAACTAGATCGATTTTTCTTGCCATGAGAAGAGGTGCTTTGTGATGGGTTCGGTCATGCGATGTTCTTTCCCAGTGACAGAAGGGGCAGCAAGACACGTATTGATCGTTGCCATTAAGGATAAGAAGATGGGATCTATTCCTACATGAATAGATCTTTCCTACATCATGTCATCATTATTATTGCATTACTACGTTTTTCCATGAACTAATACACTAGATGCATGCTGGATAGTGGTCGATGTGTGGAGTAATAGTAGTAGATGCAGGCAGGAGTCAGTCTACTAATCCTGGACGTGATGCCTATATAATGAGCATTGCCTGGATATCGTCATAATCATTTGAAGTTCTATCAATCTCCCAACAGTAATTTGTTTACCCGCGTTATGCTATTTTTCTCGAGAAAAGCCACTAGTGAAATCTACGGCCCCGGGTCTCTACTTTATCATATTTGCTTTCCGGTCTATTATTTGCCTCTTCTATTTTCAGATCTATTAATCCAAAAACCCAAAAATCCCTTGCTGCATTTTTTGTTATTTATTTTATCTCGCGTTCCCGCGAGATCTATTTATCCAATCTACTATAATTTTTTATCTATCTTTTACTCGGGAGGGCTTGACAACCCCTCTTACGTGTCGGGTTGCAAGTATTTGCTCTTTGTGTGTAGGTACCATTTACATAGTGTTGTGTGGTTCTCCTACTAGTTCGATAACCTTGGTCTCATAATTGAGGGAAATACCTACCGTAGCTGTGCTACATCATCCTTTCCTCTTCGGGGAAAATACTGAAGCGGACATGAGCCATCAAGAAAGGATTTCTGGCGCCGTTGCCGGGGAGACATCATCAACATCTATCCGGTTCCTAATAACAAATCTCATCTCCTTGCAATTTACATTATTTTCCATTTGCCTCTCGTTTTCATCTCCCCCACTTCACAAAAATTTGCCGTCTTATTCGCCCTCTTTTTCGTTCATCGTTTCCTCGTCAGATATGTTTTTGTTTGCATTCTTGTTTGTGTAGTTACGATGTCTCAAGAAAATACCAAGTTGTGTGATTTTTCCAATACCAATAATAATGATTTATTAGCACTCCAGTTGCTCCTCCTGCCACTAGTGTGCGGAGTCTTGTGATATTAATGGCACTTTGTTGATTCTCGTTATGATTTTTCCAATACCAATAATAATGATTTATTATCACTCTAGTTGCTCCTCCTGCCACTAGTTGTGTGATTTTTCCAATACCAATAATTTTCCAGTACTCCTAATGAGGATGGAACGTCCCATCTTAACACATTCGTAGAATTATGCGATATGCAAAAGAAAAAATAAGGATATTGTGAAGTTGAAATTATTCACGTTTTCTTTGCGAGATCGTGCAAAAATTTGGTTTTCTTCTTTGCCTCGCAATAGTATCGATTCCTGGGATAAGTGCATAGATGCTTTTATTACTAAGTATTTTCCGCCCATAAAAACTATTTCCCTTAGAACACAAATTATGAATTTTAAGCAACCTGAGCATGAACATGCTGCGCAATCTTGGGAAAGAATGAAATTAATGCTAAGAAATTGTCCTACTCATGGTTTAAATCTTTGGATGATCATACAATTTTTTTATGCGGGATTGAATTTTGTTTCTAGAAATCTTTTAGATTCTACCGCGGGTGGTACTTTTATGGAAATTACTTTGGGTGAAGCTACTAAATTGCTTGATAATATTATGGCAAATTATTCACAATGGCATACCAGAAGAGCTCCTACTAGTAAAAAAGTCAATTTGGTTGAAGAAATAAATTCTTTGAGTGAAAAAGTTCATGCTCTTATGAAGTTGGTTTCTAATAACAGTGCTCGTATTGATCTTAATGATGTGCCTTTGTCTACTTTGATTGAGCAAACTAGTGATGCCGTAGACGTGAATTTTGTCTCGCAAAACAATTTTAATAACAATGCTTATAGAGGTAATTTTAATCCTAGGCCTTTTCCGGGAAATTCCTCTAATAATTTTGGAAATTCCTATGGTAATCCTTATTACAATAATAATAGGAACACCTCTAATCTTTAGAATAATATTAAAGAATTTATCAATGCTCAAGAAGTTTTCAACAATATGATAGAAGAAAAGTTGGATAAGATCGATGATTCTAGAAGCATTGATAGAATTTCTCACAACATAGAAAATCTCAAGCTGAAATTTTTTGTGCCTAAGGTTGCAGAATCAATTAAAGCTTTATATGTTTTGATAGATGAAAGTAAGAAAATAACCGCTATGCTTAGAGCTAAAAGAGAATTTTTAGGAAGAGCATTTTCTAGTGATTGCTTTCATAAAAATGATGAAGATATTAAAATGATTGGTGTTTCTTCTATTGATTCTTTGTTTAGTAAAATTAAAATTGATGATAAAGAGATTGAAGAAGAGTCAACTTTAGTTAGAAGGTGTCCCGATAATTTGGAGGGTGAAAATCTTGTTGAGAAAATTGATAAAATTGGGTTTGGAGAGGTCGAAACTTTAACTAGTGATGTGCCCACTCTTTTTGATTACAAAGACTTTAATTATAATAATTTCTCTTTGATTGATTGTATTTCTTTGTTGCAATCCATGATAAATTCACCTCATGCTTATGAACAAAATAAAGCTTTTACTAATCATATCATTGATGCTTTGATGAAAGCTTTGGAAGAAAAGTTGGAATTAGAGATTTCAATTCCTAAGAAATTACACGATGAATGGGAACCTACTATCAAAGTAAAGATTAAAAATTATGAGTGTTTTGCTTTATGTGACTTGGGTGCTAGTGTTTCCACAATTCCGAAATCTTTAAATTTGCACTTGGTGGCTTTTACTATTAAAAAGCCTTTGGTAAGAATTAATGATGTTCTTATTCTTGAAAATAGGAATTATGTGCCCATATATTTTATTGTTCTTGATAGTGATTGCAATCAATCTTGTCCAATTATACTTGGTAGACCGTTTTTACGTACTATTGGTGTCGTGATTGACATGAAAGAAGACAATATTAAATTTCAATTTCCACTAAGGAAGGGCATGGAACACTTGCCTTGAACAAGAATTAAGCCACCATATGAATCAGTCATCAGTGCATCCTATGGATCTAGAAATAAAGATGACAACACTTGAATCTATGAGTTATGCCTAGCTAGGGTCGTAAACTGATAGCGCTTGTTGGGAGGCAACCCAATGAATAAATTTTATTTTTGCCTTTTCTTTATGTTCGTGAGTGTTTGCACAATTATGCCTCTGTTATGATTATGTTTTTATGTTTTAGTTAGTGTTCGTGCCAAGCAAATCCTTTGGGATCATGTTGCGTGATAGTTGATTTGATCTTGTTGGAAAATAGAAACTTTTGCATCTAGTAAAATAAATCACAGAAGCGGCGAAAAATTCTGAATTTGTTACACAAGATTGATATACAAATTTCCTATGTTGTCCTAATCTTCAAGAATTTTTGGAGTTATAGAAGTATACAAAGTTTCAGATTGCTAGAGACTATTCTGTTTTTGACATATTCTGCTTTCTTTGCATTGTGTGCTTATTTTAATGAATCAATGGACTTTATCAAGGGGTATACGCCATAGAAAAGTTGGAATAAAGTAGATATAATGCAAAAATAAATATGAATGGGTTTGCAACTATAATTAGATTAGTGATTTGCTTTGTTATACTAACGGATCTCTCGAAGGTTTTGTTGAGTTTTATGTGATTGAAGTTTTCAAGTTTTGGGTGAGATAACGATGGATGAAGGAATAAGGAGTAAGAAGAGCCTAAGCTTGGGGATGACCCATGGCACCCCAAGTTATTATCCAGAGAGAATCAATCAACTAAGCTTGGGGATGCCTGAGGGAGTCCTAGACTAAGGGGTCCTCGGGCGTCCGGGCTATGTGACGTGGGCCGGACTAATGGGCCATGAAGATACAAGACAGAAGACTTCCTCCCGTGTCCGGATGGGCCTCTCCTTGGCGTGGAAGGCAAGCTTAGCATGCAGATGTGAATATTCCTTTCTCTGTAAACTGACTCTATAACAACCCTAGCCCCCTCTGGTATCTATATAAATCGGAGGGTTTAGTCCGTAGAGGCAATCATAGTCATATAGGCTAGAAAATTGGGGTTTAGCCATTACGATCTCGTGGTAGATCAACTCTTGTAACACTTATACTCATCAAAGTCAATCAAGCAGGACGTATTGTATTACCTCCATCAAGAGGGCCTGAACCTTGGAAAAACATCGTGTTCCTTGTCTCCTGTTACCATCAATCCTTAGAGGCACAGTTCGGGACCCCCTACCCGAGATCTGCCGGTTTTGACACCAACATTGGTGCTTTCATTGAGACTTCTGCTATGTCGTTGCCAGAAGTATCAGTCATCTACAACAAAGCCGCCATGAGGGAGGTCTTTCTCCCCGGCCCGATCTTTGTGTTCGGCGGCTTCGCACTGGGGGCCAACTCGCTTGGCCATCTAGAGCAGATCGACAGCTACACCCTAGGTCACTAGATAAGTTTTGGAAATCTGGATTATGTCGCTGATATCCGAGGAGACATGATCTTCCAAGGGTTCGTGACCCAACCTCCGCTCTGGCCTTAAATCTAGAGCGCGTCTCCAGGTGCGAAGACGGGATTCCCAAGCCCGCCGGACACTCTGCGGATATTAAGCCTAGTACGGGAGAGCCAGAGGAAGCAGTATCATCGGCAATCATCATGAAGCCGGACTCCTCTCTGAACACTAGCCCCGAACCCTCGGAGTCATCATCGTGTGAGCTTGGCCAAAGAGTTCTCTTCTTGCTGCAATCCACGAACTGTCTTCTCCCTGATCGAACCTCGCCTTTAAGTGAGGCTCTGGACATAATGCAATCCCTCGCCATTACAGAGGAGCAACGTCCGAACTACGCCCAAACCGAACTAGGGGCTGAGAGCGGGGAATTTTATGTCCCACCCACCACCCACTTCGTAGCCACTGTCGAGGACTTAACCGACATGCTCGATTACAGCTCCGAAGACATCGACGGTCTGGACGATGATGCCAGAGAAGAGCAGGTCCAAAACACGTCGTTTACCAGACGATGGTCGGCCACCTCTTCGTATGACGTGTATATGGTGGATACACCCAAAGAGGGTAACAGGGATAACGAGAAAAATCCAGTTGAGGATGTCGGCGTTCTGGGAACGGGGGTCCCCAGACTTGCCTGCCTGCGGCGTGGCTCAAAGGGGGGCCCAGCGCGGCCCATCTTCACCAACACAAACCCAAGACCCTCGCGAGGGGCCAAGCCTCGCGGGGCGAACGACGCGGAGCTTCCTCAAGCGTGGCCTCGTCAGGCTGGCTCACGACGAGGCGGAGAGATCAAGGCGGGGTACCTCACGAGGTGCCCGTGATGCAAGCCATGACGACCGGGGGTGCCAGGCGGGTGCCAGCCCGCGCAGTGTCCTCCCTTCCTCTTTGGTGCAAAGGGGGCAAGCGCAGCCGCGGAGTATGAGGCATCAGGCAAAGGTTGCCATTTCGGTGCAACGAGACCAAGACCAGGAGGACTACGAGATGGAGGTCACCGTGGAGCCCAAGACGGCGTCATCACCAGAGCTTTGCGCAGGGGAAGACTACTTTTGTCAGGATAGCTGATACTAGCTGTCCCCCTTCAAATTAGCCCGCCATTGTTGGCTCCCTTCCCGCTCGATATTTGGGAAGAGGACCAGGGCCTCTATAAATAGGACCAGCCACCCACAGAGCCAAGAGAGCTGGCCGGGGGATCCAAGGATAGAGAAGATTAGGTAGAGAGAGAGAGAGAAAGGTGACTGAGCTCCTCCCAACAGTTCATCGCCCCAGCCAAGAACAGACCCTCGCGAGGCTATTCTTCCTTGTATTGTTCATCATCATCAGCCCAAGAGGGAATCCACCACACCACACACTAGAGTAGGGTATTACACCACAACGGTGTCCCAAACCAGTATAAACCCTGCATCTCTTGTGTTGTTCTTTCCATTGTTCAGATCCTAGCAAGGTGGAGGGGTGCAGGTAGGTAGGAGGAGAAGTCTCCGCGCGCACCCCAGTGTTTGAACCTCAAGGGTCTGCCGGAACCCGAAATCCGACATTTGGCGTGCCAGGTAGGGGTGCGCCGGGATTCGTCTTCCACCACCCCGTTCTCCTCCGACCATCACGCCCATGTCTGACGCTCGTCAGGCCCGTGCTGAGCACCGGGCCGCGCTCGCTTCCCGCGTCGCCCAGACGGCCCCTGTCGGCGAGCGTCCTCGTCGTTCCCTGTCACCTGCCGTCATCGCCTCCACCGGCCCGGCAGGGGACGAGCAGTAAGCATCGTCCCAGCATCCGTCCGTGCGGCAAGACGGCCGTACCGCAACTCCCTCGCTCACCCCAGCTGGTTCTTCGTCCCGCGCGCTCCGCGCGCCCGTGGAGGCTCGGGCTGCACTCATCGCGGTGAACGAGCTCCTGCGCTACCGTCCCGTCAACGACGTCTACGAAGAATGGTTCGACCGCGTCGTCGAGCTCGTCCGCGCCACAGGGGGCTCTCCTGCGCCGTCCGTTCCGCTGCACCGCACCCCGCCCCGCGTGGGCAGTGAAGCTCCGGCGGCGCCCCGGCCGCCTCCTCCTCAGGAAGGCACCATGGCTCCAAGGTGCGTGGCCCCTGGGCGGAACCCGCTCCGTCAGGCGCCAGCGCAGCAAGAGCAGAGCTGTCAAGAAGTCCCTCGCCCGCAGGAAGCTGCCCGGGCGCTCCCTGCCCTTGCACGTCGCGACCATGCTCCTACTCCCGCGTGTCAAGACCCCGCGCTGCTCCCAGCTGTAGCGTGTGGGGACATGCGAGACCAAGTTCCCCGTCATCCAAGGCCTCCCGTGGCCACAGCAGGCTGCCGCACCTTCACCGCCGAGCTACGCAACATCGCGTGGCCCGGCAAGTTCAAGCCAGACTTGCCTCCTCGCTACGACGGCACGGCTGACCCTGCGAAGTTCCTCCAGATCTACGAGCTGGGCATCGAAGCTGCCAACGGAGACGAGAAGGTCATGGCGAACTGGTTCCCCATGGCACTCAAGGACGGGGCCTGCACCTGGCTCCTGAACCTGACTCCAGGCACAATCTCCTCCTGGGACGAGATGCGCACCCGCTTCATCGCCAACTTCCAAGGCACTCGCGACCGGCCACCCGCCGTGAGCGACATGCGCCGCATCAAGCAACAGCCCGGGGAGACCCTGCAGAAGTACATCCAGTGCTTCAACAACGCACGCCTCAAGATTCCCAAGGTGACTGAGGAGGCCATCATCTTGGCCTTCTCCGTCGGCGTGCGCGACGTCAAGATGAAGGAGGAGCTGGCGATGCATGAAGACCTGTGCACTTCCTTGGAACTGTTCAACCTGGCAACCAAGTGCGCCAGGGCCGAGGAAGGGCGTCTCTCCCTCCTCGAGCTGCCTGCCGCAGACCCAGAAGAGAAGAAGCCCAAGGCCAAGGATGTGAAGTGCAAGGGGGCTGCCGTGCTCGCGGCAGAACCAGACACCAAGCGGGGCAGAGATCAGCCCGAACCTTCCAAGGGCAGCCGGTACTGTGTGTAGCACGACCTCCACACCCACAACACCAACGAATGTCAAGAGCTCCGAGCCGTGTGAGAAGGAAGGATCGGCCGTCGCCCTGACCGCAGTGGCAGGGGCTACGGCCGAGGAGGAGGAAGGAACGCAGGATGCTGGGAAGACCGTGGCCCGCGCCAAGGGTGGCGCGATCAACCTCGCGAGGATCGCTGGCAAGACCCGCCTCACGAGGGAGGCTGGAGGGATCAGCCTCGCGAGGGAGACTGGAGGGATCAGCCTCGCGAGGATCGCCCGCAAGGCAACGTAGGCCTCCCACTGCTGCCGCCGCAGCCAAGGAGAAACGAGGACCGCCACCAGGACTAGGGGGCTGGGGGCTTCCAGGAGCCGCGCGCGATCGCCTGCATCCTGGGCGGGGCACAAGCCCCAGCCTCTCAGCGCATCTTCAAGCAGTTCTCCCGTGAAGTGAACGCAGTCCTCCCCAGGCTCGAAGCCACACGCCCTCTCAGGTGGTCGGCGTGCGCCATCATGTTCAGCTCAGCAGATCAGCTCAAGTGTGCGGCTACAGCCGGAGTTCTCCCGATGCTTTGCTCCCCGATCGTCAGCAACGTGGTGGTCACCAAGACCCTCATCGATGGCGGGGCAGGGTTCAACGTCCTGTTCGTAGAGACATTGAACAACCTCCAAGTGCCCTACAGCCAGCTTCAGCCAACCAAGCCTTTCTCCGGTATCACCGATGGCTCCACGGTCCCGATTGGGCAGGTCCGCCTCCCTGTCACCTTCGGGGCACGCGACAACTACTGCACCGAGCTTATCAACTTCGACGTCGCTCACATTCGCCTGCCAAACAACGCCATCCTTGGGTACCCAGCGCTGGCCAAGTTCATGGCCGTAACTCACCACGGCTACAACGTCCTCAAGATGCCAAGAAGCGGTGGAGTCATCACGGTGCCATGTGAAGAGAAGGACGCGGTGTGTTCCCTGGAACGAGCCTTTCACGCTGCATCACTGGAAGACCCAGATCGTGGAAGCAGGAGGCCTCCCGAGACCGCCCCTAACAAGAAGAAGACATCGTCCGGCCCGACCACTCAGGAGGCAGGCCCCTCTAGGCCCGCGCCTGCCTAGGGGGAACCTCCTTCCATCGCATAGGAAAGCGCGCCCGGCGCCCTCCTCAGGCAGGGCTCGGGGGCTCTCCCCTGGAGGGCCACTGACCTAGCTAGGGTCACGAGGGAGGCGCTTGGGCACCACATGGAAGCGTGTTTCCAAGCACGTTTCCCTCAAGAAGGAGCAAGGCAAGGAGACCCAGACCCTCAGGAGTTCGTCAGCGAGGCCATTCAGGAGCTACAGGAGTCAAGAGTCATGAAAGGCGGCCGCCGCCTACCAGTAGTGGCTCCCCATCCAGGCGAGGATGGTGGTCCGTGCGTCTGCATCGACATACCAGGGCTCAACCGAGTCGCCACTCTGGATCGCCTCTGGCCCTCGCGAGTGGGGCGCTGCGGAGGCCCACCCCATAGCTACGTTCGCATACCTTACGGCTTGCCGAACGCGGCTGCCATGTACCAGCGCCTCATGAGGGCCATCACGGGGGTACGAGAGGCCAGGCGTTCCGCAGCCCTGGCAGGGATGGAGATGGCCCATGAGGAGCCTCCAGCGCCTCCGGAGCCTCCCGAGGCCCCTGGGCCTGGGGGCTTGTGAGGATCGGCTCCCGCAGCCCACCAAGCCTGCTACATCAACGCTCCTTCATCCTCAACATCATCAGGTGACGTCTTTCGAGTTTTATTTCTAGCTGGGAGCGCCCCCCAAGGGATGCATTATTCCCAGGCCGCATGGGTCCGTCCCTGCGGCGTGTATCCCTTTTTTATTCCATGTTGTTAGCTTACCTTGTTGGGGGCGCCCCTCGGGCTGCATGATCCCCAAGCCGCTCGGGCCAGTCCCAGCGGCATGTATCCTGCTTGCGTTTATTTCCGATTATGCGTTAGACCCACCATGCTTGATTATTTGATGCCGGTCCATGGCACCTCTTCTTCTCCATGCCGACCACTTGCACGTTAAAGGGGGGGGGGGTACCTGAGCATCGCGACTTAGGGCTCTTACTGGCTCTCCAGCCCTCACCCTCTGGCCTTGTCCATGGCATCGCGACCTGGCATACCAGCGATGGCTGAGACCAGCTCGACGGCCGGGACCCGAGGATGTAGAGTGTCGACATCTAACCAAATTTGCAGGGACACATCACAAGATAAGGCCCAGTGCTAGGCGCAACCCACCTAGAGGTAGGGCCCCGTGAGTTCCCCGCTGGCTCACGGGTGCCCAGATACACCTCGCCAGGCCCTACCGTGCCAGTCACGTGTCAGGGCGGGGCTGTACACGCCTCGGGGGCTCCTCCCGGAGGGGGCCCCCTCCCACGTACCAGTGGAAGCACCATGCTCCGCACTGGCTGACGACACTGCCGAGGAGCGGCTATGCCCGTACACATACGATAGCGCTATGCTCCGCGCTGGTGATAAACAACTGAGGGTGGCCCCCGGGCCGCACCAACCTCAGGGAGCCCCGAGCTCAGTGTCTAGCCTCATCGTAACGCCTTCCCTCGGGAGTGCCGCGCGAGGGGGCTGGGCATGAGGGCTGCGCCTGGGTCACACCCAGACGCACGCCGCCCAGCCAGGTCCCCCCGGGCCTGGTTCGTCGCGCGTCTCTCCCCGAGCGGAGCCAAGGTATGAAGGCCGTTTGAGCGTCAAGGGGGACTCCTGAGCATCTCGACTCAGGAGACTAACTGGTCACGTAGCTCCTCACTCCGTGGCCCTGTCCTGGTTTCCGGTCGGGACCAACGCTGGGTGAGGCACGCGCGCGGCCGGGGTCTGCAGACGTAAAACGGTAGATCCACCCGCATCACACCTCCCTACTTGTTGTTCGTGCGCCAAGGGGGACTCCTGAGCATCGCGACTCAGGAGCCTAACTTGTCACGTGGCCCCTCACTCCTTGTTCCTGTCCTAGTTTCCGGTCGGGACCAACGCTGGGTGAGGCATGCGCGGGGCCTGGCTCTACCGGCGTAGAACATAAGCAAGTAGGAAGGAAAGGCGCAAATTTCAAGAAGTTCAAAAGAAAATATTACAGTCCACACTGTTATCTCAATGCCAAACGCAAGTTTAAACGCCTCCCCGAGGCATGATACATGTGCAGGAATTAAAGGCAGGACAGGAGCCGCGACGGAGTCACTTGTCGGCCATGGAGCAGCGCAGATTGGGTACGCCTCACAGAGCGGTGGGGTCGGCAGCGCCTTGCTTCGGCTTGGTGCTGAAGGCCCGGAACTTCCCCAACAGGGCCTCTGCGCGACCCTTCACGGCCTCGGCAGCGGCAGCGGCACGCTCGCCGCTCACTGGCTCCAGTAGGCTCTCGAGGTCGACACCGGGATCGCAAAGGTAGATGTGGGTGAGGACCCGCATCATTGCTGCAGAAGACAGGACACGCGCCTCAGCCTCAGCCTCAGCCGCGGGGCCAAGGCCAACAGAGACATCTTCAAGAGCGTGAACCAGGAAGGGAAGCAGCTTGGCGGGGCCGTCCTCGGCGCCAGCCAGTGGGCTCTCCAGGCCGCTGTCGTAAAGAGTCCTCAGTGAGGAGCGAGCCCTCTCCTCCATCTCCGCGAAGGCCACGCGGTCCTCGGCAAGAACCAGGGCCTCGTCGTCCAGCTTGGCCTTCCTCGCCCCCAACTCCTGCTCCAGCGGGCCTAGGCAGTCGCAGCGTTTCTTGAGCTTGACCTCCCTCTCCTTGAGAGCCACCTCGCGAGCCTTCACGCCTTCTTCCTGCTCTTGGCGAAGGCGGACCTCGTTCGCGAGCTGGTCCCGCAAACCTTGCAGTTCGCCCTCCAGCGCCTTGCAACAGCCACGGACGTCGACCACCTCCCCCAGGGCTGCATCACGAGCAACCTCGCGCCTGCCGATGCATGGACCCGGTGACACACTAGGGAGCGGCCCCTGATCCTCGAGATAAGTCATCACCCGGAAGTGCCAGCTGCCGTGGCACCATCCCCGCACCTAATGCTATCCCGTGTTAGCGACGCCGCTCTCCTTTCTCATCAAACAACGGCTGCTTGGGCGCCAAAGGGGACCTCCTGAGCATCGTGACTCAGGGGCTCTTACCGGACTCCGGGTCGCTCACCTCCTGGCCTTGAGCACGACATCACGACCTGGCATACCAGCGACGGCTGAAGCCGCCTTGGGACTGGGACCTATCGGTGCAGAGCACCAAGCCCTCGTGAGGCTCGAAAGGGAGGATTGAGCTAAGACGGAATGAGCAACTCATGCAATTCTACGACAAGGGTTATATTAACAAAATAGGATCACATGCACCTTACAAGCCCCCATGGGGCACATTTTGATTCCTCGCAGGGAACAGATCCTAAAGGGACACAAACTACGCGCGACCCTGCAAAAGACGCCATCATCAACAGTGGGTCATCAAGCACCAACGCCAACCCCATCCAGATCAGAGCCGGCGGCGGCCTGACGAGCCCACCCTGCTCCAGGAGCGGCGCCGGCTCGGGGGCTCATAGCTGTCGTCGCTCGGCTCCGAGTCGCGAAGAGCTCGCCGGAGTTGCTAGAGCCTCTGACGCCTCCACCGCCTGAGGAGCCGCCAAGGGAGCGGTTGGCGGGCCCAGTCCTCGTCGCGGCAGGGTCCTGGCCACCTTCCCCGGGGCAGCACTCCAGCCGGCGCCCGCTCGCATCGAAGACCTTGAAGAGCATCACCGAAGCACCGTCGTAATCCAAGTGGACCGCAAAGACGCCCCTTACCCTGCAAACCCGGGCGATCTCTCTCCAGCCCCGAGTCATGAAGACCTCGCCCGGGGCAACGACCGCGACCTCTGCCTCGGTCGCGAGGGTGCAGCAGCTGGCGTGCTGCAGCCAGAGCTCTAGGGGCTCCCCCTGCGGGATGATGGAGGCGAAGAAGGGAGGAAGGCGGATCCAAGACTGAAGAGGTATGGCGACGTGGAGCACGAACTCTCGGGAGGAGCCCTCGGTGTGGACCCCAGGGGGGACGACCCACACCTTCGTGACCCGTCGGCGCCGACGGTGGCGCCGCCCATGGCGGTCAGCATTAGTTCCTTCGGGGCCCTCTACGTGGGCGTACAATGGCAGCGGGAACCCCGGCAGCACCCGCTCGCACCAAGGCCTCGACACCACCTGAAGGGCCCCCCTCATCTGGGCCACGGGGGGCGAGCCGTTTCTTCGGCGGGAGTGGGTCTGGTTCCCCTCGGGGAGCCTTTCCCTTCTCTGCCGTCGAGAACCGGCGGATCGGAGCCATCGCAGCAAGACGGAGCAAGGATCGGGAAGAAGGAGAAGCAAGGAGGGATGGACTGGAAGGGCGCGCGCTGTTCCGTACTTATGGCCGGCGAAGGCCAACCGCCGACCTCCACGATTGCAGGTAATCATGACCCACTTTGCATGCAGGCTGTTAGGGCCAACCGGCTCCCAAGGCCGCAGGCTGTTAGGGCCCGCGGCGCTTCGCTCTTGCCCTTCCGCCTCCCTGCACAGCCAAGTCTGGGCGCGCCTTGGGCCCGGGGGCTACTGTCAGCATTCTGGGAACGGGGGTCCCTAGACTTGCCTACCTGCGGCCTGCGGCGTGGCTCAAAGGGGGGCCGAGCGCGGCCCATCTTCACCAACACAAACCCAAGACCCTCGCGAGGGGCCAAGCCTCGCGGGGTGGACGACGCGGAGCTTCCTCAGGCGCGACCTCGTCAGGCTGGCTCATGAGGAGGCGGAGAGATCAAGGCGGGGTACCTCACGAGGTGCCCGTGACGCAAGCCATGATTACCGGGGGCGCCAGGCGGGTGCCAGCCCGCGCAGTGTCCTCCCTTCCTCTTTGGTGCAAAGGGGGCAAGCGCAGCCGCGGAGTACCGAGGCATCAGGCAAAGGTTGCCATTTCGGTGCAACGAGACCAAGACCAGGAGGACTATGAGATGGAGGTCACCGTGGAGCCCAAGACGGCGTCATCACCAGGGCTTTGCGCAGGCGAAGACTACTTTTGTCAGGATAACTGATACTAGTTGTCCCCCTTCAAATTAGCCCGCCATTGTTGGCTCCCTTCCCGCTCGATATTTGGGAAGAGTACCAGGGCCTCTATAAATAGGACCAGCCACCCATAGAGCCAAGAGAGCTGGCCGGGGGATCGAAGGATAGAGAAGATCAGGTAGAGAGAGAGAGAAAGGTTACTGAGCTCCTCCCAGCAGGTCAACGCCCCAGCCAAGAACAGACCCTCGCGAGGCTGTTCTTCCTTGTATTGTTCATCATCATCACCCCAAGAGGCAATCCACCACACCACACACTTGAGTAGGGTATTACACCACAACGGTGGCCCGAACCAGTATAAACCCTGCGTCTCTTGTGTTGTTCTTTCCATTGTTCAGATCCTAGCAAGGCGGAGGGGTGCAGGTAGGTAGGAGGCGAAGTCTCCGCGCGTACCCCAGTGTTCAAACCTCAAGGGTCTGCCGGAACCCGAAATCCAACAGAGGATATACCTCCTGAGACACAACCAAAGCGCCGACGTCAGCGGCACCTCTCTAAATCACGCCGTGGAAAAGACATCAATACTAGCACCGGAGAGAACAACTCTCTGGACGATGCCGAAGACCAAGAAGACCCCGTCGAGCCAACCTCCAAACAGGACGATCAGGAAGATGGGCAAATTAGCCCTGATGACTAGGCTATAAACGAAGACTCGGAGGATAGTAATTATCTTCCGCCCTCCAAGGAGGAGGTGAGCCTCGGCGATGAAGACTTTATCATGCCTGAGGGACCCCTTGAGTAGGAACACTTTAGGCACAGGCTAATAGCCACTGCAAGGATCCTGGAAAAGAAGCAGCAGCAGCTTCAAGTTGACCATGATCTACTCAACGATAGGTGCACTAATGTCCTGGCAGCCGAGGAATACGGCCTCGAGCGCCCAACCAAGAGTTACCCAAAGCGTAAGCTGCTACTGCAATTCGACGATGAGGCACTGGAGCCCATACCATCGGCGCGTAACGCAGCCGACCGACCACCATGTGGTCGTGACAAAACGGCAGCTCAAGCTGAATACCAACCCGTACTACCTTGTTGTAAAGGTAGAGACACAACAGCTCGGAAATATACTCACGACCTGCGGCAGGATTTGGAAAACAAAACTGGCCAGCCAGATCGATCTAAGGATCGCAGGGGCATGCTCCGACGTGCAAGGACGGCTATCTAGCCGGGCACGACAGCCATAACCACGCCCGGGCCGAAAACCGCAGACGGTCCATAATAGAGGCGCCGCACACCCCCTCTGCTTCACCGACAAAGTGATGGAACATGAATTCCCATAAGGGTTTAAACCCGTGAATAGTGAATCATATGAAGGAACAACGGATCCCGCAGTATGGATTGAGGACTTTCTCCTCCATATCCAGATGGCCCGCGGTGATGATCTTCACACCATCAAATACCCCCTGCTAAAGCTAAAGGGACCAACTCGGCACTAGTTAGACAGCCTGCCAGAAAACTCCATTGACAGCTGGGAGGACCTGGAAGACGCCTTTCGCGACAACTTCTAGGGTACAAACGTCCGACCTCCGGACGCCGATGACTTAAGTCACATAGTTCAACAGCTCGGAGAGTCGGCCAGGAAATTCTGGACTAGGTTCCTAATTAAAAAGAACCAGATCGTCGACTGTCCAGATGCCGAAGCCCTAGCGGCCTTCAAGCACAGCATTCGCGAAGAATGGCTCGCCCAGCACCTTGGCCAAGAAAAGCTGAAGTCCATGGAAGCCCTCACGGCACTTATGACCCGCTTTTGCACGGGCGAAGATAGTTGAATAGCCCATAATAACAACAGTGCAAGTGAACCTAGCACTTCTGAAGCTAGAAATAGCAATGGCAAGCCCCGACACAATAGGCACAAGCTTCAGAACAATGGTGATAACACTGATGACACAACGGTTAACGCCGGATTCTGCGGCTCCAAGCCCGGTCAGCAGAAGAAGCCATTTAAAAGAAACAATTCTGGCTCATGTCAGATCCACGACACCCCCGATAAATCTGCCAATCATACCGACAGAAGCTGTTGGGTCTTTAAGAAGGCCGGTAAGATACATACCGAGGACAAAGAGAAGGGGTCACCAAGTGAGGACGATGACGAGGAGCCCCGTCCACCGAACACAGGGGGACAAAAGAAATCCCCCCCCCCCCAAGTCAAAATGGTGAACATGATATACGTTACTCATATCCCCATGAGGGAGCGCAAACTGCACTTAGTGACGTCTATGCAATAGAGCCAGTGGCCCCAAAATTCAATCCATGGTCATCTTGCCCGGTCACTTTCGATCGCAGGGACCATCCAACCAGTACTCATCACGGCGGCTCAGCCACACTGGTCCTCGACCCAATCATTGATGGCTTCCACCTCACACGGGTCCTCATGGACGGTGGCAACAACGTTAACCTGCTCTATCAGGACACAGTCTGCAAGATGGGCATCGATCCGTCAAGGATCAAGCCGACCAAAACTACATTTAAAGAAGTAATACTAGGTGTAGAGGCCCTCTGCACGGGCTCAATCACATTGGAAGTCGTCTTCGGATCACCGGACAACTTCCGAAGTGAAGACTTGATCTTCGACATCGTCCCCTTCCGAAGTGGCTATCATACACTGCTCGGAAGAACCACATTTGCTCGCTTCAATGCGGTGCCACACTATGCCTATCTCAAACTTAAGATGCCTGGGCCACGCGGTGTCATAACAGTCAATGGAAACATGGAACACTCCCTCCGTACCAAGGAGCACACCGCAGCCCTGGCAGCGTGTCACATCCCTAGTTCTGGTCTGACCTAGGCTAGCTTCCATGTGTTGTATCATGTATAAATCCTTTTGAATTTGAAATGGGGATTGATCAAACCCTAGCACCTCTCTAAAAATAATAGGTTCAAACTTAAATCATTTTCAATGAACCCAAAATGCCCTTTGAAAATGTTCATGATTTCTGATAAAGGTGAAAACCTCTGCCAAAAATGATGAACATATTTCTAGGTCATTCCTGGATTTTTGAATTAAATCATATTGTATTTGACTTTGAGCATTTAAACACTATAAATAATTTAAATGCTCAAATAATGTTGGAACTATTTGTGAAATATTTCAGAAAGTGCTCAGGAATATTTTCAGGATTTATGAATTTATTTGGTATTTTAAACTAAATCAAAATAGAGGCAAACAAATAGAAAACAGAAATAGAAGAGAGAGAGGGGGATCTTACCTGGCCTCACCTGTGCGGCCCACCAACCGGCCCATCACTGCAGCTGGCCGGCGCAGCCCACCACCGCCTCCTCCCCTGTCGTCTTCCTCCTCTGCCAGGAGGACGAGCACGTGCCCGACGCGCGCACGGGCACCGCACGCCACCTCCTGCTTGCCGCGGAGGGCTGGACGCCTCCACGACGCCATGCAGCCCGCCTGGTCCCACTCGCTCACTCCCTCGAGCTCATTCCCCTCCTCTTCTCTCTCCACCGCACACGCCCGAGCGAGCTCCTCGCCGCCATTGGCTGTAGCCGCGGTCACCGTGCTCCCCTCATCTCCCTATGCTATCCACGAGCTCCGCCTCCATCCCCCGCGCCTCTCCGTCAACCCGTGCGACGCTGAACGCCCTACATCAACCTTTGCACCGCCATCTTTGCTGCCTCTGCCCGGAGATCGCCGGCGATCTCCCGACGTCGTCAGCCCCTCCCCGAGCTCGCCAAGACCACCATCGACTCTGCCGTGAGCTCCTCAATCGAACCCCCCTCTCCTTCGACTTTTTTGCACGGCGTAGCCGACGCCCACTTGCTGACCGTAGCACGCCGACGTGGCTTCGGCCACGGAACGGCCCAGCCGTCCTGTCCACTAATCTCGACGCATCGCGTAGGGCCTGAAGATGCCTCGCACGCGCCGACTCGTCCGCCGAAGCCTTGACCCCGAGCTCACCCGATCTCCGGCAACCGCCGAGGTCATCACCGGCGACAACTCCGGCCACCCCAGGCCCAACCGCCACCACTGCTCGATGCGGCTGTGTGTTTGCATCACGTATATGCCCTCTGCCGGCCGTTTGGTCGCCGGAGACGCAAACCTGAGGCTAGCCGCCGCAACTGGCCTCGCCGGCGTCAAGTCGCTGGCGGGGTTGACCTTGCTGACTAGGGGTTTGACCTCCCCATGGTCCCTCGTGTGTGGGCCCAGGTCCCTGCTTAATTTGCTTTAGGTTTAATTAGTGTTAAATTAACTTAGTTAATTAGATGAGCCACTAACATGTGGGCCCAGGCCCTAATTAACCTAGGTTAGTGCTAACCTAACACTAACTAACTCTGTTAGTTAGTTGTTACACTGACATGTGGGTCCCAGCCGTCAGGTTTGACCTGGGCTGGCGCCTTTGACCTGCTGACGTCACCTCGACGTCATGCTGACGCAGTTAACCTTTTCTGGATTTATTCTTATTCAGGAAATTCCAGAAAATAGCTAAAACTTCTAAAATTCATAGAAAGTAATATGTAACTCGGAATGAAATAAGTTATATATGAAAAATGATCAGAAAAATCCAATCTATCCATCTGTACTGGTTTCATGCATGTTAGAGCAACTTAACCTTGTTGTTTAGGTCAAACATGTTAATGCACTTATATGAACTCATAACTTGAGTTTGTATTTGAATATTTTGTTAAAATAAGCTCAAAACCTTCTGGTTGTAGTTGCATTAGCCCAACACACTCATATTGCCATGTCATGATCATGCATCATATTGTGCATTGCATTGATTGTGTTTCCTCTCTATTGCCGGTGGTTGTCCCCTCTCAATAGACGTATTCAGACGATGAGTTCGATGACATCGATGAAGAGCTATACTATCTTCAGAAGTGCCAGGCAAGGAAAACCCCCTTGTTCATTCCGATACAGTCCCACTCTCTCGCTTCTGCTCTCTTTTACTACATTAGGACAACAACGATTCAACTGTTACATGATGCGGTAGTTGAACCCCTTTCCTCTGCATGACCTGTCATTACCACAGTAAATAGATGAAACCCATTAGCATGAGTAGGAGTTGTTTGAGCCTTCATGTGCCTACTCATTCATGCTTGTTTGTCATGCCTGCTACTGCTTAGAGTTGAGTCAGGTCTGATTCATCGGGGATGAATTGGAATGGTGATGAACATGTCCTACTGTGTGTGAGCTAAGTGTGTGAACACGATTTGGTAATGGTAGCAATGAGAGGCCATGTAGGAGTACATGGTGGGTTGTCTCATTAAAACCGTCCTCATGAACTGAGTTCTGTGTTTGCAATCCATGAACAGCTACTACCACACGTTGGGCCCTGAATTATGACCCCGCTCGACTTATTAACCGCCCCTGCCCTCTGTCCAGGAGTTGCAACTAGTTTCTCGTGTTTGTAGGATATGTGTTGGAGGCCGTGCGTAGTGCTGACCCTGGGGGTGGGCTATGATACGGTAGATACACCGTGGCATGTTGTACCGGGCGCCCGTTTGGTGTCTCGGGAACCCTGCACACATCGTTTGGGGCTGTGAGCGAAACTCCGGCCGGATCTCCTCGCGGATGGAACCCGATAGGCGATAAACCTGGACTAGAGACTTGTGTGGTTAGTCAGGTCGTGGTCTACACCCACATTGGCTTTCGCTTGAAGTCTGTCGAGCACATGTCGTGTGCAGACGCTAAGTGGTGGAAACATGTGTGAAGAAGTACACCCCCGCAGGGTTATAAATGATCTATTCTAATAGCCGTGTCCGCGGTAAAGGACTTCTGGGTTGCCTATAACAATTCATAGACAAGTGAAAGTGGATACTCTAAAACTCGCAAGATAAGCGTGAGTGCTATGGATGGCCTTCTCGTAGGGAGAAGGGAGCGGATCCATAGTGGTGTATTGATATGGTGAATATGTGGACTCGTGTGCGCCACCTCAAAAGAGTTACTTGCAGTCATAGATTAGGATAGCCACTGAGTCAAAGCTAGCTTGCTGTAGTCAAACTCCACCACCCCCTTTGTTGATACCAATGCATATGTAGCTAGTTCTGATGTAAGTCTTGCTGGGTACATTTGTACTCACGTTTGCCAATTTTATGTTTTGCAGAGAGACGCCAGTCTCGCTAGTAGTTCCGTGTGGACTTCGACATTTAGCTTGATACCTCAGCTACGATCTTCTGCCCTCGGCAGGATCTAGTAGATAGTCAGGCTTCTCAGCCTTTTCATTTGTAGATGTCTGTACTCAGACATGTTAAGCTTCTGCATGTGCTTTGTCTTGTATGCTCTGAATGTTGGGTCATGATACCCATGTTTGTAATATCTCGCTCCTCGGATCCTATTGAATAAATACTTTGAGCCATAGTGTTTTGTTGTGATGCCATGTTGTATTCACACATATCGAGCATATTGTGTGTACGATTGAAATGCTTGGTATGTGTGGGATCCGACAGCCTAGTTGTTTATTCTTGGTAGCCTCTCTTATGGGGAAATGTAGTCTTGTGCTTCCATGAGCCATAGTAGTCCGATACAGCCCGGTTCACCGGAGTCCTGCTAGCCCAGCACTACTGCTCCGGAACACTTGACTGGCCTGCATGTGATTCACTTTGTTCCTGTGTCTGTCCCTTCGGGGAAATGTCACGCGATGACATCTGGAGTCCTTCCTAGCCTGCTATAGCCCGGTTGACAGGAGTCCTGTTAGCCCAGTGCTACAGCCCGGATACGCACGCTGCTGACCGACATGCTCGATGTTGATTCATGTATGCCTGTCCCCGTAAGTTAGTGCCACTTTGGGTTCACGACTAGTCATGTTGGCCCGGGTTCTCTATCATATGGATGCTAGCGACACTATCATATATGTGAGCCAAAAGGCGCAAACGGTCCCGGGCCATGGTAAAGCGACACCCGTCGGAATACCGTGCGTGAGGCCGCAAAGTGATATGAGGTGTTACCGGCTAGATCGATGTGACTTGGAATCGGGGTCCTGACATAGCGGAAGTACGGGGCGGCCTTATCAAGCAGAACATCAATTCGACGGCCAAGCCCCCAGACACTATTAAACAAGTTCGGATTACTCCGCAGCATGACAGTCCGGCTCGTTAGGAGTCAGACTAGCAATTCGGCCTCCGTCTCAGTCCCGACCGAACTGCAGCGTATGTACCGCGCGTACATAACTACACACTAAAAATACCATGGGTAAAGACGGAGGCATAACTCGATCTTGGTCCACAATACGGCTCGATCGTATCAGAGTACTCATACTTTCCCTTTTTCTTTTTATCCTTTTTAGGTTTCTTTTCCACAGGGCCCTCACGACTGCCTCATCATCGATCCTTTCGAAGGATAATCACACCAAGGAGGCAAGCAACATAGACGTGTGGTAGAAACATCTAGATGATCTTTTTGACGATCACTTTGCCTGTTTGAAAGACCCGCACGCAGCTTCCCTTGTTCTCGGCATATTAAATAGCCATGTTGCTTATCTCATCATTTGTACAAATACGCTTTGACGTATCAATCAAATTATAATGGAAACAGTTTGCGGCCCAACATAAGTGGCACTGGCTTACTCCTTCATTATATTTAAACTTTTTTAATTGTACCCGTACATTTTGGTAGGACTTAACGCACCAAGGGCTCCTTTACGCTCCATATGTTGGCAACAAGTCCGAACACTTTTCACAGTACAATTCGGTGCCCCGAATATTGCATTATATGCATTGGCTCTGAATCATGTCTTTGGTCAATAGGTGGGTTGGCCGGCTCCTATGCTTGCTACCTTACGTTCTGTTTTATCGGCTAGGGTAGTCAAGGGAGAACTACTGCGATTGTGTTTACGGTTCATCCTGATAAACACCTCAGTAGAGAAAACCGAAAACTGACTGTCATGATGCGGCGAGAGCTGGTCAGCTATTTGGTGGCTAAAATCTCTTGCGATTTTTTCCTCATTACGCGACGGATCGGCTTCCACCCGATCAGGTGTTTACAGCCCCTAGTTCGGATAAACAAACTAGGGGCTGCACCTATACTCCTATTTGTCAAACTCCTATGGCTAAGTGAGGGTGATAAACCCACATAGTCTGATTGCCTTGTTCGATGCACTAAATACCTCCTTCAAGGACCAAAATCTTGGGTCAAGTGTGTTTAGGTTCCAATCCGAACACCCCCGTACTATCTACATGGGGGATGATGCCCACAACTGGCCAACTCTCAAATTTAAATAAACGGCCACACAGGAGGAAATATTTTCGAATACAATATGCAATATATTACATATAGGCTATGTTCCATAATACAGGATTGGATAAACACAAATACATTCATTCAAAGATAATGTCCTTCGCACACTGGGCCACTACAATGCGGGACCCTTCCAGGACGTCATCAAAATAGTGCTCGAGCGTGCGGTGCTCTTTGCCCTCGGGCGGCTCCTCGATCGCAAGCTTGACGGCGTTCATCTTCGCCCACTGCACCTTGACACGGGCGACGGCCATCCGCGCACCTTCGATGCAGACCGATCGCTTTATGGCATCAAGCCGAGGGCAGGCATCGACCAGCCACTTCACGAGCCCGAAGTGGCTACTGGGTACGGCTTCGGCAGGCCATAGATGGATTATTAAATCCTTCATGGCCAATTCGGCCACCCTATGCAGTTCGGACATCAGTTTCAGCTGATCTCTGAGGGCCACGGATGCTCTGGCGCAAGGTATTGCGACCAGAACAGCTTCTCCAACGAGCTCCCCTCCTTGGCTCGGAAGAACTCCGCGGCATCATCCACACTGCGAGGCAGATCCACAAACGCTCGTGGAGAACTCCAAATCCGGGTCAGTAACAGGTACCTTTTCTTCACAAATTTGCTCTGCATAATAAAGATCTTACCCGCCATAATTTGTTTGTCCTCCTGGACTTCCCGGAGGGCGCCCTGGGCTTCAACCCGGGCCTCTTGTGCACTTTGGCAGGCCTTAGCAGGTTTGGACTCTGGGTCCACAACCTTGAGCTCCAAGGACTCACACTTCTTTACGGCGTCCTCGAGCTCCTGCTGGACCTCCCAGACCCTAGGCTCGTGTTTTTTGCGGGCGGATTGTTCCTTCTCCGCCTTCTTCTGGGCCTCTCTCAGAGCCTTCTATAGGGACTCCACCTCGGCCGTAGCTCCTATGAAGCATCATATTAACGTGATCAACACAAACAATTCTTATCATTTTAATGATCTGAATAGGTCATTACATACCTTGCTTGTACTCAAGCTGTTTTTTGACGCAGCCAAGCTCTTCACCGGCCTGCTCCAGCCTCTGCTTCAGTTCGGCTACTTCGGCAGAATGGGAGGTCACAGCCAGCATCGACAAGTGCTTATTCACATATACATATATGATTAGTTTCCTGCAAAAATTATTCAATGCTCTGTCTGACATTTCTTTTCGAACACCGGACAGGGTCTCAGGGGCTATTGTCTGTACTATAGCGTTCCTTTTGCATAATTGCGTCACATACCTCAAAGCATGTTAGAAGGCTGGCGCAGGCTTCGGTTAGTCCGCTCTTAGTGGACTGAACCTTCTCAATCACCGTACCGATAAGGATATTGTGTTCCTCTACAAGGGAAGCACCTTGGAGCGCTTCCAGTAGAGTATCTGATGCCTCCGGATGGACAGAGGTCACGGGCATAATAGGTGCACCTCCTTCTTTCGAAGGAGGCTACTAACCTGATTCCGGACCCGTACGGGCCACCGGAATAGTATTCGGCTGGGGGCCGAATTGGGTATGCCACCGTCGCCAGTCTCTAGGGGGGTCTGCTCCCCCATGTGTCCGACGGCAGAGGTTTAACCCTCAGGCACCACCTCGGCGGCCTCCTGTACCTCTCCTTGGCCTTGGAGGGTCCTTCGGGACAACACTTCAGCGTCGTCTGTAGTCTTGGGGGAGGAGGCCGGTGGAAGCGACCCGATGTCCATCACCTTTGGATCCAGCCCCAAAGATGAGAATCGCTGGAGGTGAGCGAGAGCCAGACTGCAGCACATGATTCAACATATTAGAACCACGAAGTAAAAAAGCTGGATATATATGTGTGTAAGTGCCTTTGAGTACTTATGATCCGGCTAGGGGCTTCTTCTTGCGATGCCACTCGAGGCTGCTGTCAGTGTCCGATTCAAAATCGTCCGCAAGGGAGACTCTCCCTTTCTTGGACGCCTCCGCCTCCAGATCCATGGAGGCCTCCCTTTTCTTCCTTCCCCCCTCGCGGGGAGAATTGCTTTCCTCCTCTTCCTCGTCGTTCTCGGTGGGGGAGGAGTGGGTTTCGGTGTCTTCGGATGTTGCATACGAAGTGCCTCTACGACGGAGGCTGCTTGTTATCTCCTGGCCCTTCTTCTTGGCCTTCTTCTCCGGCGCCTGGTTGGGCGTCCGAACCAGCATCTTCATCAGGAGCGGGATAGCTGGGTTTTCGGGCAACGGAGCCGGACATTGGATCCGCTCCGCCTTCTTTATCCAGCTCTAAAAAGACAAATGGAGAAACTTAGACATCTTCCTTGGATGCATAGGAAGAGATACACCTTGAAGTATGAAGAACTTACCGGACTGGCTAGATGGGTCAGGTCATATCCATGGTCCTTGGACGTCTGCGTCCACGTATGATTGGCCTTGAAAAGCACCTTCCAGATATCTTTGTGCTTGGAGCCGAAGAAGTGTTGCAAGGTCTGGTGCTTGGCCGGATCAAACTCCCACATATGGCAAGTCCGGCTTTGGCATGGAAGGATCCGGTGAAAAAGCATCACCTAGATCACATTGACGATCCTGATGTTCTTGTCCACCATGATCTTGATGCGTGTCTGCAGCGCCCATGTCTCGTCTAATGACAACCAGTCCAGGCCCTTTTTTAGCCAGGAGGTAAGCCGCGTTGGGGGCCTGGACTTGAATTCGGGAGCCGCGGCCCAGGTGGTGTCGCGGGGCTCAGTGACATAGAACCACTGCTTCTGCCACCCCTTGACGGTGTAAACATAGGTGCCAGTGGGCCATGTGACATTTGATAGTTTGCTCACCATGGCACCTCCGCACTCTGCATGTTGACCATCCACCACTTTCGGCTTCACATTGAAGATCTGCAGCCATAATCCGAAGTGGGGTGGGATGCGGAGGAAGGCCTCGCACACGACAATGAATGCCGAGATGTTGAGGAAAGAATTCTGGGCTAGATCGTGGAAATCTAGCCCGTAGTAGAACATGAGTCTATAGACGAAGGGGTGGAGGGGAAATCCTGACACGCGGATGAAGTGGGGGATGAATACCACCCTCTCATTGCGCTTTGGGGTGGGGACGATCTTCCCCTTGCCGGAAGCAGGTGGGCGATTCCTTGGGCCAAGTACCCCGCTTCCTGGAGCTCCGTGATGTTCCCCTCCGTGACGGAGGAGGCCATCCACTTGCCCTGCGTTCTGGATCCGGACATGGTTTGGAGTGCTTTTTGGAGGCAGAAAAGATGGAAGCTTGGGCGCTGGAGCTCGAGAACAGATGGGCAGAGAGGAAGAAGGTGTGGGTGAAAGACTGGATCTTTATCCTCTTATAAAGGCAGTGAATATCAAGCGCCTCCCCACTCGCCTTAAAACACGCTTATTCCTCAAGGGTCGTGCGGACAACGTGGTTGGATTACCCACATCCATATTGATGAGAATCCCGCGATAAGGGGACAAAATCTCTTCTTCGATAAGACGTGCCAATGAAAACCGCACCTCAAAATATGGAGCGGGAAGCTAAAAAGCGGTTCGAAATAATGACCGGGCAGGGACATAATGTCTCGCTACCAAAAGTTGTCAGTAGATGGGACTTGTGAAATATTATACTCTTTGCGTCTATAAGTGGTGCCTGTCTTGCAGAGCTGGACACGTTTTCTGTGTTCGGGAACTACTTTGAAGTACTCAGAGGAGGAACCCGCCTTGTAAGGCCGAAGACAATCTATGCGCCGGACACATCGTCGTTGAAGCCTGGTTCAGGGGCTACTAAGGGAGTCCTGGATTAAGGGGTCCTCGGGAATCCGGGCTATGTGACGTGGGCCGCACTAATGGGCCATGAAGATACAAGACAGAAGACTTCCTCCCATGTCCAGATGGGACTCTCCTTGGCGTGGAAGGCAAGCTTACCGTGCGGATGTGAATATTCCTTTCTCTATAAACCGACTCTATACAACCCTAGCCCCCTCCGGTATCTATATAAACTGGAGGGTTTAGTCCGTAGAGGCAATCATAATCATATAGGCTAGACAAATGGGGTTTAGCCATTACGATCTCATGGTAGATCAACTCTTGTAACCCTTATACTCATCAAAGTCAATCAAGCAGGACGTAGGGTATTAACTCCATCAAGAGGGCCCGAACCTGGGTAAAACATCGTGTCCCTTGTCTCCTGTTACCATCAATCCTTAGACGCATAGTTCGGGACCCCCTACTCAAGATCTGCCAGTTTTGACACCAACAATGCCCCCAAGTGGCATCCCCTCTTTCTTCCAATGACCATCAATATTTTACTTGGAGCTATATTTTTATTCATCACATATCATGAGTTTTGCTTGGAGCGTCTTGTATTATATGACTATTTGCTTGTTTTGCCTTTTATGTTTGTGTCAACTATCTTTGCTGGACACACCTATTTGAGAGAGCCAAAATTATGCTATGATTTGTTAGAATTGCTCTTTATGCTTCACTTAAATTTTTTGAGCAATGGAATTGCTCTAGTGCTTCACTTATATCTTTTTGAGCACGGTGTGCTTTAGTACTTTTGAAGAAATGCTCTAATCATTCACTTAGATTTATTTGAGAGTTATTAAAATTTTGAAGAAATTCTCTCTTGCTTCACTTATATTATTTGGAGAGAAGAAAATTTGTATGCTCATCTTCTTCCCTTAGATTTGTTTGAGCTATCAAAAGCAACATATGCAACTAGTCCCAAAGTGATAGATATTCAAGGGGGATATAATTAAACCTTTCATGAAGAGCATTGGACAAAATAAACTCGAGTCTTTGTAATAGTTCTACAATATGATGATATAATATGTGAGTCATGTTGATTAGTAATTATGCTTTAGTAAGAATATTGGTGTTAAGGTTTGTGATTCCCTATGCAAGCAAGAAATTAAATAGTTATGAAACGAAATTACATCATACTTGTGGTGCATTATTTAGTGTTAGTTATGCTTAATGCTCGCTTATGAGATTTTTCGTTTCTTGGTTGGATGCTTCTCAATCTATTTGCTAGCCTTCCCTTGTACTAAGTGGGATTACTACTTGTGCATCCAAAATGCTTAAATCCAGTTTTGCTATATGAGTCCACCACACCTACCTATATGCAATATTCTCTTGCCATTCTAAGCAAATTTGTATGTGCCATCTCTAATTTTCAAAATAATTTCTCTTTTGTGTGCTCGTACTGCTCATGAAATGGTAGGGGGTGGCTGATATTTTTCCATGCTAGATGTGCTATTCTCAAGATGAGTGTTTATTCAATTGTCATCGCACGAGAGTACGACAAAGGTATTAGGGATGACTAGTCCTAAAATGAAAAATGAATTTAATTTATGTTGTCAAATAATAAATTCCTTGGAAAGTGTTGGTATGGACGGCACCTGTGGATACTGTCGGTGTTTTGGGAAGCAGGGTACCCAGACTTGCCTGCCTGCGGCCCATGGTGTGGCTCCATCGACCGCCTGGTACGTCCCATATTTAGCACCTTCAAGACAAGACCCTCGCGAGGCCGACGATGCCAAGACCCCCGGAGGGAGTGTCCTTCCCAGGATGGCTCCCGAGGAGTGGAGATTCCAATGCAGGTGCCTACCTCATGAGGTTGGGGTGACACAAGCCATGATGACCAAGGCCAGGCAGGCGCCAGCGGGCGTAGAGCAGCAGGTATCATCTTTGGTGCTAAGGAAGCAAGCACAGACGCTGGGTCCCAAGGAATCACCCAAAAGATTCCATTCATGTGGAACAATAGCATGACCGCCAGGAAGGCATGGCAGATGTCGTCACCGAGCCCACCATGGCGTCATGTCTAGAAGCTTTGCAGGCGAAGACCACCTTTCGTCAGGATAAGATGTACTACTTGTCCCCCTTCAAAATTGTCCACTATGGGATCCCTTCCCGCCTTCGCTTGGAGGAAGAGGACCAAGGCCACTATAAATATAGCTTAGCCACCACCATAAAAAGGGATTGAATCCTCAGCTCACACCCACACAAGAACAGACCTCGTGAGGTTGTTCTTTCTATGTACTTGTTCATCCTCAACCCCTCGCGAGGCTAATCCACCCCAAAGCAGGAGTAGGGTCTTACACCGCAAGGTAGCCTGAACCTGGGTAAACTATTCTGTCCCTTTCCTTTCTTGTTCATCGAGCTAGGCCATGGAGGTGACGAACTGGTTGGCTGGAGAGACTGGGTTCTTCACACACGCCCCAGAGTTCGAACCTTCCTTGGGTCTGCGGAGCCCTGAATCCAACATTTGGCGCACTAGGTAGGGGCGTGTCGAAGCTTCTCCTCCACTCTTCGCTCCACCGTCGTTCCGTCATTCCCATGGCTGACGCTCGCCATGTTCATGCCTATCGTCAGGCTGCTCGTGTCCCTCAGATGGCACCTGTAGGCAACTACCCACCTCACTGCTCTGCCTCTCCGGTGGCTAACACTGCCACCGACCCCACCGCCTGCGAGCAGTAGGACTCGTCGCTGCCACCGTCTGTGCGTCGCGACAGCCGCATCGCAACTCCTTCTCCCACTCCGGCCATGTCGTCGTCTTGCCATGTTCAACGCGGGCCGGCGAATGGCAGGCTACGCTTCTGCTCTGTCGTCTGGACAATGATCTCTACGAGGATTGGTTGGGCCGCGTCGCCGAGCTCGTCAGCACCGTTGGAGAAGCTCCTGTGTCGTCTCGCTCGCTTCCTCCACCGCCGCCTCAGGCGGTCAACGTGGCCCACGGTGCACGTCCTCCTCCCCTTCGGCGTGAGGCCCACCTATGCGACCTGCCGTACAGGGCGCCAGCGCACGATGAAGAAAGCTGCCAGGTGGTGTAGGGGCCTCAAGGAGAGGCACATGCGCTCCAAGAACCGCCACATCAAGACCGGCAGAGGCAGTATCACACGGGCATCAATATCAGGCTCCCCCTCCGTGGCAGGCCCCTGTGAGTGCGGAAGGATGTCGTGCATTCACCCTAGAGTTGCGCCGCGTCGTCTGGCCCGGCAAGTTCAAGCCTGATCTGCCTCCACACTATGATGGCACCCCCGACCCTACTGAGTTCCTCCAACTCTACGAGCTGAGCATCAAGGCGGCGAACAGCGACGAGAAGGCCATGGCTAATTGGTTTCCATTGGCCCTCAAAGAAGGCGTGCGGTCGTGGCTCCTGAACCTCCCGGTGGGATCGATCTCCTCTCGGGACGAGCTATGCGAGCGCTTCATGGCCAACTTCCAAGGTACTTGCGACCACGCCCTTGCTGCAGGCGACTTGCGGCGCATCAAGCAGCAGCCAGGAGAGACCTTGCACAAATACATACATCGCTTCACCAACGTTTGCCTCAAGATCCCTAAGGTGTCAGACGAGGCCATCATTTCAGCGTTCACTGATGGTGTCCGGGATGTCAAGCTGAAGGAACAACTCACCATACACAAGGACCTACGGTCGGCTCTGGAGATGTTCAACATGGCAACTAGATGCGTGAGGGTTGAGGAAGGTCGCCTCTCCCTCCTTGAGCTCCCAGAGGCCAATCGTGGAGACAAGAAAGCCAAGGCCAAGGACGTGAAGCGCAAGGGCCTGGCTATGCTCGTGGCCAAACCTAAGATGAAGCGCGGCTGCGACCACCCCGAACCCTCCAAGGGCAGCCCCCCATTCTGTGTTTTCCAAAACATCCACAACCACAACACCAACGACTGCTAAGAGCTCAGGGCCATCCGCGATGGGCGCCTACGCCGACGGCCTGAGCACAACGACCGTAGCTATGGCCGCGGAGGAGGCTGTGGTGGAGGCCGCTGGGACAACCGCGGCCCCCGCCAGGACTGACGTGATTAACCTTGTGAGGATTGCTAGCAGGGCCAGCCTCGCGAGGACCCTTGGAGGGCCCAGCCTCGTGAGGACCGTCCTCAGGGCAACGCCGACCTTCCTCCGCTGCTGCCACCGCCATGGAGGAACGATGACCACCACCAAGATGATGGGGTCGGGGGCTTCCAAGAGCCTCGCGCTATTGCCTGCATCCTGGATGGCGCTTAGGCCGGTGCCTCCCATTGCATCTTCAAGCAGTTCACTCGTCAGGTGAACGCGGCCCTACCCAAGCTTGAGGCGTCGCGTCCCCTCAGGTTGTCCAAGTACTCCGTCACCTTCAACTCTGCGGATCAGCTCAAGAGTGCAGCCATTGCTGCATGCTCCCAATGCTCTTCTCACCGACCATCAGCAATGTTCCCATCACCAAGACACTCATCGATGGTGGCGCGGGATTGAACATCCTCTCTGCTGAGACGTTCGAGAGGCTCTAGGTGCCCTACGACTAGCTCCTCCCCACCAATCCCTCCTCAGTCATGACCGATAGCTCCACTGCCCCTCTGGGGCAGATTCGCCTCCCTGTCACCTTCGGCAAGCGCGACAATTACCGCACCGAGCTCATTGACTTTGACGTCGCCCACATTCTTCTTCCGTACAATGCCATCCTTGGGTATCCAGCTCTCGCCAAGTTCATGGCAGTGACTCACCACGGCTACAACGTCCTCAAGATGCCAGGAAGCGGTGGAATCATCACGGTCACCTGCGATGAGAAGGACACAGTGTGCTCCCTTGAGCGCGCCTACCAGGCCGCGGCGGTCGAGAATTCAGATGACGAGGGTGCCATCCATCATCCTGAGGCCATCCCCAAGAAGAAGTAGCTACTCCCCATAGGTACTCAGGAGGCTAGGGTCTCTGATGATCGTGCGTCAGGCCCCATGCCCACTGCTGGGCCACCCTTCCCTCTCGCATAGGAAGGTGTGCCCTGCGCCCCTCTCAGGACGGGCTTGGGGGCTCTCGTCTGGAGGGCTTCTGACCTGGCCAGCGTCACGAGGGAGATGTTCAGGCACCATGTGGATGCGTGTTTCACAGCACACTTCCATGAGTAGGGCGCAGGGCACGAGGCACCAGGCGCTCGGAGTTCATCACCAAGGCAATCGAAGAGCTTCATGAGGCGCGAGCCATGCGCGGCGAGCGTCGCCCCGCACTGCTCAGCGCAATTGCTGCCCTTGACATGGGTGGCGTGCTGCGTGTCTGCATCAACATTCTAGGGCTCAACAGGGTTGCTTCTCAGGAGCTATTTTGGCCGTCCCGCGTTGGACGGAGTGGGGGCTGCCCCCGCAGCTTTGTTTGCACGCCGTTCGGCCTACTGAACATGGCTGCCACGCACCACCGCTACATGCAGGGAGTTCTGACGGCTCACGACGCCAGGCGCCAGGCAATCCTGACGGAGGAGATGCCGGACCCTCGCGAGCCTCTTGGACCTCCGGAGCCCCCATGAGGCTCAGGAGCCAGACGAGTCGTGAGGAACGACCTCTTCGGCGCACATCTTCAACTGCCCCAACACTTCTTCAATGATGGTGCCAGGCGACTTTTTGGTTTGTTTAGTTGAGGGCGTCCCTCGGGATGCATTATCCTCAAGCTATATGGGTCCGTCTCTGCAGCATGTATCGTTTTGCACATATATCAAAACTGGCCTTACCCTTTCATGAATGGAGTTATATTATCACATGCATGTCTTCTGGTTCGCCACCATGGATGTCGTGCGCTCTCACAACTCTGCCCGTGACCGCCTCATGATTAAGGACTGGCACGGCGTCTATGCTCGGGTCAGTCCCTGCAGCGTCGCTAAACCCAAGTGGCTAAGCTCTGTCTCGTGGGCCAGCTCCCATGTATGTCACCTCTTGTGGTCCTTGGTGCCTTGTTCTTGCATGAGCTAATCGAGAGTGGATGAGTCAGGGTGCGTGACCCGGTGCCTCAACGCCGCGGGAGCCGTGGGAGCCGCACGCCGGTTGTCTTTCTTTAGGATTGCTGCATGAGAAGACTGGGCACGGTGTCTATGCTTGGGTCCGTCCCTGTAGCATTGATAAAACCAGCAGGTGAGCTATGTCTGGCAAGCCGACTCTGTTCACGTCACCTCCTGGGGTCGTTGGTGTTTGGTCGTCCCATGCGATGTCCTCTAGAGATTCACTCGGCACAGGCCACCTAAACATCTCGTAGGACCCTTACAATTGTTCCGAACCAAAATTCATGCACAACCCGCCTTGAGGTAGGGCCTCGTGAGTCCCACGCTGGCTCACGGGTGCCCATATACACCTCCTCCAGTCCTGCCGTGCAAGCCACATGTCAGTACGGGGCTATACATGCCTTGGAGTCTACCCCCAGAGGGAGCTCCCACCCACGCACCAGTGGAAGCCCCATGCTCCGCGCTGGCGGATGGCGCGATCGAGGAGCGGCTATGCCCACACAAGAGTGGAAGCACCATGCTCTGTGCTCGTGAATAAACAACTGAGGGTGCCCTAGAAGCTGCAGCAACCTCGGGAGGGGCACTAGGCTCGCTGTCCGGCCTCACCACGCCGCTTTCTCTACGGGAGGGCCATGCGAGGGGGCTGGGCACGGGGGCTGCGCCCAGGTCACGCCTGGCGCATGCCACCTCACCAGGTCTCTTGCACCTGGTCTTCTCACGAACCTCCCAGGCAAAAGCTAGCGAGGAAAGGTATGAGGGCTCCGGATAAACCCAGACGCTACTCGCATTTCCTTCATGAGGGTTGTTCGTACATCAAGGGGGAGCCCTGAGCATCGCGACTCAGGGGCCTCACTGTTCACGTAGCCCCTCACCCCTTGGCCTCGTCCTATTGATCCGGACGCCCCAATGGTGGTTGAGGTATGCGCGGGGCCGGGCCCTGCCGACTCAGAACACTAGGCAAACAGAAAGGAAATCGAGCACGGAAAGAAAATGGCGGAGTCCTAGCAAGTTATTTTGAAACATAATGTCCCACAAGTTCAAGTAGAAGTTCTCACGCCTCCACGAGGTACGATAAATGTCGCAGGGTCTAACTAGGAGGAAGCGAGGCCATCACCTCAGTTGCCGATGTCGCCCACCATGGGGAGCTCGTCATCGACAACGCCGCCACCATCTTCACCTCCCGCTCTAGTCACCGCAGCCGCGGGGGTCGATGCAGAGGAACTTCTCCAGTAGGGTTTCCACCTGCTTCTTCACGGCCTCGGTAGTAGTGTTGCAGGACTCAGGAGTAGGGATGAAAACGGAGCGGAAATGGACAGAACTGAGTGCTACCATATTTGTTTTCATATATTTTTGCAGAAGCGGAAATGAATACAGAAACCTCGAAAATGAATACAAAAACAAATACTACTGAAAACAAACACGCAGCGAATACAAAGCGGACACGGAAACAGAAGAGGGCATTTGACCGGAAGCTAAAAAAGCCCTTGAACCTTAGAGAAATACAAACAAAACACAAGAAAATTTAATTAATTGTTAACATGGCTATAAAAAATATCATTATGTTAGCAACTTAGCGTAGTATTGTAGTAGTACTAGACAATTACGTATAGGGTCAAGCTGAGTACTTGTGTAGTAGTAAAAGTTGGGCTAAAATGATCCATTCTACTCATTTTATACTTGTGTGTTGTTTAGTGGTTGAACAACAAAGTAGCCATATGTCTATAGTAAAAACAGAAATTCCATATTCACAGAAACGGAAAGTTCTATTTCCATGCCGGTTCCACCGGAAAACATCGTTCCGTTTTTGTTTCCGTTTCCACATAAAAAATTCCACTTCCATTTTCGTTTTGCAAATTTCCATTTCCGTTTTCATATTTCCTCTCTGTTTCCATTATTCCTCCACAAAAGCGGAAAGATTCCACTCCATTTTCATCACTACCCCGGAGCCACCGGGTCGATCAGCGCACCAAGGTCGAAGCTTGGGTCACGGAGATGGAGGTGGCTGAAGACACGCGTCGCGGTCGTGGTGAAAAGTGCGTTGCACTCCCCTTCACTACAAAAAAATACACTTCCGTGATGATACGTGTTTGTCGCAGTAGGTTGCGTTTTTTGTCATGCATGTACATCCATGACGATTTTATGACAGAATTAAGATAGTCATACCTGTGCTGTCGTAGAAGTGTTCCATGACATTACCAAAATTATCATCATGGAAGTGTCCACTTCCATGACGATAAATCGCGCGTCACAGAAGTGCTTTCGTCAAGGGTGGCCGACACATGGCATCCACCGTGATGGATCACCGTTAAGCTATCGGGTCCGGTTTTGGATCCGATAACCCGTTAACAGCCCCGACCAATGGGGATTTTTCACGTGTAAAATTATCATTGGCTGGAGGAAACACGTGTCGGCTCACCGTTGGGACAGATGTCATCCACTCATTGGACCCAAGGCGCCTATGATACGTCGACACGTGGCATGGCCCAACAGAGGCCCATTCCTGTGAAAAGGACGGCCCGTTTGACTTGGTCAAAAGGTGGCGGGCCGGCCCATGGAAAGCTTGTTAATGGCATGTTCGCATATAGCCCGTTTAGAGTCCGCTAATTCACGGCCCGTTACGGCCTACCAGAATTAGGCCCAGTAGCGTCATCTGGGTCATCCAATATGATTCCAGCCCGTTGTAACTTCTAGCCCATGTATCGCCCATGACGTATTTCGGCCGATATGAGTCCCTTTGTAACTCTTGGCCCATTAATGGCCCGTGGTGAAATCGGCCCGTAATGAAGAGTGTATCGCTTTATACCCATTAGCGGCCCATTATTCCATTGGGTCGTTTCCATCCCGTGTTACCTTTCAGCCTTCTCAGGGCCCATTTATTCTTGGCCTCATTTCTAGCATTCAGTTACTTACGGCCCGTTACTGGCCTTTTCTGCTTGTGGGCCAAATTCAGCCCGTGGATACAGACGGCCCATTTGTGGCCCGTTAATCTGTTGGGCCATTTTCATAGCATCATCAAATACGGCCTATTAACGGCCCATTATGGACAGCCCATAAAACGTACGATTTCCACTCTAGCCCGTTTACGGCCTCTTATACGGCCCGTACAAGGCCATAGATGAGACGGCCCGTAGAAGACCCATTGATCCGACGACCCATAGAAGGCCCATTGATCCGACGGCCCATAGAAGACCCATGGATCCGACAGCCCATAGAAGGCCCATGGATTCAACAGCCGATAGAAGGCCCATGGATCTGACAGCCCATAGAAGGCCCACGTGTAATGCCCCGAGACCGATGCGCCAGGTGTCTTCCAGTTTTTCACCGTCATTGTCATGTCGTTTGCTTGCGTGTTGCATCTTTCCATGTCATCATGTGCATTGCATCATCATGTTTTCAAAACTTGCATTAGTCCAGGTCTCCCAGTTCCATCTGTTGTCCGTTCTGAGCCTAGACACACTTGCATGCGTCCGCGGCATGTCCGGAATAGTATTTTATAAGTGGCCAGAAAATGTTCTCGGAATGGGATGAAAGTTGGCGTGTGGCCTTATTATAGTGTAGATAGCCCACCTGTCAAGTTTCATCGTATTCGGAGTTTGTTTGACGCCCCAACGATTAACAATAGCGACAATATAGTCGGTCAAATCGTCGGACGTTTTCGGTCTCCGAAAACTGCTGCCGGGCCCTCTCTCTCTCTTCTCTCTTCTCAGCCTCGCCACAGCCCACCTAGTCCGTCCACCTACCCCTCTTCACGTCCGGATTCGTCCGATCCGATCGCATGGTCCAAAAACCCTCTCTACGCAGTGCAACGAACCCCTCGCGTGCGCGTCCGAAAGTTGTCCCGAACCCGACCCGAGCAGTTGTGACCGATGGATTCGAATCATCCCCAAACATCCCCTAATTATCTCCGTTTTTCTTTTTGGACTCCCCTAACCTTTTATTCTTGATCGTCCAATCCCGAACCGATGATACAGATCCCCCTCCTATTACCTACATGCTATATATAGCCCCCTAACCCTAAATTTTAAGCCTCCTTTCTCATCCACCCATCGACGCTGCCGCCACACTCAAATCCCCATCGGGATCTCCCCGTGCCCGAGCCACCCGACCAGCCTCCTTCATCCTCGGGATTCCTCCCAATCCTCTCTCCCAACCAACCAGCATCCGAGGCCTCCCTCGATCCACCCAACAAATCAGCTCCGCAGCTTCCCTGATCCCCTCACGCTCGTGCATGCAGCCAGCCGAGTGCCCAGCTCCAGATCGAGAAGGGGGCTCGATCTCGAGCTTCTCAAGCCGCCAGCGACCAGGGTCCCTCCGTTGTGTCCCTTTTATTTCTCCTCCTTCCCCTGTTTCTTTTTTTCTCTCTCTCTCAAAGTCTCATCTCTCTCTCTGTCTGTTCGTGCAACAGGAGTTCTGCCTCGACACCATGGCCATCGGCCCGCTTCTTCGAGACCAGTCGCTGTTGATCTGCTACCATGCCGCCTCCCGTCGTCGTCCGCAAGACAGGAGCCCGAGCTCCTCCTTCCCGAGTCAGCAACACCCGGATCCAGGCCGCAACGAGCGAAGCCCCGATGCCCGTCCGCCTGAGCATGCCCTGCCTCAACCTCGGCGGTGACCATCGGCGCCGCCGCACAATGAAACGAGTTCCATCCCCGAATGCCATGGCCGCCTCCGACCTGAACTCCTCATGCACACGCACCTACCGCCATGGATGCCCGAACCAAACTGCTTCCTCGACCTTCAGGCCACTCGGACGCGCCCCTTCTTCCTCGACTGCCTGACCCCGTCACGCCCGAGCCGCACGGGAGACGAGTACCCCGTTGCAGCGCTCGACCCCGCGCTCGTCTTCCCGCCCGGACGGCCGCCTCGCCAGCATCCCAGGGCTCGTCTCCGCCGATGTTGCTACTCTAAACCTCGTGCCTCCGCTGTTGTCTGCTTTGTTCAGTCGAGCAGAGCGCTCGCCCAGGCTGTTGACATGTCGCCCTTCCGTGTGGGCTGCCGCATCGCCTGCAGGCCTTCTAGCGCTCAAGGCCCATCCGAAATCCAGCAAGGCCCAGCTCCCTTGGCCCATGGTGAGACGCCCCCCAGCAGCGCCTCTTTTTTCTTTTTCTTTTTCTCAGTTGGCCCAACTTGCACCAGATTCGGCCCATAGATGTTTTTTTAGTTCTGTGAATTTACTAATTTTCCTTCACATGCATAATTACAGTATATGCCATCATTTTAAAAATGCTCACACCTAAATAACCGTGCATCGGATTTAAAAAAACTTAACATGAAAGTTGCTTAGGATTTTGTCTAGTTTCATAATATGTCACTTTCATCCATGTTTAAAATGTTTAATATGATGTTTGCATATATTTTCCCATATTGCCATGTAAAATGGGTTAATTCATAACTTTTTAACCGTAACTCCGAATTTAATAAACTTTATATGTAGATGGGGTGGAAAAATGCCTAGTTTAACATGGTGGAATCTCTTTGCATGTTTAACAACTCTAAAATATGACTTAGGGCAGAACATTACCAAACCTTAAAATATGCACATGATGAGTTTTCCGGACTTGTTGTTTTGTTGTTCCGGCCTCATTTAAACTTGCCTAGATAGATAGTTTCATTATGCTTCACCTCTTGCCATGCTAACAACATTTAATATTGTTGAGTACATAAAAGAGATCAAACTAAATAAGTAATGTGGTGTTCCGTCAATATGCAACAGAGTTGCATGTTCAGCTCCACTTAATTTGTAGGATTGTTTGTGCATTTTGCCATGCCATGCTTCATTAATCCGGACATGCATCATACTTGGTTGTGCATCATGCCTTGTTCATGTGTTGGTTGTTTACTATGTTGTTTGCTCCTTTATGATGTTGCTTCTTCGGGTTGGATCCGGTAACGTTGTGTTTGTGAGGATTCTTTCAACTTCGTCTGTTTGTCTTCGTCATGGACTCGTTCTTCTTCCTTGCGGGATCACAGGCAAGATGACCATACCCTCGAAATCACTTCTATCTTTGCTTGCTAGTTTCTCGCTCTTTTGCTATGCCTATGCCGCGATACCTATCACTTGCTTATCATGCCTCCCATTTTGTTGAGCCAAGCCTCTAACCCACCTTGTCCTAGCAAACCGTTGTTTGGCTATGTTATCGCTTTGCTCAGCCCCTCTTATAGCGTTGCTAGTGGCAGGTGAAGATTGGAATTTGTTCCATGTTGGAACATGGATATTTTGTTGGGATATTACAATATCTCTTATTTAATTAATGCATTTATATACTTGGTAAAGGGTGGAACGCTCGACCTTATGCCTGGTGTTTTGTTCCACTCTTGCCGCCCTAGTTTCCGTCATATCGGTGTTATGTTCTCGGATTTTGCGTTCCTTACGCGGTTGGGTTATAATGGGAACCGCTTGACAGTTCCCCTTGAATAAAACTCTTCCAGCAAGGCCCAACATTGGTTTTACCATTCGCCACCTAGCCTTTTATTTCCCTCGGGTAGGCCTTCCCAAGGGTCATCTTTATTTAAACCCCCGGGCCAGTGCTCCTCTGAGTGTTGGTCCAACTTGTCAGCCACCGGTGGCCACCAGGGGCAACTCTGGGCTAGCCTACCGGAGGTTTGGATAATCCGACGTGCCCTGAGTACGAGATATGTGAAGCTCCTATCGGGATTTGTCGGCACAGTCGGGTGGCTTTGCTGGTCTTGTTTTACCATTGTCGAAATGTCTTGTAACCGGGATTCCGAGCCTGATCGGGTCTTCCCTCTAGAAGGAATATCCTTCGTTGACCGTGAGAACTTGTGATTGGCTAAGTTGGGACACCCCTGCCGGGATTTGAACTTTCGAAAGTCGTGCCCGCGGTTATGGGCAGATGGGAATTTGTTAATGTCCGGTTGTAGAAAACCTGAAGTTGACCTTAATTAAAATACATCAACCGCGTGTGTTACCGTGATGGTCTCTTCTCGGCAGGGTCCGGGAAGTGAACACGGTGTTGGAGTAATGCTTGACGTAGGTTGTTCTAGGATCACTTCTTGATCATAGTTGTTCGACCATGCTTTTGCCTTCTCTTCTTGCTATCTTTTGCGAATAGGTTAGCCACCATATATGCTAGTCGCTTGCTGCAGCTCCACCTCATACCTTTACCTTACCCTTAAGCTTAAATAGTCTTGATCGCAAGGGTGTGAGATTGCTGAGTCCCCGTGACTCACAAATACTTCCAAAACCAGTTTGCAGGTGCTGAGGTTACCTAGCAGGTGACGCAACCAAGCTCAAGGAGGAGCTCAATGAGGATCTTGTCCTTTGTGTTGTTTCGTTCTAGTTGATCAGTAGTGGAGCCCAGTCGGGATGATCGGGGATCTGTGTAGCTTTTGGGGTAGTCTTCTTTTATTTTGGTTCCATAGTCGGACCTTGATTGTATCTGATTGATGTAATGCTTTATTCATGTAATTGTGTGAAGTGACAATTGTAAGCCAACTATGTATCTCTGTCCCTTATGTATTACATTGGTTGTGTGAAGATTACCTCACTTGCGACATTGCTTTCAATGCGGTTATGCCTCTAAGTCGTGCTTCGACACATGGGAGATATAGCCGCATCAAGGGCGTTACACCACGGATCTGACGACCATAGAAGGCCATGGATCGTCCGCCCGTAGATGGCCCATGGATCGTACGGCCCGTGGAGGGCCATGGTCACTACAATGTTTGGGTGAGTTGGCCCCCGTTTGAACCATATAGCATATTCAAATAATTATCCTACTTTATACTATCACCTCTAAAAAACATACACTATACAATAAAGAGCCTAAGGCATAGAAACATAGAATAATCCTACACTATACAATAAAGAAATTACAGCCGATTATACCCACTAGGCATTATGGTTCGGCACCAGTGATAATAAAGCATACACAAATAGCAAATTACATACACTGGGAAAATACAGCTCCTACATCATGGACACGCAACATAACTTACCATTTGTACTATAATATCTTCAGAAAATAGGATTGGCTGGATTTAGATAGCACAAATTTCAGTCTGTAAAATCTCCAATTCCTTCGTTGTTACCTCAGTGTCTTGTTTCATTTTTTTGACTCCTGCATATAATACCTGCATGTCTAGTCTCAACTTGTTGATTGTACGTTGAGAATCATGTACACATTGTCTTGCCACCTCTAGTTGATGCCTGAGAACATCAGCACATTCCAATTCCAATCCATAATCATTCAGTAATGGCCATGCCGCACCGCTCGCATATCTTTGTGTTGATGTCACTTCATCCTGAAATGTTTCTGTAAGTACACATGACTAGGGCAAAAATATAGTTACATTAGTGAAGCGAGCAAGACAGACTATTTTGTACATGGCAAAACAGGACAAACAATAATGTTACAGATCATGAAGCATAAGCAGGTGATATTTTAAAAATTATAAAAAAGGTAGTCTGTGCAGCCTGCATACAGAAATCTCTCTTAGCTCACCAGAGGAGCATGATGTTGGGGCCCAATCCAAAACATAGACAAGTTACAAATTTAGACAACACGTTGCATAGAAGTAAGCAAGCAGTTGGCCATTCTGTAGCTTAATTAAAGTCTTAGGGAGCATAATGAACAACAGAGGGTTTCATACAAAAATACTACAACAAGCAAAACTACGCAATCATTACCCTAGTATAAACTAGATTGTGAGCCTCATGCAATAATAGTTGGTTAATAGACTTCAAAGCTTCAGGCACACTTCGACAGAGTAATTAAATGGTAAGGCCTTTAATTATGTCAATAATAGTTATAAAAGTACCCAACATCAGGTATCATTCTTTGGGCATCTCATTAACTGAGGACAAATAAAGCAATTGAAAAGAGCAAATTAACTATGCCTGAAACAAACAAGGAATTGAACTGTTGAGTTGGATACAGTGACTTACATTAACAGGTTGAAGAGGCTCAGCGCAGCTCCTACTTCTCTTGCTAGGCTCCTTCCTAACATCTTGCTACCTCAATCTTATCTTCATTGCACCCCTTCTGCAAGGTGACACAAGCTAGTTACTTATCTCATTAGAAGATAAATATGCATACTTTCCAGTCCGTGAACACAAAAGGATGAGATTATAACAAAACAACACCACATAATGAAACATGCCACATCTCTTGCACTTGCACACAACGAAATGAGCATTTACTATGTCCGGACTATGTAAAAACTAGGCATACCTTCGACCTGGATCTCCAGGTACTCTTGGAGATCCTACTTTAGTGTACAACCAAACCTTTATGTCACCTATGAGTTAGAACAGGCCCCACTACAGCATCCATTAGTGTTTAAATCGTTGACAAGCTCTGCTATAGTGTTAGGTCAAGAACAGCAAGTAATCAAAGCAAATAGTCCTAGTATGGTTGGCTGATGCAAACAAGCAATTGAACAGATGTGTGAGCAAATCTTACATATCAAGAAAAGAAGCAAAGAAGGAGGCTTAAAGACTGTCACTTGACTAACCAGATTTAAGGGGCATTTAAGCATCATGTGCAACGTATGAACTAACATAAACATTGCATATTCCAGATTCTACATTGGAATGCACATGTATTAGGTTATGCCATGTATGATGATGCCTAAATGTACACTATAGCAGGCAGGAGTGATTCATCATTGCATGCACAATTGAATTGCAGGTTCAGGGCCAATTCTATTCCGCCTTTTTAGGGATTATTGTCAAAATAGGCCATAAAAGATGTAAAGAAGTTATTAGGAGATGGGCTTGGGCTTAACTAATTTCTCTTTGGAGGGGGGTGTTTCGGGTAGAACCTCACTAAAAATTGAAGGGAAGGGGAATAGTGAAATGACTTTGTTGTCTGCCTACATTACACTCAAAATGCAACTGCTGACGCCCGCGTCACACCTCACCCTCAAGTAAAAAAACACGCAAGCGTTCATTGCCTTGCCCGCTTGTATCTCCTCTCCCCTTTCCCTCTACCTCGATCCCCTGCCTGCAGCACTAGGGTTCCTCCAGCAAGCCATCGCCACTGGTCCCATCTTACTTGGTCCTCGACAATGCTCTGTCCAGCTAGGCTACATGGCCGGCGGTGTAACACCCTCGATGCGACTATAGCTCCCACGTGTCGAGGCACGACTTAGAGACATAATCGCATTGAAGGCATATGTCGCAAGTTAGGCAATCTTCACAACATCCCATGTAATATGAATAATGAAGGGAAGAACATAGTTGGCTTACACTCGCCACGTCACATCAAAGTACAAAAATAACATTACATCATCCAAAACACTCATGGCCCGACTACGGCGCCAAAATAAAAGAAAACCTAACATGCGACAACGGTCCCAATCACCCCCAACTGGGCACCACTACTGATCATCGGGAAAGGAAACGTAGTAACGCTGAGAGTCCTCGTCGAACTCCCACTTGAGCTCGTACACGTCACCTGGAGCGGAATCACTTGGACCTGCATCTGGAGTTATAGTATCTGTGAGCCATAGGGACTCAGCAATCTCGCACCCTCGCGATCAAGACTATTTAAGCTTATAGGAAGGGGTAAGGCAAATTTATGTGGAGCTGCAGCAAGCGACTAGCATATATGGTGGCTATCTTATTCGCAAAAGAGAGCGAGAAGAGGAGGCAAGCACGAGCGAGAAACTAGAGAGCAACCTGCGCAAGCATAACTCCAGCACCGTGTCCACTTCCCGGACTCCGCCGAGAAGAGGCCATCGCGGTAACACACTCAGTTGATTCATTTTAAATAATTAAGGTTCAAGTTATCTACAACCGGACATTAACAAATTCCCATCTGCCCATAACCGTGGGCACGGCTTTCGAAAGTTCAATCCCTGCAGGGGAGTCCCAACTTAGCCCATGACAAGCTCTCACGGTCAACGAAGGAATAGACCTCCTCCCAAGACGTTCCGATCAGACTCGGTATCTCGGTAACTCTAGACACTTCGACAGGTTAAAACAAGACCAGCAACACCGCCTGAATGTGCCGAAAAATCCCGATAGGAGCTGCACATATCTCTTTCTCAGGGCACACTCAGATGAGACTAGCTACGAGTAAAACCAACCCTCAAGTTTCCCCGAGGTGGCCCCGCAGGCAGCTCAGTTCGGACCAACACTCAGAGGGAGCACTGGCCCGGGGGGGGGGGGTTAAAATAAGATGACCCTTGAGTCTGCAGAACGCAAGGGAAAGAAAAGACTAGGTGACAAATGGTAAAACCAAGGTTGGGCATTGCTGGAAAAGCTTTAATCAAGGCGAACTATCAAGGGGTTCCCATTATAACCCAACCGCTTAAGGAACGCAAAATCCGGGAACATAACACCGATATGACGGAAACTAGGGCGGCAAGAGTGGAACAAAACACTAGGCGAGAGGCCGAGCCTTCCACCCTTTACCAAGTATATAGATGCATTAAGATAACATAGCAATATAATGATATCCGAACAAGTAAATAAATGTTCCAACAAGGAACGACCTCCAATCTTCACCTGCAACTAGCAACGCTATAAGAGGGGTTGAGCAAAGCGGTAACATAGCCAATCAACGGTTTGCTAGGACATGGTGGATTAGAGTTTCAACATGGCAATTGGGAGGCTTACAAGCAAATGGTAGGCATCGTAGCATTGGCAAAGCAAAAGAGCGAGCAAACTAGCATAGCGAAGATAGTAGTGATTTCGAGGGTATGATCATCTTGCCTGCACAGTTATCAGAGTTGACTGGATCCTCAAAAGCAAACTCGACGGGCTCCTCGGTAGAGAACTCGTCTCCCGTCTCTACCCAACAAGACAAACAAGCAACAAGGATACAATCAACCACGTGCAAGACCAAGCAATATGATGAAATGACGATATGTTATGCGGGATGCGATGCGGGATGCAAAATGCAAGATATAATAGGAAATGCATGAACCTGGCCTCAACTTGGAATTCCAAGTGTGCCACTGGAAGTATGAGATGAAATCGCTTGAAAATGATATAAAGATCATCAGAATCGGAGTTACGGTTTGGAAATGGCAAGCGTTTTAAGATATGACACCGGTCTGCGATTTACAGCAAGTAGGCATCTAAATGCAGTGAGATGAACATGCTGCAGCCACCAAACCTGACAACAAAATGCATGGCAGGGATGCACACAAGATGCTTAACAAAAGACTAGCACTGAGCCACGGCCAATTCATCCATTATGAGGTCCAGACAAGCATGGCAAAAACGCAAATGCAAAATAGATCTCAGACTTAGTGAAATTAACACTTGTCTGAAATTTCAGATCACGAAGCCCTCTTCGGAGCAGCAAAACAACATGATACATGACCTGATTAAGACAAGTAAGAACATGGAATGGAGCTACTCAACAAGCTTAACAAAAGTCCCTAAGTGACCTGGGGCCAAAAGGGATCACAAGATATACTAACGGGCACACGAACATAGCAAAAACATAATCAGTTTTCAGACTTGGTGAAAACTGAGACATGCTGAAATATAACTCACGGAGGCATGTAAACAAGCTCGATGCACTCACTACGGTGCAATTCATGGCAAGGCAAGCATATATCCATTAAGAAGGCACAAAATGCTAGGTAGACTGGCAAGAACAATGGCATAGCATGCACGGATCAACTACAATAGTATCGGCAAAATCGCAAACGAGTTGACGATCTGCCCAGATTCACCACGAAGCAAAAGTAGAGCTCGATTGACTCAAGCTAGGGTGCTCCATAATTGCAAACAAAGACATGGATGGATAGATAATAACATGATTAACAAAACTCCTTTACTGATCATCCTCAAAAGAGGCACGGATCACTAGGAAACAAGCTGAACATATGGCATCATGAACTAAATAATCCCAGACTTAGTGAAAACTACTAAGTCCCTGAAAACAGATTTCCCGGGTGCCTCACTTTGCAAGCTTGCACAAGTCACCACATATATCCTAAAAATGCATGGGTTGCACCTCTGGAAATAAGACAAAATGCTTAACAAAACATATGAAGGACTCACAGGCATAGCATGCACACACGAATCATAGCAAAAATGACAAAAGTCTAAGATGAACTAGCAGATCTGACAATTAACTCTCGAAGCCCTCTTCTAACAGCATTTTGGGCATCAATATGAGCTTAAATGAAAATGATGCAATGGAATGAAATGATGTACTCGTCGAGGCGAACATGTTGATATATTATATGCCCAAATCGGTGCTACGGATGCGGAGATACGGCCGGTCAAAGTAGGCATAAAAATACTGGGAGGAGAGGGAGAAGTCAACCCTAGGTATTTTAGATCTCAGATCTGCACTGTAGCACGCACGGTTCCCGAGGTCTCCGGCGAGGCCGCTCGTCGGCGGGGAGGAGAAGGGGGCCGACGCCGGCCGGAGGAAGGCGTGGGGAGGCGGCTCCGGCGAGCTCCCGTGGCGGCGGCGAGGCTCGGCGTCGGCGGTGGCGGTCGACGAAGCGGGCGGCGGCGGGCGTCTCGCGGGCGGCGGGCGGCGCGGCCGGCGGAGCGGGCGGCGGGCGGCGCGGAGGAGATGGCGGTGGGGTGCGGGCGAGGTCGTCCGGGCGGGAGCGGCGGAGGGCCTGCCCTGGGCCTTCGGGCCCGGCGGCGGTGGAAGGCGGCGGCGCCACTTGGCGTGACCCGGTTGGACGAAGGCGGCGGCGGACACTGTCCGGCCGGGGGCGGACACGTCCGTCGGTGCGGGGATCTGTTTTTTTTAGGGTTGGACGGGGAGAGATCCGAGATCCGAAAACGGGGGGGGGGGGCTATTTATAGGCATAAGTGGAGCTAGGAGAGTCCAAATGAGGTGCGATTTTCGGCCACGCGATCATGATCGAACGCTCTAGGACATGGAGCAGAGTTTGGTGGGTTTTGGGCCAAATTGGAGGGGTGTTGGGCTGCAACACACACGAGGCCTTTTCGGTCCCTCGGTTAACCGTTGGAGTATCAAACGAAGTCCAATTGATATGAAACTTAACAGGCGGTCTACCGGTAGTAAACCAAGGCCGCATGACAAGTCTCGGTCCAATCCAGAAATGTTTAATCCCCACACACGAAAGAAAGCTAGAAATGGCCACCGGAGGAGAACGAAGCGCCGGAATGCAAAACGGACAACAGGGGAAATGCTCGAATGCATGAGATGAACACGTATGCAAATGCAATGCACATGATGACATGATATGAGATGCATGAAAACGAAAACAACACACGGAGACAAAGACCTGAACCCGAGAAATAAATATAACTTAACGCCGGAAACGACAAGAGTTGGAGTACAAATTGGGAAAGTTATATCCGGGGCGTTACAACACTCCACCACTACAAAAAGATCTCGTCCCGAGATCTAGGACTGAAAGAACTCCGGGTACTCAGAACGGAGGTGATCCTCGCGTTCCCAGGTAGCTTCACGGTCGGAATGGTGTGACCACTTGACTTTGAGAAATTTGATTGACTTGTTGCGAGTCTTGCATTCAGTCTCTTCCAGAATAGCAACTGGGTGCTCACGATAAGAGAGATCTTCTTGGAGCTCAATGTCCTCGAAGTTGGCGGTGCGGTCAGGAGTCTTGAAGGAAGCTCGAGTTGATAGGCAAGGTCGCCTCTCTTGCTGACAATCTTGAAAGGTCCCACGTATCTAGGGGCAAGCTTCCCTTTGATACCGAAGCGACGAGTACCTTTCATAGGAGAGACACGGAGGTAAACATGATCTCCGATCTCGAAAGCCAAATCACGGTGCTTACTATCGTAGTAACTCTTCTGGCGGGATTGGGCTGCTTTGAGGTTATCTCGAATGACTTTGCACATTTCTTCTGCTTCTATGATTAAGTCATTACCCAGCAGCTGACGTTCACCGGTTTCAGACCAGTTGAGAGGGGTATGGCACTTCCTTCCATACAGAATTTCAAAAGGGGCCTTGCCCGAACTTGCTTGAAAACTATTGTTGTAGGAGAATTCAGCATAAGGAAGACAATCCTCCCACTTCATGCCGAAGGAGATCACACAAGCCCTGAGCATATCTTCAAGAATCTGGTTGACACGCTCGACTTGACCGCTTGTTTGAGGATGGAAAGCTGTGCTGAAGCGGATGTTAGTGCCCATGGCCTTCTGAAAAGAATCCCAAAACTTCGAGGTAAAGATCCTGCCGTGGTCTGAAGATATCACTTGAGGAATACCGTGCAGAGAGTCAATGCGAGAGGTATAGGGTTCCGCCAATTGAGCTGTAGTGATCGACTCCTTGATAGGCAGAAAGTGAGCCACTTTGGTGAGTTTGTCGATGACAACGAATATAGCATCATTGCCACGCTTGGACTTTGGAAACCCAGTCACGAAGTCCATTTAAATGTGGTCAAACTTCCATTCTAGAATGGCAAGAGGTTGGAGGAGACCTGCTGGCCTTTGGTGTTCTGCCTTCACTCTTCTGCAGACATCACATTCATTCACGAATTGAGCGATCTCACGCTTCATTCGAGTCCACCAATAAGCTTGCTTGAGGTCCTGATACATCTTCGTACTCCCAGGGTGGACGGAGAGGAGAGAATTGTGAGCCTCGTTCATGATCACTTTACGGAGGTCACCTTTGGGCACAACAATACGATCCTCGAAGAAGAGAGTGTCCTTGTCATCAAGGCGGTAGCACTTGTACTTGGACTGGCTCTTGGCAATCCCAATCTTCACCTTTTTCACCATAGCATCAAGAAGCTAGGCTTGGAGAATCTTGTCATCTAAGGTAGGAGAGACTTGAAGGTTGGCGAGGAAACCTTGAGGAACAACTTGCAGATTAAGTTTGCGGAAAGCTTCACAAAGCTCGGGTTGATAAGGCTTAAGAATCAGACTGTTGCAATACGCTTTCCTGCTCAAAGCGTCAGCAATCACATTAGCCTTGCCTGGAGTATACTCGATACTCGGATTATACTCCTTAATAATTTCGACCCATCGAGTTTGCCTGAGGTTGAGATTAGGCTGGGTGAAGATGTACTTGAGACTCTTGTGATCAGTGAAAATGTCCACTTTTCTTCCCAATAGAAGATGTCTCCAAGTCAAAAGAGCATGCGCAACTGGCGCCAACTCGAGATCATGAGTGGGGTAGTTCTTCTCATTAGGCTTCAACTGGCGGGATGTATAAGCAACCACTTTCTTCTCTTGCATCAAAACTGCGCCAAGACCTTGGAGAGAGGCATCACAAAAGACCTCGTACGACTTGGATTCATCAGGTGGAGTCAGAACTGGAGCAGTGATCAACTTCTCTTTCAAAGCGTTGAAAGCAATATCACACTCCGGAGACCAAACGTACTTGACGTGCTTCTGAAGAAGATTTGAGAGAGGCTTCGCGATCTTAGAAAAGTTTTCAACGAATCTTCGGCAATAGCTTGCGAGACCGAGAAAACTGCGGAGTTGTTTCACGTTCTGAGGAGGTTCCCAATTCATAATAGCACACACCTTCTCAGGATTCACGGCAATGCCCTTGGCAGAGATGATATGACCAAGATAAAGAACCTCATCGAGCCAAAATTCACACTTGGAGAACTTGGCATAGAACTGATGTTCTCTGAGCTTATCAAGAACCAAATGCAAATGCTTGGCATGATCTTCCTTGTTCTTCAAGAAAACTAGAATGTCATCGAGATAGACCAAAACGAAGTCATTAGTGTAGGCATTGAATATGAAATTCATCATGCGAGAGAACGTCGGAGGAGCGTTGGCGAGGCCAAAAGACATGACAGTGTATTCATATGAACCAAAGCTTGTTCTGAATGCTGTCTTGGGAATATCTTCTTCACGAATGCGAATCTGGTGATAACCCATACGAAGATCAAGCTTGGAGAATACTTGGGCACCTTTGAGTTGTTCGAACAGCTCATTGATGTTGGGAAGTGGGTATTTGTTCTTGATGGTCTTCTTGTTCACTGGACGGTAATCAACACAAAGTCGGTCCGTTCCATCCTTCTTCTTCACAAAAAGAACACCACAACCCCACGGAGAAGAACTAGGCCGGATGAGACCCATTCTTTCTTGCTCCTCGAGTTGCTTCTTCAGCTCCTTCAACTCTTCAGGTCCGATCTTGTAAGGACATTTGCACACAGGTTCCATGCCAGGCTCAAGCTCAATAACGAATTCAACTGGCCTGTGCGGAGGCATTCCTGGGAGATCTTCTGGAAAGACGTCTTGATATTCGCAAACGACTGGAATTTGCGAGATGGCATCCAATTCACTCTTCTCATTGAGAGAAAACAGATGGATAGAATTATCCCGAGCGGCAAAGACAATTACATCCTCAGTCGAATGAGTCAATTGAATCTGCCTGGCTGCACAATCAAGCTGAGCCTTGTGCTTAGAAAGCCAATCCATACCGAGAATAAGATCAATATCCGAGTTACCAAGGATCATCGGGGAAGCCAGAAACTTGAAATCACCCATCGAGATAGAAATATCCAGAACTTTGTAGTTAGCAAGCAAGCATCTACCCGGAGAGACGACTGCTAATGGCTTATGCATGACTTGAGAAAACCACCCATGCTTAGATGCAAAAGGTCTAGAAATGAAGCAATGCGATGCACCCGTGTCAAAAAGAACTTTTGCAGGAATATCATTAACAGGAAGGTTACCCATGATCACATCTGACGAGTCCTTTGCCTGAGCTGCATTCATCATATTGACCTTGGCATGCTTGGGGTTATGCTTGACCACAGCTGTACTTGCCAATCTGACAGGAGGAGGAGGAGGAAGACGCCTCTGGTTGAGACACTTGTTGGCATAGTGACCCTTCTGTTGGCACTTGTTGCACGTGACCTCTGAAAGCGGACGGTGATACGGAGCACTCGATCTTGGAGCTTGAGACGAAGTCTTGTTCTGAAAGCCAGGGTTGGGTGGGTGGGAAGAACCACTGCCACCTTTGCTCTTCTGCTGATATGGCTGATGGAACGGAGGAGGAGGAAGCCAAAACTTCTGCTACTTGGCCACTTGAGTAGAGGAAGAAGGAGTAACATCTCTGACTCGCTTCCTGGAAGCATCACACCTCAACTGAGCAGCCTCTTGCTTCAGTGCCATGTTGTAGAACTCATCGTACCTCAAGGGCTCGAAGAGAACAAGAGCGAGCTGAATATCTTCTCTGAGACCACCCCTGAACTGGTATATCATGCTCTTCTCATCAGGCACGTCCTGCTTGGCAAAGCGGGCAAGCTTCTGGAACAACTTGTTGTAGTCATAGACAGACAAAGAGCCTTGCTTCAGATTGCGGAATTCCTCACGCTTGCTTTCAATCACGCTCTGCGGAATATGATGAGCTCGGAAATCTCGACGGAAATCATCCCAAGTGATAACACGTCCACCTCTGGAATCCTTGTACTGCTGGAACCATTCTGCAGCTTGATCTTTGAGTTGGAAGGAAGCGAACTTGACAAAGTCCTCAGGCCTGACATTACTGCACTCGAAATGCTTACACAGATCCACAAGCCAATCGTCAGCATCGGTTGCCTCAACACAATTGCTGAAAGTCTTTGGCCCGTTAGCAAGGAACTGGTTGAGTGTAGCAAAGTGACTCTGATTGCTGCCTTGATTCCCTTGACTGCCTTGATTGCGCTCTTGAAGAATTTGCATGATCAGCTGAGTATTTGCATTGGTTGCGGCCATCACAGCTTGCCATGCCTCTGGAGGAGGTGGAGGCGGTGGCGGATCAGGATTCGGAGTCGTGCGCGTTGGAGGAGCCATCCTGAAGAGGATGACCACCATTAGCACATTGACAGATAAATATTGAAGCTGAATCCAACGGAATGAAAATTGCAACATATAGTCTCCACATCCGAACAAAACGAACGAATGCATTCCTCTTCAAATGGTCACATATCCATAAATTGAGAAGCCACGTAGAATTAAGGTAGAGAAATAATCAACAAGGTACGGATCAAGAACGAATAATTGGTAAGAAATCCCAATCTCAAACCAATATCCGTGGAAGAAGAACTAGAGCTACTAGAATTCCCACCTATGAAACTCCCGAACCTTTCCGGTTATGCAATCAGGTGTTGGGGATACAGGGGAAGCATAATATCTCACCCAAACTAGCAAATCCTACATCCAACTGTATCCATCCTTCAACACATAACCAAGAAAAACTTCGGAAACCATCTACCTCAACCTTCGAAAAGCATCCATTATACAAGTTATGGCAATACTCCTGAACTCCCTCCCCAGTACTGGGTGGCGTCGAGGTTATCTCACCAACGAACTACATAAAAGAGATTTTCGATGTCGGCGAACATATCTCAAGTATTCTAGAATTGCAACGATAAAATTATGATGACAACACCTCAGAGCTCAACTCCCCGGGACACTTCCACTAAACCCCTGACAGGAGGCACCAAGACAATGTTCTCATCATAAGCCATCGGAATGATTCCAAGATACTCGCGTGATCCTAAAAATTTTTTTTAGTGAAATTTGAGAAGAGAAGAGTCAAAACTCTACGTCAGGATGCCTTACCAGAGCGATGAGGAGACTGGGAAGTAAAAAGAATTCCTAAGCTCTCCGATATATAATTCCTAAGTGACTCAAAACATTTTTCTAGACACAACTCGGCTGCTAAAAACGATCAAGCAATGGGGCTCCAAAGGTCGGGGAAGGCTCTGATACCAACTTGTAACACCCTCGATGCGACTATAGCTCCCACGTGTCGAGGCACGACTTAGAGACATAATCGCATTGAAGGCATATGTCGCAAGTTAGGCAATCTTCACAACGTCCCATGTAATATGAATAATGAAGGGAAGAACATAGTTGGCTTACACTCGCCACGTCACATCAAAGTACAAAAATAACATTACATCATCCAAAACACTCACAACCCGACTATGGCGCCAAAATAGAAGAAAACCCAACATGCGACAACGGTCCCAATCACCCCCAACTGGGCACCACTACTGATCATCGGGAAAGGAAACGTAGTAACGCTGAGAGTCCTCGTCGAACTCCCACTTGAGCTCGTACTCGTCACCTAGAACGGAATCACCTAGACCTGCATCTGGAGTTATAGTATCTGTGAGCCACAGGGACTCAGCAATCTCGCACCCTCACGATCAAGACTATTTAAGCTTATAGGAAAGGGGTAAGGCAAATTTATGTGGAGCTGCAGCAAGCGACTAGCATATATGGTGGCTATCTTATTCGCAAAAGAGAGCGAGAAGAGGAGGCAAGCACGAGCGAGAAACTAGAGAGCAACCTGCGCAAGCATAACTCCAGCACCGTGTCCACTTCCCGGACTCCGCCGAGAAGAGGCCATCACGGTAACACACTCAGTTGATTCATTTTAATTAATTAAGGTTCAAGTTATCTACAACCGGACATTAACAAATTCCCATCTGCCCATAACCGTGGGCACGGCTTTCGAAAGTTCAATCCCTGCAGGGGAGTCCCAACTTAGCCCATGACAAGCTCTCACGGTCAACGAAGGAATAGACCTCCTCCCAAGACGTTCCGATCAGACTCGGTATCTCGGTAACTCAAGACACTTCGACAGGTTAAAACAAGACCAGCAACACCGCCCGAATGTGCCGACAAATCCCGATAGGAGCTGCACATATCTCGTTCTCAGGGCACACTCAGATGAGACTAGCTACGAGTAAAACCAACCCTCAAGTTTCCCTGAGGTGGCCCCGCAGGCAGCTCAGTTCGGACCAACACTCAGAGGGAGCACTGGCCCCGGGGGGGGGGGTTAAAATAAGATGACCCTTGAGTTTGCAGAACCCAAGGGAAAGAAAAGACTAGGTGACAAATGGTAAAACCAAGGTTGGGCATTGCTGGAAAAGCTTTAATCAAGGCGAACTATCAAGGGGTTCCCATTATAACCCAACCGCGTAAGGAACGCAAAATCCGGGAACATAACACCGATATGACGGAAACTAGGGCGGCAAGAGTGGAACAAAACACTAGGCGAGAGGCCGAGCCTTCCACCCTTTACCAAGTATATAGATGCATTAAGATAACATAGCAATATAATGATATCCCAACAAGTAAATAAATGTTCCAACAAGGAACGGCCTCCAATCTTCACCTGCAACTAGCAACGCTATAAGAGGGGCTGAGCAAAGCGGTAACATAGCCAATCAACGGTTTGCTAGGACATGGTGGGTTAGAGTTTCAACATGGCAATTGGGAGGCTGACAAGCAAATGGTAGGCATCGTAGCATTGGCAAAGCAAAAGAGCGAGCAAACTAGCATAGCAAAGATAGTAGTGATTTCGAGGGTATGATCATCTTGCCTGCACAGTTATCAGAGTTGACTGGATCCTCAAAAGCAAACTCAACGGGCTCCTCGGTAGCGAACTCGTCTCCCGTCTCTACCCAACAAGACAAACAAGCAACAAGGATACAATCAACCACGTGCAAGACCAAGCAATATGATGAAATGACGATATGCTATGCGGGATGCGATGCGGGATGCAAAATGCAAGATATAACAGGAAATGCATGAACCTGGCCTCAACTTGGAATTCCAAGTGTGCCACTGGAAGTATGAGATGAAATCGCTTGAAAACGATATAAAGATCATCGGAATCGGAGTTACGGTTTGGAAATGGCAAGCGTTTTAAGATATGACACCGGTCTGCGATTTACAGCAAGTAGGCATCTAAATGCAATGAGATGAACATGCTACAGCCACCAAACCTGACAACAAAATGCATGGCAGGGATGCACACAAGATGCTTAACAAAAGACTAGCACTGAGCCACGGCCAATTCATCCATTATGAGGTTCAAACAAGCATGGCAAAAACGCAAATGCAAAACAGATCTCAGACTTAGTGAAATTAACACTTGTCTGAAATTTCAGATCACGAAGCCCTCTTCGGAGCAGCAAAACAACATGATACATGACCTGATTAAGACAAGTAAGAACATGGCATGGAGCTACTCAACAAGCTTAACAAAAGTCTCTAAGTGACCTGGGGCCAAAAGGGATCACAAAATATACTAACGGGCACACGAACATAGCAAAAACATAATCAGTTTTCAGACTTAGTGAAAACTGAGACATGCTGAAATATAACTCACGAAGGCATGTAAACAAGCTCGATGCACTCACTACGGTGCAATTCATGGCAAGGCAAGCAATATCCATTAAGAAGGCACAAAATGCTAGGTAGACATGGCAAGAACAATGGCATAGCATGCACGGATCAACTACAATAGCATCGGCAAAATCGCAAACGAGTTGACGATCTGCCCAGATTCACCACGAAGCAAAAGTAGAGCTCGATTGACTCAAGCTAGGGTGCTCCATAATTGCAAACAAAGACATGGATGGATAGAGCATAACATGATTAACAAAACTCCTTTACTGATCATCCTCAAAAGAGGCACGGATCACTAGGAAACAAGCTGAACATATGGCATCATGAACTAAATAATCCCAGACTTAGTGAAAACTACTAAGTCCCTGAAAACAGATTTCCCGGGTGCCTCACTTTGCAAGCTTGCACAAGTCACCACACACATCCTAAAAATGCATGGGTTGCACCTCTGGAAAGAAGACAAAATGCTTAACAAAACATATGAAGGACTCACAGGCATAGCATGCACACAATAATCATGGCAAAAATGACAAAAGTCTAAGATGAACTAGCAGATCTGACAATTAACTCTCGAAGCCCTCTTCTAACAGCATTTTGGGCATCAATATGAGCTTAAATGAAAATGATGCAATGGAATGAAATGATGTACTCGTCGAGGCGAACATGTTGATATATTATATGCCCAAATCGGAGCTACGGATGCGGAGATACGGCCGGTCAAAGTAGGCATAAAAATACTGGGAGGAGAGGGAGAAGTCAACCCTAGGTATTTTAGATCTCAGATCTGCACTGTAGCACGCACGGTTCCTGAGGTCTCCGGGGAGGCCGCTCGTCAGCGGGGAGGAGAAGGGGGCCGAGGCCGGCCGGAGGAAGGCGTGGGGAGGCGGCTCCGGCGAGCTCCCGTGGCGGCGGCGAGGCTTGGCGTCGGCGGCGGCGGGCGGCTCGCGGGCGGCGGGCGGCGCGGGCGGCGGAGCGGGCGGCGGGCGGCGCGGAGGAGATGGCGGCGGGGTGCGGGCGAGGTCGGCCCGGGCGGGAGCGGCGGAGGGCCTGCCCTGGGCCTTCGGGCCCGGCGGCGGTGGAAGGCGGTGGCGCCACTTGGCGTGACCCGGTTGGACGAAGGCGGCGGCGGACACTGTCCGGCCAGGGGCGAACACGTCCGTCGGTGCGGGGATCTGTTTTTTTTAGGGTTGGACGGGGAGAGATCCGAGATCCGAAAACGGGGGGGCTATTTATAGGCATAAGTGGAGCTAGGAGAGTCCAAATGAGGTGCGGTTTTCGGCCACGCGATAATGATCGAACGCTCTAGGACATGGAGCAGAGTTTGGTGGGTTTTGGGCCAAATTGGAGGGGTGTTGGGCTGCAACACACATGAGGCCTTTTCGGTCCCTCGGCTAACCGTTGGAGTATCAAACGAAGTCCAATTGATACGAAACTTGACAGGCGGTCTACCGGTAGTAAACCAAGGCCGCATGACAAGTCTCGGTCCAATCCGGAAATGTTTAATCCCCACACACGAAAGAAAGCTAGAAATGGCCACCGGAGGAGAATGAAGCGCCGGAATGCAAAACGGACAACGGGGAAAATGCTCGAATGCATGAGATGAACACGTATGCAAATGCAATGCACATGATGACATGATATGAGATGCATGAAAACGAAAACAACACACGGAGACAAAGACCCGAACCCGAGAAATAAATATAACTTAACGCCGGAAACGGCAAGAGTTGGAGTACAAATTGGGAAAGTTATATCTAGGGCGTTACAGGCGGGTAGGGGCAAACCTCCCTTGCTGCTCCTCCCTCTAGCGCCGCCCCTCATTCTCATGGTCTCCAGCGGCTGCTCCACTGTGGTTCGTCCAACGCACTACTCTGGCAGGCACTGCACAACTACGGTTGATGCCACACTGCGGAAGAAGGCACCTTATTCCCCCTCCCCACCTCCCAGGTCGTGGCCTTGAGGTGCTGTTGAAGGATGAGCTCATCCAACAAGGTGAGGATATCCTCTGATTTTTTGCCAAATTTTCATTCTTATCCACTATACGATGCATTGCTATGAGCTGCGTCTGGTCCTGCTATATGATGCATTGCTATAAGTTGCTCCTGCTACTGCTATATGATGAATTGCCATGAGTTGTTGCTGCTATATGATGAATTGCTATGAGCAGCAGCTGCTGCTATATGATGAATTTCTATGAGTTGTTGCTGCTGCTATACGATGAATTGCTATAAGCTGCTTCTGCTGCTGCTGTATAATGAATTTCTATGAGCTGCTCCCGCTGATGCTATATGATGAATTGCTATGAGTTGCTCCTGCTGCTGCTATATGATGAATTGCTATGAGCTGCTCCAGCTGCTGCTATATGATTAATTGCTACGAGCTACTGCTGGTATATGATGAATTGCACACTTCTGCTGCTGCTGTTGTTGTATGATGAGTTGCTATGAGCTATTACTGCTGCTATATGATGGTTTCAGGTGGTGCTGCTATATGATAATACCCAGCCACTTGGACCATCGAATTTCAAGAAATAATTGTTCTTCATTTAAATGTGGGTCATGTATTCTTCATTTAAATTAGGCAATGGGATCTCTATGGAAAACATTGACCAAAGTAGATTGTGCCAAGTAGATGGTATCTTTGTATTTGCATTTTGAGCAAATAGTGATGGTCTATTTTCCTATCATACTAATTACTGCACCGGGTTCAATTTGTGATGTTTGCAAGTCAAATTAATTTTCATATGGGAAGCAAAATGAAGAAATATAATGCAATCTAGACTTTTCACTAATCGTACCAAAGATAAGCTAAAAACACAATGAAAAGAGCTAGTTGGCTTATTACATGGAGCTTATATTCACAAGTGCTTATTTTCTTAGGATAACTCGTAATAATTGTCCCTAAGAAATTTGGCCAATAGAACTGACATACAAATAACATGTCACAATGATTGCAATGGAGGAGTGACATACCATAGCACACTGTATAGGCTCACCACTACCTCTCCTTTTTTGCGATGTTCCATGAAATTGTCACTTACATCTTGTACTTTCTCATTGTGTAACCCTATCTGCAAGTTGACACGGCTAATTTCAGACATCTCTACATGATAATACATCGCATATCCCTTGCACATATTTAAACCACTAATTAATGATTGTGTGCGTATCATAAACTAGCCATGACTCTGTGTGCTGGACTAGCAGGCACTCTAAGGGAGCCTAATGTAGTGCACTGGAATTCCTACATGCCACCTACGATTTTGTGTAATGTACTGCCTCTGTTCCTAAATATATGTCTTTGTAGATATTCCAGTATGGACCACATACAGATGTATATAGATGCATTTTCGAGTGTAGATTCACTCATTTTGCTCCGTATGTAGCCTATAGTGGTATCTCTAGAAAGACTTATATTTAGGAACGGAGGTACGAGGTAGTATCATGTATGACATCTACATATCTAATTTATCAGCCAGTAGTAGAAATCATTGTTTGCACAAAGGGATTACTGGTCGAAAATCCTAGCAAAGCACGCCGGCAGGCATAGAACAATACAAGAGAGAGAGGGAGATGCACTTACAAGAACATAGCAATGCCTTAGTCCAGGATCTTGGTTGGCCAACCTGTTAGATCCAGAGGAAACATCGTCCTTGTAGTTTTTGCCAGCTGCATAATAGGTAACAGCGACCTATTAGTATATTTGAAGTACATCGGGCAGGTGATATTGGACGGGTTTAAAGGTGACAAGTACCTAGACCGTGGCGGGTTCTTGGCATCTTGCCAGACGGTGGGAATCAGGTTAGAAACGTCAAGGGTGATGACGCTGCACTGGCTGTCGGGGACCGGTAAGGAGATCTAGAACCGTCGAGTAGGGTGTTTGTGGAGCGGCTCCGGTATGGTGGACTACGGTGTGGGCAAAGAGGATCTGTGGCCGTGGACGAGGGCGTAGGTGAAGCTGCGCCGGTGGTTGGGTTAAGGATGGTGTCAATGATGCGGATCTGCGGCTGTGGACGGGGCGTCATAATCAGCTCTGGTAGGTTGGATGAGGGTGCAAGGAAGCGGATCTAAGGCCGTGGACTTGTGAGTTGGCAAAGCGGCCCCGGTAGGGTTGAGAATGGTATAGACGAAGCTACTTCAGTGGGCTTGACAATGGTGTCAGCGAACCGGCTCGGTTACGGTTGAGGAAGGTGTCGGCAAAGAGGATCAGAGGCCATCGACAAGGGCATCGGTGGGGCAGCTCCAGGGGGTGTGGACGAAGCAGCTCCGGTGGGGAGTACGAATGAGCCACTGCAGATGTGCTGCGGTTGACGAGAGTACCAGCGAAGCAGATCTGACGCCATGGACAAGGCCGGCACTGAATAGGCTGTGGTAAAGTGGTGGATGAGTAGCCTACTTGTTTCTAGGGGGGGTGGGAGGGGTAGATGCGGCCGCAGAAGCAGATCCGGCGAGGTGGACGCTGCTGGCAGTGAATGGGCTCTGGTAAGCCGGTGGATGAGCAGTCTAGGGTTTCGAGAGGGAAGGGGAGAAAGGCCGATGAAGTACGGACGGCGTGATGTAAGATGCTCTGGTGCTGTGGAGTTAGTCATTTCTGGGGGAGGGGGAGAGGAAATGGGGGTGTCATATAGTGGGGGGAACCGGAAGTTACCAAAGCAGCCCTGACCTCTTATGTAGACGAGGGCGGTATCGTAACTGTTGGTATCTGTGCACCAAGGACAAAAGGGGAATTTCGCAAGCTAAAGACTAAGGTGGCGGAAATTTTAGAAGGAGGCGGGAGATTTTGCCGTCCACGGGATTGTTCGTATCCAGTTTCAACTAATTTTGAACCGTGCTAGCGGGAAGGTCATGGGAGACTGTGTACATGGGGCACGCATCAGCAATTAATAACTGGTGTGAAGTCCACCCCAGAAAAAAAGACAATAACTCGGGATGATGCGCCGATAACTTGGACATTCACATAGGCGCAGCCAATCGTACGGGTGTAGTGGTGCGTTCACAAAAAAGGGATCAAGCGTTCAGCTTATGTATTTCTCGTGTAAATAGATAATTTAGTGCAATTGGTTATTTACTTTAAACATAATGCATTGACGTGTTAGTGTAGAGGCGCACAAAAAGAAATGGATATTGTAGTCCGCTACTTAAAAGTGTTGCCTCATATGATTACATAGCCTCCATTTCATAAATTGTGTACCCGTTGAATTCATATATGAATATTATATATATTACTTCATAATGGAACCTTAAATCATCCAAGACTAATGGTTTTGAATGCAAGAGTAACAATGGTGCATGTACATGATAGCTACATTGGTTGTTTGAAGAAACATCACTGTAACTTTGGCATGCACAACTGAAAAGGTTTATTTAAATGGAAAAAAATGTCATACGTGAGTGTCCAGCCTTTGGCCACGATACGAAGTAGATATTGATTTATTTTCAAGCGATGCACGTCCACGATCACTAGATAGTGATACGTGAATGAATTGTGCAATCTCTCTCACACGCATACATATCTCATTTCCTTGTGGGCATCGGAATCACACACGCGCACTTCATGTATTTCTCTCCCACCGTCAGGGTTAGAATTCATCTTTCTACCCCTTCCTAAAAGTCTCTCACACGGAAACACACACTCTCTCTCTGTCGAACATGCCCACCCCTTTAATTCCGCCCACCCACAGCCACTAATGTCTCAAAGTATAATAATGTCTCTCACACATATGCCTAAGGTTAACTCGAGTTAAGGAACCATATGAATACATACAATGGGATTCTAGCAGAGCACCTTTTGTTTTGAGATTTCGCTCTCTCTCTCTCACACACACACACCTGCTTGCATTTGCATGCACACCATTTTGTTTATCTTCATGATGCTTTAAGTATGCCTCACACAAATGCTATCTACCTACCCCTTAATATAGCTAGATATGTGTCACACAAACTCCTTCTCCCTACTAGCAAGATGCCCATGCGTTGCACGAAACATCAAGATGCATTTGTATGAGTAGTTTATCTTGTGGGAGAAAAGTATGAACGAGGGAATGCCTTATTTGCAAATGTCGAGTGGGGTGTGGGTATCTTTTGCAAAGTTACCACAGTTTCCTTCCTATCCGTCGGATATAAATCGGATGGCCTATATTGCAGGATGGCATGAACACCATCATCACCAACTTTGTTTTTTATAAGAGTAGAGATATGTAAGTGTCATTGCCCCCCCCCCCGACACCCACACACACACACTTCCCAACACCGAAGGAGTAGGGTGACACCTCGATCTTGATACTAATCTATCGACGGGCTTCTCTCTCAAACACACACACACACTACCCGACACCGAAGGAGTAGGGTGTCACCTCGATCTTGATAGTAATCTATCTACTCCTCTTTCAAACACACACACACACACACACACACACACTCGCTAGTTGTGCCTCTGTGCCTACCGCGCACACTCTCGATACGTTTTCTCTCCCCCAACCCCAACAATGAGAGCAGAAGGGTGAAAACTCGATCTGATTGTAATCTGTCAATTGGTTTCTCTCCCGAACATTATGTCTTTGTGCCTCACTCACTAGCCCCCTCGATATGTAGACTTCTCGCGCGCGCATAGTTGTAGTGACGATGACGTTGAACCCAGTGTGCCTTGTTTTTACCGGCCTCATGTGATAGTTTTAACCCTGTTTTCTGTTAATTAACAAGGAAACCTTTTATTTGTTACTACTAGTGAATCTGAAATCATTCGGGGCAGACATAAAATATATCACTTCAACCCAATTAAAAGAAACTAGCTAGATGCATGTGCATTGCACGGAACATCAAGATGCATTTGTATGAGTAGTATATCTTGTGAGTGAAAAGGATGAACGAGGGAAGGCCGTATTTGCAAATGTGGAGAGGGGTGTGGGTATATTTTTGCAAAATTGTCATAGTTTCCTTCCTATCCGTTAGATATAAATCCGACGGCCTATATTGCAGGATGGCACGCACACCATCATCACCAACTCTGTTTTTTACTCCCTCTGTTCCTAAATATTTGTCTTTTTAGAGATTTCAACAAGTGACTACATATGGAGCAAAATGAGTGAATCTAGTATCTAAAATATGTCTACATACACATCCGTATGTGGTAGTCCATTTGAAATCTGAAAAAGACAAATACTCCTTCCATTCCTAAATATAAGACCTTTTAGAGATTCCACTATAAACTACATACGGATGTATATATACATACTTTAGAGTGTAGATTCACTCATTTTGCTCTGTCTATAGTCTATAGTGGAATCCCTAAAAGGTCTTATATTTGGGAACGGAGGGAGTATTTAGGAATAGATGGAGTATAAGAGTAGACATGGAGATATATCTCCAGCATGGTCTACAACAAAAATGTGATGTACTCGTTAGTGCCGCATGCTCGCAATGCAATGACATGAGTTCGAATTCTGTCTTTAACTTTACATTTTTATATTATATATTACTTTTTAATATATACTTCTTTCGCTACTGTACTGATAGTGGAACCCACAGAGTACTTAGAATACAAGATTACGGATGGACTTGTTTCTTTTTAACTTTCTGTACGGAGTTGTAGCCACCCTGCAAGTCACGTGTACACTGTACACGCAATTAACTTTTTTATAGAGGGACAATCATACACGCAATTAACTCAGATGGATTGGATGTCACTCTATTATTTCCAGCATAAGAGCATCTCCAACGGCAGCCGTTAAATTTCCTCCCGCTTCCTTCCACGGAGGACGACATCAAACGCCAGTGGCATACATTTTCACAACTCTAACCAACCAGATGAAATTCGTGCAAACACGGACTGATTTCATATACGCATGAAGGATTTCGTATAAAAAAGGCGGATCTTTATATAAACATGATGGATTTCATTACATTTACATGAACTAAGCGGTGCCAATCTGGCTCTCTCGGTATAATTAATACTCCCTCCGTCCGGAAATACTTGTCCTAGAAATTGATGTATCTAGACTTATTTTAGTTATAGATACATACAATTTATCCATCCTTAGAACAAATATTTCCTGCCAGCTGGAGAGGGAGTACATAATCTAAATGGCCTCCCGCGGATCCCTTTGTCTTCCTCATGTCTGGTAGAAACTTGCGGGGTCGACGAAGGTCCTCGGAAGAGACGAAGCAGCAAAGAAACCACCTGAATGCGCAGTCGTCGCCTCGGCGGTGGACTTCATGGGACCCAGGTGGCGGTGGTCTCCCGTGTTCTACTTCTACTCGATGATGGCGGTGGACACAGAGAAGCTGGCCACCGACTCGTCGCTCTCCACGCACCCGGCTTTTGTCTCTGCCTGCATGGCGTTGCCGCAGGCACGGGAGGTGCGCCCACAAACACTGCTGGCGCGGTATGACGCGGCAGCGATGACGCCCGTATCGGTGTGCTCGCCACCGTGCCGGTGTGGTGCAACTCGCCACTCCTCATTGGGCTGAACTGGAGTGGCGAGTTGCTGAACCACGCGCCTGCTTGGGGCGGCAACTGGCTCCATTGCGCCAAGAGAGGTTGGTGAAACACCGAGCGGCCTCGCCTGTATCCGGAGGGCTCGGCGGGCCACCCAGCCGTGTAATATGCCGGAGAACGGCTCCTTGAAAGCCATCGGAAGAGTGGAGAAAATGGTGAAGGAGGAGATGGGGGAGTGGCGGAGGGGTGCGATTCTTGCCCGCTGTCTGTCTGGACTCGTGTAAATAGAGGGCGGATGGTAGGAGCTTGGCCGGCGTCTGGCCTCATTAAAACTGAGGGCGGACGGGAGGAGCTCGGCCGGTGTTGCGTTAATTCCGTCCCGCTCATGAACGGACATGTGGACGGAGTGGGTTTCTCGGTTTGCATGCGGGTTTAACGGAGGCAAGGAGGCGTGTTCAGCCGGGCATGCAGCGGGCGGCGGAGTACTACTCGATTTGATAGCGGGCAGTGCAGTTCCCGATGCGGCTTTAATGCAGATGAGGGAGGGAGTAGCGGTTCTGGAAATTTTGAATGGCCAATGCATCCTCCTTCAATTAATGCATGAGGGAAGTAATGGGAGGAGGACCGGGAAAAGAGGTTGCAAAATGTGAATGCAACGCAGTTTGCCCTCATATAAAGGCGCCCCTCCATTCCAATGCATCTACCACATCGTACACACCTAAGCATTTGCCTAAGAATGTACACCACGCGCAAAAGTCCTTGCTCCAGACCCATGGCGGCGATGCGCACGAGCGGCCATCGGCTGTGCCAGATGGTCCACGACGCCGGCCTGCGGCATGGCGCCGAGGATCGTCTCCAGAAGGTGTTGGTGACCGGCTGGTGGATGGTCGCCGTCGATGCCAACTACGACTCTCAGTTGGACTAGATGATCGTTGCCACCACCAACAAGTTCGCCGTCCTCAAGAAGGTCGTGGACGACATCGCCGTACTCCTCCAGCCTGCGCGCCCGGGCTCCTCATTGCCTTCCACCCTAATCGGCCTCCATGGCCGGAACCTCTTTCAAGCACTAGTGTCCCTGCGACTGCCCGCCGACGCCACGAAGAATGTCCACCTGGAGGTCGCACTCGCCGCGAGGCACCTTGCCCTGCAAGAATTCGTTGATCTACACATACACATGTACGAGCAAATCGTGTACATAGGTATCTACAAGGCCAGTGAGGACGCTACAATGTTGGCCTTCCTCAAGCGGCTAGAAGCCTTGAATGCCTTTGCTGAGAAGCACCTCGACCTCGCCACAAAAGCCGCCGCTCCTTAGCTGTCGGTCGATGGCCCAGTGCACTAAGTTGAGGAGGAGGAGGTCGTACGTTGATGGATGCATCTTTATTATTGCCTTCTGTAACCACCACTGCGATCGCATCATCATCGTGGCCTTAATTCTTGTTGTGCTATTGCATTCTCATTCCAGTCAATACCAACATGTGCGATCCCTTTGCTTAATTATATGCATCACTGTAACTAGTACTCCATCCGTCAATTTATAAGTTGTGCTTAACTTTTCCATCAACTTCATGCAACGCGCGGGCATCTTGCTAGAAACACTAGAACATGTCGGACCGCGTGTGACCGAACCGACGATGCGCCAACCTAGCTACTACGTACCCTTCTTATCTGGTGGAAATAGCCCCGCCCTAGCGTTTCCAATCATTATTTCTATCCATCGATCATGCCAAGGAGCAGAACCAAAATGTTACAATTTATACATGTTTCACTAGTCCTACTCCTATAAAAGACTCAGTTGGTGATGGTGGTGTGTCTGCCATCCGTCGTTTATGACCATTAGATCTGCATCTAACGGCTGTGAGGTAAGTTGTGGCATGTTTGCAACAATAGCCCACTTCTCTGCTCAAATTTGCAGAAAACCCCTTATTATCTTGAACACAACCACATCCCTCCCGCACCTCATCAAAACAGCCTGAGAAATAAATTTTGAGTGAAAAGTACTCCCTCTGTCAGCGTTCTGGGGACGGGGATCCCCAGACTTTCCTGCCTGCGGCCCACGACGTGGCTTTGCTAGCAGGCATGTATGACCCATCTTCATCAACAAGGAATGAAGACCCCCGCAAGGGGCCAAGCCTTGCGAGGCGGACGATGCAAGACCTCCTCAGGAGCGGCCTCACCAGGCTGGCTCGTGAGGGGCGGAGAGTCCAAGGTCAGGCAAACCTCGCAAGGTTCTCGTGACGTGAGCCATGACGATCGAGACCAGACGAGCGCCAGGCAGGCGCCAGCGCGCGTAGCGTCCTTGTTTCCTATTTGGTGCGAAGGGGGCAAGCGCAAGCGCAGAGTACCGAGGCATCAAGCAAAGGTTTCGATATTGGTGCAACGAGACCAAGACCAGAAGGACGGCAAGACGGAGGTCACCGTAGAGCCTAAGACGGCGTCACCGCCAGAGCCTTTGGCAGGCGAAGACTACTTTTGTCAGGATAAGCTGCACTTGTTGTCCCGTTTTAAATTGGTCGTTGTTAGCTCCCTTCCCGCTCAATATTTGGGGAGAGGAACAGGGCATCTATAAATAGGGCTAGCCACCACCCTAGAAGGGGATCATCCTTGGACCGGATCCTCACACACACAAGTTCACCAAGCACAAGAACACCTCAATCTCAGGAGGCTGCTCTTGCCCTTTGTACTGTTCATCCTCAACCCAAGAGGCAGTCCACCACCACCACACTGGAGTAGGGTATTACACCACAACGATGGCCCGAACCAGTATAAATCTTGTGTCCTTTGTGTTGCTAGTTTGTCGAGTTAGTTCGTAAGATCTTAGCTAAGTTAGGACGTGGATCGGCAGGGGGGAAATCTTCGCGTGCACCCCAGTGTTCAAAACTTAAGGGTTTTGTCGAAACCCGTGATCCCACATTTGGCGCGCCAGGTAGGGGTGCGCCGGAGTCTTCCTTCCATCGACTCGCGCTCCACCATCTCCACGCCCGCTCCCCATGGCGGGTGGCCCTCCAGCTGGACCTACCAGTGCCCACGGCGGCGCTCGAGGGCTCCGAGCCATTGCCCCCGCCTTGCAGCAGGTGAAGTGGTCACCCAAATTCAAGCAGGAGATGCTGCCGCGCTACGACGGCCCGGTGGACTTGTCGGCTTTCCTGCTAGTGTATGAGGAGGCCGTCCTGGAAGCCGGGGTGATGACAAGATCATGGCCAACTGGTTCCCCATTGCCCTTGTAGGCGCGTCGTGCGTCTGGCTCCTCCATTTGCCGAAGTCTTCCGTCGCCACCTCGGAGGAGCTGCGCAGCCTCTTCATCACTCGCTTCGGGGAACCGGCAGCCCCCATCGTCGCAGCCCTTGTCGGCAGTTCACAAGCACCACCCTCAGATTGGCATGTCAAGCCGTACTTTCGCCAGATCGGCGCCGCTTCCAAGCGCCCGGGGGCTCCGCCCGGCTGGGCAGCGCCTGAGGCCAACCTCACCTTCGACTCGGAGCATCATCCCGTCTCCACCGTCGGCTCGGGTGCGGTCCCAATGCTGTGCGCACCCACCATCTGCCACATATCCATCACCAAGACGCTCGTCGACGGCGGCGCCGCCCTCAATGTGCTCTCCATCGAGGCCTTCAGCCTCCTTCACGTACCATTCGAACGGCTCCGCCCCAGCAAGCCCTTCTCGGGGGTTGGCGGAGGCCCCGCCCGCTCCCTGGGGCAGATCCGCCTCCCCGTGACCTTCGGCACGCGCGACAACTACCGCACCAAGCTCATCGACTTCGACATCGCCTGCATTGGCCTCCCGTACAACACCATCCTTGGGTACCTAGCCCTGGTCCAGTTCATGGCACCAACCCATCCCGCTTACAATCTCATGAAGATGTCAGGGAGCCAGGGTTTCCTCACCATCAAGGGGGACGCAAAGGAGGCCCTGGCGGCGCTCAAGCTTGCCCTCAAGGCCGCTGCGACAACACGACCCGCCGACGCGGATACCTCCAAGGCCAAGGGAGCCGCACCAACCAAGAAGAAGTAGTTCTTCACTCAGGACAAGGTAGAAACAAATCAAGTGTTGGTCGAGTAGGACGGCTCCTCAGGGGCAACCTTTAACATAGGCGCCAACCTTGAGCCTGGTCAGGAGGAGGCGCTAGTGGAGTTCTTGCATGAAAAAAAGGGACCTTTACCATAGATGCAACCTTTACCATAGACGGAAACCTCATCAGCACACCTACCCTCGTCGAGCACCCGGTATACTTCTTCAGCACGGTGTTATGGGACGTAAGAGCGCGGTAGCCCATGCCTCAGAAGCTCCTACTCACGCTCCTAGTGGCCTCGCGAAAGCTGCGGCACTACTTCCAGGGACACCCCATCAAGGTCGTCTCAACTTACCCATTGGAGAGAGTGCTCAGGAGCCCAAACTCTGCCGGAAGAGTCACTCAATGGAACATCGAGTTGCAAGTATTCCAGTTGGAGTTCAGTACAACCAAGGTCATCAAGGGATCTGCGCTCGTTGATTTCGTGGCAGAATGGACAGACGCCCCGGCGCTTGAAGAAGGCGAAGACCGGTCCCTCTCGCCGGGAAGCGAGGCGCCTGACGGCTTGGTCATGTATTTTGATGGTGCCTTTGCGCATTAGGGAGTGGGGGCTGGAGCAGTACTCATCTTGCCCACTCAGGACAAGCTCTACTACGCCGTGTAGCTCTGCTTCCAGCGGGGCGAGAAGGTCTCCAACAACATTGCAGAATACGAAGGCCTCATAGCCGGCCTGAAGGCTGCGGCGGAGCTGGGGGTGAAGCGTCTCATTATCAGGGACGACTCACAGCTCCTCGTCAACTTCTCCAACAAGGTATACGAGCCGAAGGACGAGCACATGGAAGCATATCTCGCGGAGGTGCACAAGATGGAGAAGCAATTTCTGGGCCTGGAGTTGCAGCACATGCCCCGTGGCACCAACAAGGAAGCTGACGACATCGCCAGAAGAGCATCCAAGCAACAGCCCCGGGAGCCTGGCGTCTGATGACCCACAAGTATAGGGGATCTGTCGTAGTCCTTTCAATAAGTAAGAGTGTCGAACCCAACGAGGAGCAGAAGGAAATGATAAGCGGTTTTCAGCAAGGTATTCTCTGCAAGTACTGAAATAAGTTGTAATAGATAGTTTTGTGATAAGATAATTTGTAACGAGCAACAAGTAACAAAAGTAAATAAAGAGCAGCAAGGTGTCCCAATCCTTTTTTTAGCAAAGGACAAGCCAGGACAACTCTTATATAAGAAAAGGCGCTCCCGAGGACACATGGGAATATCGTCAAGCTAGTTTTCATCACGTTCATATGATTCGCGTTCGGTACTTTGATAATTTGACATGTGGGTGGACCGGTGCTTGGGTGTTGTTCTTACTTGAACAAGCATCCCACTTATGATTAACCTCTATTGCAAGCATCCGCAACTACAACAAAAGTATTAAGGTAAACCTAACCATAGCATGAAACATATGGATCCAAATCAGCCCCTTACGAAGCAACGCATAAACTAGGGTTTAAGCTTCTGTCACTCTAGCAACCCATCATCTACTTATTACTTCCCAATGCCTTCCTCTAGGCCCAAATAATGGTGAAGTGTTATGTAGTCGACGTTCACATAACACCACTAGAGGCTAGACAACATACATCTCATCAAAATATCGAACGAATACCAAATTCACATGACTACTAATAGCAAGACTTCTCCCTTGTCCTCAGGAACAAACGTAACTACTCACAAAGCATATTCATGTTCATAATCAGAGGGGTAATAATATGCATAAAGGATCTGAACATATGATCTTCCACCAATTAAACCAACTAGCATCAACTACAAGGAGTAATTAACACTACTAGCAACCTACTAGCACCAATCCCGGACTTGGAGACAAGAATTGGATACAAGAGATGAACTAGGGTTTTGAGATGAGATGGTGCTGATGAAGATGTTGATGGAGATTGCCCTCTCCCGATGAGAGGAGCGTTGGTGATGACGATGGCGATGATTTCCCCCTCCGGGAGGGAAGTTTCCCCGGCAGAACAGCTCTGCCGGAGCTCTAGATTGGTTCCGCCAAGGTTCCGCCTCGTGGCGGCGGAGTTTCGTCCCGAAAGGTTGCTTCTGTTTTTTTCTCGACGAAAGACTTCATATAGCAGAAGATGGTCATCGGAGAGCCACCAGGGGGCCCACGAGGTAGGGGCGCGCCCTAGGGGGGGCGCCCCCACCCTCGTGGACAGGGTGTGGGCCCCCTGGTCTTCATCTTTGGCGAGGATTTTTCATTATTTATTATAAGGTATTCCGTGGAGTTTCAGGACTTTTGGAGTTGTGCAGAATAGGTCTCTAATATCTGCTCCTTTTCCAGCCAAGAATTCCAGCTGCCGGCATTCTCCCTCCTTATGTAAACCTTGTAAAATAAGAGAGAATAGCCATAAGTATTGTGACATAATGTGAAATAACAGCCCATAATGCAATAAATATCAATATAAAAGCATGATGCAAAATGGACGTATCAACTCCCCCAAGCTTAGACCTCGCTTGTCCTCAAGCGAAAGCCGATAACAATAAATATGTCCCCATGTTTAGAGGTAGAGGCGTCGATAAAAATAAAATACGGACATGAAGGCATCATGATTATTCTCATAACAGCAACATATATAGATATTGTCATATGATTACTTATGTTCAAGTGATGATCTATTCACAATGCAAAAGTATGAATCAGAAACCTTATTGAGAACCAACAAACTATAACCTCAGTCATTGAAGCAATTGCAATTTATCATAACATCAGAAAGAGTCTATGTCAGAGCTAAAAAGCAAGTCCACATACTCAACTATCATCTAGTCCTTCATAATTGCTAACACTCACGCAATACTTGTGGTTACGGAGTTTTAATCGGACACAGAGAAAGATAGGGGCTTATAGTTTCGCCCCACAACCTTTTACCTCGAGGGTAATGTCAACAATAATAACTCATGCCCCCTACATCCAATTAGATATATTATCAGGTTCTTTCCAACATGCTGGGCTTGCCAAAGGATAAAATGAAAAAGGAAAGGTGAAGATCACCATGACTCTTGCATAAGGTAGAAGATAATAATAAAAGATAGGCCCTTCGCAGAGGGAAGCAGAGGTTGCCATGCGCTTTTATGGTTGGATGCACAAAATCTTAATGCGAAAGAACGTCACTTTATATTGCCCCTTGTGATATGAACCTTTATTATGCAGTCCGTCGCTTTTATTACTTCCACATCACAAGATCGTATAAAGCTTATTTCTCCCACACTAATCATACATATTTAGAGCAATTTTTATTGCTTTGCACCGATGACAACTTACTTGAAGGATCTTACTCAATCCATAGGTAGATATGGTGGACTCTCATGGCAAAACTGGTTTAAGGGTATTTGGAAGCACAAGTAGTATCTCTACTTGGTGCTGAGAATTTGGCTAGCATGAGGGGGAAAGGCAAGCTCAACATGTTGGATGATCCATGACAACATACTTTATCTCAGATATAAGAAAACATAACCCATTACGTTGTCTTCCTTGTCCAACATCAACTCTTTAGCATGTCATATTTTGATGAGTGCTCCCAATCATAAAAGATGTCAATAATAGTATATTTATATGTGAAACCTCTCTTTCCTTATTACTTCCTATTAATTGCAACGATGACCAAAGCTATGTCTGCCAACTCCCAACAACTTTTAATCATCACACTCTTTCTATGTGAAGTCATTACTATCAATAAGATCAATATGAACTTTTGTTTCTTCTTATTCTTTTTCTCTTTTCTTTTATTCACCCAAGATCATAGCAAGAAAATCAAGCCCTTGACTCAACACTAATCTTTATTATATAGCTCACGGACTCGATTACATAGAGAGATCATAAGGCAAAACTCAAAACTAGATCATGCCATAAACTTTATTCTACTAGATCAAAATACTACTAATAGGATCGAACTAAGGAAAACGGTAAAGATAGGAGTTGTGATTGTGATACGATACCGGGGCACCTCCCCCAAGCTTGGTAGTTGCCAAGGGGAGTGCCCATACCCATGTGATTATATCTCCTTGGTTGGTGAAGAAGGTGGAGGTGTTGTTGATTATGCGGGCTTGTCATCCATCTTCCAAGGCATAGGTTCACCATCATAGAAGGATGATGGAGTCTCCGGAATCCTCGAATCTGCAGCCAAACTCATTCTTTTGAATCTATATTCATACTCACAGTTTTGGTTTTGCAGGTCATAGATTTGGGCTTGGAGGTGCTCGATCTTCTCATGTAGCTTGAAGATGGCCTCCTCGGTGTTCTTGGCATCCGGCTTGTAGTTGTTAGTGAACTCCGTGAGCATCGTGTGGCTAGCGTTGATTCCACGCTCCACCATCCCCTGGCACTTGAAAACTTGTTGCTCCATTGCTTCGAGCCTCGTCTCCACGCTTTCCGGTTCCCTTTGGTCCCTCAGCATCGCGGATGTGCAGCAACCCATCACGCATCTCAATGGTTTGAGGGTGTCGCAGCACCTCCGCGAGGTAAGGGTTGATGACCTTCTCGAAGAACTTGTGCTTGGAAGCACTTGGGGGCGTCATGATAATCTAGATCTTTCAGAAAGATAGCTCGAAACAAGAACAAAGAATATTTGTGTGATACGGGAGTCAAAACCTTCGGGAGAATATATAGTGAATTTTTACCGACCAAAATACGTATCGTGCAAGAAAACGGAGTCCGGAAGGCACACGAGGTGCTCACGAGGTAGGGGGCGCGCCCAGGGGGTAGGGCGCGCCCTCCACCCTCGTGGGCCTCGTGTCCTTCCCGGACTGCTACTTAATTTTCTATTTTTCTAAATATTCCAAAACGGAGAAATATTGCCTTAAAAATTGTTTTGGAGTCGGTTTACTTACCGTACCACATACCTATTCCTTTTCAGAGTCTGAAGCGTTCTGGAAAGTGTCCCTTATGTATTCCTCCGGGGTTATGGTTTCAATAATATTGGTTTCAACATTTATGGGATTACCTGAGATATAATGTTTAATTCTCTGACCGTTTACCACCTTCGGATTTGTGCCTTCGAAGTTGTTGATTTTTATGGCACCGGAACGATAGACCTCCTCGATAACATAGGGGCCTTCCCATTTAGAGAGAAGTTTTCCTGCAAAAAATCTTAAACGAGAGTTGTATAGCAATACATAATCACCTACATTAAACTCACGCTTTTGTATCCTTTTGTCATGCCATCTTTTAACCTTTTCTTTAAACAACTTGGCATTTTCATAAGCTTGGGTTCTCCATTCATCAAGTGAGCTAATATCAAATAACCTCTTTTCACCGGCAAGTTTGAAATCATAGTTGAGCTCTTTAATAGCCCAATATGCCTTATGTTCTAGTTCGAGAGGTAAGTGACATGCTTTTCCATATACCATTTTATACGGAGACATACCCATAGGATTTTTATATGCAGTTCTATAGGCCCATAATGCATCATCAAGTTTCTTGGACCAATTCTTTCTAGACCTATTGACAGTCTTTTGCAAAATTAATTTGAGTTCTCTATTACTCAATTCTACTTGACCACTAGACTGTGGGTGATACGGAGATGCAATTCTATGATTGACGTCATATTTAGCAAGCATTTTACGGAAAGCACCATGAATAAAATGTGAACCACCATCAGTCATTAAATATCTAGGGACTCCAAACCTCGGAAAAATAACTTCTTTAAGCATTTTAATAGAAGTGTTATGATCAGCACTACTAGTTGGAATAGCTTCTACCCACTTAGTAACGTAATCAACAGCAACTAAAATATGTGTATATCCATTAGAGGCAGGAAAAGGTCCCATATAATCAAAGCCCCAAACATCAAACGGTTCAATAACAAGTGAATAATTCATAGGCATTTCTTGACGTCTACTAATATTACCAATTCTTTGACATTCATCACAAGATAGGACAAACTTACGGGCATCCTTGAAGAGAGTAGGCCAATAAAAACCGGATTGCAATACCTTATGTGCAGTTCTATCTCCCGCGTGGTGTCCTCCATAAGTTTCGGAGTGGCACTTGCGTAGGATCTGTTCCTGTTCATGCTCAGGTACACAACGTCTAATAACACCATCTACTCCTTCTTTATAAAGATGTGGGTCATCCCAAAAGTAATGTCTCAAATCATAGAAGAACTTTTTCTTTTGTTGGTATGTGAAGCTAGGTGGTATAAATTTAGCAACTATGTAATTAGCATAATCAGCATACCAAGGGGTACTACGAGAAGTACTTATGACATTTAATTGTTCATCAGGAAAGCTATCATCAATAGGTAGTGGGTCATCAAGAACATTCTCTAACCTAGATAAGTTGTCTGCAACGGGGTTCTCAGCTCCTTTTCTATCAACAATATGCAAATCAAATTCTTGTAGCAAGAGAACCCATCTAATAAGTCTAGGTTTAGCATCTTTCTTCTCCATAAGATATTTAATAGCAGCATGATCAGTGTGGATAGTTACTTTAGAATCAACAATATAAGGTCTGAACTTATCACAAGCAAATACAACTGCTAAAAGTTCTTTTTCAGTAGTAGCATAATTTCTTTGAGCATTGTCTAGAGTCTTACTAGCATAATGGATAACATTTAATTTCTTATCAACTCTTTGCCCTAGAACAGCACCTACAGCATAATCGCTAGCATCACACATAATTTCAAAGGGTAAATTCCAATCAGGTGGCTGAACAATAGGTGCAGAGACTAATGCTTTCTTAAGTATTTCAAATGCTTCTACACAATCATCATCAAAGACAAATGGTATATCTTTTTGTAATAAATTAGTCAGAGGCCGAGAAATTTTTGAGAAGTCCTTAATGAACCTCCTATAAAATCCGGCGTGACCAAGGAAACTTCTTATACCTTTGATGTCCTTGGGACATGGCATCTTTTCAATAGCATCAACCTTGGCTTTATCAACTTCAATACCTCTTTCAGAAACTTTATGCCCCAAGACAATACCCTCATTAACCATAAAGTGGCACTTTTCCCAATTCAAGACAAGATTAGTTTCTTCACATCTCTGCAAAACTCGATCAAGATTGCTCAAGCAATCATCAAAAGAAGATCCATAGACGGAAAAGTCGTCCATGAAAACCTCACAAATCTTTTCACAAAAGTCAGAGAATATAGCCATCATGCATCTTTGAAAGGTAGCAGGTGCATTACATAAACCAAAAGGCATACGTCTATAAGCAAAAGTACCAAAAGGGCATGTAAAAGTAGTCTTTGATTGATCTTTAGCCGACACAGGTATTTGAGAGAAACCAGAATAACCATCTAGAAAGCAGTAATGTGTATGTTTGCATAATCTTTCTAGCATTTGATCGATAAAAGGTAAGGGGTAATGATCTTTCTTAGTAGCCTTATTTAATTTGCGGAAATCAATTACCATCCTATAACCTGTAATAATTCTTTGTGGAATCAATTCATCTTTATCATTAGGAACAACAGTAATACCTCCCTTCTTAGGGACACAATGAACAGGACTTACCCACTGACTATCAGCAACGGGATAAATTATACCTGCCTCCAGAAGCTTTAGTATTTCTTTTCTTACCACTTCTTTCATTTTAGGATTCAGACGTCGTTGAGGATCACGAACTGGTTTGGCATCTGCTTCCAAATTTATTTTATGTTGACATAGAGTGGGACTAATGCCCTTAAGATCATCAAGAGTATATCCAATAGCAGCACGGTGCTTCTTCAGAGTTTTCAATAATCTTTCTTCTTCATGCTCTGAAAGGTTAGCACTAATAATAACAGGATATATCTTCTTTTCATCAAGATAAGCATATTTAAGATTATCAGGCAACGGTTTAAGCTCAAACACGGGATCACCCTTAGGTGGAGGGGGATCCCCTAGGATTTCAACAGGCAAATTGTGTTTCAGAATAGGTTCCTGTTTAAAGAATACTTCATCTATTTCCCTTCTTTCATTCATAAACATATCATTCTCATGGTCTAGCAAATATTGTTCTAAAGGATCACTAGGAGGTACGGCAATAGAAGCAAGACCAATAATTTCATCCTTACTAGGCAATTCTTCTTCACGGTGTTGTTTACTAAATTTAGAGAAATTAAACTCATGAGTCATATCATCTAAGCCGACAGTAACAACATCCCTTGTGCAATCTATGGTAGCATTAACAGTATTTAAGAAGGGTCTACCAAATATAATGGGACAAAAGCTATCTTGTGGGGAACCAAGAACAAGAAAATCAGCAGGATATTTAGTTTTCCCACACAAGACTTCAACATCTCTAACAATTCCCATTGGTGAAATAGTATCTCTATTAGCAAGTTTAATAGTAACATCAATTTCTTCTAACTCAACAGGTGCAATGTCATGCATAATTTCTTTGTATAAGTCAATAGGTATTGCACTAGCACTAGCACCCATATCACATAAGCCATGATAACAATGATCTCCTATTTTAACAGAAATAACAGGCATGCCTACCACAGGTCTAGGTTTATCTGTATCACGGGGTTTAGCAATTCTAGCAGTTTCATTACAGAAGTAAATAACATGCCCATCTATATTATCAGACAAGAGATCTTTAACAATAGCAATATTAGGTTCAACTTTAACTTGCTCAGGAGGTGTATATGTTTTAATATTGCTTTTACGAACCACAGTTGAAGCTTTAGCATGATCCTTTATCCTAACAGGGAAAGGTGGTTTCTCAACATAACAAGTAGGAACAATAGGATCATTATAAGTGACAGTCTTTTCTTCAACTTTAATAGGTGCAGCTACTTTTACTTCTATGGGAGGATGATATTTAAACCACTTCTCCTTAGGGAGATCAACATAAGTAGCAAAAGATTCACAGAAAGAAGCTACTATCTCAGAATCAAGTCCATATTTAGTGCTAAACTTACGGAAAATATCGGTATCCATAAAAGATTTAACACAATCAAACTTAGGTGTCATACCTGACTCCTTACCTTTGTCGAGATCCCAATCTTCAGAGTTGCGTTTAATTCTATCCAATAAATCCCATCTAAATCCAATAGTCTTCATCATAAAAGAGCCAGCACAAGAAGTATCGAGCATGGTGCGATTATTTTCAGAAAGCCGAGCATAAATTTTTTGAAGAATTGTTTCTCTTGGGAGCTCATGATTGGGGCATGAATATAACATTGATTTAAGCCTCCCCCAAGCTTGAGCGATGCTTTCTCCTTCGCGAGGCCAAAAATTATATATATAATTGCGGTCACGATGAACAAGATGCATAGGGTAATACTTTTGATGAAATTCCAATTTCAATCTTCTATAGTTCCATGATCTCGTATCATCACATAGCCTATACCATGTCAATGCGTCTCCCTTCAAAGATAAAGGGAAGACCTTCTTCTTAGCAACATCATCGGGTATACCTGCAAGCTTAAATAATCCACAAACTTCATCCACATATATTAGGTGTTCATCAGGATGCTTTGTTCCATCTCCTGTAAAAGGATTAGCTAGCAGTTTTTCTATCATACCCGAAGGATACTCATAAGGAATTTCATTTTCAATAGGTTCAGTAGGTTGAGGAGCAACTCTTTGCTCTACTGGTCGGGGTGAAGATACCCCGAACAAGCCCCTCAGAGGATTACTTTCCATAGTAACAAGTGACAGTAAATTTCAGCACACTATATAAATTTTTCCTTACCAAATTCCACCTACCAAAGGCGCTTCACTCCCCGGCAACGGCGCCAGAAAAGAGTCTTGATGACCCACAAGTATAGGGGATCTATCGTAGTCCTTTCGATAAGTAAGAGTGTCGAACCCAACGAGGAGCAGAAGGAAATGATAAGCGGTTTTCAGCAAGGTATTCTCTGCAAGTACTGAAATAAGTGGTAACAGATAGTTTTGTGATAAGATAATTTGTAACGAGCAACAAGTAACAAAAGTAAATAAAGTGCAGCAAGGTGGCCCAATCCTTTTTGTAGCAAAGGACAAGCCTGGACAAACTCTTATATAAGGAAAAGCGCTCCCGAGGACACATGGGAATATCGTCAAGCTAGTTTTCATCACGTTCATATGATTCGCGTTCGGTACTTTGATAATTTGACATGTGGGTGGACCGGTGCTTGGGTGTTGTTCTTACTTGAACAAGCATCCCACTTATGATTAACCTCTATTGCAAGCATCCGCAACTACAACAAAAGTATTAAGGTAAACCTAACCATAGCATGAAACATATGGATCCAAATCAGCCCCTTACGAAGCAACGCATAAACTAGGGTTTAAGCTTCTGTCACTCTAGCAACCCATCATCTACTTATTACTTCCCAATGCCTTCCTCTAGGCCCAAATAATGGTGAAGTGTTATGTAGTCGACGTTCACATAACACCACTAGAGGCTAGACAACATACATCTCATCAAAATATCGAACGAATACCAAATTCACATGACTACTAATAGCAAGACTTCTCCCTTGTCCTCAGGAACAAACGTAACTACTCACAAAGCATATTCATGTTCATAATCAGAGGGGTAATAATATGCATAAAGGATCTGAACATATGATCTTCCACCAATTAAACCAACTAGCATCAACTACAAGGAGTAATTAACACTACTAGCAACCTACTAGCACCAATCCCGGACTTGGAGACAAGAATTGGATACAAGAGATGAACTAGGGTTTTGAGATGAAATGGTGCTGATGAAGATGTTGATGGAGATTGCCCTCTCTCGATGAGAGGAGCATTGGTGATGACGATGTCAATGATTTCCCCCTTTGGGAGAGAAGTTTCCCCGGCAGAACAGCTCTGCCGGAGCCCTAGATTGGTTCCGCCAAGGTTCTGCCTCATGGCGGCGGAGTTTCGTCCCGAAAGGTTGCTTCTGGTTTTTTTCTCGACGGAAGACTTCATATAGCAGAAGATGGTCATCGGAGAGCCACCAGGGGGCCGACGAGGTAGGGGGCGCGCCCTAGGGGGGCTCCCCCACCCTCGTGGACAGGGTGTGGGCCCCCTGGTCTTCATCTTTGGCGAGGATTTTTCATTATTTATTATAAGGTATTCCGTGGAGTTTTAGGACTTTTGGAGTTGTGCAGAATAGGTCTCAAATATTTCCTCCTTTTCCAGCCCAGAATTCCAGCTGTCGGCATTCTACCTCCTTATGTAAACCTTAGAAAATAAGAGAGAATAGCCATAGGTATTGTGACATAATGTGAAATAACAGCCCATAATGCAATAAATATCGATATAAAAGCATGATGCAAAATGGACGTATCAGCGTCTTCGAGGAGCGGCTCTTCAAGCCATCAGCAACGCCACCGCTTTCAAGAACAACTCAGCCTCGGGAGGAACTCCCGCAGCCGCTGCCACAGGATCCCTAGCTTGTGGCCCGGCCTCAGGAGAGCGCCTACTCCTGGCGCTCGAGCCCCAGGAGGGATGCTGGACCAAGGAATTCAAGGAATACCTAATGCAAGGGGCGTTGCCGGAGAAGGAGGAGGACGCAGAGCGCGTGGCCCGTTAGGCCACAACATAATGCATCCAGGACGGTGAGTTATACAGGAAGCGACAAAATGACATTTCACTATGTTGTATCTCCAGGGAACAGAGGAAAGAGCTGATAGCTGACATACACGGCGGGGACAGTGGGCACCACTCGTCGTCGCGAACCCTTTTCGGCAAGGCATTCCGGAGCGGATTCTACTGGCCTACGGCGGTCAACGACGTGGCGGAGCTGGTGATGTCCTTTGAGGCCTGCCAATTCCATGCCAAGCATATCCGTGAGCCAACTCAGGGCCTCCAGACCATTCCACTCTCGTGGCCGTTCGCGGTCTGGGGGCTGGATATTCTAGGCCCGTTCCCTCGGGTGCCTGGGGGCTATCGATACCTCTACGTCGCCATTGACAAGTTCACTAAGTGGACGGAGGTTGAAGCCGTCCGCGCCATCCCAGCTGGCTCTGCAGTCAAGCTCATCAAGGGCCTCATGAGCCGTTTTGGGGTCCCCAACCGCATCATCACCGATAATGGCTCGCAATTCACTAGTAATCTCTTCAAGTCATATTGTGCTAACCTTGGAACGCAGATCTGCTACGCTTCGGTAGCACACCCCTGGAGCAATGGCCAGGCCGAACGTGCCAATGCGGAAGTCCTAAGGGGCCTCAAGACCAGGACTTTCAAGAAGAAGCTCGAAGCCTGTGGCAGGGGCTGGCACGACGAGCTCCAGTCTGTGTTGTGGTCGATACGCACCACCACCACCAAGCCAACGGGAGAAACCCCGTTGTTCCTGATCTACAGAGCAGAAGCAGTCCTCCCTCATGAGGTCAAGCATCGCTCCGCACAGGTCCTGGCGTTTGATGAGACGTAGCAGGACGCCACGCGGGGGATGGACCTCGTGCTGGGGGAGGAACATCGCCGCGAGGCTACACTACGGGCGGCAAGATACCAGCAGGCTCTGCGGTGGTACCACTGTCGCAGCATCTGCTCTAGGACTCTTGAGGTGGGTGACCTCGTCCTAAGGCGGGTTCTCTCCAGGGAGGGGCTGCATAAGCTCTCACCCATGTGGGAGGGCCCGTTCAAGGTCGTCCATGTCTCCAGGCCTGGCGCCGCGCACCTGGAGACGCAGGACGGGGTACCCATCCAGAACGCCTGGAACATCTAACTCCTCTGGAAGTTCTACCCATGAAGAAAGGCCCAGTGCATGTGAAGAAGGCTCAGTGCCTGTGAAGAAAGGCCCAGTGCCTGTGAAGAAGGCCAAGTGCCTATGAAGAAAGGCCCAATGCCTGTGAAGCAAGGCCCGGTGCCTATGAAGAAAGGCCCAGTGCCTGTGAAGCAAGGCCCCGTGCCTGTGAAGAATCGCCGCCCGTTACACTCTCATGTAATAATGAGTGGGGCTGTACACGCCCCGGAGCCTCAGGAGAGCCGCCCTTTGGCCTCAGGGGCTTCCTCCCATGCCGAGTGGCAGCACTTAGCTCTATGCTGGTGAGAAGACGTCGAAGACTAGACTAGGTGCCGGACGCGGCTTTTCATTTGCTTTACAAAGTTGGCTCACCCCTCTTTTAATTGAAATTTGCTTTCTGGTGTGTCTTGCTGGTCCCGTTTTATCGCTTCCTGCCTTTGTTTCTGCTTTCACCTCCTTGGTCGAGCTGTACTCTCCCTCATGTCCCTCGCGAGGGGGCTGAACAGGTACCTTCGTGAGCTTCCTCCTTCTATATTTTTGCGAGGCACCCTCGTCCGAGCCCACAAGCTGGTGCACCTCTCCTAGTCCGTGCCCCACGGGTATCGCGATGCGAAGCGACGAGTCAAAGCCAGCGGGGCCTATGACCAAGCCCCGGGTGAGCGACAGACCTCTTGATGATTTTTTTGCAGTTCCTAAGCGCATATCAGGTCAAGGGGGCCTCGACGGGTACTAGGAAGTAAGCGCCTCGTGAGGAGGAGGCCACTCAAAACAAGTTGAGCTAAGTTATCCCTACATAAAATGACGATGTTGCGACACAGCACAGGAACGACAAACATAACATAACGATTGAGATCATAGTTCGATACACGCCCCTCCGGGGGACCCATTCTGGTTTCTTTCTGATGCAGGAAGGAAAAGAATAACTAAATAGAAGTGGCGCCTACAACGGTCCACGAGGGTAGGCCCTAGCGCCCTCCTGAGCTCAGCCGGACCCCTCCTTACGCTTCACGGAGGCGCGGCAATGTGACGACCCGCCACCGTCTTCAAAGCGGGCATGGCGGCGTGGCGGCTGGTCGTAGCCGCCACTACTGGAGCTGTCGCTGGGGGAAGAGCTGCCATAGCCGGACGAGACGCGGTCGGCACCAAGGGCGGGTTCGCCCTCATCCTCGTCGCGGCCGTCGCCAAGGCCGAGCACCTCCTCACCGCCGTTCAATTTGGGGCAGCACCCGACGTGGCGACCATCTTCCCCAAACACCCTCACATAGAGGGTCACGTCGCCGTCGTACTTGAAGTGAAGGGTGCACCGCCTGCCCAAGCCACGCGCGCGGGCAAACGTCTGCCAACCGCGGGCCAGAGCTACATTGCCTGCAACGGAGACCTCGACCGCGACACAGGAAGCCCTGCTGCACCAGCCGTCTGCCTGCAGCCAAAGCCCGCTTGGACCTGACGCTGGCAGCTCGTCGGCGAAGAAGCATGGGAGGCGAAGCCAGTTGTCAGCCGGATTCTCCGACCAGACGACAAACTTCGGCAGCATCTCCGCCGAGTGGAAGCGTGGGTGGGGAGGCCGCGCGACCATGACACGTCTACCTTCATCAACGGGACCGAGACAATCGGAGGCGGGGGTTGCGGTGTGCTTGCGGGGACGGCCGCGTCCACGCTTTGGCACCGAAGAACCGGTCCCCTCGCGAGGGGCCTTCCCCTTCTCCGCGAAAGTGAACCTCCTTGACAGCGCCATTGGTAGCGGGAGAGGAGCAAGGAAGGAGAAGAAGCGGAAGAGGCAGAGGAGGGATGGGTGACGGGGGCTGCGCCCCCCCCCCCATTTATACCAGGAGAAGGCCAACCAGCACCCCCCACGATCGCAGGAAATGATGGTTTTCCTTGCATGTCACAGGGACTTGTCAAGTCGGGTAGTTGCCGAGGCAGTGTGGGGAAGTGGAGATGCCCACGTCCAATCAACCGCCATGTGTCAACCAAGGCCGCAGGCTATTGGCGCCCGGGGCGCTCTGCGTTTAACCCTTGGCTTCGCCTTGAAGCCAAGCCCGAGCGCACCTTGGTCCCGGGGGCTACTGTCGGCGTTCTGGGGAGGAGGGTCCCCAGACTTGCCTACCTGCGGCCCACAATGTGGCTTTGCTAGAAGGCATGTACGGCCCATCTTCATCAACAAGTAATCAAGACCCTTGCGAGGGGCCAAGCCTCGCGAGGCGGACGAGGCAAGACCTCCTCAGGAGCGGCCTCACCAGGCTGGCTCGTGAGGGGCGGAGAGTTCAAGGTCACACAAACCTCGTGAGGTTCTCGTGACGTGAGCTATGACAATGGAGACTAGGCGGGCGCCAGCGCGCGCAGCGTCCTTGTTTCCTCTTTGGTGCTAAGGGGCAAGTGCAGGCGTGGAGTATCGAGGCATCAAATAAAGGTCTCCATATTGGTGCAATGGGACCAAAACCAGAAGTACGGCAAGACGGAGGTCGCTATGGAGCCCAAGACAGTGTCACCACCAGAGCTTTTGGCAGGAGAAGACTGCTTTTGTCAGGATAAGTTGTACTAGTTGTCCCCTTTCAAATTGGACGTTGTGGGCTCCCTTCCCTCTCAATATTTGGGGAGAGGACCAGGGCCTCTATAAATAGGGCTAGCCACCACCGTAGAAGGGGATCATCCTTGGACCGGATCCTCAAACACACAAGTTCACCAAGAACAAGAACACCTCAACCTCAGGAGGCTGTTCTTCCCCTTTGTACTCTTCATCCTCAGCCCAAGAGGCAATCCACCACCACCACACTGGAGTAGGGTATTACACCACAACGGTGGCCCGAACAGTATAAATATTGTGTCCTTTGTGTTGCGAGTTCGTCGAGTTAGTTCGTAAGATCTTAGCTAAGTTAGGACATGGATCGGCAGGGGGGAAATCTTCACACGCACCCAAGTGTTTGAACCTGAAGGTTTTTGACGGAACCCATGATCCGACACCCTCCGTTCCTAAATATTTGTCTTTCTAGAGAAAAATGAGTGAATCTACACTTCGAAATATGTCTATGTAATCCATATGTGATAGTCCGTTTGAAATCTCTAAAAAGACAAATATTTAGGAACAGAGGGAGTAATATATTAGGAGTATATAAAAACAAGATTTCGTTCAAGTTTGTGAATAGCTACTACTATTCTAATACTTTGGATCCGTCGCAATGCATGGGCACATTGCTAGTAAAAGGAAAAGGCCTGCCACGTTCGCGTCGCACTCCCCCCACACACGCCCGGGAATCGGGAGTACTCCACAGCCCCGTCCGGCACGACACATAGCTTAGGGAAGGCGTGTTGCCTAGCATTTTCACTTTCATGTGGGACCATCGTTGAGCAAACCGACTATTGGAAAACCACACCCCGTCCGCCGCTGGGTTGGAAAACAGAAACATGGGGAAGATCTAGCTGTAGCACGGATGCCAAGAAATTTGGTGTCAGATGGGGCTCGTTCATAGAGTAGGAGCATTCCGTACTACTCTACTCCTACTAGTAACAAGTTTGTACTATACAACCAGTACTACCACTATACAACTAGTAGGTACGTGCACGGCACAACATCATAGGAACAAAAAACAGGAAGATCTTGTTTTGGGTGATTTATCTTTTTTCAGTCAACGTAGTATGAATAATATGATATGGGGGCCACCCATGAAGCTTATATGGCCTTGTTGCATGGCTATGAAATGTTAGAGAAAAATAAATAGATAATGTGTTTAGAGTGCACTCCACTAAATAGATATACTTTGGATCCATTGCAACGGGCCGGCACATCTATATCTATACCCCCTATATAGTGTGTGAATAACTTTGAAAGTTGGTCATTGGATGAAGCCAATCCGATGGTACAAAGATGGCAAATCCGAGCACTACTGGCTGTTGTATATCATCTACATTCCACCAGATTCTGCCACATGTAGAATCTAGAAGACTCGATGGTTGAACTTCATTCATGACTACCTTTGCCACAACTAAGCTTGGAAAAGTGTGTCTGCCTCAAAAAATGTGGCTAACAAAATGGCCACCACAAGTGTGGCAAGATTTGGCAAGAAGTTGAGTCTATGACATGTGGACCATGTAGCTAGAAAAGTGTGGCAAGCCACAAGTGTAGCAATGAACCAAACACATTCCTGGTGTGTTTGGTAGGGTGGATGAAGGGTGGATGATCCCAAGAGTTCCCTTCTCGACCCACTTTTGGGTGTTTGGTAGAGTGTATGGAGGGTGCATGAGTCCACACTAGCTTAACACAGATACACTAGAAGCATGCATGAAGAGAGCATACATGAAGAAGGGTTTTGATTTGAGCATGCATGAAGAGGGAACAACTATACTGAGATGAGAACGCAACCAAACAGACTTGTGGCACGCCTAAGCTTAGGCGTGGCAACCTTAGGCTGGAAACCGAACATCTATACCCCCTATATAGTGTGTGAATAACTTTGAAGTTGGTCATTGGATGAAGCCAATCTGACGGTACAAAGATGGAAAATCCAAGCACAACTGGCCGTTGGATATCACCTACAATCCACCATATTTTGCCACATGTAGAATCTATAAGACTCCACATGTAGAAGCATAATGCACAAACCACCAGAATCTCATGCGTGCAATGCACGTGTACCTTACTAGTAGTTAGGAGTAGTAGTAAGAAACAAATTCCGGGTTTGGCACGAGCTCATACGGCGGGAGCACCACAAGGCATGCCGCAGGAGTTACATTTCCCTCTCGGGGCCCACGCGACCGAACTTCAGTGGCTTAGTGCCCGGCTTATGAGTCAATGACATGCGGACCTTAATGCAGCTGGCCCACATGTCATACTCATGGTTGTGGTATGGTTCACGACTCACTCGTTCGAGACGAACCAGCCGGTGGTGGCGTGGCCGTGGTGAGGGTGCCACAGCTGGGCATCGGGGCGTTACGAGGCGTAGATGGTCACACCGGCGGGTACTACCTGTAGTACAGAAGTACTCCAGCTGAGGATTGATGCTCGGGATGAAATGTGTCACAGCCGCTGGATGAAAATTCGATGGTGCGGGAGTACGGATCGGAGCACAGCAGCGGAGCAAGCAAACCACATCCAATCGGGTGTGGGTGTGGTAGAAAGTTGATGGTTGCCGCAGTTCAGCTGGCCCGCGTGTCATGCACACAAAGGGAGAGGAGAGGTGGGGCCGAGAGGGATGAGGCACACATCAGGGGGGATGAGGATCCCCCGACATGAACAATCCTACCATTCTTTCACTGACATGTGGGACCCCCAAGTGTAGGTCCCACCCGTCAGCGAAGGAAAGGCAGGGTAAGGCAGTGATAGCCACGTTAGAGGATCCATGTCCATGTCGGGGGATGTCGTGCTTACAGGTAGGGTTGGAGCGGCATCGTGTGAATCGCGTGTGGGTGTGGCAGTGGTAGAAACAAGAAACGTGATGGTCGTTGTGGTTCAACTTCCATGGACAAGCTGTCATGTCTGCTGACACATGTATATCAAAACTAGAGTGTTTATATTTCAAGCACGTGAACAAGTATTATTCTACTACTTTGGATCCATTGCAATGCACGGGCCAGGAAATTGGTAGTAGTGTCTATCTCTATCTCTAGAGGCCTTCCCTTGTTCATCCTTTTCTCTCACAAGATAAACTACTCATACAAATGCATCTTGATGTTCCATGGAACACACAAGGATGTTTCCTTGGGGGTCTCTCCAGCGCGGCGTGGCCGTAGTTGCAAGTTGACGCCCCTTGAGATGTCGATGTTGAGGGGCACTCAGATTTCCTCCGATGAGCAGGTAAGATGAGTTTGATCACGTAGTAAATGCATTCTAAAGACTACTTCCGTTTCCATTTCCTAATTCTCCCTCTGCCCACTGTTCACAGGTTAGGCTCGGTGCGAGTGGAGATTGGCTTGCATATGTACGGGAGGGTACCAACATCAATTTGCACAACATTTACAATGGTGATACCGTTCCCATAGAACCTTTGTCCAACATTGGGATCAACCATGCAACGGGCCACCGCATGAATTGGTACGATGGAACCACGATAAGATTGAATAAGATAGCACGAACCTTGCACATGGCGGTCAAAGGTGGACCATGCTGTCTACGGCCGATTTGTTGTTGTACGAGTATGAAGACGTTGTGCTCCTTTCTAACCGCATCTTAACAGTGACAAACCAGGGGACTTGTTTCGTATGGGACACATCCTACGATATACTCCCTCTCTCCCAGTTTATTTGTTTTGAATCTTTTTGTTTTATAAGTTTCAAATTCAAATTTAGAGCTCCCCATCACATGTTGAGATTACAATGTCCATGAAATCGTTGCGTGAATGTATAGTAAAGAAACAAATCTCGAGTTTGGCATGAGTTCGTGCAGCGGTAGCACCAGCTTGGCACAGGAGTTACATTTCCCTCTCAGGGCCCTCAAGACTGAGCTTCGGCGCCTTACTACACCTGCCTTTGAGTCAATAACATGTGGGCCCAATAGGTGGCTGGTCCACATGTAATGTTCCCGAAGGCAGAGGCGCAGTGGGGCCGAGAGGGGTGAGCCGCAGGTCGGGGGACGTGTGTTGTCATGGGTTCGTGCGGCGTCGTGGGAATCACGTGTGGCTGTGGTAGAAACTTGATACTCGCCGCATTTAAGGTGGCCCATATGTCATGCACACAAAGGCAGAGGGGCGGTGCAGCCGAGAGGGGTGAGGCGCACATCGGGTGACGTGGTGCCGTGGGTTGGAGTGGCGTCGTGGGAATCGTGAGTGGAAGTGGATGAAACATGATGGTCGCCGTAGTTGAACTTCCATGGACAAGCTGTCATGTCTACGGGCACATGCATTGCATACCGCTCACTGGAAGGATTAGTAGAGAAAGCTAGGCGGATAAATAGTTCCTTATAGTCAAGCGGACCCACGCTACTACTTGTTCCAAAGACATGCACACCATCGAAATAGTCCATCTATATCAATATACACCGAGAGGGAATAATTTTTTTGTACAAGAGAGGAAATAGTTCATCCATCCATAATGCCCTGCTGCTGGTGCAGCCTTATCTTCTTCTTGTTGTTCTCATTTTCTGTGGGAGACGGCTTTGCAACAAGCTCTTTGGACCTTGCAGCTATCTCGGAACTCACATGGGCATCGAGGACAACATATTTTATCTGCTCGTACGTCAAGGGATAATTATCCCATCCAGACGACCTTAATGCCACCGTCTCGTCACCCTTCTGAAGATTTGTACCGAGCACAAAATTTGCTACGTCAAATAGGGATGATGTCTGTTTATCACAATCTTATATAGGAATTTTGATTATGGTTTGTAGGTCAGCGATGCTTTTCAAATCAAGGTTGTTCGGCTCCAGCTTCTGTTTGTCCCCTTCGACGGCTACGCCACAGAAGTATATGTCCTCCCGAGACAAGAAATCGTGAAGCTCACCTGGTATGGAGGGCGCGTGTATGATGTGGTACACCAAAACATCATCTTCGAGGCACAGCTGAAGGACGGCAGCGCGTTGGATCTTCCCAGTGGCACGCTTAGTGTACTCTGCATCGAGACCGATGACCCTCGTCTACCTTTCTGAGGGAGTTGGATAAATTGTTGATCCACTTCCAAACAACCCTTCGGTGGACGATGACGGTGGCAACTATGCTCAACGAGCCTTCGACGGGGACATGTTGGACGCTAAAAACCTGCAACTCGATCTCTTTCACCATTTGGAACCGCCGGAACGGAGGGCTATGGTTTGGAGAATTAGGATTAGATGGCCAGTCTAACTGAAGTGGTAGATGATTATTTAAAGAGGTCAAAACAATATGAATGCAGTGGGGTTTGGATGCAAATGAAGACGAAGGGGAGGTGAAGAAGCCGAGGAAAATCGGTTCCCGATGGAGAAGTAAATGGGAGAAGTGGCGTGTGGGAAGTAGATTAGACGGCTAGGTAGACTAAACGAACAGGCTATGCGGGTAGACTGAGGAGTCGTACATGTCCGTGTACGTGCCATCCTTCCAGATAGGTGGGACCTATGCAAACAGATAAAAAGATGTGTCATAGCTCGTTCAGATGGATATTGGCGCGTGTGTGGGAGGCACTACATTCTCTGGTTAAGGAATACATGGTTATCCTCATCAAAAAAGAAAAGTGCCATCTTCGCGCTTCTGCATGCACGAGAATTTGGTTCTGCTCGCAATATGGATGGTACCTGGAGGATGAAGTGAACAGGCATGCTAGCATGGGAGAGCTATTTCCGCTATACAGTACTGGAGTACTCATGTTCCCACTACTACTACTACTACTACTACTACTACTACTACTACTACTACTAGTAGTAGTAGTAGTAGTAGTAGTAGTAGTAGTAGTGGTAGTAGTAGTAGTAGTAGTAGTAGTAGTAGTAGTAGTAGTACAACTGTGGTACACTTGATGGTCAGAATACTATTCATCCGGTCCTCATAGTGAAGTGACAACACCCTGTGCCTGACACTAGTCCAGTCGGCGTGTTCGGGTTACCAAAGTCAGCCTCACCCTATGCACTGTGCAGTCTGTCACCGCCGCTGTACAACACATTAGCATGCCTCGTCTCGTCTCCCTCTCCCCTCCCATAGCACCACTCCATCTCCATCTCAATGTGCCCCCGTGTACCGTCGCCTCGCTCGCACCGATAGCCTTCTCCCTCATAAATCAAGCCCCCCAAAACCCCCACCTTCCAAACTCCACCATGGCCGAACGTGAACTGTGCAGCATTCATATGAGCCACAATTGGAGCAGTCACCCCAGTGACATCCTCGACCTATGTTTTTCGTGTATGGATATATTGAGCGCCATGCGGCTGGCCGCATGCTCTAGGGACATGCACACAGCCATCATCGAAGCGAGACCTAAGCTTTTCAAGACACCCTGCTTGATGCTATCTAGTCTTGCGAGATTGGCTCACCATGATACGGAGGCGTACATGATGCCCCTCGACTTCAATCTGATCTCCATTAGCCGAAATTTCTTTGCAGGTATGTAGTGGGTTGCCGTACATCCTTTCCCTCGACTTTGATCTGATCACCATCGCCCGAAACTTCCTGGTAGGTATTTACTGGGTCGGCATGAATTTCCACGGGGTGGCTGCCTTCAGAGAAGGGGAAGACGATAAAAAGTTGGTGCTCATGAACTTCCAGACCTCCCATGAGATTATCCTTCCTCCGTTGGATTATATAGAGTTTTACCATCGTGGTCCAAGTCATCTAGATTACCACGTCAGTTGGACGGACCTTGTTTTGCAGAAGATTGTAATCTGCCAAATGCCCACACGACATGCAAATTACGCAGATTTCAAGCTAATTGCCTTGTTCGACCGTGGACTGGCCTATCTTTACGCCGGTGCCTTCTTTAGCTGGAGACAACTCAGCTCGCAGTGGATCATCGTCAAAGCTGATACACACTTCTGTGATGCTATTGAACACAATGCCATCATCTACATGATTGACAAAGCAGATGGCACCATGTATTGCTGGCACGGTGCGTGTAAGTTGTTTCTGTCTCATGTTAATGATGACGCCATGACACTATTTGAACTTTTTGTGATGATTGACATATACCTGTTTGAGCAGAATTTGAGTAGAACTATGGCAATGTATTAGAGACGGCATAAATCAGCTATATTTGGAATGAGTTAATTCATGCGATTGTGACCATGTCATTACAGCCAATTTGTACCCCTAAATAATCAAACCGTTTGGAATATATGGATATTCTCCTTATTTTACAGTAATGTATATACTACTACTAAATACGAGTGTGTATCAATGGCCATGTTAGTTTCCTCATTTTCATGATGTAGAAACATGCACCACACTGTTGGTTTCTTCTAACCATACATTTGGGAAGTAAATGTGCATATGGAGAACTCTATATTTGGAAGTAGTGAAATCCTGTAATGCTTACCATGTGTACATACCTATATTCTCCCTTCAGCAATCAATGGCTAGAATAATATCCTCACAAAAAAATTGCCCACAGAACACGAGTACATAACATGCATGACATGGTAGTTTCCTGTGAAGAATCGATTATGAGATAACATGAGTATAACCATGCCTGACACTTCTATATTTTCGAGCCTAGTATACATTTCCCTGTATTTTCCTCCCAGTTCCAACAGGGACATCAATGATGTTTCTTGCATTATCCTACTCATACTATGAACAATGCTGATCTTACATTAGCAATGCATGTCCTTTTTGATATGATGCGGTGTCCCTATAGTTACTGCCCTTTGTAATCACACCACCTTTGCCAAAAACAAGCAAGAGAAACTGGCTCCTCGCTCGATCAGACGACGGCAAAAGACTGATGATCATTCGGACACATGAGCCGGAAAAGTTATATTGCAAAAACCCCACTGTATACAAGCACCATGAAATACGTGAGTATCCGGATAGTGGTTGTTACGTCTATGAGCAGGATACCAGCTTGTTGGGTCCTTCAGGATTTTTTAGTTGGAGGCGGGTAAATAGCCTTGGTTCACACACTCTATTTCTTGGACTCAATTATCCGATTAACCAGGAGATCACCGTTGGCAAGGACCTTTATGGCAGAGAGGCTCTGTTTGCTATGGAAAACTGTGTAAACATGGCGAGCCCTAGGATTAGGGAGCAAACTACCCTGATTGTCAACGATACAGCCTGCAGCCAAAAGAAGGTGAGAATGACAAACGCATCCAGATTAACTTTGATCCTTGGATGTCTCAATTACGACAGGCAGTGATGTGGTTCAAGCCTTCAGGTTGATAGGTAATTGGGCTGTTGCGTCAAAAGGGTGGGGTACTGGTGTCTCCGAATCATTGGTCGCTGAAGCGATGCTGCAAATTATGATGGTGTTGGATCATCTCTTGGAATGACTTTGTTGTCTTTGCTGCTTGTTATGGATGGGTAGTTCTTTCTTTTTTATGCATATTCCTTGTAATTTGGTCATCCTCGTCTATGTCACTCTTACTATGTAATAGTTGCCTCTGTTTAGAATGTCATTCTCGTCTGGATCACGAGAGTCTGAGCGCTACAGATGGGTGCGTTTTGGTGGTGTAGCAAGACTTCTTATGAACTATCATGTCCTGTTGTTTATGTTAGTAGTAGTCACAAGTCAGTGTTTGAGTGTTGTATATATCGTTGTTTCGAACTGTTTATTGTCTCGAACTATTGGTGGGCTAAATGAGGGCATCACCATTCTCTAGTGTTTAGAGTGTATCTCTTTTTTTCAAGTTATATAATTTGAGCTCAGTGTCTTTTCGATGATGTACACTTGTTTGGGCCAGTGAGGTGTCGTTGAATATGGGCCGAGTAGTAACACAATGCCAAACAAGTCAATTTTGACTCTCAGGCCGGCCTCTCAAAAGATCCTCAAACAAAAGGCCGGACTCTCCAAAAAAGAAAGAATAAGGACTCTTAGGCCGACATGTGGGCGCCACCGGTGTTTTCGTGCGCTTGCGCGCAGAGAGCATATTGGCGCGTGTTCGAAATTCATGCTACCTTATCATCCCCAATCTCCCGCCCCTCCCCCACCTCTGGAATCTCGATTCCTACTCCAGTTCCCCCAAATCCCCCTCCTGTACTCCCTGTACTCAACCGCACTATCATATCGTCAGTCAACACGGATCTTCGAGCCGGAGATCCTGAGGTCCGTCCTGCCATCGGTCGCTGCGTGTTGTCGCTCAACAGTGGCATGGCGGCGCTTGACGACCAGTTTGCCGGCAAAGTGCTGATGGTAACCATCAATGGCGATCAGCCTCCCATCTCGCTAGACGACCTTGTCAAAGCTCTTGGCATTGCACACGACATCTAAATAAGTGACTTGCTCGTCAAAGTTTTTCCGCCACCGGCTGATTTCTTCGTCAGGTTTCGGACAACTTTCGACTGCAATCATGTGTTCAAATCTTCTTGGTGTTTGTTCTGCGACGGCGCGCTGGTGAGCTTTGATTGGTGGCACCCAGGATGGGGATCGGTGCCCTCTGAGCTTGTGTTTTTAACAAAGCTTACCTTCCACGGCATGCCTCGACGTGCTTGCAACAGCGAGTCCATGAATGAGCTTATCAACGACCTTGGAGGTGAGCTCGTAAGTATGTTTGTTCCTCGGACAGCTAGGCTCTGACGGTTATGGCATGTATGAAGAAGCCGTCCACCATACTAAAGGAGATTGGTGTTGAGATACCGGTGCAGGAACCAGGGTTGTACTATTTTTCGCCACCAAGGCTGTCGTGAACCATGTTGATGTACCTATATTGAGTGTTCATGCATGTCGAAGAAGTGGTCAATCCATCAATCGAAGTCCTGCCGCCGCCGCTGGTGCCAGGGTCCGTCGACGACGTCCATTACAGGAGTCAACGTCAGACTTTCCCTGTGTTGCTCGGAACGATGGATGGCACAGGGCCTACTCCATTGCGTGGCGGAGGCCACTGCTTCTTTGGGAGAAGAGGCAGGGTTGGCTGCCTGGATGTGCTCTAATTTGAGGTAACAACTGAATCTTGTCAAATACTAGTTAAATCCGAGATATGGGTGTGAAGCACTGATGTGCCAGTACATTTGATTGTGACATGTTCTAACTTTGTACCTGAACTTTTTTTAGAAAGGGTTGTACGTCCACTTAATGTGCTAGCAGAACTTATTGTGTTGTCTGTTTGTTTTCTTTGCACATCATTCAAGGTATTTCCCCGTCATTGATAAAGATGATGAACCGTTATGTACGAGTTCGTTGGTTTCATCATAGCCCTACCCGTAGCGGTCCACTGCTTCCATCTAGATTGTGCCGCCTGCGTGAAATTTTTGTATGCAAGTTCAGTGTGCTATGATGTTCTATATGATTGTTTCAACTTTATAAGTTTTTACTGAGCATCAGCAATGCATATGGGTGAAAGATGTATTTACGAGCATGCACACACACACACACATGCACATGCACACATGCACACATGCACAAGTGGGACCCGTTGAATTATTTCTTTGCTCGTGTTAGCTTTTAATTAGGTTCCACTGTAATCTAACTTTTTCTTAAGTTATTAATTGAACTATGTGACTTCAAAAAGTTGTATAGAAGCCTTGTTTGGGCCTTTCCAGCGTTGCTGAATGTGGGCTGAGTAGCCATGTTAGGTTGTACTCTACTACACAGGCCTTCTTTTCAACATCAGCAATGCAACTGGGCCGATAGTTGTACACAATATCCGGGTCAACTTGTTATTCTCCGCCCCACTGGGCTGCAAACTTTCCTAGGAGGTATGCATTAGGCTTAACAAGAAAATGGACTTTAAGAAATAATAAATGGGATGTAATTATAATAACTAGGCAGTAACTATAAAAAAATGCACCAAAGGCGTAATTAGTTTAAAAATATATTATTTTTGGAATTTGAAAATTTAAATTTCATTACTTGTTGCGCCCACAATATTTCATTGGATTTTAACTTAATAAAACTTTATTTTGAAATTATATTTAATATGACTAGAAATTTCGGATAAAAATATTTCGGATCCCATAAAAATGTGGGAAATTTTTTCGAATTCTGTTTTGAGCGGTTGGTTGAAATTATTAAAAAAATTGAAGAATGGTTGAAATTATTAATCATTGTCCCAGCTAGAAAATGGGCTGTACTTTTAACAAACTGTAAATGGGTTATAGTAAATTCCATTAGAATTAAAAAATGGGATGTACATTCTTACAAATCGCAAATGGGCTATATGCTCTCTGCCAAACACTTGTGGGCCTTCTAAGTTGATGCGTCCCCTAAAAAAAACTAAGTTGACGCGTATGCAAGGCTTTGTCAACAACACACGGTTCTGGCAGCTGTGGCCGTTGGATGTCCATCCAACGGATGTCGTGCTTCTTCTTCAATCTCAGATATTCTTGCTTCAACCGCCCAAAAAATGATTCCTCCCCCTGACATCTGGGGCGCACCGTTTCGGAGGCTGACCTGTGGGCCTACTAAGTTGACGCGTACCAAGGGCTTTGTCAACTTAGTCAATTTAAACGACTCTAACTGAAGTGACCGTCCGATGTGCATCCAACGGTCATAGTGCTTCTTCAACCTCTGGTCTTCTTACTCCAGCCGCCCAAAGCAGCACCGGTCGTGCCGCGTGCTCCTGCCTCCCGTGGCCAGCTGTGATGCCGCGAAGGCCTCACCGCCCCCTACTACTCCCACCGCTGGCCAGTCCATCCCTCTACTCACCCACACCCCATGTTATTCTGCGGCCATGGCAGCCTCACACCGTAGCGAACCAGTGAACCCTCATACTCCTCTACACGTGGGCATCCACTCCCGCATCTTCCCCGGCTCTGCGTCGTCCCCTTCCTAGGCCTCGCCGTTGTCCACCGCCCTGGTGCTCTCGGCGCGGCGTGGTCAACGTGGTTAAGGAATGGCTTCCATCGGACATGGAGAGGCTGCCAGCTGGGTCCACGGCCGCAGCAAGGAAGTGCCTCCTTATTACGCGGAAAATAATGATTCCTCCACCTGACAGCAGGGACCCACCGGACGGACAACCGTATTTCACGAAAAAAACGTTTCCCCCTGACTACTGGGACCTACTAGCTACATCTTCACACCCAAGGAAGTGCGTCTGGGCAAAAAAAGACGATTTGCCCCCTGACTGATGGGACCCACTAGCTACATCTTCGCACGCAAGGAAGGGCCTGACAGTCGGGACCCACCTGGTCGAAGCATATGTAGCGTTGTCATTCTAGTCGCGAACATGTACGTACATACTGGTCGATGTAGAGGCGCGCACGTGTCATAGTAGAGGCGCGCACGTAGCATGTACACGTACATACAGCGGCCAGTGTGCAAGAAAGAAAATACGGCCACGTACGTACATACAGGTGGGGTCTCGAACGCCTGCTCGTGCATACGTACGCCCAAGGATCGCGTACATGGCTGGGTCGGAATGGAGAGACAGCGTCATTGTCATGTTCATGGGGAGGCAACAGAATGCACCGTGTTCATTGGGAGGCAACGGAACGCATGGGAGCCAACTGGCTTGGACGGAACAGGCATAGCCGATGGAAACGAGGCTTGGCGTACCGTAGTACGGAGGAAACGACCTTGTGTTCGACCGGCCACGGTCGAAACGGGATCCTGTTCATCGGGAGGGGTCTGGCGTACCTCAAAACGGAGGAAACGAACCTCCTACGGTCGAAATGGGGGTCATGTTCATCGAAAGGGGTGTGGCGTAACGCAAAACGTAGGAAACGGACTTGTGTTGGAGCGCTACGGTCGAAACGGGGGTCCTGTTCATCAGGAGGGGTGTGGCGTACCACAAAACGGGACTCCACGGGATATTATTCTTCCAGAGGCAGCATCGATTGGCTTTAGTTAGCAGCAGTAGCGAAGGAATTGCTCGATCAGGTTCAGTTAACAGCCATCAATCGATCGATCGGGTTCAGTAACGTGTAGCCTGCAGTGCAATCGCTCGGGTTCAGTAGGCGAACGCCTCGCTCGGGTTCAGTAGGCGAACGCCTCGCTCGGGTTCAGTTAGAACCCAACGCCTCGCACCCACGTGTGTGCGTGTACGAGAGAAAGGTGCAAACCTCAATGCATCGCTCGGCCCCGACCACCCACCGTAACCGGGAACACCCCCTATATTTTCCTCGCCCTCGCTTCTACCACGGGTTTTTCCGTCATGGACGACCCAAAGAATGTCATGCAGTTGCGTCTCTGGCCAGCCCAGGACGAAAAGCCCATTTTCTGTCATGATTTTTTGTCATAGAAGTATGAGCCCACCACATCTATGATGATACCGGGTTTTGTCACAACTTCGTCATAGAAGTGTCATAAGTATGACAGGAAAAAAATTCGTTCGGCCCAAAATGTCACGGATGTGTCTTTTTTTTTGTAGTCCTTCCACCATGGAGCCCACTCCGGTGGCGATGCCCTTAAGCACCAGGTGAGCTTGGGGAGAAGACCGAGAAGGCCATCCTCTAGAGTTGCCAGTGGCTTCTCGTACCCTTCTCTGTAAAGGGAGTGCAACAACGTGCGGGACCTCAGCTCGAGGACATAAAGGCCTCACTCCCCGTGGTTGCCGCCTTCTCAGCGGCGGCGATGGCCTTCTCCCTGGCCTCCAGCCAGGCTGCTTCCTTAGAGACATGCTGGGCGTGGGACACCTGGGCCTTGTCTACCTCCTCCTTCAGCTTGCACAGGTGGTCCCACTTTGCAGCTTGGTCCTTGGTCGCCTGGGCCACCTTGGCGTCGCGGTCGGCGAGCGCTCCCTCCCGGGCCTTGAGCCCTTCCTCTTGTTCCTGGAGCCTACAAGCGTGGGCGGCTTGTTCCTCATGGAGGGCCTTCAACTCGACCTCCGCCGTGTTTCAACGCTCCTTGGCGGCCGTTGTGTCGGTTAGTGCCGCGTCACGAGCTGTCGCGGCTTCGCCTGCCTCCTTCCTACCCTCCGCAACAGTGGCCTCGGCTCGGCCCCGGGCCGTCCTGACAGACATGTCGGCCTAGAGCCACCAGGAGATAAGCCCTAGACACCCCATCGCCATGCACTTGTCGGCGCCCTGGAAATCGGTCCGGAGCCGGTCTAGCACAGCGTAGGCTTCCTCCAGAGCCCCAGGCCTGGCAAGGGGACCGCAGTCCGCCAACACGAGGGCCTGGGCAGGAGGCGGCACCTCCGCCTGGACTAGCGCCGCCACGATAGTAAGGGCAGCAGGGGGCTCTCGAGCGCCCGGGCCCCCCATGGGTGCGACGAGGACCAGCGGCTCTGGAGTCTGCTGGCCCATAGAGGTGACCTTCTGCTGAGGCTCTGCCACCGAGCTCTGAGGGGCCCGCTTCATTACGGGGGAGCGTGAGGCGACCATCTCTGCCCGCGCCATGGTCACCGCGGACATGGCGGATGGTGTGGCCTCATGTGTCCTGGATCCCTCCTCCTTCTTCTTCACCACAGGCTCCACCCTGGTCGCTAGGAGAAGAGCATTGTGGGCATGGTATCAAGGATGGGGAACGAAAACATGGTAAGATACTTACTCCTCGGTGGCGATGTACGCCCTTTTCCTAGCCAGGACTGTGGCGCCCCTGAACTTCCTAAGCGTGGGCTTCGTCGCCCTGAGGATCAGCCGGGCGCATGGCAGCTGGCCCCGATGTGGTGGCGATGGACGACAAGGCGGGGGCGTCGCCCCGAGGAAGCGATGCCGCCTCGCCCTTCTTTGGAGTCACTCGACCCAACCTCCGAAAAGGGGTGCCCCCAGACCTTGTAACAACCCCGATGGAGCACGTGGATCCCTCGACCAAGTGCTCAGTGGTGTCATCATCATCAGGGAGACCACGGAGAAGCTCGGTCTATGACGGGGGAGTGGTCCTTGCCACATCATCTATGGTCGCCTACGTGTCCTACTCTCCCTTCCCCTCGGAATCCTCACCGGAGGACACCAGCACCGGGTAGGTGGGGAGCTTGGGCGGCACGATCTCCGGCTCATTGAAGATGGGCATGGTAGCGACCAGATCCGTCCCGTCGCCGTGGCAGTACATTGGGAGGTAGGCTGCTGGGAGGCTGCCCGGGTCCTTCTCAAGCAAGGTACGGATGGCCTTGCTCAGTTCTTCGCCTGTCCAGCTCCCTGCAGTAGCCGGATGTCGTCCTTGGCGCCCTTGAAATCCCACATGGGGTGCTAGTGTGCCTGGAGCGGGGCCAGGCGCTACGTCAGGAACTCCCTAACAAGCATGGCCCTCCTTAGCGCAATAGACTCCATGTCCGCGTGCATCTTCCTCACGACCGGCACCGCCCGGTGGTCGGTGAGCTTCTCATGACCCCACCGATCAAGCTTCTCCGGCAGCCCAGTTGGCAAATCCAGCCGCGCGTGGGAGCTTCTGGCGTGCATGAAGACCCACTTGCCGCTGTGAACCACGACGAAGGAGACACAACTAGAGCACTGGGTCGGATCGTGCATCCGGAGGATGAAGAAGTGGCGGAGTAACGCAACGGAGGGCATCACGCCCATGAACGCCTCGCAGTAGAAGGCGAAGATCAACAGAAGAAGGATGGAGTTGGGCTAGAGATGCGGAGCGTGAACCTAGTAATGGTCGAGGGCGGCGATGAAGAACTTGGAGAAGGGCGGGAGGAGCCCTGTGAAGACATTGTGGAGGAAGAAGGGATAGAATGTCTCTGCCAGGGTCCGTGGGTCGGTGGAGCCGTCCAGGAGCATCGTTGCCCTCCGCTCGTTGTGGCCGCTCGCCATCAGCAGGAGCGCGGCGGCGAGGTACCTCTCCTTGGTGATGGAGGATGTGTTGAGGGCTGACGCAGGAGAGGAGGAGGAGCTCGTGACCTACGCAGCCGACTTTGCCTTCCCGGACGCCATTGGCAAAGGACTTTGGGAGAGATTCAACAGATCTGGAGGTACTCTCGGCAGGAAGAAAGGGGATCTGGAGAAAGACAAAGAGAGCGCAATGAAGGCTCGGCGGCAGGCGCCAGTCTTTTTGTCGGCCTGGCCAGTTGCCGAGGCAGCGTGGGGAAGTGGAGACACCCACGTCCCATCAAACGTCACGCATCAGCTCGGTCCGCAGGCGATTGGGGCCCGCCATGCTTTGCCCTTACCCTTTGGCTTCACCTCGAAGCCAAGCCCGAGCGCGCCTTGGGCCCGGGGGCTACTGTCGACATTCTGGGAACCAGGGTACCCAGACTTTCCTGCCTGCGGCCCATGGCGTGGCTCCATCGACGGCTTGGTACGACCCATCTTCAGCACCTTCAAGACTAGACCCTCGTGAGGGGCCAAGCCTTCCGAGGTGAGTGACCCCAAGACCTCCGAAGGGAGCGGCCTCCCCAGGCTGGCTTCCGAGGAACGGAGATTCCTATGCAGGTGCCCACCTCATGAGGTTGGGATGATGCAAGCCATGACGACGAAGGCTAGGCGGGCGCCAGCGGGCGCATATCAGCAGGTTTCCTCTTTGGTGCTAAGGAAGCAAGCGCAGGCACGGGGTCCCGAGGAATCACCTAAAGGTTTTCATTCCTGTGCAGTAAGACCGCCACGGCGTCATGACCAGAAGCTTTGTAGGCGAAGACTACCTTTCGTTAGGATAAGATGTACTACTTATCCCCTTCAAAATTGGCCACTATGGGATCCGTTCCTGCCTTCGCTTGGAGGAAGAGGACCAAGGCCACTATAAATATAGCTTAGCCACCACCATAGAAAGGGATTGAATCCTCAGCTCATGTCCACACAAGAACAGACCTCGTGAGGTTGTTCTTCCTCTATACTAGTTCATCCATAGCCCCTCACGAGGCTAATCCACCCCAAAGCAGGAGTAGGGTCTTACACCGCAAGGTGGCCCAAACCTAGGTAAACTGTTGTGTCCCTTTCCTTTCTTGTTCATCGAGAAAGGTCATTGGGATGACGAACTGGTTGGCTGGAGAGGTTGGGTTCTTTGCACACACCGCAGATTTGAACCTTTCTCGGGTCTGCGGAGCCCTAAATCCGACAGATACAGTTAGCCGTTGAATGTCAAAGTATGGTGGAAAAAGGAATAAACTTTAATTTCTGTTTGGGAACCGCCTATGATATATCTAGCATGGGAAGTAGGAACTACTTGATCGTTTTTGTTGACAGGAAAATCATGCCACCCAAAATGTTTTATCTCTATCTTTCTCAGTTTGAGCTTTGGCACCTCTACAAATACCTACTTCCCTATGCGAAGGGCCTTTCTATTTACTTTATGCAACTTCTATTTTTATTTAAAGCTCCACCTTCTCTTATAAAGCACCAACTAAAGGGCACTACGATCATACTTGAGCGTTGGGTATAGCTAATATGTGAGTGTGTTTCATGAAAGGATCAATGAATGAGCATGATAGGCTAGGGATAACTTGCTTTAGTGTTGATATTTTGAAAGACATGGTTGCTTGTTGATATGCTTGAGTATTGAAATCTTCATGTCAAAACTAGACTATTGCTTTGAATCTTATGAAAGTCCAAATGTCCATGCTACAAAAGAAAATAATATGTGATGAACATGTTAGGCAGCATTCCACAACAATTTTTTTTATAATTTACCTACATGAGGACGAGTAGGAATTTAGCTTGGGGATGCTGATATATCTCCAACTTATCTATAATTTTGGCTTGTTCCATGTTGTTATATTATCATTCTTGGATGTTTTACAATCATTTTATAGAAACTTTATATCATTTTTTGGGACTAACCTATTGACATAGTGCCCTGTGCCAGTTGTTGTTTTTTGCTTGTTTTTTACTTCCCAGAAAATCAATACCAAACGGAGTCCAAACACAACGAAATTTTTGGAGATTATTCTAGACCAGAAAAGAACAAGTTGGGCCAAAGAATTACCAGAGGGGTGCCCTGAGGGGGGCACCACCCACCTAGGCACGCCTAGGGGCCCAGGCGCACCATGGTGGGTTGTGCCCACCTTGGTGGCTTCCTGCACTGCCTCTTTGCTCTATAAATACCCCAAAAATCCAAAAACCCTAGGGGAGTCGACGAAACACAATTCCATCCGCCGAAAGTTCAGGAACCACCAGATCCAATATAGACACCATCACGGAGGGGTTCATCATCCTCATTGGTGCCTGTATGATGATTCGTGAGTAGTTCATTGCAGACCTATGGGTCCGTAGGCAGTAGCTAGATGGCTTCCTCTCTCTCTCTCTCTTTTGATTCTCAATACAATGGTCTCTTGGAGATCTATTTGATGTAACTCTTTTTCCAGTGTATTTGTAGGGATCCTATGAACTTTGAGTTTACGATCAGATCTATTTTGTCCATAAAAGTTAATTGAGTTTTGATCTCCTGTGTGCATGATTACTTATAGCCTCATATTTCTTCTTTGAATCTTTTGTTTAGTTAGGCCAACTAGATCGATTTTTCCTGCCATGGGAAGAAGTGCTTTGTGATGGGTTCGGTCGTGCAGTTTTCTTTCCCAGTGAAAGAAAGGGCAGCAAGACAAGTATTAATCGTTGCTATTAAGGATAGCAAGATGGGGTCTATTCCTACATGAATAGATCTTGTCTACATCATGTCATCGGTCTTATTGCATTACTTCATTTTTTCCATGAACTTAATACACTAGATGCATGGTGGATAGCGGTCTATGTGTGGAGTAATAGTAGTAGTTGCAGGCAGGAGTCGGCCTACTCAATTGCCTGGATATCTTCATAATTATTTGAAGTTCTATCAATTGCTCAACAATAATTTGTTTTCCTGTCGTATGCTATTTTTCTCAAGAGAAGCCACTAGGTGATGCATTGGAGAAGTGAGGGTCATGATGAAGCTATGTACCTAGGGTAGGGTCATGGATCTGTCCAACATACCCTCCCCAAGGACATCTCTACAAAGAATCAGAAGCAGTCGAAGAGAAACCATCATCCACTCGACCATGAAGATGTGTTCACTCGACTACCTTGAAGACACTTGACCACCAGAATATGAGAAGCCCTTCACCCCGCAACGGTCGGGGTTTAAACCATAGCTTTATGCACATTTATAGCACTTTACTTCTGACGTTACCTATAATGTTCCTCCTTTATGAACATTGAACCATGTGTAATGGAGGAGAGCTGGGATCCTGGCGCACTCTATATAAGCCACCCCCCTCCTCTGAGACAAGGGTTCGCATCTTTTGTAAACTCACACACACATATAATCCAGTCGACCGCCTCAGGGCACCGAGACGTAGGAATGTTACTTCCTTCGAGAAGGGCCTGAACTCGTAAAACTCGTGTGTACAACTACTCCATAGCTAGGATCTTGCCTCATCATACCTACCCCCATTCTACTGTCAGTCTTAGATCCACGATAGTTGGCGCCCACTGGGGGGGCAGGTGTCTTAGCAACTAGTTGGAGAAGTTGCAATTTTTTTGATCCCCTTCATCATGGTTTCAGGCAGAGGTTTGGCTGAGGGCCGCGAGATCCATCTCTGCGCGCTCGTGTTTGTCGCCGACGACTCTGCTTGGCTTCAGGAGGCTCCACTCGACGTCGACGCGCTCCCCGTCCGTGGGGCGACGCACTTCCGTGCATGCGTCCATTGCATCCTCCTGCGGTAGCCGTCGACCCAGTATCAGTCGACTCCAGCAGCTTTCCCCCTCCCTGTGGCCCGCCGGAGCAAACACTTCGGTCGGTCGAGGCTTCAGCGGTGGTTCAGGCATGCGGTGGCCCGCCAGTCGGCCACCCCTCAAGTCGCGGCAATCGAGCCCGACGAAACTCTCTACGGCCTGTTCGATCTGTCGACTGGCTCCGTAGAGACCGCATTCGAGTGCGACAGCAGCGACCCAGCGGCTGAAGTTTTGATGGTCAATGGACCACGCATCCCTCCTGGGTTCACCCGTGAAGACGGAGGCAATGGGAACGGCGATCCATTGTGCGTTCATGAAGAGTATCGCCCCCGAACCCCTCTCTTCGCAACAGAGGGAGGAACTTCGCCGCCGGAACATGGATGCACTGCATACTCCTATAGTTGGAGAAACCCCTGAGGCCCAGGCCTTGGAGCAAGCGCGCTTGGCCAACTTGGCTGAACGCACACGACTGGAGAACCTCCAGCGTGCACTCAACGATCGCGCTCGGCAGCGCGCTCTTGAATCCAGTCAGGTATACTGAACCCCAATCCAAAATCTAGCAGCTGCTTCCCGGATAGCGGAGTCGATCCAACCCTCCCAGTCAAAAGCTGGCCGAGGTCTGGTGCAGATCCGAGCCTTGCTCTGGGCGGCAGGAGAACAGAATACGGTTGTATCTTAGTAACGGTATAGGATCCATAGCAGATCCATGGCTGCAGACACAGTTCAGTCGGCCCATAGCCCAAGATCACCCCGAGGCGTGAGGGACATGGAGATCACGAGATTAGTACAGAAACCGAGAGCAATATGATCACCGAGTCGATCGCTATGATCATCGTCGAGTGCACACGCCTCCCCCGAGGAGTGGGTCGTACGTGCCTCGGCAACATGAAGACATATGCCCTCACAGTGTTGAGCGAGGTATTCCAGTCGACCCCAGGGAGCCAAGCTTCGATGCGAGATCTATTCCCGTTCAGGGCTTGGTCGACAGAAACAGAGCTCACCAAGAGGGCCATGACAGAGATCCGCGAACCAGCAACAGAGCGCATGCCTTAGGACCAGAGTGCTTCAGCAGAGCTATCAGAGCTGCGGTGATTCCCCCCAACTTAAGGTTGGCGACTGGAGTCAGTAAGTTCACTGGTGAGTCCAAGCCAGGCACTTGGCTTGAAGACTACCGAGTGGCTGTCCAGATTGGTGGCGGCAATGATGAAGTTGCCATGAAACACCCTCCTCTGATGTTGGAGGGATCGGCTAGGGCATGGTTGAATCAGTTGACACCTAGCAGTATTTATACTTGGGAAGATCTCACCCGAGTGTTTGTCAGAACGTTCGAGGGCACTTGCAAACGGCCGGCGGGTTTGACAGAATTACAGTGTTGTGTTCAGAAACCGAATGAAGCTTTGAGGGATTATATCTAGAGATGGATGACCCTACACCACACGGTAAAGGATGTGTTAGATCATCAGGCAATTTGTGCCTTTAAGGAAGGTGTCAGGTATCGGGAGTTGAATATGAAATTCGGCCGGACAGGAAATATGACTCTGGATCAGATGATGGAGATTGCCACCAAGTACGCCAATGGTGAAGAAGAAGAACGACTCCGGAATGGCAAGCACAAAGCAGTCGCCCATGAAGCCGAAGGAGGAAACTCCGGTCGGAAACAGAAGCGCAAGGCCGAGCCAGCTGCTCCTGGTGAAGCCCTGGCTGTGGTTCAAGGAAAGTTCAAGGGGAAGCCCAAAGGGCCGTGGAACCCCAAGAAAGTAAAATATCAAGATGGAAATGACGTGTTGGATCTATCGTGCCACATCCACACCAAAAAAGATGAAGAGGGTAATTTCATTTACCCGAAGCACACCACTCAGCAGTGTCGGCTCCTAATCCAGCAATTCCGAGAGAAACAGCCAAAGGAAAAGGAGAAGGAAGCAGACAAGGCTGAGGATGAGGAAGAGGATGATGATGGTTATCACCACGTGAATTCCACTCTGATGATTTTTGCTGACGTTGAGAGCAAAAGTCGATTGAAAGTCATCAATAGAGAAGTGAACATGGTCGCTCCGATGACGCCTAGTTATTTGAAGTGGTCACAGACTGCCATTACATTCAACCAGTTTGACCACCCAGCGCACATAGCCACCCCTAGGAGGCAAGCACTGGTGGTCGACCCGGTAGTCGAAGGCACTCAACTGACAAAAGTCCTGATGGACGGTGGCAGTGGCCTGAACATACTGCATGCAGAGACGTTGAAGGGAATGCGCATTCCGATGTCCAGACTCAGTGAGAGCAATATGAGTTTCCATGGGGTCATTCCAGGAAAGAAGGCTGCATCACTCGGCCAGATTGCTCTCGACGTGGTTTTCGGTGATTCCAAGAATTACCGCAAAGAAAAGTTGAAATTTGAAGTTGTGGATTTCTAGAGTGCTTGTCATGCCATTCTGGGCAGGCCAGCTTATGCACGATTTATGGCTCGTCCATGTTACGTGTATCTCAAATTGAAGATGCCTGGTCCCAAAGGGGTGATCACTATCTCTGGTAATCGGAAGAAGGCAGAAGAGTGCTTCCAAAAGGGCTCAAAGATCGCCGATGCTCAGATGGCCATGGTAGAATTGCAAAAATACCAGAAAAATGCAGATCCGAGTGATTTGCTACGAGCCAAGAAGCCAGCCACAGATTCAGCATTCCATTCGTCTGGTCAAATGAAGTCGATTCACATTCACCCGACAGATCCCAATGCTGCTCCGACTCATATTTCAACCACACTCGACTCCAAATAGGAAGAAGCGCTCATCCAATTCCTCCGTAAGAACTGGGACATCTTTGCATGGAAGCCTTCTGACATGCCGGGTGTTCCCAGGGGACTGGCTGAGCATCATTTGCGAGTCGACCCAAAAGTGAAACCAGTCAAAGAACATCTTCGACGGTCTACCGTACAGAAGAGAAAGGCAATCGGTGAAGAAATGGCTCGACTTTTGGCAGATGAGTTTATCCGAGAGATTTACCACTCCGAGTGGTTAGCCAATGTTGTCATGGTCCCAAAAGAAGGACGACTCACTTCGCATGTGCATTGATTTCAAGCATATCAATCGGGCCTGTCCGAAAGATCACTTTCCTCTCCCTCGCATCGACCAGATAGTCGACTCGACTACAGGGTGCGAGCGTTTGTCCTTTTTGGACGCCTACTCCGGGTACCACCAGATCCGTCTGTACGGACCCGACGAGATAAAGACAGCTTTTATCACCCCGTTTGGGTGCTTCTGTTATGTCACAATGCCATTCGGTTTGAAGAACGCTGGAGCCACATTCATGCGGATGATTCAGAAGTGCCTGCTCACTCAGATCAGTCGGAATGTGGAAGCATACATGGATGACATTGTGGTCAAGTCACGTAAAGATTCCGACCTACTGACTGACCTTGCTGAAACCTTTGCCAGCCTCAGAAGGTATGATATCAAGCTCAATCCATCAAAGTGCACGTTTGGAGTTCCGGGAGGAAAATTACTCGGTTTCCTCGTTTCTGAACGAGGGATCGATGCTAACCCAGAGAAAGTGGGTGCTATACTCCGAATGAAACGCCTTGTGCATGTGCATGATGTCCAGAAGCTTACTGGTTGCTTGGCCGCCCTAAGTCGATTCATCTCTCGCCTCGGTGAAAAGGCGTTGCCTCTTTACCGACTGATGAAGAAATCAGATAAGTTCGAGTGGACCCCAGAAGCTGATGCAGCATTTGCAAAGCGAAAAGCCCTGCTTTCCACCCAGCCGGTGCTTGCTGCTCCAATCAGCAAAGAGCCTTTATTTCTTTATATAGCGGCCACTGGACAAGTCGTCAGTATAGTACTTACGGTCGAGCGGGAAGAAGAAGGAAAAGCTTATAAAGTTCAGCACCCAGTTTATTATATTTCTGAAGTCCTGACTCCGTCAAAGCAGAGATATCCGCAATATCAAAAGCTCATTTATGTGATTTACCTGACCACGAAGAAGGTTGCACACTATTTCTCTGATCACTCTGTTACAGTCGTCAGCGACGCTCCATTATCAGAGATTCTGCACAATAGAGATGCAACTGGTCGAGTGGCAAAATGGGCGATTGAACTCCTTCCCTTGGATATCAAGTTTGAGGCAAAGAAAGCTATCAAGTCCCAAGCAATAGCATATTTCCTCGCCGAGTCGATCGAACAACAACTGCCAACTCAAGTTCACTCGGAGCACTGGACCATGTTCTTTGACGGATCCAAAATGCTGAATGTTTCTAGTGCTGGGGTAGTACTTGTATCCCCCTGAGGAGACAGGCTTCGATATGTCCTCCAGATTCACTTTAATTCCTCCAACAATGAAGCAGAGTATGAAGCACTCCTGTATGGGTTGCGCATGGCCATTTCACTCGGCGTTCGTCGCCTCATGGTCTACAACTACTCAGATTTGGTAGTCAATCAAGTGATGAAGGAGTGGGACGTCAGAAGCCCAGCCATGACTGGTTAGTACAACGCGGTGAGGAAGCTGGAAAAGAAGTTTGAGGGGTTAGAGATCCATCACATACCCCGACTGAAAAATCAAGCAGCCGATGACTTGGCAAAGATAGGTTCCAAGAGAGAAGCCATTCCCAGCAATGTGTTTTTGGAGCATATTCACACGCCGACAGTTCAGGAAGATCCTTTTATTGAAGAGCCTCCGCAGCCTAAGAGCGCCACAGACCCGACTAAAGTCGAGGTCCCAGCCGTGGTCGACATGATCATGGAGGTTCTGGCCATTACTCCCGACTGGAAAGTGCCCTACATTGCGTACATCCTCAAGAAAGAACTCCCAGAGGATGAGGAGGAGGCTCGATAGATCGTCCGTCGATCCAAGGCCTTTACTGTGATAAGAGGACAACTGTTCAGGGAAAGCATGACTGGAGTCGGTCAGAAATGCATAACACCAGAAGAAGGTTGAATAATCCTCAATGACATCCACTCGGGGACCTGTGATCACCATGCGTCCTCTCGGGCCATCGTGGCTAAAGCATACCGAGCTAGATTTTATTGGCCACGGGCAAACAAAATGGCAAAAGATATAGTCGACAGATGTGAAGGCTGCCAGTTTTACTCCGACTTGTCTCACAAGCCAGTGTTAGCCCTGAAGACCATCCCCCTCATTTGGCCCTTTGCTATTTGGGGACTGGATATGGTTGGACCACTGAGAACTGGCAGGAGCGGCTTCACTCATGTGCTCGTTGCAGTCGACAAGTTTACCAAATGGATCGAAGCTAAAGCTATCAAGAACTTTGAGGCCAGCACCACTGTCAGTTTTATCAGAGAATTGACATTCAGATATGGAGTTCCACACAGCATCATCACGGACAACGAGTCAAACTTCAATTCTGATGAGTTTAGAGCTTTCTGCGCTTCTCAAGGAACATGAATCGACTATGCTTCAGTCGCTCACCCGCAGTCGAACGGACAAGCAGAAAGAGCCAATGGCCTAATTCTCAAAGGGCTAAAACCCCGACTGATGCATGATCAGGCGCTTGGGTTGATGAACTTCCGTCAGTTCGATGGGGTTTAAGGAGAACTCCTAATCGGCCGACCGGACGAACTCCGTTCTTCTTAGTCTATGGAGCTGAAGCTGTTCTGCCAAGTGACCTGCTCCAGAACGCACCCCGAGTCAAGCTCTTCTCCGAAGAGGAAGTAGAACAGGCCCGACAAGATTCAGTCGATCTCTTAGAGGAGGAAAGAGAGATGTCCTTGATCCGGTCGACCATTTATCAGCAAGACTTGCGTCGATTCCATGCCAGAAATGTGAGGGGTCGAGCCTTTCAAGAAGCAGACCTGGTTCTTCAAGTGGATCAACAGAAACCACACAAGATCGCCCCGACCTGGGAAGGCCCCTTCATCATCACCAAAGTTCTCCACAACGGAGTATACCATCTTTACAGTGTTGAGCATCAGAAAGACGAGCCACGGGCTTGGAACGCAGAGCTGCTCCGCCCCTTTTATACTTAAGCACTCGTTCGAATAAAATGTAATAAGAAACACCTTTGTAATTTGTTTATCAATGACAAGAGCTTATAGTCCTCTCATATGATTGTTGTCATTCTTATTTACTTCTGAAATCCCCCAGTGGGTGGGCTTAGTCGCGAATCCGTTTAGCCTAAGTTCGAAAGAAAATCCTACCGAGTGGAGAGCAATCCTCCCACTCGGGGGCTTAGCTGCAGTCCAGCACTCGCCTAAGTTCTCTCACTTGGAGGCTTAGCTGCAGTCCAGTACTCGCCTAAGTTTGAAAAAATCCTACTGAGTGCAGAACAATCCTCCCACTCAGGGGCTTAGCTGCAGTCCAGTACTCGCCTAAGTTTGAAAAAATCGTACTGAGTGGAGAACAATCCTCCCACTCGGGGGCTTAGCTGCAGTCCAGTACTCGCCTCAGTTCTCTCACTCAGAGGCTTAGCTGCAGTCCAGCACTCGCCTAAGTTCTCTCACTCGGAGGCTTAGCTGCAGTCCAGTACTCGTCTAAGTTTGGAAAATCCTACCGAGTGGAGAGCAATCCTCCCACTCGGGGGCTTAGCTGCAGTCCAGCACTCGCCTAAGTTCTCTCACCCAGAGGCTTAGCTGCAGTCCAGTACTCGCCTAGGTTTGAAAAATCCTACCGAGTGGAGAGCAATCCTCCCACTCGGGGGCTTAGCTGCAGTCCAGCACTCGCCTAAGTTCTCTCACTCGGAGGCTTAGCTGCAGTCCAGTACTCGCCTAAGTTTGAAAAATCCTACCGAGTGGAGAGCAATCCTCCCACTCGGGGGCTTAGCTGCAGTCCAGCACTCGCCTAAGTTCTCTCACTCGGAGGCTTAGCTGTAGTCCAGTACTCACCTAAGTTTGAAAAAATCCTATTGAGTGGAGAACAATCCTCCCACTCGGGGGATTAGCTGCATTCCAGCACTCACCTAAGTTCTCTCACTCGGAGGCTTATCTGCAGTCCAGTACCCGCCCAAGTTTGAAAAAATCCTACCGAGTGGAGGGCAATCCTCCCTCTCGGGGCTTAGCTACAGTCCATTTCTCGTCTAAGTTCTCTCACTCAGAGGCTTAGCTACAGTCGAATACTCGCCTAAGTTCGAAAAAATCCTACCGAGTGGAGAGCAATCCTCCCACTCGGAGGCTTACCTACAGTCCAGTACTCGCCTAAGTTCGGAACATATCCCTATCCGCAAGGACGCAAGGTGCAGGTCGACTGCAACCTTCTCCTTTGGAGCTATGGCACAAGTACAATGTACGGTCCATCCCTATCCATGAGGACGACGAGGTGCAGATCGACTGCAACCTTCTCCTTCGGAACTACGACACAAGTACAACGTACGCTCCATCCCCATCCGCAAGGACGATGAGGTGTAGGTCGACTGCAACCTTCTCCTTCGGAGCTACGGCACAAGTACAACGTGTGCTCCATCCATATCTGCAAGGACGACGAGGTGCAGGTCGACTGAAACCTTCTCCCTCGGAGCTACGACACAAGTACAATGTGCGCCCCATCCCTATCCGCAAGGGCGACGAAGCGCAGGTTGACTGGAGCCACCATTTCAGAGTTGCATCTCCAGCGCAAAGACTCTTCCGAGCTGTGAACGAAGTCCATTCGAAGGCAAAATGCAAGCACATTCGGAGATAAACCAAATTCGAATAAATCCTAGAGTTCCAAGCAGCAAATCAAAAGTATTTGGGCATCAAGCCCGAAGGAGTTTAACGGTTACAACAATCACTCGGCATTCCGAGGAAAATTTAAAGCAGATTCAAGTCTCATAAGTTGTTCACCCGGCAGGAGGAGGGCTGGCAGGCTCCACGAATGAGTCCAGGTCGACCCCATCAGCAATCCGAGTAGCGGCAGCAATGAAAGTCTCCATGAAGGACTAGAAGTCATGCTTTTTGGTGTTAGCGACTTTGATCGCAGCCAACTTGTCTTTACGAACCTCCTTGCAATGGACTCGCACCAAGGACAGCGCCACGTCAGCACCACACCGGGCGGAGGACTTCTTCCATTCTTGCACTCGGTCAGGGATCTCGTTCAGTCGAGCCATCAGGGATTCCAGGTCAACTTGAAGCGTCGACCTCGGCCAAAGCGATGAGTCGATTCGGGAGACTACCTCCTTCAGATGCACGAGGTAGCTTGTGGCGCTGGCGATTCGGGACTCCAGGCGGAGCATGTTCATTGCGGTTTCGTCGCAAACTGGAGAAGCGATAGGGTCCAGACCCGTCTCGACCTTTCCAATTTCCTCGTTGAAGTCTTGGTAGAATTCTGCAGCCAAAAATTAGTGAATCGACCGAGCAGGATCCGATCGCAAGCATCAACACAGTCGGTTTAAAAGAAATACCTTCCAGCATTAGATAGAGCTTCTTGGCAAGAGTCCTCAGATAAGCTTATGTGTCGTTCCTCTTGCGGATCGCGGACTCCAACTTTTCATTTAGGGCAACCTTGTCCTTCTTTAGACTAGTCACTTCACGGTTAGCTTCATTGAGGCCAGATTTCAGTTTGTTCACCTCCCCTTCCAGCGTTCCGACTGAAGCAAGCTTCTGGTCTGCGAGGGCAGTTTTATCTTCGGCTGCTTTTTGCACGGTGGCGAGGTCCAAGTCCTTCTCCAGAGCCAACTTCATTTTCTCTGCAAAAGAAGCAATCAAATCAAACAAGAGATCAAAGAAATATATTGAAAGTCAGTCGACAGCCAGTTACCTTCCATACCAGCAGCTTCGTCTTGAGCTTTCTTCAGATTCTGCTGGGCCAATTCCAAGTCGAGGTTGAGTTTCCTCTACTTCTCCTCAAGTTCAGCAAACTTGGAAATAAGAGTACAAGACTTCTGCAGAAGGCAAAAGATGGGTCAGTTGATAAGATCAAAGGTTGTTTACTTCCGAGTGAATAAAACCTAAAGAAGTTCGCTTAGACCCGTCGACTGCGGTCTCGGCTACACCAAGCGGGTGCACTTGGCATGCCCCTGCTGATTAAGATCCAACTCGACTGGTCCACCCGGTCCAAAAAAAGTTGTTCAGACCATAGTCGACTGCCAACAGTCGACTGCGGTCTCGGGGACTACACCAAGTGGGTGCACTTGGCGTGCCCCCACCGGTTCAGATCCTACTCGAATAGTCCGCTTGAGTCGAGTGGAAGAAAAGGAAAAGAAAGGAAGGTAGAACTCAGACCCCAGTCGACTGCCAGCAGTCGATCGCGGTCTCGAGGACCCACCGATTCAGATCCTACTCGACCAGTCCGCCTGAGTCGAATGGAAGAAAAGGAAAAGAAAGGAAGGTAGAACTCAGACCCCAGTCGACTGCCAGCAGTCGACCGCGGTCTCGGGGACTACACCAAGTGGGTTCACTTAGCGTTCCCCCCACCGGTTCAGATCCCACTCGCCCTGACCGAGTGGAAGAGCGCAACTACAAAAGACAGCAAAACACCCAGTGGGTGCTCCGATTCGACACAAACAACAGGAGATTGTGTAGAAGAAAATTTTTCGGGTAGCATATCCTCATAGAAGAAGATCAGTCGGAAAGTCTACTTACCTGAACATTGGCCCAAAGAGCAGCACTGGTGTCGTAGGCAGCCTGGCTATTCTCATGCACCGTCTTCACCCGCTCCATCATCACGTCAGCCTGTCGGATGGCTTCCGCAGCCGCTTCTAACTGGTTGTCCGGGACATGGTAGCTGGTGAAAAACAGAGCAGACGACCCAGGTGTGGCAGCTTGGAACTCCGTGGTGTGGAGTTGGACGACTAAAGGAATCAACGGTGCAGTCGATGGTGTGGGGTGCTCACTCGACAAGGGTGCAGCGAAGGTTATAGAGGCCCTGCCCGCATCTTCAGGTTGACGGGCGGACGGTGTTGTTGTTGGCCCTTGCCGAGACATCTTAACAGCTGCTACCTTCTTGCTCTTCCTAGGCTTAAGAGCCACATCTTCATCGTCATCTGGAAGATCGATAACGTTGGGTGGAGCTGCAAGACAGATCATTCGACCCCAAGTGAACCACTAGAATGCAATCGACCAAGGAATCAAGAACAAGATCATAAGAGTTTCTACCTGGGTTAGAGGTAACCGCGTCTTCCATCTCCTCATCTCGGTACTGGAGAGAAGAGGTTCCTGACGTAGCAGCACTGCAAAGACCCACATCCAGTCGGTTACGTCCTGTTATTCGAGTCGACAAAAAGAACTAGTCAGAAGATTACACGGAGATAGTAGGGACGGTCACTTTGATCCTGGGCAAAGCCTTTGGCAGCTTGGAGGAGGTGGCTTTCGGCGCTGGAGGCGGCACAACTTTGGGCTGCTTCGGAGCCTTCTCAGTTGGAGTTGGGGAAGACGTCCTGGGACGCTTCGAAGACTACCCAATCGGCGCGGCCACCAGGCCCGGAGCGCTCGCCGGGTCGTGAGCGTGTTTCGATCTCCTCTCCCTGCGAGGAGGCGAGTCGACCTCTTCGTCATCAGTCGATTCGTCGCTCTCCTCATCCTCCTCGGCATTGGAGTACCCTTCGCCGCTCTCGCCCGCGCTCACTCCTTCCTCGACGTCTTACTCCTGCACTCCGTTGGGCATTGAATACATGTCGATGAGGGCCTAAAAAGACAACGATCAAAAGAAATTCAGTCGACCATCAACAAGATGTCACACAGTGAATCAGAAAGATACTTCATAAAACAGAATCATACCTTCTCCGGCTGATGCGAGTGGTCGAATGGAATCACCCTCCTAGACCCCCGAGGGTTGTCTTTGTTGCTACTGATCCCCATCAGCCACTTCTCTAAGGTGTCCTCACTGACGTCCTCCGGGTGGATCCGAGTGGAATCCTCGAGCCCAGAGTACATCCACATCGGATGATCACGTGCCTGAAGCGGTTGGATGCGTCGACCGAGAAAGACCTCCAGCAGGTCCATCCCGGTCACACCATCGCGAACGAGTTGGACGACCCGCTCGACCATCACCTTGACCTGCGCCTTCTCTTCTGGAACCACCTTCAGGGGGCGGGCATCTCCACTGGAGCCAAAGAAAAGGGAGGAAGTCCAGTCGACTGACCCGGGGTCAGCTGGTCCTTGCAATAAAACCAAGTCGACTGCCAGCCCCGGACCGAGTCGGGAAGGATCATTGCTGGGAAGGTGCTCTTGCTCCTCATCTGGATCCCCAGGCCCCCACACATCTGGATCACTTTCGTCCTCACATCACTCGGATTGGCCTTTTTGACTGATTTGGAGCGGCAGGTGAAGATGTGTTTGAAAAGACCCCAGTTCGGTCGACAGCCCAAGAAATTTTCCCACATTGAAACGAAAGCGGCCAAATAGACTATGGTGTTTGGAGTGAAATGGTGGAGCTGAGCCCCAAAGAAGTTCAAAAAGCCCCAGAAGAAAGGATGGGGAGGCAATGAGAATCCACGATCTACGTGGGTGGCGAGAAGAACGCACTCACCCTCCCTTGGCTGTGGCTCGGTCTCGTTCCCCGGGAGTCGTGCCGACTTGTGGGGGATCAGTCCCCCCTCCACCAGGTCGTCGAGGTCGTCCTGGGTGATCGTCGAGCGGATTCAGTCAGCCTGGATCCAGCCCGGCGGCAGGCCGGATCTCGACGAGGATCCGCCCCGGCTGGTCCGCTTGCCCTTCGCCTTCGCGGTCGCCTTCTTCGCGCGCTCCAGCGCCACCGTCTTCTCTTTTCCCATGGCGACGGATCGAGTTCGAGCGAGGGTCCGGCGATGAGAGCAGATGCGAGCGTGGCGGAGAGGTCAGAGGAAGAAGAGAAGAGAATGGGAGCACACGGGGAAGAGGCCTGGTCCGGTGCCTTTTATAAGGTCATTCCCCGAGTGACTGACTGGTGGACCCAGACAATCCAAACAAATCCCGCAACAGTCGCGCGCGCAGTACGTGGTGAAAAAGGTGGCGCGGAGATCGAGGAGGCTTGCCTAATATGTCCCGATTACCACAGTTTTGCCCGTCTGGCGCGCTTCCCCAAAATTCAAATCCTGTGAAATCCGCGGAGAGCGGAGCAACTTGCCAGACTGAAAACGTCCTCTACATTACCATTCGGAGTTTTACCATGAAACTTCACTCGACAAAAACCAAGAATGGACCAAGGTGACTGAAAAAGGAGTCAACGTCGTCTCCTCAGTTCATTGTTCCAGAACAAGATATGCTCATAGCACAAAGAATGAGTCGGAAGTGTTCCCAACTCCTTCCTCACTCAAACCCTGATCCATTCGGGGGCTAATGATGAAGCTATGTACCTAGGGTAGGTTCATGGATCTGTCCAACATACCCTCCCCAAGGACATCTCTACAATGAATCAGAAGCAGTCGAACAGAAACAATCATCCACTCGACCATGAAGATGTGTTCACTCGACTACCTTGAAGACACTCAACCACCAGAAGATGAGAAGCCCTTCACTCCGCAACGGCCGGGGTTTAAACCATAGCTTTATGGACATTTATAGCACTTTACTTCTGACGTTACCAATAACGCTCCTCCTTTATGAACATTGGACCCTGTGTAATGGAGGAGAGCTGGGATCCTGGCGCACTCTATATAAGCCACCCCCTCCTCTGAGACAAGGGTTTGCATCTTTTGTAAACTCACACACACATATAATCTAGTCGACCTCCTAAGGGCACCGAGACGTAGGGCTGTTACTTCCTCCGAGAAGGGCCTGAACTCGTAAAACTCGTGTGTACAACTACTCCATAGCTAGGATCTTGCCTCCTCATACCTACCCCCCATTCTACTGTCAGTCTTAGATCCACGACAAGTCAACCTTGAGCACTTGTGTTCACGCTCATGGAAACAATGTAAATTTTTCATGGATGTTTATCACAAAAGTAATCATCCCCTTGTACAAATCCATTGAATTATAAAAATAGTGTGCCAAGATTTGCCTTTAGAATGATTAGATTGCTTGTTGGTATGTGCGTTGCAAAAACAGAAACTTTAGCTGTAGTGCGTGATTTTACATATTTTACTGGAATGTCAAAAGTTTCTGAATTTTTTACACATTATTTCTATACAAATTGTTTATTCTTCCTAATTTTTTAGAATTTTTGGAGTTACAGAAGTATGGTAGATGTTCATATTGCTATAGACTGTCCTATTTAATACAAAATATTGTTTTTGATGCATTACTTTGCTTGTTTCGATGAAACTATCGATTTTGTCGGTGGTATAAGCCATGGAAAAGTTATAATATAGTAGCTACAGTGCAAAAGATATGAATTGGTTTGCAACAGTACTTAAAGTAGTGATTTGCTTTATTATACTAACGGATCTTACCAAGCTTTCTGTTGAGTTTGTGTGGATGAAGTGATCAAAGATCGAGGAGGTCTCAATATGAGGATAAGGAGGAGAGGCATGAAATCAATCTTGAGGATTCCCAGGGCACCCAGAGTAAATATCCAAGGAGACTCAAGCATCTAAGCTTGGGGGTGCCCCGGAAGGCATCCCATCTTTCTTCAAGAAGTATTGGTATGTTTTCATCTTCATTTCGTTCACATGATATGTGCAAATCTTGGAGTGTCTTTTGTGTTTAGTTTTCATTTTTATTTTATGCACCACGCCGGTATGAGATAGTCCATGGATGGTTTATAGAATGCTCATTGCACTTCACATATATATTTTGACTATGGATTTTATAGTATGCTTCATGTGCTTCACTTATATCATTTGAAGTTTGGATTGCATGCTTCTCTTCATATAAAAATCATTGTTTGTAGAATGCTCTTTTGCTTCACTTATATTTATTAGATCATGATATTTTGTAGAAAGAATTAAAGTCTCATGCTTCACATATATTTATTTAGAGAGTCCACAGGAGTTGGTCATTTACATGGTTAGTCATGAAATCCTACATAAAACTTGTGGATCACCGAATATGATATGTTTGATTCCTTGCAATAGTTTTGTGATATAGAGATGGAATATGTGGGAGGTACTAGTAAAAGGTTATGGTTAGTAAGAATATTGGTGTTTAAGGTTTGTGATTCCCAAAGCATGCATCTATACTCTCTCGTTATGCTATGATGTTGGAGCATGATTTATTACTGATTTTCTTCCTTATGAGTGGCGGTCGGGAATGAGCGATGGTCTTTTCCTACCAATCTACCCCCTAGGGGCATGCATAGTAGTACTTTGCTTCGAGGGCTAATAAACTTTTGCAATAAGTATATGTGTTCTTTGTGCTAATGTGAGTCCATGGATTATATGCACTCTTACCTTTCCGCAATTTGCTAGCCTCTACGATACCGTGCATTGCCCTTTCTCACCTCGAGAGTCGTTGCAAACTTCGCTGCTACATCCAAACCCAGTGATATGATACGCTCTATCACACATAAGCTTTATTATATCTTCCTCAAAACAGCCACCATACCTAACTATTATGGCCCTTCCATAGCCATTCCAGGATATATTGCCATGCAACTTCCACCGCTTCCATTTTGTTGACTTGAGCATTCATTGTCATATTGCTTTGCATGATCGTAAGATAGCTAGCATGATATTTTCATGGTTGTCCATTTTTTGATATCGTTGTTACTCTAGATCATTTCACATCCTGGTACACTTCCCGAGGCATTCATATAGAGTCATACTTTGTTCTAGGTATCGAGTTGTAAATTTTATTTCTTTTGAGTTGTAAGTACATAGAAGTGTGTTGATCACCAATATTCATTATTAGAGGATGTCCCGGTGAGGAAAGGATGATGGAGACTATGATTCCCCCACAATTCAGGATGAGACTCTAGACGAAAAGAGAGAAGAAAAAGAAAATAATAAAAAGAAAATAAAAAAAGACAAAGACAGAAGGGGCATGCTAATTCCACACTTGTGCTTCAAAGTAGCACCATGTTCTCCATATAGAGAGTCTCCTATGTTGTCACTTTCATATACTAGTGGGAATTTTTTGTTATAGAGTTAGACGCACAACCACTTAGTTTTCATATTGAGCTTTCATACACTTATAGATCTTAGTGCATTCATTGCATGGCAATCCCTACTCCTCACATTGATATCAATTGATGCGCATCTCCATAGCCCATTGGTTAGCCGCGTCGATGTGAAACTTTCTTACTTTTTTTGTCTTTTCTATATTTACCCATATCATCATACTCTATTTGTCGGGGGACTAATCCACGAGCACCTATGGGACCGGCGGACCGAGTCCTTTTCGGTTCGGCGGGGGCGAGGGTCGCACGAAGAGCGGATCGAGGCGAAGCACACGAGCAGTTTACCCAGGTTTGGGCCGCACGGATGCGTAAAACCCTACTCCTGCTTTGTGGTTTGTATTGAGTTCTTCCTCGGGAGCGCGGAGTGCTACAGTACACCCCAGTGGTTAACGAGACCGAGCATGAGTGTTCTCTTCCTCCTTTTTTCTCCACGTTGCGCATGGGCCTCCTTTTATATGCTCAAGGGGTCACCGACAGGTGGCAACGTAGACAAGGGAAAAATGGAAAGGTGTTGCGGTTGGTACAACTACCTGCTATAGTGTATCATACCTAACCCTGACGGCAGGGGCCAAGGGCATTAAATGCCCGTCTGCGTCGCCTAAATAGTGCAAAAGGGACCGTCAGGGATGCCACCGCTCGCCACAATGGCAATCTTGTCAGCGCCGCTGGCCACCGCGCACCGCCGGCTGCACAGCCTCCCGCCACGTACGCCTGGAAGGGTCCCAGAGCGACACGTTGGTGGATGTGCTGGAGCGCGGGCACAGAGTGGTGGCTTGCCACGGCAAGCGCCTTGCCGCGGTCGTTGTCTTGTCGCGTCCGGGAGCTTGTCGCTCACTGGGCCTTGCCGGGACGCGTGGCGCGTCGCGGCAAGTTCCTTGAGATGCCTTGGTTGGCCTTCCCGGCAAGCTCCTCTTTGCCGGGGTCTTGAGATGCCTTGGTTAGCCTTCCCGGCAAGCTCCTCTTGCCGGGGTCTTGTCTCCTTGGCTTGGATACTTTGTCCTTTAATGGCTCCAAAGGAACCACGGAGGACCTTGGCGGTCACCCGGCAAGCCTTGCCGCGGGATGCTGCGACTGCCCGTGCACAAGTTCAGGATACTAGGGTACCCCTACTCTGGTACACCGACAGGAGCCCCCGGGCCTGGGCCATACACGGTGCCGAGCGCTATTGGGCCAGGCCCAAAATAGGGCACGGGCACGCGCGGCCTGGGTTACGCCGTATCTCTCCCCGTATCCACCGCGCCCTCCCCGAACGGCACGTGTTGAATGCGGCGTCATGGGAGAGATCGTGGGTGATTTCTTTATTCGGAAAGGTGGAACATCCACCCCCTCCCTCTTTATAAGCATGGGAAACAGGGGTAGTTCGCCCACTCACCGGTTGCTACTCCAATCTCGAAAACCTCCGCCGCTCCCTCTTCTTCCCAAAGCTGAAAGAGAGCAGCGCCCCGCCCCCCATCGCCACCAGCACCACCAACGCCGTCGACCTCCTCCACCACTTCCGCCATGGCTCCGAGAGCCAACAAAGGGAAGGTTGTGAAGTCGACCGAGGCGCAGCAGCTTGCGGCGCTGCGAAAGGAGCGGGCAATCCCCCCCCCCCCCCCAAGCTCGCCGCGAGGGAGCTGGGGGAGAATTTCTACCTCTTCTGGTCGACGGAGACGCGAGCGCATCCACGCATGAAGGTACTTCCAGCCGCCGCTTGGAAAATGGCCCCAAATGGATATCCTTTCTTCGCCTTGTTCTTCTACTGCGGGCTCTGCCCGCCTTTCTCTGAGTTTTTCTGAGCGGGATCAAGAGGATTGAGGGCGATCGCGTAGACTAGGCCGCCCGTTTTCTTCTTTTCTTGTCGCTGCTGGTCATGTTATGAGAACAATCTGTTAGAGCCGCGACAAGCTACCTTGTAATATAACTCTATTCCGGGTAATGATTGCAATGTTATTCCCTTTACTTCATTCCTCCCTTTGTATGTTTTTGCCCTACGCTTTTAGGGAACTTGCTAATGCAGGCACCTTAGCCGCGAGCGCTGAGTGTGGGACGTCAGCGGCCTGCTGGCGGTGCCGCTACCGACAAGAAACCATGTCGCAACTAGTCGTAGCTCACTTAAGTTGTTGAGCGGACTCGAAACAAAGTAAGGGCGCAACTAGCTATGAGTTGGTTCCTCCGTGCACAGGTTTTCCATACAAAGTGCGGTCGTTCAAAGGAGATAACTTAAAAATTTAAAAAATCTGATTGCTCAAACTTTGGCAACTTAGCTTTTCTGTTGTTTGCTTCCCGGTAAGGCGAAACTTTCTTGAACGACGCCTGGTCCATACCATTATCTTCGCCTTTCCCCCCCGGCAAACTTGTGGGCGAGGGAACCTTCCTTTCCTTGAGAAAAAAAAAGAAAGAGGAGCAAATAAAGATATGGAGCCTTATGGCTCGTTATTGCTTACCGGGGAGTAGGTGCTGCACAAAATGTCAGATCACATAAGCAAAAAATAGTAAGCATGAAATTGACAAGATGTGCGGAGCATGTGAGCTTTACTTATGCACGGGGTCTGCGCCCGGCTTTGTACAAAGGATTACATGCAACAGCGGCAAGACTTGTACAAAAGGTGGTTGCCGGAACAGGTTCCGGCAACCGCGCCTTACGGGTAAAACTTACGAAGATGCTCAATGTTCCAGGAATTGCTCACCTGAATGCTATCTTCGGTCTCAAGGCGGACAGCGCCGGGCCTAGTGACTCGTTTCACCCGGTAAGGGCCTTCCCACTTCGGCGTCAACTTGTTGGAATTCTTGGCGGACTGAACACGCCGAAGAACAAGGTCGCCTTCCTCGAGACTTCTGGCGTTAACTTTGCCGCTATGGTAGCGGCGCAAAGCTTGCTGGTAGCGAGCAGCTCGTACAGCAGCCTGAAGACGGTCTTCCTCAAGGAGTAGCGCGTCATCTTGTCGCAGCTGCTCTTGCTCAAGCTCATCATAAGCGAGCACTCGAGGTGACCCGTATACGAGTTCCATGGGGAGAACTGCCTCTGCTCCATAGACTAGAGCGAAAGGTGGCTGGCCAGTGGCTCGATTTGGCGTCGTCCTGATCGACCAAAGAACCACCGGCAGCTCCTCGATCCAGTTTCTTCCGCACTTGTGCAGCCTGTCGAAAGTCCTGGTCTTGAGCCCACGCAGCACTTCAGCATTTGCCCTCTCCGCTTGACCGTTGCTTCTCGGGTGAGCAACAGAAGCGAAGCAGACCTTGGCGCCAAGATCTTGGACGTACTGCATGAAGGTGCGGCTCGTGAATTGTGTACCGTTGTTGGTGATTATCCTGTTAGGGATCCCGAAGCGGCAAACAATCGACCTGAAGAACTTGACTGCTGACTGTGTTGTCACCTTCCTCACTGCTTCCCCTTCCGGCCACTTTGTGAACTTGTCGATTGCAATGTACAAGTACTCAAAGCCCCCGACTGCTCGGGGAAAGGGGCCGAGGATGTCGAGCCCCCAGACCGAAAATGGCCAGGATAAAGGGATCGTCTGGAGAGCTTGAGCTGGTTGGTGTATCTGCTTGGAATGGAACTGGCACGCTTCACACTTAGTTACTTATGCAGTTGCATCCTGGAGGGCTGTCGTCCAAAAGAAACCTTGACGGAATGCTTTGCCGGCAAGTGCTCTTGCGCGCAATGTGGTGACCACATATGCCTCCATGTATCTCTGCCAACAGCTTATGTCCGTCTTCCCGGTGAATACACTTCAATTTCACACTGTTGAGTCTTCTTTTGTACAGTGTGTTGTCGACAAACTGGTACATACTTGACTGTCGGGCTACTCTTTCCGCTTCTTCTTGCTCTTCGGGAAGTTCTCCTGTCTGAAGGAAACGGACAATCTGCTGTGTCCACGCTGGAGCTTGTGGCTCGACAACAAGGACTAAAGGCAAATCTGCTGCTGCGGGAACATCTGCTTCTATGGCGAGAACCTACGGCTCTGCCGGAGCTTGACGTTCCCCGACAAGCTTGCTGGAGCAAAACTTGTCGGGAGCTTCTGCTTCAACGGAACAAACCCTAGGGCTTGCCGGAGCAGATTGCTCCTCAGCGCAAGGCAAATCTATTGCTGCGGGAACGTCTGCTTCTACGGCGAGAACCTGCGGCTCTGCCGGAGCTTGACGTTCCCCGACAAGCTTGCCGGAGCAAAACTTGTCGGGAGCTTTTGCTTCAACGGAACAAACCCTAGGGCTTGCCGGAGCAGACTGCTCCTCAGCGCTCTTGGCGTTGATCTTGGGGACCTTCTTGGCGGCGGCTTCGGGAAGCTCTGCCGGAAAATAGTCACCAGAAATCAACTTCCTCTTCTTGCTCTGTCCAGTTGATGGCGTTACAAACGGTTGAGTCATCTTGAGCACAAAGATCCCTGGTTCCACAGGTAACTTAAGTGCGGCGCACTTTGAAAGGCCATCGGCAATGGCATTCTGAGCTCTTGGAACATGCTCCATCTATAGGTCGTCAAAGTGCTCTTCTAGCTTCCTCACTTCGTCGATGTAGGCTTCCATCAACGGACTCTGATAGCTCTTGTTCACTTGGCGGACAACAAGCTGCGAGTCACCCCTGACAATGAGCTTCTTGATCCCAAGGTTTGCCGCGATCCTGAGACCGGCAAGCAAGTCTTCATACTCTGCAGTATTGTTTGTTGCTTGCTCCTTGGGAAAGTGCATCTGGACTACGTACTTGAGGTGCTCTCCGGTGGTTGCGACAAGCAGCACGCCAGCTTCGGCGCCTTGCAGCGAAAAGGCACCATCAAAGTACATCAACCACTCTTTGCTTGCTTCCTTGACGGGGATGCTCGTTTCTGGAATTTCTTCATCTGGTGTTGGCGTCCATTCTACTATGAATTCTGCCAATGCTCTGCTTTGGATAGTTGAAGTACTCTCAAACTTGAGGCCAAAGCTTGACAGTTCCAGTGCCCACTCAACAATCCTGCCTGTCACTTCTGGATTCTGTAGTATCCTCTTCAGCGGAAAACGAGTGACAACTGTGATCTCATGTGCTTGGAAGTAATGGCGCAGCTTTCTCGAGGCCATGAAAAGGCCGAAAAGCAATTTTTGGACGCCAGAGTACCTTGACCTAGCCCCCTGTAGAAGGGAACTGACAAAGTAAACTGGGCGCTGTACCATTCTCTTCTGTATCTCCTCGTGCGTCTGTGCAGATCCACCCTTGTCGGGACCAGAGCTTGTCGTGGAAGCCCCCTGCTTGTCGCTGGATGCGCCTGCCGTGGTTGCTGGCTCGTCATCTGCCTCCCTCTCTGCTACTAACGCAGCACTAACCACTTGATTGGTTGCCGCTATATACAGCAGCAACTTCTCTTGTGGCTTAGGTGCGACAAGTGTTGGAGTGGAGGACAGGTATCTCTTCAAGTTTTGCAGCACAGCCTTCGCTTCCGGAGTCCATTTCATTGGACCTGCCTTTTTCAATATTTTGAAAAACGGCAGGGCGCGCTCAGCAGACCTAGAGATAAACCTGCTGAGAGCAGCCACACAACCGGCAAGTCTTTGTACATCCTTGATGCGCTTTGGTGCTTCAATCTGCTCAATGGCCTTGATCTTGTCGGGATTGGCTTCGATTCCCCGCTGAGACACGAAGAACCCGAGAAGCTTGCCGGAGGGGACTCCAAACACACACTTCTCGGGGTTGAGCTTGAGGCTGATCTTGCGCAGATTTGCAAATGTCTCGTCTAAATCTTGAATCAGAGTTGCCTTCTCCTTGCTCTTGACCACTATGTCATCCATGTAGGCTTCCACATTTCTGTGTATTTGTGGCTCAAGAGCGACATGGACTACCGTTGCAAATGTTGAACCAGCATTTTTTAAACCGAAAGGCATCCGTATGAAACAGTACGCGCCACATGGAGTGATGAATGCGGTCTTATCCTCATCCTCTTCTGCCATGAAGATCTGATGGTATCCTGAGTATGCGTCAAGAAATGAAAGCAAGTCACATCCGGCCGTGGAGTCAACAATCTGGTCAATGCACGGCAGAGGAAATGGTCTTTGGGACAAGATTTGTTAACATCGGTAAAGTCGATACAAAGTCTCCATTTCCCGTTCGCCTTGCGCACGACTACAGGATTGGCCAACCACGTAGGATGGAGCACTCCTCTGACAAGGCATGATGCTTCCAACTTCTTGATCTCTTCTGCGATGAATTCTTGGTGCTCCACTGCTTGCTTCCTGACCTTCTGCTTGACGGGCCGCGCATGAGGACAAACGGCGAGATGGTGCTCAATTACTTTCCTGGGTACACCGAGGATGTCAGACGGTTGCCACGCAAACACGTCGACGTTCGCCCGCAGGAAAGCAATGAGCGCGCTTTCCTATTTAGGGTCGAGAGTGGCACTGATGGTGAAGGTACCACCAGTGCCGTCCTCCTTGGCGGACACCTTCTTGGTCTCTGGCGGAGCTGCCATTGTCTTCTTACACTTGCCGGTGGGGCTCGATGGTGCGTCCTCGATGGCAGCGCAGCACTCCGAAGAGGTGCGCTTGCCGGAGTGGGCATCATAACTCTTGCCGGACTTTGTCTTCTTCTTCCCCCCGGGAGCTTCAATGGCAGGTGACTCGCGATCTGTTGCGGCTGCCGCTTCCAGGTAGATCTTGTCGGCGTAGATAAGAGCATCCTTCTTGTCGCCAGGGACAGAGATGACGCTTATCGGGCCTGGCATCTTCAGCATGTCGTATGCGTAGTGAGAGGCTTCCATGAACTTGGCGAGTGCTGGACGGCCGAGTATCCCATTGCAAGGCAATGGAAAATCGGCAACGTCAAAAGTGACCCTCTCAGTCCTGAAGTTCACCTCGCTACCAAATGTTACTGGCAACGTGACCTTCCCCTTCGGCTTGCTCCTTCCCGGGTTGATTCCTTGGAATGTGTCGCTCTCTTCAAGCTCGCTGTCAGGGATCTGGAGTTTCTGGAGTACAGCGGAGGAGATCAGGTTCAAGCCGGCCCCGCCGTCAACTAGCATCTTAGTGACCTTGAGGTTGCGGATAGTTGGTGAAACCAACATCGGCAAGCACCCGACCGCAGTTGTGCGATCAGGGTGGTCCTCAATATCAAAGATGATAGGCGTGCTGGACCATTTCAGAAGCTTGCGTGACTCGACAGGTGGTTCCGCCGCATTGACTTCCCACACCCACTGCTTGAGTTGGCGGTGCGAAGTATGCAGAGAAGCACCGCCGTCAACGCACAAGACCTCTGTGGCTTTCTGGAACTCCTGCTCACTGGTCTCGACACCATCCATGTCTTCGTCGTTGTCGTCATCTTCATCCTTCTCGCGGCCGTGGGGAGGTCTGTCTCCTTGCCGCTGCTTGGCCTTGCCGCGGCGTCCTCCCCGGTCGGCGCGCTTTTTGCCGGATTCTCCAGCACCTCCTTGGTCCCTCTCCTTGTCGCGTCGCTCATATTCAGCCTTTTGCTGCTGGACAAGCTGCTCGTCCTTCTTGCAGCTCTGGAGGTCATGGCCCTTGGTGCGGTGGATCTTGCAGTACTGCTTGTCGGTGTCGTCCTGCTTGTCGGCGACCGCCACAGTCTGGCAGTTGGTGCATGCGGCAATCTCCTTGCCGGAGCTACCAGCTTTGGCTTTCTTGGCGCCACCTTCGTTGCCGGACTGCTCAATGACTAGCACATCTTTGCCTTTCTTCTTCCTGTTGTTCCGCCGCCGGTTTCTCTTTGCCGGGGCAGCATCCTTGCTGTCAGATCCTCCTGCTCCTGTATTCTCTCCGGGGAGTTTCCTCCCTTCCTCAACACGTGCACACCTGTCGGCCAGGGCATACAGCTCACTGACGTCTCTGATCTTGCACATCGCCATCTCCTCCCGCATCCTGCGGTTACGCACATTCTGATGGAACACGCTGATGACCGCGGCAGGGTGGACATCCGGGATGTTGTGCTGTACACGGCTGAATCTCTGAATGTACTTGCGCAGGGGCTCTCCTTCCTTCTGGGCGAGCAGATGAAGGTCACTCTCTTGGCCATGAGGTTTGTGGCCGCCTGTAAAGGCGCCGACAAACTGATGGCATAGGTCTGCCTAGGAGGATATGGAGTTGTCCGGCAAGTGCATGAGCCAGGACCTGACGTTGGGCTTGAGCACCAGCGGGAAGTAGTTGGCAAGGGTCTTGTCGTCCCGCCCCCCGGCAGCCTGCACCGCGATGGTGTAGATGCTGAGGAACTCCGACGGATGCGACTTGCTGTCGTACTTCTCTGGTACGTCTAGCTTGAAATTCTTCGTGCTGGGCCACTGGACTTGCCGCAGCTCACGAGTAAACGCAGGGCAACCTACCGCGTACGACAAGTCGCCTGGTTCCCCTGGCGCATGCATGTCGACAGAGGGCCCAGCGCGCTGGTCCGATTGACATCGCGCTTCTCTTCGGCGCTCGATGCGAGTATGAGCGTCTTCTTGCTGTCATTCGTGAAGAACTTGGCACTGATCGCGACGAGCTCGTGGATCTGATGACGCGGTGGAGTCGCTGTCGAGGTGGATCCGGCAAGTCGGTGATCTTGGCCTTCGAGGCGGAGAGTGCGCAGTGGTTGCACCCCCACCGGTCTTGTCGCCACCGGCTCGTGCCTGGCTGACTTGCCGCGGCTGCGACATGCTCGGCTGCCATTGAGTGTCGCCGTTGGCGAAGCCGATGAGACTCTGAATGGTGGCCCTCTAGTTGTCGATCTTGTCTGCCGTTGGAGGGTAGTCCAGGAGTAGTTGAGCTCGCGTCAAAGCTTCTGCTGTAGTGGCGGGTGGCGGTGGCGAACGGTGTGAGGAGCGGGATATGCTCGGACTTCTAACCATGTTAGAAGGAGCAGTATCCCGTCCAGGCGACTGTGCCTCGCTCGTGCCAGCATGTTGGCGTGCATGCTGGTCTTGAGCACTCCGGGATCCACCAGCTCGATCTTGGTCCAGCAAATGCATGGTACCGTGAGTATCATCGCTGCCGGCCCCGCGCATCCTGAGATGGGCGCGGTGGATGTACGGACGCCGAGGTCTTGGAGTGCGCCTAGTCGTTGTGGGAGCCGGCTACGCCGCCGATGGGCAGCGCAACCTTGTCCTTGGACCTGGCAGCACCGTGAGCTCTCTCGTCGACGCCCGTTCTTCCGCCGGCGTCTGCCCCATCAGCCGTTTGCTCCGGCGGTGGTGGGTTCGGCGCGGACGGAGCAGCCGCCTCCGAAGCCTTCTTCTTCAGCGGCATGTCGATGAAGATGATGAAGATCTAGCTCGTGTGAATGCCGGATCTGGTTCACACAACCTCGAGCCCCTACCTGGCGCGCCAAAGATGTCGGGGGACTAATCCACGAGCACCTATGGGACCGGCGGACCGAGTCCCTTTTGGTTCGGCGGGGGCGAGGGTCGCACGAAGAGCGGATCGAGGCGAAGCACACGAGCAGTTTACCCAGGTTCGGGCCGCACGGATGTGTAAAACCCTACTCCTGCTTTGTGGTTTGTATTGAGTTCTTGCTCGGTAGCGCGGAGTGCTACAGTACACCCCAGCGACTAACGAGACCGAGCGTGAGTGTTCTCTTCCTCCTTTTTTCTCCACGTTGCGCATGGGCCTCCTTTTATATGCTCAAGGGGTCACCGACAGGTGGCAACGTAGACAAGGGTAAAAATGGAAAGGTGTTGCGGTTGGTACAGCTACCTGCTACAGTGTATCATACCTAACCCTGACGGTAGGGGACAAGGGCATTAAATGCCCGTCTGTGTTGCCTAAATAGTGCAAAAGGGACCGTCAGGGACGCCACCGCTCGCCACGATGGCAATCTTGTCAGCGCCGCTGGCCACCGCGCACCGCCGGCTGCACAGCCTCCCGCCATGTACGCCTGGAAGGGTCCCAGAGCGACACGTTGGTGGATGTGCTGGAGCGCGGGCACAGAGTGGTGGCTTGCCGCGGCAAGAGCCTTGCCGCGGTCGTTGTCTTGTCACGTCCGGGAGCTTGTCGCTCACCGGGCCTTGCCAGGACGCGTGGCGCGTCGCGGCAAGTTCCTTGAGATGCCTTGGTTGGCCTTCCCGGCAAGCTCCTCTTGCCGGGGTCTTGAGATGCCTTGGTTGGCCTTCCCGGCAAGCTCCTCTTGCCGGGGTCTTATCTCCTTGGCTTGGATACTTTATCCTTGATTGGCTCCAAAGGAACCACGGAGGACCTTGGCGGTCACCCGGCAAGCCTTGCCGCGGGATGCTGCGACTGCCCGTGCACAAGTTCGGGATACTAGGGTACCCCTACTCTGGTACACCGACACTATTCCACCCACAGTGTTATGTCCATGGCTTGCGCTCATTTATTGCGTGAGGTTGAAAAAGTTGAAGCGCGTTAAAAGGTATGAACCAATTGCTCGGCTTGTCATCAGGGTTGTGCATGATAAATACTTTGTGTTAAGAAGACAGAGCATGACAAGACTATATGATTTTCTTGGGATAGCTTTCTTTAGCGTTGATATTTTGAAAGACACTATTTGTTTGTTGGGATACGAGAGTATTGATGTCTTTATGTCAAATAATAGACTATTGCTTTGAATCATTCGTGTCTTAATATTCATGCCATGATTAGATGTATGATCAAGATCATGCTAGGTGGCAATCCACATCAAGAAATATCTTTTTATCATTTACCTACTCGAGGATGAGCAGGAATTAAGCTTGGGGATGCTGATACGTCTCTGTCATATCTATAATTTTTTATTTTTCATGTCAATATTATACAACTTTCACATATATTTGGCACAATTTTATATGATTTATTGCACTAACCTATTGATCCAGTGCCCAGTGCTAGTTCCTGTTTGTTGCATGTTTTTTGTTTCACAAAATATACATATAAAAAATCCAAACATGATAAAAATTTATGTAGAATTATTTTGGAATATATGTGATTTTTGGGAGGTGGAATCAACGCAAACAGGAGACAACAGCAACCACAAGACACCTGGGCGCGCCAGGTAGCCCAGGCGTGTGGTCGTGGGTTGTGCCCTCCTCGAACGTCGATTGGAGCTCTACTTCGGGTGCAAGGAAACTTATATCCGGAGAAAAAATGTGTTAAAATCTCAGCGCAATCGGTGTTATGGATCTCTGGGAATATAAGAAACGGTTGTTGGCTAGAAAACAGGAACGCAAAACAGAAGAGAACAGAGAGACAGATCCAATCTTGGAGGGGCTCTCGCCCCTCCACCACCATGCAGGCCATGGACCAGAAGGGGAACCCTCCTCCCATATGAGGGTGAGATCAATGAAGAAGAAGAAGGAGGGGATTCTCTCCCCCTCTCTCCGGTGGCGCCGGAACGCCGCCGGGGCCATCACCGTGTGAAGACGATCTACTTCAACAACTCCATCATCTTCAACAACATCTTCATCATCTTCCCCCATCTATTTTCAGCGGTCCACTCTCCCGCAACCTGTTGTACCCTCTACTTGAGCATGGTCCTTTATGCTTCATACTATTATCCAATGATATGTTGCCATACTATGATGTCTGAGTAGATTTTTGTTGTCCTATCAGTTATTGGTGAATTGCTATGGTTAGTTTAATTTGCTTGTGGTTATGTTATTGTCCTTTGGTGCCCATCATATGAGCACGCGTGTGGATCACACCATAGGGCTAGTTGTATGTCGATAGGACTACGCATTGGAGGGCAAGGTTGACAGCAACTTCACCCTAAACGTAGAAATTGATACGTACGGGATTGAAGGGGGACCAATATATACCTTAATGCTATGGTTGGGTGTTTTACCTTAATGAACGTTAGAAGTTGCGGATGCTTGCTAATAGTTCCATCATAAGTGCATAGAATTCCAAGTAAGGGATGACATGCTAGCAGTGGCCTCTCCCACATAAAAACTTGTTGTCGGTCTAGTAACATAGTCAATTGCTAAGGGACAACTCCGCAAATCCTACCACCACTAAATCACACTCGTTTTTCTAAGTTAATTGTTTATTTATTTAAACAGCACCTAACTTTTATTTTCATGTTCTTTATTATCTTGCAATCCTTTCCACACCTACAAAGTACTTCTAGTTTTATTCTTGCTCTAGGTAAAGCAAATGTTAAGTGTGTGTAGAGTTGTATCAGTGGTCGATAGAACTTGAGGGAATATTTGTTCCACATTTAGCTCCTCATTGGGTTCGACACTCTTATTTATCAAAAAAGGCTACAAACTATCCCCCATACTTGTGGGTTATCAGTCGTTTGAGGAATGAGGAGATGCCTTCTGGGGCATCCCCAAGCTTAGTTGTTTGGTTCTCCTTGAATATAACCTTGGGGTGCCATGGGCATCGCCAAGCTTATGCTCTTTTCACACCTTATTCCTTCATCCATCATGATCTCACCCAAAGCTTGAAAAACTTCAATCACGCAAAACTTAACAAAAACCTTCGTGAGATCCATTAGTATAATAAAGCAAATCACCACTGTAATTACTGTTGCAAACCCATTCATATTTTATTATTGCATTATACCTACTGTACTCTAATGTTACCATGGCTTATACCCCAGATACAATCCATAGATTCATCAAAATAAGCACACAATGCAACGAAAACAGAATCTGTCAAAAAGAACAGTCTGTAGTAATCTGGACATTAACCATACTTCTGTAACTCCAAAAATTCCAAAAAATTAGGACAACAAAGGCAATTTGTATATCAAACTTGTGTATTCAAAAAATTTCGTCGCTTCTGAGATTTTTAAAAATTCAGCTACTACACACAGAGTTTCTGTTTTCCAACACAATCAATTCAACTATCACCCAAGCCATCCTAAATGCATTACTTGGTAAAAACACTGATTAAAACATAAAAAATCACAATCATAACAAAGGCTCAATTGTGTATTTATTGAAAAACGGAAAAGAAACAAAAACTTAAAGGATAAATATTGGGTTGCTTCCTAGCGAGCTCTTTCTTTATAGCAATTAAGATATGCTTTGAAATTTCAATGATGCTCAAATGAAAGAGAAGAATTGAAGCACGGAGAGAGCATCATAGTACATGTGACAAACACATTTAAGTCTAACATACTTCCTATGCATAGGCATTTTATAGGGAAAATTATCAATACAAGAATTATCCAGCATATGCAAAGGAGAGGAATAAAACATTGACATTCTCAACATAACGAGAGGTAATTTAGTAACATGAAAATTTCTACAACCATATTTTCCTCTCTCATAATAATTACATGTAATATCATGATCAAATTAAACAATATAGCTATTATATAAAATTTTCTCTTCATGATCCACATGCATAAAAGTTTTATAATCTACCAAGATAGTGGGATTAACATCAACTAAAGTCATGACCTCTCCAAACCTAGTTCCATAAAAAAATCATAAGATTGAACACTCTCCAAATATGTGGGATTATTTTTACCTGATGTTGATGCTCTTCCAAACCCACTTTCAATATTATTGCAACCATTATTATTAATATCATATTCATCATGAGGCTTAAATAAATTATCAAGATAATAAGAAGCATCACCCCAATCATTATCATTGCAGTAAGTAGTGGACATAACAAAATTATCATCCCCAAGCTTGCAGTTTTGCATATTACTAACATAATTGACATGAATAGAACTTATAATAACATCATTGCAATCATGCTTTTCATTCAAGGGGCTATGATGAATCACTTTATAAATTTTTTCATTTAATATTTCATCACAATTTTTCAGACTCATGATTTTGAAGCAAAACTTCAAAGAGATAATCAAGTGCACTCAACTCACAAGCAATTGGTTCATCATAATTTGCTATTATGAAAAGATTAGCAAGTGGATGAGGATTCATATCAATATATTTTTAGCAAGCGAAGATGCAAGCAAATAGAAGGAACATGGCAACACAAGCAAAGATAGCAAACAAGAAAAAGACAAAAGAAAAAAATATTTTTGTATTTTTGTAAAAACTTCTTAGAAGTGGGGGAAATGAAAATGGGAGGCAGATGGAAAATAAAATAATTGCAAGGAGATGAGAGTTTATGTGTAGGTACCTGATAGATGTTGATGATGTCTCCCTGGCAACGGCACCAGAAATTCTTCCTGATTGCTTGTATCTGCGTTAGTAATTCCCAAAAGAGGAGAGGATGATGCGGAATAGCAAAGGTAAGTATTTGCCTTAGTTATGAAACCAAGGTTATCAATCTAGTAGGAGAACCAAGCAACACTATGCAAACAGCACCTGCACACAAAGCACAAAAACATGCAACCCACGCGTAAGAGGGGTTGTCAATCCCTCCTCGGTATTGAGATAGATTAAATGGTATGAAATTTGATAAATAGATCTAACTAAAACACAAAGAAAAATAAATAAAGAAAAAGTGCAGCAAGTTGTTTTTGGTTTTAATATGATAGGAAATAGACCCGTGGCCCATAGATTTCACTAGAGGCTTCTCTCGAGAAACTAGCATACGATGGGTAGACAAATTACGGTTGGCCAATTGACAAAAAAGCAAATAATTATGACGACATACAAGGCAATGATCATGTATATAGGCATCACGTCCAAGATTAGTAGACAGACTCCTGCCTGCATCTAGTACTATTACTCCACACATCGACCGCTATCCAACATGCATCTAGTGTTTTAAGTTCATGAAAAAACGGAGTAATGCAATAAGAGCGATGACATGATGTAGACATGATCTATGAATGTAGAAATAGACCCCATATTGTTATCCTTAATAGCAACGATACATGCATGCCATGTCCCTTTTTGTCATTAATATTGAGCACCGCAAGATTGAACCCATCACAAAGCACCTCTTCCCATTGCAAGAAAATTTTATCTAGTTGGCCAAACCAAACCAAAGTTTCAAAGAGGAAATACGAGACTATAAAAAGATCATGCATAAAAGAGTTCAACAAAGACTCAAATAATATTCATGCATAGATCTGATCATAAACTCACAATTAATCGGATCCCAACGAACACACCGGAAAAAGTCATTACATCAAACAGATCTCCAAGAACATCGAGGAGAACATTGTATTGAATATAAAAAAGAGAGAAGAAGCCATCTAGCTACTACCTACGGACCCATAGGCCTGTGGTAAACTATATCACGCATCATCAGAGGAGCAACAAGGATGATGAAGAACCCCTTCGTGATCGTTGACCCCTCCGGCAGAGTATTGGAAAAGGCCTCTAGATTCGATCTCATGGTTCTGGAACTTACTGCGGCTGGAAAAGTGTTTCGTCGACTCCCCTAGGGGTTTGGGCATTTTCTAGTATTTGTAGAGCTAAAGGTTGGTGGAGAAGCTTCCCATAGGCCCCACTACCCACCAGGGCGCGCCTGGGGCCTCTAGCGCGCCCTAGTGGCGAGTGGGCCACATGGGCCTCCTCTAGTGCACTTCCTTGGCCTCCCGGGTCTCTTCTGGGCAAAAAAAAGTCTCCAAAAAGTTTGGTAGCATTTGGACTACGTTTGGTACTGATTTTCTGTGAAGTAAAAAAAGCAAAAAATAGCAACTGGTGCTAGGCACTATGTCAATAGGTTATTCCCAGAAAATGATATAAAGTTGTAAATTAGTATAAAACATCCAAGATTGATACTTTAATAGCATGGAACAATAAAAATTATAGATACATTGGAGACGTATAAATGACCTCTGTCCTAGCGCGCCATCATCCTGGTCTTCATGCACCGAATTGGCAACCTTTGGGGACTGCATTGGGAACTGGTGGATGGCCTTGCTCCCTTAGCACAAAAGAGTAAAGCCTCCTCATCCACGCCTACTAGCGCTCCTCTGGCTTCGCTCGTTGCTGCGCGTGTCACCCACATGAAGGCACATGGCCGCGTGACTCTATTAAACAACTCTTGACTTGCATGCCCCCACGATGGGCCTCGGGAGGTGATAAACCACAAGTATAGGGGATCACAACAGTTTTCGAGGGTAGAGTATTCAACCCAAATTTATAGATTCGGCACAAGGGGAGCCAAAGAATATTTGAAGGTATTAGCAGCTGAGTTGTGAATTCAACCACACATGGAGATTAATTATCTGCAGCAAAGTGATCAGTAGCAAAGTAGTTTGATAGTTTTGATAGTAGTGACAGCAGCAATAGTAATAGTAACAGTGATAGCAGCAATTTTGTAGCAAGTGTAACAATGATGATAGCAGTAGTAACTTAGAAGAAACAATATGGAAAAGTTCGTAGGCATTGGATCGGTGACTTGTTGGATGATATTCATCATGTGACAGTTATAACCTAGGGCGATACGGCACTAGCTCCAGTTCATCGATGTAATGTAGGCATGTATTCCGTAAATAGTCATACGTGCTTTATTAAAAGAACTTGCATGACCTCTTTTGTCCTACCCTCCCGTGGCAGCAGGGTCCATATTGGAAACTAAGGGATATTAAGGCCTCCTTTTAATAGAGAACCGGAACAAAGCATTAACACATAGCGAATACATGAACTCCTCAAACTACGGTCATCACCAAGAGTGGGCTCGGTTGTTGTTACTCCGGGGTTATCGGATCATAACACGTAGTAGGTGACTAACTTGCAAGATCGGATCTAGAACATGGATATAATGGTGATAACGTAAGCGGTTCAGATCTGAAATCATGGCACCAGGCCCAAAGTGACAAGCACTAAGCATAGCAAAGTCATAGCAACATCAATCTAAGAACACAGTGGATACTAGGGATCAAGCCCTAATAAAACTAACTCGATTACATGATGAATCTCATCCAACTCCTCACCGACCAGTGAGCCCACGAAGGAATTACTCACTCCCGGTGGGGAGCATCATGGAATTGGAGATGGAGAAGGGTTGGTGATGACGAAGAACGAAGATCCCCCTCTTCGGAGCCCCAAACGGACTCCACATATGCCCTTCCGAGGAAGAACAGGGTTTGGCGGCGGCTCCATCTCGTGGATCGCGATCATTCTTTCTCCCTGATTTTTTCTCCAAAAATAGGAATTTATAGTGTCATGGTTGAGGTCTGCGGGGCCACCAGGTGGGTACAACCCACATGGGCGCGCCAGGAGAGGGGGCGCGCCCTGGTGGGTTATGCCCACCCAGGGGCCCCTCTCCGGTAGGTCTTGGCTCCAGAAATTCTTATATATTATATAAAAATTCCTCAGAAAGTTTCGTTCCATTCCGAGGACTTCTATTTCTGCACAAAAACAACACCATGGTAGTTCTACTGAAAACAACGTCAGTCCGGGGTTAGTTTCATTCAAATCATGCAAATTAGAGTCCAAAACAAGAGGAAAAGCATGAGAAAAAGTAGATATGTTGGAGACGTATCAACTCCCCCAAGCTTAAACCTTTCCTTGTCCTCAAGCAATTCAGTTGATAAACTGAAAGTGAGAAAGAAAAACTTTTACAAACTCTTTTGCGCTTGTTTGCATAAATAAGCTCAAACAGCACCCAGGTTTTCAGCCAACATTATAACTAACCATGTCGACAATAACTCTTAAAGATTATAAGGACTCATATCAATGACATAATCAGCTAGCGAGCAATAATAAGGTATCTCAAATGGCAACACGTTGTCAAAACAACCATGATATAATATGACAACAATGGTATCTCGCTAGCCCTTTCTGATACGGCAAAACATAAATGCTGAGCACCTCCAAAGTTTAAGAAGCGACTAAACATTGCAATTCATGGTAGAAAAGATCCAGTCATGATGCACCCAACATTAGCTACACACAATGCATAAATCATGACTGTTGTGCTCTACTCAGTTTCTGGCGCTTGTTTTAGAGGGTGATGACACAACATAAAAGTAAATAGATAGTCCCTTCGTAGTGGGAAGCAATGATTTGCAGAGGTGCCAGAGCTCAATTTTTAAAACAAAGATAAATGAAATTTTGAAACGTGCACCATTCTCATTTACTTCACGACCATTAGTTATCAACATCTTCCATGCTAAGCACGCTAGTGGCGGTTCCCAAGCGATAAATGTAAAGGTTTACTCCCCCTCCACCATCAATCACACTCCCCGGCTTGTCTGAAACAACGCGTGTTGTCCATACCAACATCAGTCCCGAGGGAGTTTTGTTTAATTATTTGCATTTTTGAGTTCGGCACTGGGAATCCCTATTATCGCCCATTTTCTCGTGCGGTGGCGAGTGAATAAACACTCAACCTGAGAATAACAAACTTAGCATGGAAGATATCGACCACCTCCTATCGTTCCATGAACGATCCAGGCACACAAAAAGGATAATTTTTAGAAGTTTTTAGAGGTGGCACATGCAAATTTACTTTGGATGGTAGTGTAATACCGTATATAGGTAGGTATGGTGGACTCATCTGGAATAACTTTGGGTTCATGGTTTTTGATGTACAAGTAGAATCCCCACTTAGTACAGGCGAAGGCTAGCAATTTATATTGAGAAGCGGCCAGCTAGAGAGAAACAACAATCATAACCATGCATTATGCGCAAGTAATATTGGACACTAGCATGAGTAGGATATGAACACCATGAACATAAACATTATAGAGGCTATGTTGGTTTTGATTCAACTACATGCATGAACATGTACCAAGTCAACCCACTTGAACATTACGAGGAGGATACCATATCATCATACTACATCACAATCATCTTAATGCTATGTTGATATCCAAGATAAATCATTATTAACTCCCAACTACTTATGCATGGCATGAGAAACTATAATATCTAATTGTCGTTGCAAACATGTTTAATCATAATGGGCTAAAGCCTAGATGCTAGGTTAAAAATATTTACACAAACAGAAAAAGTAGACTTCATACATGTTTCTCTTTGCCACGGCTAGTGTCGGTGTACAAAAGTAGAGGTCCGTTTTGTACCCATTTATTTGTGCACGTGCAATCACAGCCACACGCCTGCGGCCACGCTTGACAGAGAAGAGGAAGCAAAGGCCCAAGACTACCAGAGCAGCGCCAAGCCGAAGGCACGAGAAGCAGAGGGGCGAGGTGAAACTCCCCCGGCAAGGCCCTTGTCGGGGTGACCTTCATGGCCCCGGCAAGAGTCTTGTCGGGGCGACTTGCCCCACACCAACAAGGCCGCCACCCTCAAGTCTAAGAGTCCCGACGCCATCAACTACATCAGAACCAAGGCTCAGGAGGCGCCTCCATGGTGGCATGCAGACATTTGTGTAGACAAAGGGCCTACGAGGCCTAGATAGGAACCAAGAAACAAGACCGCAACAAGGCTCCTTGCCGAGGATGCCCACGAAGCCCCGGCAAGGCTCCTGCCAAAGATACCCACGAGACCCCGCCCCCTCCCCGGCGAGACCCTTGCTAGGGACGCTCACAACGCCACGGCAAGACCCTTGCTGGGGCCCCAGCAAGACTCTTACCGAAGACATCCGCGGGGCCACAGCCACGCTGCCACCTGCCAAGACACCACCGCCGTTCCCACACAGCTGCTAGCGCACTGATAAGTCTCCGTCGTATCTACTTTTCCAAACACTTTTGCCCTTGTTTTGGACTCTAACTTGCATGATTTGAATGGAACTAACCCGGATTGATGTTGTTTTCAGCAGAATTGCCATGGTGTTATTTTTGTGCAGAAATAAAAGTTCTCGGAATGACCTGAAAATCAACGAAGAATTATTCTGGAATATATAAAAAATACTAGAAGAAAGATCCACGCCAGGGGGGCCACACTCTGTCCACGAGGGTGGGGGGCGCGCCCTACTCCCCTGGGCGCGCCCCGCTGCCTCGTGGGCCCCCTGGAGCTCTACCGACGTCAACTCCAACTCCATATATTCGTGTTCGGAAAGAAAAAAATCATAGAGAAAGATTCATCGCGTTTTACGATACGGAGCCGCCACCAAGCCCTAAACTCTCTTGGGTGGGCTGATCTAGAATCCGTCGGGGCTCCGGAGAGGGGAATCCGTCGCCATCATCATCATCAACCTTCCTCCATCAGCAATTTCATGATGCTCACCGCCATGCATGAGTAATTCCGTTGTAGGCTTGCTGGACGGTGATGGGTTAGATGAGATTTATCATGTAATCGAGTTAGTTTTGTTACGGTTTGATCCCTAGTATCCACTATGTTCTTAGATTGATGTTGCTATGACTTTGCTATGCTTAATGCTTGTCACTAGGGCCTGAGTGCCATGATTTTAGAACTGAACCTATTATGTTTTCATTAATATATGAGAGTTCTTGATCCTATCTTGCAAGTCTATAGTCACCTACTATGTGTTATGATCTGGCAACCCCGAAGTGACAATAATCGGGACCACTCCCGGTGATGACTGTAGTTTGAGGAGTTCATGTATTCACTATGTGTTAATGCTTTGGTCCAGTACTCTATTAAAAGGAGGCCTTAATATCCCTTAGTTTCCGCTAGGACCCGCTGCCACGGGAGGGTAGGACAAAAGATGTCATGCAAGTTCTTTCCATAAGCACGTATGACTATATTCCGAATACATGCCTACATTACATTGATGAATTTGAGCTAGTTCTGTGTCACCCTAGGTTATGACTGTTACATGATCGATCGCATCCGACATAATTCTCCATCACCGATCTAATGCCTACGAGCTTTCCATATATTGTTCTTCGCTTATTTACTTTTCTGTTGCTATTGTTACAATCACTGGAAAACACCAAAAATATTACTTTTGCTATCGTTACCACTACTATCATATTACTTTGCTACTAAATACCTTGCTGCCGATATTAAGTTTCCAGTTGTGGTTGAATTGACAACTCAGCTGCTAATACTTGAGAATATTCTTTAGCTCCCCTTATGTTGAATCAATAAATTTGGGTTGAATACTCTACCCTTGAAAACTATTGCGATCCCCTATACTTGTGGGTTATCAAGACTATTTTCTAGCGCCGTTGCCGGGGAGCATAGCTCTATTCTTTGAGTCACTTGGGATTTATATCTGTTGGCCACTATGAAGAACTTGAAAGACGCAAAAACAAAAATTTATCCCTCAACTACGAGGGGAGGTAAGGAACTGCCATCTAGCTCTAGACTTGATTCACCTTCTGTTTTGAGTAAGCTTGCGACACCTAAACCTGCTTCTGCTATTAATTATGATATGTCGCATGTTATTGATGATGCCACTTATGCTATGCATGATACTTATGGTGAAACTACTTCTATGCTAGATACTACGGTGCCACTTGGTGAATTTCTTGATGAACAACTTGCTAGGGCTAGAGAGAATGAAATTATTGAAACTGATAATATTGATGAAAGTGATGATGAATATTCTCCCCCTAGATATGAATTACCTGTTGTGCCTGAGGGCTATGTTATGGATGAAGAAACTGCTAGAGATTTTCTTGCTTGCAATGATAGAAGTGATCTTAAGAAATTATTAGCTAAGCTGAAACAAAAAACTCTGAATGCTGGAATGAAATATGATCCTGCTTATGCTACTTCACCTATCTTTGTTACTGACAAGGATTATGAATTCTTTGTCGACCCTGATATAATTACTTTGGTTGAATCTGATCCTTTTTATGGCTATGAATCTGAAGCTGTTGTGGCACATCTTACTAAATTAAATGATATAGCCACCATGTTCACTAATGATGAGAAAACTTGCTACTATTATATCCTTAAGATATTTCCATTCTCATTAAAGGGTGATGCTAAGATACGGTTTAATTCTCTTGATCCTGGTTGTGTGCGTAGTCCCCAGGATATGATTTATTACTTCTCTGCTAAATATTTCCCTGCTCATAAGAAACAAGCTGCTTTAAGGGAAATATATAATTTTGTGCAAATTGAAGAAGCAAGTCTCAAACAAGCTTGGGGGAGGCTTCTCCAATTACTTAATGCTTTGCCTGATCATCCTCTTAAGAAAAATGAAATACTTGATATCTTTTATAAAGGACTAACCGATGCTTCCAGAGATTACCTGGATAGTTGTGCTGGTTGTGTTTTCAGGGAAAGAGCTGTTGATGAAGCTGGAATTTTATTGAATAATATGTTGACTAATGAAAATAATTGGACACTTCCTGATCCAATCCCTGATCCAATTCCTGAGCCAACTCCTAAGCCAACTCCGAAGAAAAAGGGTGTTCTATTTCTCAGTCCTGAAGATATGCAAGAGGCAAAGAAATCTATGAAGGAAAAAGGTATAAAAGCTAAAGTTGTTAAGAATTTACCTCATGTTGAAGAAATACATGGTCTTAATTTACCGCCTGTTGAAGAAATACATGGTTTTAATCCATCGCCTAATGAAGAAATACATGGTCTTGATAACCCGACACAGGTAGTAAAGGTAAATTCTCTCTATAGATATGATAAAGCTGAAATCCCTCCTACTAAGTTTGCTAGCCAATGCTTAGATGAGTTTGATAACTTTATGGTTAAGCAAGAAGATTTTAATGCTTATGTTGGTAGACAATTGAAACATAATCCTTATATGATTGAACACTTGAGTGATTATATGGCTAATGTTAAAGGTGAACTAAAACTTATTAGTAAACATTCTTCTATGGTTACAACTCAAGTAGAACAAGTACTTAAAGCTCATAATGATTTGCTCAATGAATTAAATAGTAAGAAAAATGATAATGTTGTTAGAGTTATGACTAGAGGTGGTAAAATGAATCAGGAACCTTTGTATCCTAAGGGCCATCCTAAGAGAATTGAGCAAGATTCTCACAGAAATGATATCGATGCACCTAGTCCTTCTAAGAGGAAGAAAAGCAAAAATGATAGGACTTTGCATGCTTCTAGTGAACCTATTATTGACACACTTGAGAATCCCAATGATATCTCTATTTCTGATGCTGAAAACCAATCTGGAAATGAACATGAACCTAGTAATAATGTTAATGATGATGTTCATATTGATGCTCAACCTAGTAATGATAATGATGTAGAGATTGAACCTGATGTTGATCTTGATAACCCACAATCAAAGAATCAATGTTATGATAAGAGAGACTTTGTTGCTAGGAAGCATGGTAAGGAAAGAGAACCATGGGTTCAGAAACCCATGCCTTTTCCTCCCAAACCATCCAAGAAAAAGGATGATGAGGATTTGAGCACTTTGCTGAAATGATTAGACCTATCTTTTTGCGTATGCAATTGACTGATATGCTCAAAATGAATCCTTATGCTAAGTATATGAAAGAAATTGTTAAAATAAAAGAAAGATACCAGAAGCTGAAATTTCCACCGGGCTTGGTAATTACACTTTTAAGGGTGGAATACCTAAGAAACTAGGAGATCTCGGAGTACCAACTATACCATGCTCCATTAAAAGAAACTTTTTTAAAACTGCTTTATGTGATCTTGGAGCCGGTGTTAGTGTTATGCCTCTCTCTTTATATCGTAGACTTGATTTGAATAAGTTGACACCTACTGAAATATCTTTGCAAATGGTTGATAAATCAACTGCTATACCTATCTGTATTTGTGAGGATGTGCCTGTTGTGGTTGCAAACTTTACTATTTTAATGGACTTTGTTATCCTTGATATTCCCGAGGACGATAGTATGTCTATTATTCTTGGAAGACCCTTTTTGAAAACTGCAGGGGCTGTTATTGATTGCACCAAAGGCAATGTCACTTTTCATGTTAATGGTAATGAGCATACAGTACAGTTTCCGAGGAAACAACCTCAAGTCCACAGTATCAATTCAATTGGAAAAATTTCAACAATTACTATTGGAGGTTTTGAATTTCCTCTTCCTACTGTCAAGAAGAAATATGATATTCTTATTGTTGGGCATGTGCATATCCCCGTTGAGGTAACCTAGTGTTATTCGAAAATTCTTTGGTTCCATGTTACTCGGAATGAGTTTGTTAACAAGACCTGATCAACCTTGTTAGTGGATTCCTTTTGATGAGCATGAGATGGATGAATTTAGAAAACACAACTCTGTGTACCCTCTTTTTACTTTCTGTTATTTAAATTAAATAAAGCAAAAATAGTAATTTGTATCTGTTTTTCGAATTATCCATCCAATAAAAAAATACCCCGGAAATAAAAGTTCTCCAAATGCCCTAAAATTTAAATATGATTTTTTCTGGAATATTTGAGAATATCTGGCACTGAGAACACGGCAGGGGGAGCAAGCACCTGGCCACGAGGGTCCAGGGCGCGCCCTACCCCCCTGGGCGCACCCCTGCCTCGTGGGCCCATGGTGGCTCCCATCCACTTATTCCAGCCACCACACACTCCTTCTTCCTCCCAAAAAAATTACCAACCAGCTCAAACCCGAGTCCAAGCTCATTTTGCTGACATTTTCGATATCCTTGCTCAAAACTCCATTCAAAAAACTGCTTTGGGGGATTGTTCCTTGGTATGTGACTCCTCCAATGGTCCAATTAGTTTATGTTCTAGTTCTTTATTAATTACATATTTTTGCTACTTAGGTGACCCTGTTCTTGAGCTTGCATGTCAAATTTATATGGTCAAAAGTAGTTTTATTGCATGATATATCCTCTAGGCACTTCTGGGAGTAGTTGCTATCAATTTTGTTGATTTTGGTTCACTTTTATTTTGAAGTTACTAAAAATTTCAGAAATTTTTCAGAGGAAGAAATATGTTTAGGAAAATGTACCAAGGTAGTCCTTCAAGCAAGCAAGGACCCAGGCTCTCAATATGCGATGCCGATGATGAACCACCAAGGGAAGATCAGGTGCGGGCTTGTGAATGGCCGTCAGACGACTTTATGGATCGAGCAGGAATCAAGGAAGAATTTAACGTGTATGTTTGTAATGCCGATCTTGAGAGCTTCGAGGCAGATAAGTGCCGCCAATACCACTATCTCACTGATTCCTTTGTGAGGAGGTTTGAATTTTCATCATCACGCTATTCTCAAACTGTCCTATTTGATCTTTATGAAAATTCTTATACTATGGACTTAGAGGATTTTAATACTGCTTGCAAACTTCCACAATGGGGCAGCACTAGTGAGCCTCGCAAATCTGAGTTTAGAGATTTTCTTGCTAGTATAACTATGGTGGAATCTAGAGTTATAACACAAGCTACAATAGGGAGCATTCATTTTCCTGCTATACATTATTTTGCTCTCTTCATAGGTAGGTGTATAAATGGTAAGGATGAAGCATGTCACATGTGTGTCCCTGACCTTAGTGTTATCTGGAGTGCTGTATTAGGAGATAAACATTATAATTTGGGAGCCATTGTTGCACGTAGGTTGCATAATAATAGATTTAATGGAGATTTCTTTGGTGGAATTTATGCAACCCGTCTAGCTAATTTTCTTGATATACCCATATGTGCGTATGATATTGAGTTGCCTCCTGTTTATTTAGATTATGAGGCTATGGTTCGTCATTAGTTTGTTGAGAGGAACGATCAATTTCTCCAGTACCGACTAATCTTTGACAGACAATGCACATATCACGTCGCTCTCCCTGCTCCTACTTTATTTGACTTTCAGGCAAAAGGGAGATATGTTATAACCAGGGAGGAGGCGACCGAGTACGAGAGGAGGGCGGAGACAACTCGCCTCCAAGCTGCAGCTCATCAGGCAATTGCCGCTGCATCTCAGTACGACCCCAGCTACAACTTTGGAAATCCACCAGGCCAGCCGTGGCCATAGACCAACTTAGGCGAAAAGCCTAAGCTTGGGGGAGTACGTATTTCTCACCAACATTACATTCATGTTCACACACTCTGCTAGTTGTCGGTGCTCATACTTTTTCACTATAATATCCATGCTAGTTTATTTTCCTTTTTATGCTTTCTTCTTGTGTTTTTGATAAAACTTAAGAAAACAAAAAAACAAAAAAAATTAGTTGTAGCTTTTAGTTAGTTTACTTTTCATGTTGTAGTAGTAATAATTAAAAAGAAAACCCAAAAAGATTTCTCGTTCTTCTTTTGCTTGTTGGGAGCTTTCCCGTGTAAATAGTTTTATTTCTTTCTTGTTCTTTGGGGTCGAGAGGAGAAGACCATAATGAAAATGTTGAGTAGCTCTTATATGAATTATTGTCGATCTAACAATGATCCCATATTACCTTGCCTTCTCTTTTGAATTGAATGCTTGCATATTCTAGCTTAGTCCAATGCACGTGCACTATTATTATTATCCACACTATCCGGTCGTGCAAGTGAAAGGCAATAATGATGATTATATGATGAACTTATTGAGATGAGAAAAGCTGGTATGAACTCGACCTCTCTTGTTTTTGTAAATATGATTAGTTCATCGTCCTGATTCAGCCTATTATGAATAAAGATGTTTGCAATGACAATTAGAGATTATAGTTGCTTATGGCATGCTTAGTTAGCTAGCAGCTTATAATGGTTTACCTTGCATGCCAACATGCTATTAAAATGGTTGTGATGTGGTATGATAGGGTGGTATCCTCTTTTGAATGATTCGAGTGGCTTGAGTTCGCACATGTTCATGCATGTAGTTCAAACAAAATCAACATGGCCTCTACGATATTTATGTTCATGGTTCATTATATCCTACTCATGCTTGCATTCGGTGTTGATTAATTTTAATGCATGTTCATGACTGTTGTCGCTCTTTAGCTGGTCGCTTCCCAGTCTTTTTCTAGCCTTTAGCTGTACTAAGAGGGAATACTGCTTGTGCATCCAATCCCATAAACCCCAAAGTTATTCCATATGAGTCCACCATACCTACCTATATACGGTATCTACCTGCCGTTCCAAGTAAATTTGTATGTGCCAAACTCTAAACCTTCAAATAAACATTCTGTTTTGTATGCTCGAATAGCTCATGTATCAATTAGGGTTGTCTATGTCTTCCATGCTAAGCGGGTTATTCTCAAGAGGAGTGGACTCCGCTCCTCACTCATGAGAGAGTGGCTGCTCACCGGGATGCCCAATCCCTTGTTTTATGCAAATCAAATCAAAATAATTGCAAACAAAACTCCCCCGGGACTGTCGTTAGTTGGATGCACTCGTTGTTTCGAGCAAGCCATGGATTGATGCTTGTTGGTGGAGGGGGTGTATAAACTTTACTGTTCTGTTTGGGAACCGCCTATAATGTGTGTAGCATGGAAGATATCGAGATCTCTCGGTTGTTGTGTTGACAATGAAAGTATACTGCTCAAAATATTATTCACATCTATTTCGAGCTCTGGCACCTCTACAAATTCCTGCTTACCTCTGCGAAGGGCCTATCTATTTACCTTTATGTTGAGTCATCACCCTCTTATTAAAAAGCACCAGCTGGAGAGCACCGCTGTCATTTGCATTCATTACTGTTAGTTTACATTGAGTATGACTTGACTGGATCTCTTTTACCATGAATTACAATGTCTAGTCAGTCCTTGATCTTTAAAGGTGCTCTGCATTTATGTTTTGTGGCCTCAAAAAGGGCTCGCGAGATACCATCCTGTTATATCATATCATGATTGTTTTGAGAAAGTGTTGTCATCTGAGATTTATTATTATTGCTCGCTAGTTGATTATTCCATTGATATGAGTAAACATGAGACCTAAATGTTATTGTGAATATGGTTAGTTCATCATCTATGCTGAAAACCTGAATGCTGGCTTTACATATTTACAACACCAAGAGCAAACAGAGTTTGTAAAAGTTTTCTTTATCACTTTCAGTTTATCAACTGAATTGCTTGAGGACAAGCAAAGGTTTAAGCTGGGGGGAGCTGATACGTCTCCATCATATCTACTTTTCCAAACACTTTTTCTCTTATTTTAAACTCTAACTTGCATGATTTGAATGGAACTAACCCGGACTGACGCTGTTTTCAGCAGAATTGCCATGGTGTTATTTTTGTGCAGAAATAAAAGTTCTCGGAATGACCTGAAAATCAACTGAGAATTATTTTGGAATATATAAAAAATAATGGAAGAAAGATCCATGCCAAGGGGCCCACACCCTATCCACGAGGGTGGGGGCGCACCCTACCCCCCTTGGCGCGCCCCCTACCTCGTGAGCCCCCTGGAGCTCCACCGACCTCAACTCCAACTCCATATATTCGTGCTCGGGGTGAAAAAAATCACAGAGAAAGATTCATCATGTTTTACGATACGGAGCCGCCACCAAGCCCTAAACTCTCTTGGGTGGGCTGATCTAGAGTCCGTTCGGGGCTCCGGAGAGAGGAATCCGTCGCCATCGTCATCATCAACCTTCCACCATCACCAATTTCATGATGCTCACCGCCATGCGTGAGTAATTCCATCATAGGCTTGCTGGGCGGTGATGGGTTGGATGAAATTTATCATGTAATCGAGTTAGTTTTGTTAGGGTTTGATCCCTAGTATCCACTATGTTCTGAGATTGATGTTGCTGTGACTTTGCTATGCTTAGTGCTTGTCACTTGGTCCCGAGTGCCATGATTTCAGATCTGAACCTATTATGTTTTCATCAATATATGAGAGTTCTTGATCCTATCTTGCAAGTCTATAGTCACCTACTATGTGTTATGATCCGGCAACCCCGAAGTGACAATAATTGGGACCACTCCCAGTGATGACCGTAGTTTGAGGAGTTCATGTATTCACTATGTGTTAATGCTTTGGTCCGGTATTTTATTAAAATGAGGCCTTAATATCCCTTAGTTTCCGCTAGGACCCCGCTGCTACGGGAAGGTAGGACAAAAGATGTCATGCAAGTTCTTTCCATAAGCACATATGACTATATTCGGAATACATGCCTACATTACATTGATGAACTGGAGCTAGTTCTGTGTCACCCTAGGTTATGACTGTTACATGATCGATCGCATCCGGCATAATTCTCTATCATTGATCCAATGCCTACGAGCTTTCCATATATTGTTCTTCGCTTATTTACTTTTCCGTTGCTATTGTTACAATCACTACAAAACACCAAAAACATTACTTTTGCTATCGTTACCACTACTATCATATTACTTTGCTACTAAATACCTTGCTGCAGATATTAAGTTTCCAGGTGTGGTTGAATTGACAACTCAGCTGCTAATACTTGAGAATATTCTTTGCCTCCCCTTGTGTCGAATCAATAAATTTGGGTTGAATACTCTGCCCTCGAAAACTGTTGCGATCCCCTATACTTGTGGGTTAATACCCACCAACTAGGCGAGCACCTGTGTCGCGACGTGCGGCCTCTAGGCCAACTCCGCAAGCACCTGCATGGTGGCATGCAGATCTTCATGAAGACTCTGCCACCACACCAACTCAGCAGCCAGTCAGCCAGCATGGCACTACACGCCTCGTCAGTTCGGACACGCGTCGAAGCCGGGCGAGGCGGCGACAGCTGGGACGAGCTTCCTTGCCATCCCCGATAAAGCAAGAAGGTCACATGAGCAGCGCATTAAATGCATTTGTCCTACGGTGCCAGGAGATAGACTCGACTACTGTACAACTTTCCACCTCCTGTGTGCCACTATGGCAGCCCCTTTTGACTATAAAAGAAGGACCGCGGCATACTAAGGAAGGATTCGGACTTTTTGGACCCTACACGCTTTGTAGCTAGTGCAAGAAAACTAGATAAACATGAACCAGTAGGAGTAGGGTATTACGCATCACTTGCGGCATGAACCAGGTTAATCCCCCCCCCCCCCCCGTGTTGATCCCTCAAACCTGCTCTTTGCATAGCCTCGCGCCCACCAACCGTAGCAAAAGGGATTCTTTGTGATCCCGTAGGTATCGTTTTCCCCGACATCTTTGGCGCGCCAGGTAGGGGGGCGCAAGCTGTGAAAATCTAGCTTGAAGGTTAGCGCATCGACTCTTTCATGGGGATGGCTCGAAGGGAGAGGGCAACGTCGATCAGTCGCCCCTGGTGTCGTCCGCAGCTTCGACAGCAACCTGCATGTCCCCGAAAAGCTAAGTCATGCAAAATTTTGGCTAATTTCATTTATATAAGTATGTCTTCCTCGAAAGATCTTGTTCCTTGTATGGGAAACCTGCACGCAATGGGACCCTTCCGCTATTGGCAATGCCCTTGCTCTATTTCGAGTCCGCTCAACAGTTCAAGCCGCTGCATTGAGAACGACAAAGTGGCCTACCCTCTACTAGTAGCGCTCTTGTACTATTTCGAGTCCACTCGATAGTTCAAGTGACCGCGCTGGGAGCGGCAAGGTGGTTTGCCCGGCCGCAAGCGCCCTCCCGGCAGGGTGCTAAGGATTCATCCTCAAAGCACCACGACATGGGTTTACGCGCCGGCAGCCTTATCTCACCAAGCGTAGGGAGCAAACATACAAAGAAAGATCTAACAGGAAGATAGGATGCTCGATATTAAAGTATTGCAGAGTTATATTACATCAAATAATCACTGCGGTTCTAACTCAAGATAAAATTGTCTTGATCTTGAACTCGCAGCGGCAACGAGAAACTGGGTGCCTAGTCCCGGCGTTGGCCATCCACCCTCTCAACTCCATCAACGCACTAGATGATGGGCTTGATACGCTCTCGAGCATCGCGAGTTCCGCCTCCTCTGGCAAGCTCTCCAACAGGTTGGCAAAGTTGACAGTGGGGTTCCAGAATGCCACCTTGGTGAGTACCTTGGTCAGGGCGCCCCGGCAGAGCCTCCGGGACTTGTTGGTCAGATAAGTTGCCCGGTTTTAGCGGAGCTGCTCAAGGGTTCCAAGAACACCCTCGAAGAATAGGGTCAGTTTGGCGTTGGGACTCACATTCGGCTCTGGGGAGTACCTCACATTTGGCATCCCCATGGCAGCCAGCTTCGTGGTGATCCAACTAGCAACGTCGGCGAGGCGATTGACCCAGCGGTTTATGCTCTCCGCGTACTCCTTGTGTTCGGCGGCATCATACCTCCATAGCTGCCTCTCCTCCTCCAGGTCCTTGGTCAGGGTCTCTTCCCGGGCCCTGACCTCCAAAAGTGTCCCCTCAAGGCCCTCCAGCTTCAGCTTCATGTCATTGATGGAGTCGTTGGCCTTGGAGAGCAGCTCGGCCTTGCCAAGGACTATGGCCTGCGCCTCCGCCAAAGCGTCGTTGGTCGCGTCCTTCTCCTCCGTCAGCTCTAGGACCTGTTTCTTTAGCCCATCCCGCTCCATCTCTAGCTCCTTCACCTTGCCGGCATGGACCATGGCTTGAGCATTGAGTGCCTCCTTGTGCCTCTGCTCTAGCTCCTGGTGCCGGTGTTCTGGGAACGGGGGTCCCCAGACTTGCCTGCCTGCGGCCTGCGGTGTGGCTCAAAGGGGGGCCCAGCACGGCCCATCTTCACCAACACAAACTCAAGAACTTCGCGAGGGGCCAAGCCCCGCGGGGCGGACAACGCCGAGCTTCCTCAGGCACGGCCTCATCAGGCTGGCTCACGAGGAGGTGGAGAGATCAAGGCGGGGTACCTCGCGAGGTGCCCGTGACGCAAGCCATGACGACTCAGGGCGCCAGGCGGGTGCCAGCCCGCGCAGCGTCCTCCTTTCCTCTTTGGTGCAAAGGGGGCAAGCGCAGCCGCGGAGTACCGAGGCGTCAGGCAAAGGTTGCCATTTCGGTGCAACGAGACCAAGACCAGGAGGACTACGAGACGGAGGTCACCATGGGGCCCAAGACGGCGTGATCACCAGAGCTTTGCGCAGGCGAAGACTACTTTTGTCAGGACAGTTGGTACTAGTTGTCCCCTTTCAAATTAGCCCGCCATTGTTGGCTCCCTTCCCGCTCAATATTTGGGAAGAGGACTAGGGCCTCTATAAATAGGACCGGCCACCCACGTAGCAAAGGGTTCGGCTCAGTCTCCTCCAAAGGGTCGACCAGTTGGAAAGAGGGAGAGAGAGAGAAAGGTGGCTGAACTCCTCCCAGCAGTTCATCGCCCCAGCCATGAACAGACCCTCGCGAGGCTGTTCTCCCTTGTATTGTTCATCATCATCAGCCCAAGAGGCAATCCACACACCACACACTGGAGTAGGGTATTACACCACAACGGTGGCCCGAACCAGTATAAACCCTGTGTCCCTTGTGTTGTTCTTTTCATAGCTTTGATGCCAGCTCGGCGGAGGGGTGCAGGTAGGTAGGAGGCGAAATCTTCACGTGCACCCCAGTGTTTGAACCTCAAGGGTCTGCCGAAACCCGAAATCCGACATTTGGCGCGCCAGGTAGGGGTGCGCCGGAATTCGTCTTCCACCGCTCCGCTCTCCTCCGACCATCACGCTCATGTCTGACGCACATCGGGCCCGCACGGAGCGCTAGGCCGCCCTCGCTTCCCGCGTCGCCCAGACAGCCCCTGTCGGCGGGCGTCCTCGCCGTTCCCCGTCACCTGCCGTCAACGCCACCACCGGCCCGGCGGGGGACGAGCAACAAGCATCGTCTCAGCATCCATCCGTGCGCCAAGACGGCCGCACCGCGACTCCCTCACTCGCCCCGGTTGGATCTTCGTCCCGCGTGCTTCGCGCGCCCATGGAGGCTCGGGTTGCACTCATCGCGGCAAACAAGCTCCTGCGCTACCATCCCATCGACGACGTCTACGAAGAATGGCTCGACCGTGTCGCCGAACTTGTCCGCGCCGCAGGGGGCTCCTCCGCGCCGTCCGCTCCGCTGCACCGCACCCCGCCCTGCGCGGGCGACGAGGCTCCGGCGTCGCCCCGGCCGCCTCCCCCTCAAGAAGATGCCATGGCTCCAAGACGCGTGGCCCCTGGGCGGAACCCGCTCCGTCAGGTGCCAGCGCAGCAAGAGCAGAGCTGCCAAGAAGTCCCTCGCCCGCCAGAAGCTGCCCGAGCACTCCCTGCTCCAGCACGTCGCGACCATCCTCCTGCTCCGGTGCGTGGGGACATGCAGGACCAGGCTCTCCATCACCCAAGGCCTCCCGTGGCCACAGCAGGCTGCCGCGCCTAAACCACCGAACTGCGCAGCGTCGCCTTGCTGGGAAAGTTCAAGCCGGACCTGCCTCCTCGCTACGACGGCACGGCCAACCCTGCGGAGTTCCTCCAGCTCTACGAGCTGGGCATCGAAGCTGCCAACGGAGACGAGAAGGTCATGGCAAACTGGTTTCCCATGGCGCTCAAGGACGAGGCCCACACCTGGCTCCTGAACCTGGCTCCAGGCACAATCTCCTCCTGGGAAGAGATGTGCACCCGCTTCATCGCCAACTTCCAAGGTACTCGCGACCGGCCACCCGCCGTGAGCGACATGCGCCGCATCAATCAACAACCCGGGGAGACCCTGCAGAAGTACATCCCGTGCTTCAACAACACATGCCTCAAGATTCCCAGGGTGACTGAAGAGGTCATCATCTCAGCCTTCTCCGACGGCGTGCGCGACGTCAAGATGAAGGAGGAGCTGGCGATGCATGAAGACATGTGCACTTCTTTGGAGTTGTTCAACTTGGCAAACAAGTGCACCAGGGCTGAGGAAGGGCGTCTCTCCCTCCTTGAGCTGCCTGCCGCAGACCCAGAAGAGAAGAAGCTCAAGGCCAAGGAAGTGAAGCGCAAGGGGGCTGCCATGCTCGCGGCACAACCAGACACCAAGCGGGGTAGAGATCAGCCCGAACCTCCCAAGGGCAGCCGGTACTGCGTGTACCACGACCTCCACACCCACAACACCAACGAATGCCAAGAACTCCGAGCGGTGCGTGAAGGAAAGATCGGCCGTCACCCTGACCGTGGTGACCGGGGATACGGCCGAGGAGGAGGAAGGAACATAGGGCGCTGGGAAGACCGTGGCCCGCGCCAGGGGTGGTGCGACCAACCTCGTGAGGATCGCTGGCAAGACCCACCTCGCGAGGGAGGCTGGAGGGATCAGCCTCGCGAGGATCGCCCGCAAGGCAACGCAGGCCTCCCACCGCTGCCGCCACAGCCAAGGAGGAACGAGGACCGCCACCAGGACGAGGAGCCTGGGGGCTTCCAGGAGCCTCGCGCGATCGCCTGCATCCTGGGCGGAGCTCAGGCCCCAGCCTCTCAGCGCAGCTTCAAGCAGTTCGCCCGTGAAGTGAATGCAGCCCTCCCCAGGCTTGAAGCCACGCGCCCTCTAAGGTGGTCGGCGTGTGCCATCACCTTCAGCTCAGCAGATCAACTCAAGTGTGCCGCTACAGCCGAAGTCCTCCCGATGCTTTGTTCCCCAATCATCAGCAACGTGGTGGTCACCAAGACCCTCATCGATGGCGGGGCAGGGCTCATCGAAGGACGCAGTGTGTTCCCTGGAGCGAGCCTTTCAGGCCGCATCACTGGAGGACCCAGATCGTGGAAGCAGAAGGCTTCCCGAGGCCGCCCCCAAGAAGAAGAAGACATCGTCCGGCCTGGCCCCTCAGGAGGTAGGCCCCTCTAGGCCCGTGCCTTCCCAGGGGGAACCTCCTTCCATCGCATAGGAAAGCGCGCCCGGCGCCCTCCTTAGGCAGGGTTCGGGGGCTCTCCCCTGGAGGGCCACCGACCTAGCAAGGGTCACGAGGGAGGCGCTGGGGCACCACATGGAGGTGTGTTTCGGAGCACGTTTTCCTCAAGAAGGATCAAGGCAAGGAGATCCAGACCCACAGGAGTTCGTCAGCAAGGCCATTCAGGAGCTACAGGAGTCCAGAGTCATGAGAGGCGCCCTCCGCCTACCAGCAGTGGCTCCCCATCCAGGCCAGGATGGCGGGCTGTGCGTCTGCGTCGACGTACCAGGACTCAACCAAGTCGCCTCCCTGGAGCACCTCTGGCCCTCACGAGTGGGGCCCTGCGGAGGTCCACCCCACAGCTACGTTCGGATGCCTTATGGCTTGCCGAGCGCGGCTGACGCGTACCAGCGCCTCATGAGGGGCATCGCGGAGGCGCAAGAGTCCAGGCGCTCCGCAGCCCTGACGGAGATGAAGATGGCCCGCGAGGAAACGCCAGCGCCTCCGGAGCCTCCCGAGGCCCCTGGACCTGGGGGCTCATGAGGATCGGCTTCCGCAGCCCACCTAGCCGGCTACACCAACACCCCTTCGTCTTCAGCGTCTTCAGGTGACATCTTTCAAGTTTCATTTCCAGCTGGGAGCGCCCCCAGGGCTGCATTATTCCCAGGCCGCTTGGGTCTGTCCCTGCGGTGTGTATCCCTTTTATTTCGCGTCGTTAGCTTACCTTGTTGGGGGCGCCCCTCGGGCTGCATGATCCCCAAGTCGCTCGGGCCTGACCCAGTGATCTCCGCATCTACTTGAACGAATCCACTCCTTTGCGGCTAATGTGCTTTACCTAGTTGCCTGCTCAGCTGACGCCAACTAACGGAGCTGCTCCCAAACGGCACGACGCTTGCGCATGGGTCCGTCCCTGCAATGCCGACGGACCTGGATGGCTGAGCTCTGGCCGCGGCAGCACCGCATAGCGTCACCTCGTCAAGCCTTCAATGCCTCACTACCCTTCGGAAGCAACCAACGGCTGACCGTCAATTGTTATGGCAACCCCTTGCTTTTTCTATGGTGGACCTGCAGGACCTCCTGAAGGAGCCACGTCAGGCGAGGCTCTTGCTGTGTCTCCTTCGCTCTCGTCCGCGCGAACCGCTTGCACGTTAAAGGGGGGGGTACCTGAGCATCACGACTCAGGGCTCTTACTGGCTCTCCAGCCCTCACCCTCTGGCCTTGACCACGGCATTGCGACCTGGCATACCAGCAACGGCTGAGACTCGCTCGAGGGCCAGGACCCGAGGACGTAGAGCAGAAAGGGGAGCAAAGGCGAGAGGGGAGAGACACGCGAGGACTTCGCCGAGCAACCTCGCACCTGCCGATGCACGGACCCGGCCACACACCAGAGAGCGGCCCCTGATCCTCAAGATAAGTTATCGCCCGGAAGCGCCAGCTACCGTGGCACCATTCCTGCACCTAACACTATCCCATGTTAGCGACGTCGCTCCCCTTTCTCACCGAACGACAACTGCTTGGGCCCCAAAGGGGACCTCCTGAGCATCGCGACTCAGGGGCTCTTATCGGACTCCGGGTCGCTCACCTCCTGGCCTTGACCACGACATCGCGACCTAGCATGCCAGTGACGGCTGAAGCCGCCTTGGGACTGGGACCTGTCGGCGCAGAGCACCAAGCCCTCGTGAGGTTCGAAAGGGAGGACCGAGCTAAGATGGGATGAGCAACTCGCGTAAATCTATGGCAAGGGTTATATTAACAAACAGGATCACAGGCACCTTACAAGCCCCCATGGGGCGCGCTTTTGGTTCCTCGCAGGGAACAAATCCTAAAGAGACGCAAACTACGTGCATCGCTACAAAAGATGCCATCATCGACAGTGGGCCGCCAAGTACCGACGCCAACCCCATCTAGATCAGAGTCGGCGGCGGCCTGACGAGCCTGCCCTGCTCCGAGAGCGGCGCCGACTCAGGGGCTCGTAGCTATCGTCGCTCGTCTCCGGAGTCGCGAAGGGCTCGCCGGAGTCACTGGAGCCTCCGACGTCTCCACCGCCTAAGGAGCCGCCAAGGGAGCGATTGGCGAGCCCGGTCCTCGTCACAGCAGGGCCCTGGCCGTCTTCACCGGGGCAGCACTCCACCCAGCGCCCGTCCACGTCGAAGACCTTGAGGAGCATCACCGAAGCACCGTCGTAGTCCAAGAGGATCGTGAAGACGCCCCTTGTCCTGCAACCCGGGCAATCTCTCTCCAGCCCCGGGTCATGTAGACCTCGCCCAGGGCGACGACCGCGACCTCTGCCTCGGTCGCGAGGGTGCTGCAGCCGGCGTGCTGCAGCCAGAGCTCCAGGGGCTCCCCCTACGGGATGACGGAGGCGAAGAAGGGAGGAAGACGGATCCAAGACTAAAGAGGAATGGCGACGTGGAGCACAAACTCTTGGGAGGAGACCCCGGTGTGGACCCCAGGGGGGACGACCCACACCTTCGTGACCAGTCAGCGCCGGTGCCGGCGCCGCCCGTGGCGGTCAGCATCAGCTCCTTCGGGGCCCTCGACCTGAGCGTACAATGGAAGCGGGAACCCCAGCGGCGCCCGCTCGCCCCAAGGCCTCGACACCACCTGAAGGGCCCCCTCGTCCGGGCTATGGTGGACATGTTGTTTCTTCGGCGGAAGCGGGTCTGGTCCCTCTTGGGGAGCCTTCCCCTTCTCTGCCGATGAGAACCGGCGGATCGGAGCCATCGCAGCAAGACAGAGCAAGAATCGGGAAGAAGGAGAAGCAAGGAGGGATGGACTGGAAGGACGCACGACATTCCGTACATATAGATGGCGGAGGCCAAACGCCGACCTCCACGATCGCAGGTAATCATGACCCGTTTTGCATGCAGGGACTTGTCCAATCCGAGCAGTTGCCGAGGCGGCGTGGGGAAGTGGAGACGCCCATGTCCAGTCAACCGCCACGCGGCGCCCAAGGCCGCAGGCTGTTAGGGCCCGCGGCGCTTCGCTCTTGCCCTTCCGCCTTCCTGCACGGCCAAGTCCGGGCGCGCCTTGGGCCCGGGGGCTACTGTCGGTGTTCTGGGAACGGGGGTCCCCAGACTTGCCTGCCTGCGGCCTGCGACATGGCTCAAAGGGGGGCCAAGCCTTGCGGGGCGGACGACGCAGAGCTTCCTCAGGCACTGCCTCGTCAGGCTGGCTCATGAGGAGGCGGAGAGATCAAGGCGGGGTACCTCGCGAGGTGCCCGTGACGCAAGCCATGACGACTCAGGGCGCCAGGCGGGTGCCAGCCAGCGCAGCGTCCTTCTTTCCTCTTTGGTGCAAAGGGGGCAAGCGCAGCCGCGGAGTACCGAGGCGTCAGGCAAAGGTTGCCATTTCGGTGCAACGAGACCAAGACCAGGAGGACTACGAGACGGAGGTCACCATGGGGCCCAAGATGGCATCATCACCAGAGCTTTGCGCAGGCGAAGACTACTTTTGTCAGGACAGCTGATACTTGTTGTCCCCTTTCAAATTAGCCCGCCATTGTTGGCTCCCTTCCCGCTCAATATTTGGGAAGAGGACCAGGGCCTCTAAAAATAGGACCGGCCACCCACGTAGCAAAGGGTTCGGCTCAGTCTCCTCCAAAGGGTCGACCAGTTGGAAAGAGGGAGAGAGAGAGAAAGGTGGCTGAAATCCTTCCAGCAGTTCATCGCCCCAGCCAAGAACAGACCCTCGCGAGGCTATTCTCCCTTGTATTGTTCATCATCATCAGACCAAGAGGAAATCCACACACCACACACTAGAGTAGGGTATTACACCACAACGGTGGCCTGAACCAGTATAAACCCTGTGTCCCTTGTGTTGTTCTTTTCATAGCTTTGATCCCATCTCGGCAGAGGGGTGCAGGTAGGTAGGAGGCGAAATCTCCGCGTGCACCCCAGTGTTCGAACCTAAAGGGTCTGCCGGAACCCGAAATCCGACACCTGGGTCCGCTGCGTGAAGAGCTTCTCGACCTCCTCATCCTTGCCGCGGAGTGTGGTGATGACCACCTCCTCAAGAGCGGGAAGGTCCTCCTCCTGGGAGTTGAGCTCGGCCTGGTGCTGGTGCCGAGTGGCCTCGTCCTTGGCGGCTTGTTCCTTCGCCGCCTCCTGGGCTTTCTTGACATCAGCCTGCTTCAGGATGAGCTCCTGTTTTTCCTTAGCCAGCAGATCATGGGCAGCCTTCAGTTCTTCTTGGGCCCTGCAGAACCAGGCCTGTGTCTCGGCGACGCGCTCCTCGAGATCCATCTTTGCCTTTTCCACCGCCGCCATCCTGGATTTCTCTTTGTCCAGGCGGGAACGGTGGAGTGCCTGGACCTTTTGGAAGTTGACGCTCATGGCCCGAAGGACCTGCTCCTCTTGGGAACCGCCGCCATCGGTGCTCGGTTCATCAACAACCTCAAGCCCGGCGGCGGCGAGCGTCACGTTGTTGAACACCTCCCTCTCGGTTGGCGTCCTGGTCCTCGTTGTTCCTGGGAGGTGGACAAACAGGTCGTCGGCCACCCTCAAGTACTTTCCCGAGCCAGAGGCGGCAGAGGAGGAAGGTTGGTCCTCGACCACCCCCTCCTCGGTAGTAGCCTTGCCAGCCTCCTCGGCCGGCCCCTTGGCGGCATCCTCAGCGGCGGTCTTGGCGGCCTCCTCGGCGGTGATCTTGTCGACCTCAGCATCGGCCTCGTCGTCCCTGGCGACCACCTTGATGACGGTGTCAATGTCCTCCCGGTCCGCCCGAGGAAGGGTCTGGATACCAAGAAAGGGAATGAGGCGGAGCCAAGGTCGAGGTTCAAAAAGACGAAGAAAGAACAGGGAGGGGAAATAAATGACTTACCCACACCGGGCTGGGAAGAAGTGGCGCCCTCCCCGCTAGCATTCCTTGTGGGGGCAGAACCCCCGGCACCCAAGTTCGCCTCCTCCTCCTCCATATGCGTGGGCTCGCTGGTGGATGCCCTTGCCGGGGACGCCCCTCGGGGTGACGTAGTCGAGGGGGGCGGCGTGTTGGGGGTGGCCCTCGGCGGCTCCTCCTGTTGTCATTCTTCTCCTGCAAACCCGGCAAGGTCGGCATCAAGGATTCACACCCCAATGTTCATCAGTGGAGGAGTGAGTCATGAACTCACGCTGGGGGCTGAAGCAAGGGTTGCGTCGGGGGCTGCTATCCGGGCTGCTCACCACCAACACCGGCGTACTCGAAGTACCCACCGGGTGAAGATACCATCAAATCAAAAGCGGATAACACGGGTGTAAGGTCAGGCGATGATGGGGGGCGAAATACTTACTCGTCCTCCACCTCCTCCTCCACTGGCTTCCTTTTCCTCTTTGGGCTAAAAGATCCAAGGTCGAATTCGACCTCTAGGGTGTTTTCCAAGGGAGGAGAAGGAGATGGGGTATGACGCCTCTTGTACGAGGAGGAGGCAATCATCGTCTTCTTCGCCACCGTGGCCTTCACCGCCTTCTTCGCTGTCGCGGCCTTCATCGCCCTCGTCTCACGCACGGGTTGCTCCGGAGCTGGTTACCGCTGCGCGGCCTTGCCGGGTCGGAGTGGCTCACTGGAGCTGGCCCGCCGCAGGATGCATTTCCTCCTCGCGGACGAAGGGTTGCCTGCCTCGGCTTCCTCTTCAGGCGACTCGTCCCCCGCATCTTCAGTAAGGAGGGACGTGGCGCCAGCGCCGCTGGCCTCCCCGGAAGACTCCGCCCACTGGGCGAGCTCTCTCTCCTCCGCGGCTGCGTCAACCTCGTCCTCCATGGCACCGGAGCTGCCGGCCTCCTTGGCAAGTGCGACTTCCGCCGCCTTGGCAGCGATGTAGTCCAGCTCCTAATTGGTGGTGTCGCAGATGAGCAGCGGCTCGTCGCGGACATATCCCTCCGATAAGTTGTTGAAAAACTCCTACACTTCCTCTACTGACGGCTCGGTCCATGCCGGGTCAAGGCCGTGCGCCTTGAAGTCCGGCATCATGGCGATTATGGCGGACTGGCCAGAGTTGTTGCTCAGCGGGACCACTCCCGCCGGAAACCCAAACAGGGACCCCTTAACGGTGTTGCCGGCCTTCGCGGCCTTGCCGGTCCTCTCAGCCCTGCCGTCATCGTCCACATTGAGCTGGAAGATCCTTTGGCAAAAATGGGCATACCCCGGCACCGTGAAGTTATGCTTCAGGCCAGGCCGGAGCCTCATGATGTCGATTGCATTCCTGAAATCCCAGGCCAGCCTCCTCTTGTTGTGCAACTCGGCCATGGTGAGGCGATGGATCCTTGCGGCGGGTCGGCGGGCTCTGACGAACTTCGCAGAAATCCTGCGGATCCTCCTCCTTGATCCAGACCCACTGGCCCCGCCACTCGTCCCACCTCTCCTTCTGGGCACCTTCCGGGTATGTTCCTTTCTCCTGGGTCCTCGAGATCCAGGTGATGCACCCAGAATTGGCGACCCCTGGCTGTATGCGAGGATAGAAGTAGTGGCGGAAGAGCGTCGTGCTAGGGAGCACTCCGGCGAAGCCCTCCCAGAGATGGCCGAAGAGGGCGATGCACGCCATGACATTCAGTGCAAAGTCGAGGAGGTGAAAGCCGAAGGTGTGCATGATGTCGTTGAAGAAATCAGAGAAAGGGGGGCAGAGCCCGCAAGAAAAGTAATCAACGAAGAAGGGGTACCGATCAGGGTCGGCCTTGGCGAAATCGGCAGGGATGATGTGCGTAGCAGGGTGCCCCATCATCTCCCTCCCCCACAGGGGCTTGAAGTAGTCCCTGAGGTGGACCGCACCGACCGTCGAGGGGAAATAGGCATCTTGCATCCACAGTACTGCCAACTCGCTCTCCGGTGCCTTTTTCTCCCCGACGTTCTTGGCCGCACCTTTGCCTATCTTGGGCGCCATGGAGACTGAGAGGGGATGGAGGATTAATGGCGGTAAGGGCGTGGAGGCGGCGAGCAAAGGCAAAAGCTTGAGGAGGAAGAAGGGAGCGGCAGTTCCGAGATTGAAGAAGGCAAGGGGTAAATGAGCAGCGTGCCTGCGATTTCTCCTTTTTCATGGAGAAGGCGCGGGCCGCCTCTTTACCATTTACCATGATGTGACGCAGGCGTGCAGCAACCGCCCCATGCACGACCCCCATGTCACGCATTCAACACGGGTCGTGGGGAAGCGCAGCGGGCGAGGGAGTTACTGCGGTAAAACTCCACTGCACGCGCGCCCAAGAACCATTCTAGGCCTGGCCCAATAACGCTCCACGCTTGTATGTGGCCCAGGCCCGGGGTCTCCTGTCGGTGTACAAAAGTAGGGGTCCCTTTTGTACCCTTTTACTTGTGCGTGGGTAGTCGCAGCCACGCGCCTACAGCCATGCTTGACGGAGAAGAGGAAGCAAAGGCCCAAGACTACCAGAGCAGCACCAAGCCGAAGGCACGAGAAGTAGAGGGGCGAGGTGAAACTCCCCCGGCAAGGCCATTGCCGGGGTGGCCTTCATGGCCCCGGCAAGAGTCTTGCCGGGGCGACTTGCCCCACACCAACAAGGCTGCCACCCTCGAGTCTAAGAGTCCCGACGCCATGAACTACATCGGAACCAAGGCTCGGGAGGCGCCTCCATGGTGGCATGCAGACCTTTGTGAAGACAAAGGACCTATGAGGCCTAGATAGGAACCAAGAAACAAGACAACAACAAGGCTCCTTGCTGAGTATGCGCACGAGGCCCCGGCAAGGCTCCTACCAAAGATACCCACGAGACCCCCCCCCCCAGCAAGAATCTTGCCGGGGACGCCCATGACGCCGTGGCAAGACCCTTGCCGGGGCCCCGGCAAGACTCTTACCGAAGACATCAGCGGGGCCATAGCGAGGCCCCCACCTGCCAAGATTCTGCCGCCGTTTGCACATAGCTGCCAGCCCACCAACTAGGCGAGCACCTGCGTGGCAACGTGCGGCCTCTAGGTAAACTCAGCAAGCAACTACGTGGTGGCATGCAGATCTTCGTGAAGTCTCTGCCACCGCACCAACTCAGCAGCCAGCCAGCGTGACACTACATGCCTTGTTAGTTCAGACGCGCGTCAAAGCCGGGCGAGGCGGCGACAGCTGGGACGAGCTTCCTTGCCGTCCCAGATAAAGCAAGAAGGGCACGTCGGCAGCGCATTAAGTGTGTTTGTCCTACGATGCCAGGAGATAGACTCAACTACTGTACAACTTTCCACCTCCTGTGTGCCACTGTGGCAGCCTCTTTTAACTATAAAAGGAGGCCCGCGGCATACTGAGGAAGGATTCGGACTTTTTGGACCCTACACGCTTTGTAGTTAGTCCAAGAACACTAGATAAACATAAACCAGCAAGAGTATGGTATTACGCATCACTTGCGGCCCGAACCTGGATAATCCCCCCACCCCCCCGCTGTGTTGATCCCTCAAACCCGCTCTTTCCATAGCCCCGCGCCCCGCCAACCGTAGCAAAAGGGATTCTTCGTGATCCCATAAGTGTCGTTTCCCCCGACAGCCAGTTCATCGAATGTCGTCATTATTGCCTTTCACTTGTACGACCGAATGATATGAAAAATAATAATAGTGCAAGAGTGCCATGGACTAAGCTAGAATCTGCAAAAAAAAATATTCAACAGGAGAAGACAAGGTAAAATGGGCTCTTTATTAATTCAACAATTATTCATATGAGAGCCACTCAACATTTTCATCGTGGTCTTCTCCTTGGTACAACTCGAATAAAAAAAGAAGAGAAATTCAGAGAAACACACTGAAATATTTTTGGAGTTTGGTTTTCTTGAACAAGCAAATAAAAGGGAAAAGCAAAAAATAAGAAAAACTAGTTACACGGGAAAGCTCCCAACAAGCAAAATAAGAACAAGGAAATCTTTTGGATTTTCTTTTTAATACTACAGCTAAGCATGCATAGAAAGTTAATTAACTACAACTATTTTATTGGGTTTTCTACAGTTTTTCAAACACACAAGAAGAAAGCAAGAAAATAAATCTAAGCATGGATGATACAATGAAAAAGTGTGGACACCGACAAATGGAATAAATAGACATGAATGTAAGGTCGGTGGAAACACGTACTCCCCCAAACTTGGGCTTTTGGCCTAACTTGGCAGTCGATCAGTAGCCAGGATGGTAGTAGGGGTACTGAGGAGTGGGCATCCACTCATCCCACTGCTGAGGCTGCTCCTGTACCGCCTCCACAGCAGCCTGAGCGTTCCAATGGGCGGTGATGTCTGCAGGCATAATCCTATATCCACCCCTGGCAACAGAATCAAACAAAGCAGGAGCAGGCAATGGAATAACATTACAAGTCCTCACACTAAAAACTAGGTTATATAGTATAGGGATGTGAGGAGATTCGGTATCAGTAAAATGGTGGTGATCCATGGCTGCACGGTCTAGGTAAACTTTGGTCAGAGGGAAATCATGAGGGCGTATCTCAACCTCGAAGTGAGCCGCCAAACGAGTAGCATAAATCCCACCATGTATTTTTTCCTGAGGTTTATTAAGATGGAGGTGACGAGCCACAATAGCTCCCAAGCTATAAGTGTTGTCGCCCTCTAATGCACGACGTAAAACAACAAGGTCTGGTGAACTAAGTGCACCCACCTTCTCCCTAGCAAGCAAGCATTTGGTAATAGAAAGTGCAAAGTAATGAACATCGGGAAAACGTAAGCTAGTGGCAGTGATGGCTGACACTCCTCTCTCATCACCCACTGTCAGAGTGTGATAAAAGGCCTCAAACTCAACCGGCCTAGGCTCAGCCAAGCTCCCATCAGAAGGTATCATGCATATGTCACAAAACTCGGTAAGTGGTATCTGATGGTTTTTAGCATATAAATCAAAGCTCACTTCAGGAGGATTATTTCTAGGAAAGAAAGTAAAGCTCTGAACAAAGATGTTTGTGAGGATGTGGTGCTGGTCACACTCATCTGCGATGAAGTCGGTGAGGCCGGCATTAGCAATATATTGCATGAAGTCCTCAAGAATTCCAGCTTCTTGCAGGAATGGGGTGTGCGACCATTCGCACGGCCGTACCTCCGCCAACCTCTAAGGGTGGAGATCACTATCAGAAGACTCCCCAATAACACCCTTCGAGTTCTTCGTGCCAAACTTCCTGAAGATATTCATGTTCGCGTACTATTTTATGAAAATAAAATTTTTGGGGCGACAAAAATTTGTCAACAAAACTTTGTAAGATTTATAGCAACTACTCATACATAGAAGCCATAGCAAGCATTCAAACTACTTAGAACATTAAGAATTAAACATGCAAGCACATCTATAGGAACACGAAGAGTAGCTAATTATTCAAAGTATAAGCCACTAAAACAAAAACTAATTGGACAAATGGTGGAGTCACATACCAAGCAACAATCCCTGAAACAGTTTCAGAAATGGAGCTTCGAGCAAAGAGATCGAAATCCGCTGGTCTGAGCTCAAGAACACGGGAGAGAGAGAAATGGGGATTTTTTCTAGAGGTAAGTGATGATGTGGGAGGAAGAGGTAAGTGAGGGGCCCCACGTGGGGACCACAACCCACCAGGGCACGCCTGGGGGTGCTGGCACGCCCAGGTGGGTTGTGCCCACCTGGTGCACGTCCCTCTGATGTTTATTGCACCAAAAATTCTCAAATATTCAGATAAAATCGTGTAAAATTTTCAAAGCAACCTGAGAAATTTTATTTTTGGGTGATTTTTTATTGCACGGGACATTCATAAAACAGACAAAACATGATATTTTATTTTATTTAACTGATAAAAACACACAACAAAAAGTATGGACAGAAAGTCGTGCTTACTAAATTTATCAACTTCATACCGTTCAAAAATGATCCATTAATAAGGTTGATCAAGTCTTATTAACAACCACTTTCGATTAGCATGAAACCAAAGAACTTTCGTAAATCACTAAGTTACCTCAATGGGGATTTTCATTTTCCCAAAAATAAGTATTTCACATTTCTTTTTGACAATAGGTAGAGGTATTTGAAAACTTCCAATAGTGATTGTCGGACATTTTTCAATAACACTAATACCATTCACTTGGAATTATTTCTTCGGAAAATGCACCGTATGCTCATTGCCATTAATATGAAAAGTGACCTTGCTTTTTATTGCAATCAATAACAGCCCCTGCAGTATTCAAGAAGGGTCTACCAAGGATAATCGACATGTTGTCGTCCTTGGGCATCTCAAGTATAACAAAGTCAGTCAAAATAGTAACACTAGCAACAACAACGGGCACATCCTCACAGATACTGATAGGTATGGCAGTTGATTTGTCAGCCATTTGCAAAGATATTTCAGTAGGTGTGGGTTTATTCAAGTCAAGTCTTTTATATAAAGAGAAAGGCATAACACTAACACCAGGTCCTAAATCACACAAAGCAGTTTTCACATAATTCTTTTTGATAGAGCAAGGTATAGTTGGTATTCCCGGATCTCCAAGTTTTTTAGTTACTCCATCTTTAAAAGTGTAATTAGCAAGCATAGTGGAGATTTCAGCTTCCGGTATTTTTCTCTTATTTGTGATGATGTCTTTCATATACTTTGCGTAAGGAGGCATTTTCAAGATATCAGTCAAGCGAGTATGCAAAAAGACTGGCCTCAACATTTCAGCAAAGCGTTCAAATTCTTCATCATCTTTCTTTTTAGATGACTTGGGTGGAAAAGGCATAGGTTTTTGAACCCACGGTTCTCTCTCTTTACCGTGTTTCCTAGAAACAAAGTCTCTTTCGTCATATCTTTTATTTTTAGCTTGTGGGTTATCAAGATCAACAGGTGGTTCTATCTCAACATCATTATCTGGTTCTTTTTCATTACTTGGTTGAGTGTCTTTATGAACCTCAGCATTATCTTTTTCATTATCACTAGGTGAGTGTTCATTACTAGATTGAGTTTCAGCATCAGAGATAGAAATTTCATTATCATTATCAGGAGGTTTTTCTATTTTTGGTTCCCTAGGAGTGTGCAAAGTCCTATCATTTTTCTTTTTCTTCCTAGAAGGACTAGGTGCACTAGTGTTAGCTCTTTGTGAATCTTGTTCAATTCTTTTAGGGTGTCCCTCAGGATAAAGTGGTTCCTGAGTCATTTTACCTCCTCTAGTCGCAACTCTTGAAAGTGCGTTATATCGACTAGAGGGGGGTGAATAGGTGATTTTTCTGAAATTCTTCACTGAGGAATTTGCTGGCGAGGAAATTCCTTAGCGAAGAACTACTAGCAGCGGAATAAGTACTCAAAAGTAAACATAATAGAACACAAGCATAGTCATCATGATGAAATGAAGACAAGCACAGAGTACAGAAAGCGTAAGCACAGGATTACACAGGATGAAGACAAACAGACTAAAGAAATTGAACTGAGGAAATTGAGAAAGTCTTCAGTCAAGGTCTTCAAACACAGATATGAACAAACACATAGCACAGATAAGAGGAAATGAACGAGTTAAGGGAATAGAACCAGTAAGCTTGGTGAAGACAATGATTTGGTAGACCAGTTCCAACTGTTGTCTCAGTTGTACGTCTGGTTGGAGCGGCTGAGTATTTAAACTCGAGGACACACAGTCCCGGACACCCAGTCCTGAACACGCAGCTCAAGACACCAAGTCCTCACTGTATTCTCCTTGAACTAATGTCACACAGACCTCGTCCAATCACTCGTGGTAAGTCTTCAGGTGACTTGCGAACCTTCACAAACTTGGTCACTCAGCGATCCCCAATTCCTCTTGGATGCTCTAGACCATGACGCCTAACGGTTTGGAAGAAGCACAGTCTTCAAAGGTAACAAGCGTCGGATCCACGCAGGATCAATCTCTTCAGTGATGCTCAATCACTTGGGGTTTGTAGGTGTTTGGGTTTTGGTTTTTCCTCACTTGATGATTTTCGCTCAAAGTCCTCGGAGGATGGGTTGCTCTCAAATGACAAGTGTCAGTTTCTCTCGGAGCAGCCAACAAGCTAGTGGTTGTAGGGGGCGGCTATTTATAGCCTAGGGAGCAGCCCGACATGATAAGACATAAATGCCCTTCAACGATATGACCGTTAGGTGGATAGATATTTTGGGACAGCTGGCGCATAGCACATCAAAGGTCGGAATTTTGAGTAGCAAAATCCTCAGGGCTATCATGTTCCTCACTGTGTAGGCAATCCGCACTGGCGAATTCCTAACTCCTCAGTCAGAAAAAATTCCTCAGAGACCAGAAGAACTTCGTCTCTATCACTGAAGAATATGACTGGACTGTATGAGATTTCCAATGGCTTCACTCGAAGGGATTGGTAGGTGTAGGATTTTGAGTTGAGCATCACATGGAAATTTTTCCTTAGTATTTCCTCAACCCCCTTTAACAGTACGGTGTTTCCTATGACTCAAGAAAGAGAAAATGAAACTACGAAAACAAAAGTCTTCACGCTTCATTTTCCGCAAATGAATACCAAGTCTTCAAGGTCACACCAATTTCTTCACTTTCAAAGTCTTCAGAAAGTCTTCAGAAATCCAAAGTCTTCAGTCAAAGAACTTCATTTTTAGGGGTTGACTTTCTCTGTAAATATCAAACTCCTCATAGACTTATAGACTTGTGTACACTCACAAATGCATTAGTCCCTTAACCTATAAGTCTTCAATACACCAAAATCACTAAGCGGCACTAGATGCACTTACAATCTCCCCCTTTTTGGTGATTGATGACAATACAGGTTAAGTTTTCAACGGGGATAAACATAGGAAATTTAAATACTGATATTGAGGAATTTGATTGCAAGATATAGAAGAACTCCCCCTGAAGATGTGCATAGTGAGGAATTCTCTTTTGAAGCAATGCACACTTGAAGAGTTGAATCATGGAGATATCCCCCTATATATTGTAATTCATACACGCATTTGACATATAACAGTGAAGAATTTGAAATGCATGATGAAATATGGTGACTGATGTAATTCAGCATGCATGCATTAGCATATATGAGGAAAAAAGCATGTAGAAAAAACATCTCAAAAGTATCAGAGCACCATCGGGTTTAAGTTTACAACTCGATCCAATAAAGTCTCAGAAGAACGAGAGTTGTAACTTGAAAAAAAACGCCCATATAGAAAGACCCGCTTGAAGACTAACTCAAAATTCTACCCCTTTGTCATCAAATGACCAAAATGATTGAATATGAGGACTAACGCCCCTGAAGAATATCAAGTTGATGAAGGATTGCCAGCGTTGCTGGGGTCGTTTGTCGTAGTAGGGCCTACCGCGGTGTCGCCCAAGTCTTCATTCTCATCAGTGTCGCGCGATGAAGAAAATGAGCTGGCTACCAGAGAAGGAACTTTGACCTTCTTGAATTTCTTCGGTGGAGGTGCAGACCAGTCAAAATCTTCCTTGAGACCCATTTTCTTCAGATCTTCTTCACCATACAGATGTGACAGTATTGCCCAGGTGCGACCAAAGACTTCATGGAGGTAGTAATGGTTTTTCTTCACTACATTGTGTAGCAGTCATGTTGTGAAGAAATGAACCAAACAGACGCTTAACCCATTTATGATTTCGATCCACCTTCTGGTGAAGACTAAGCAGAGGCTCATGATCAGTCATCACACGAGGAGCAGTGGCTTTAGGAGTAGAATTGCGTGCATTGGAAGAGTCATGTGTGGAAGAGTCATCATTGGTGGAATAAGAGGAAGACCTTGTTCTGAGGAATCTCATAATCCAAGGTGCATAAAGCTTAAGCTCAAACAGAGATAGTGCAACTTTTGCCAGAGTCCTCATGAAGAAATCGTGATAATTGACAGGAATGCCATGAACGATGTTGAATACCAGATTCTTGATGATGCCAACAATTTCCTCATCAGATGAGTCGTGGCCTTTGATAGGACTCATTGTCCTCGTAAGAATACGATAGACAGTTCTGGGCACATAAAGTAATTCCTTCACGAGGAATTTGGTTCATGGGGCCTGACCTGGCTTCAAAGGTTTCATCAGAACCTGCATGTAGTGATTTGTAAGCTCAGGATCACTGTAGATGCAACGAGCTTCTTCAAGGGGAGGACTGAGTGGTAAGGCACGAAGCAATTCAGACGCTGGTGCTGTGTAGTGAGTGTTTCCAGACATCCAGTCCAGCACCCATGAATTCACATCTTCAGAATCTCCTGTGATGTGCAGTGTTGCATAAAATTGAAGAATCAGTTCTTCGTTCCAATCACAGATGTCAGAGCAAAAACTTAACAGTCTAGCATCGTGAAGAACACTGAGGACTGGCACGAAACACGGCAGAGATTCCATATCCACGTGAGGAATGTGCTCATGGTAGAAGATTTTCTCTTTGTTGAACAACACTGAGGAATAGAAATTTGCTTGACTAGCAGTCCAGAAACGCCTCTTCCGAATGTGAGCAGAGTTCTATGGGTTGTAGTCTTCGAAGAATACGTGCTCGCCGAAGAAATCATCAGCCTTGAACTTTTGCTTGCGTGAGAATGGATCATTTGTCTTGGGCAGAGGAGTGTCAGTGAGTTGCATCACGACCTCAGGAATCGCAATCTCAGGTTCTTCAGGCTGAGGAATTTCTGGTTCCTCGTCAGTGGCAGTATGTGTCTTCACATGTTCAGCAACAGCAGTTTCTTTAGCACTAGTGGCTGGAATTTCCTCATGTACAGATGCAGTGGGGTGAGTTTCTTCAGAGCCCATTTGAACAGTTTGTGTGGGGGACTGAGGTATTTGCTGCAACGGTGTGAACATTGGAGAGTGTGGATGCTGACTTTCCCAGAATTCATCACTTATTACTGGTGTGGAGCAGCCAACGTCCACATCTTCATCTTCCATTTCTTCAATGCCAGCCTCTTCAGCTGTGAACTAAGGCATGGGCGAGGAGATGACAGGTGTTGAAGGGATCGTATCCACTTCAATTTCTTCATCCAACTGCTCAGACGAAGCAGCAGAAGGAGTTTCTTCATTAGATCCGCTGGGGATCACATAGTCTTCATCAAAAGGAACAAGGTCCTTCGATGGCATGGTTGAGATTGGAACAACATCAATGGGATTAGCAAATGAACTGGTCAAAGGCTTCATCTTCTTTGGAGCTGAAGAATTTGAAGTAGCTGATGCTTTCCTTTCCTTCACTTCTGCACGCTCTACAGCCTTGGTCTTCTTCACATCTGATGCAGATGGAAGGATCGGAGTTGGTGTTGGCTCAGGAGGAGCAGAAGAATCAAGTTGATTTTCTTCAGGCACAACTGATGCAGTTGCCCTGATTTCTTCAGTTTCTTTAGGCGCACCACTAGTGGATGCCCTGGTAATTTCTTCAGCGGCTAGAATGCAGTCATCAGCCATGGAACTCACATTTTCTTCAGCAGCCTGATTTTCATCAGCAGTGCTGGCATGTTCTCCAGTCGGCTGAGCAGATGCTTCAGCTTGAGGAACTTCCTATTGCATTGGAGCTGCAACATTTGAGGTGAAGTTATTAGCGAGTCTCACAAAACAAACTTTGGCTCCAAGACAATCAACATGATATGCGTCAAATTCATCACTGAGTTTCTTGATCTCAGATTGAGTAGTGACAAGTTCTTCAGTTGTCATAGAGACAACGTTTGTCACATCCCTAGATCTGGCATGTCCTATGCTTGCTTCCATCTGTGCATCATGTTTAAATTTTTGAAACTTGAACTGAGGAATTCAGAAGCCTCAAAACCCTAAATAAAAGAAGGGCAAAAACCCTAAAATCTCATCCATTGTTCCAAAATGCTCTTCTTAGATGTTTAATATTTTTGGCAAGGGTTTTGATCCAAACCAAAAATAATGAACATTTTAAAAGGATTTATTTTTGGGACTTTGAATTTAAATCATTAGCTATTTGAATTTGAATTATATTCATATAACTAGGATATAATTTCAAATACCCCTGAAATATTTTATGAGCTTTTGGAAAAGTCCATCTAGCCAAATAAAAATATTCACAGGAGTTTTGGCATTGTTTGAGTTATTTTAAATTCAAAACAGTGGCAAAAGAATTAAATAAAGAAAACAGAACAGAAATATAAAAAAAGGAGAGAAGCCCAGCAACTTACCTGGCGCTTACCTGTCCAGCCCAGCTGGCCCAGCTCCCCCAGCGGCCTAGCCCACCGCCGCTTTCCCCCCTGTCGTCTTCCTCCCCACGCACCGAAGCAGCTCGGTGGCGAGCGCCGACGCCGCCCCGGCCACCTCCTGCTTCCCTGGCCCTCCTAGCAACGCCACGACGACGCCCCGTGTCCCCTCGCTCTTCTCCCTCACCCGCTGCATCCCCTCTCCCTCCTCTGTCTCTCTCCCTCGCTCATCCCCGGACGCACCCGAGACCGCCGACGAGCACCACCGGAGCCACCAGCATCCCCACGCCCAGCCAGTTAGGCCACGAGCTCCGCCTTGGGTCCGGGAAGCTCTACCACGACGCACGCAACGCCGGGTGCCCTGAAGCCATGCCATCACCGCCATCTTCATCGCCACGGCCGGCGATCGCCGCCGTTCGATTCGCAGCACCGAAGACGCCCCCGAGCTCGCTGACCACCTCATCGTTCTCCCTGTGAGCTCCTGCTGCCTCCTCTTTGCTCGCTCCCTCTGTTCCCATCCCCTAGCTCCATCTTCCACCACGGCCGAAGCTCGCCGCCGCCGTGCCTCGTCGCCGTCGTGGCCAGAGCCACTGTGGCTCGAAGCCGAGCACACCACCGTGCTCCACACCTCACCAGGAGCACGTAGCACGCACCAACGCCTCCCCTAGCGCCCTGCATCGCCTAACCCGCCGTTGGCCGAACTCCGGCCGCCGCTCACGAGCTCGCCGTTGTCGGTACCGGCCACCACAGGCACGGCCACCACCACCATTCGATGCGCACCAGCAAGGGCTCTCCAACGAGCCCAAGCACAGCCTCGCCCGTGCCCTGTAGCGCGTTTCCGGCTCACGCCGCCGTCTCGGGCCTCGCCGGCGTCATGTCGCCGGTGGGTTTGACCCCACTGGCCCGGGATTTGACCCTGTTTGACTTCCCCAGGCTCACTGACAGGTGGGCCCGGCCCCTGCTAACTTTTGGTTAATTAATAACTAATTCTAGTTAAGCCACTGACTCACTGACATGCGGGCCCCGCCCGGCTAACCAAGTTAGTTAGGGTTAATCTTAATTAGGTTAGTTAGTCCAGACACTGACACGCAGGGCCCACAGGTCAGGTTTGACCTGGGGCGCCCAGTTGACCTGCTGACATCAGCATGACCTAGTGCAGACGCAATGAATCATTTTCTGGATTATTTTTATTCAGAAAATTCCAGAAAATTGTATAAACTTCTAAAAATTCATAGAAATTCAACCGTAGCTCCAAATTAAATAAATTATATATGAAAAATTATCAGAAAAATTCAAGGAATCCATCTGTACCATTTTCATGCATGTTTGAACAATGTTTGTCCTCTGTTTTGGACAAAACAAATTAAGGGCATTTAAATAATCATATATGGAGTTTGAATTTGAATCTTGTATTCAAACCAACTTCATTTAAATCATAGCTAGTTGCATTAGCTCAAATCACATCATATTGCCATGTCACATTCATGCATCATATTGTCGCATTGCATTGATTGTGTTCTTCCTTGTTTGCCGGTAATTGTCCCCTCTCGATAGACGTGTACCGGCGATGTGATCGATGACACCGATGAAGAGCTATATTATCTTCAGAAGTGCCAGGCAAGCAAAACCCCCTTGTTCATTCCGATACAATCCTACTCTCTCGCTCCTGCTCTCTTTTACTGCATTAGGACAACACCGATTCATCTGTTACTTGCTGCGGTAGCTGAACCCCTTTATCCTTTGCATGACCTGTCATTGCCACAGTAAATAGATGAAACCCACTAGCATGAGTAGGAGTTGTTTGAGCCCTGTTGTGCCTACTCATTCTTGCTTGTTTGTCATGCCTGCTACTGCTTAGAGTTGAGTCAGGTCTGATTCATCGAGGATGAATCAGAGGTGTGTGAACATGTCCTACTGTGTGTGAGCTAAGTGTGTGAACACGATTTGGTAAAAGGTGTCGGTGAGAGGCCATGTAGGAGTACATGGTGGGTTGTCTCATTGAAGCTGTCCTTAGGAACTGAGTTCTGTGTTTGTGATCCATGATTCAGCTACTACCATGCATTGGGCCCTGAAATATGACCCCGCTCGACTTCTTATTCACCCTTGTCCTCTGTCCAGGAGTTGCAAGTAGTTTCTGGTGTTTGTAGCTTACTGGAGGCCGTGGACAGCGCTGACCGTAGGGGTGGGCTGTGATGCGGTAGGTACGTGCCACGGTGTACCGGATGCCCGTTTGGTATCTCGGGAACCCTGTTCACATCGTTTGGGGCTGTGAGCGAAACTCCGGCCGGATCTCCTCATGGATGGAACCCGAATAGGCGATAAACCTGGACTAGAGACTTGAGTGTTTAGGTAGGTCGTGGTCTACACCCACATCGGCTTTCGCTTGAAGTCTGCCGAGCACATGTCGTGTGCAGACGCTAAGTGGTGGAAACATGTATGAAGAAGTACACCCCTGCAGGGTTAACATCATCTATTCGAATAGCCGTGTCCGCGGAAAAGGACTTCTGGGTTTCTTATATCAGTTCATAGACAAGTGAAAGTGGATACTCTAAAATACGCAAGATAAGCGTGAGTGCTATGGATGGCGTTCTCGTAGGGAGACGGGAGCGGATCCATAGTGGTGTATTGATATGGTGAATATGTGGACTCGTGTGCGCCACCTCAAAAGAGTTACATTGCAGTCGTAGTTCAGGATAGCCACCGAGTCAAAGCTGGCTTGCTGCAGTTAAACCCCACCATCCCCTTGATGATAATGATGCATATATAGTTAGTTCTGATGTAAGTCTTGCTGGGTACGTTTGTACTCACGTTTGCCTATTTTATGTTTTTGCAGAGAGACTTCAGTCTCACTAGTATTTCCGCGTGGTCTTCGACGTTTAGCTTGTTACCTCAGCTACGATCTTGTGCCCTCGGCAGGATCTGGTAGATAGTCAGGCTTCTCAGCCTTTTTCAGTTATAGATGTCTGTACCCAGACATGATAGCTTCCGCATGTGCTTTGATTTGTATGCTCTGATTGTTGGGTCATGAGACCCATGTTTGTAATATCTCGCTCCTCGGAGCCTATTGGATAATTACTTGAGTTGTAGAGTCATGTTGTGATGCCATGTTGTATTTGCACATATCGAGCATATTGTGTGTATGTTATTGAAATGCTTGGTATGTGTGGGATCTGGCTATCTAGTTGTTTATCCTTAGTAGCCTCTCTTACCGGGAAATGTCTCCTAGTGTTTCCACTGAGCCATGGTAGCTTGCTGCTACTCCGGAACACTTAGGCTGGCCGGCATGTGTCCTTCTTCGTTCCTGTGTCTGTCCCTTCGGGGAAATGTCACGCGATGAATACCGGAGTCCTGTTAGCCCGCTACAGCCCGGTTCACCGGAGTCCTGCTAGCCCAGTGCTACAGCCTGGATTCACTCGCTGATGACCGACACGTTCGATGCTGGGTCATGGATGCCTGTCCCTGTAAGTCTGTGCCACTTTGGGTTTACGACTAGCCATGTCAGCCCGGGCTCCTTATCATATGGATGCTAGCGACACTGTCATATACGTGTGCCAAAAGGCGCAAACGGTCCCGGGCAAAGGTAAGGCGACACCCGTGGGAATACCGTGCGTGAGGCCGCAAAGTGATATGAGGTGTTACATGCTAGATCGATGTGGCATTGAGTCGGGGTCCTGACAACGTTTTTCTTCAGATAGCGCTCCTTCTTGTACTGCGCTTTCTTAATCTGCCTGGCCTTCTCAAATTTCCATTTTTCTTCTTGGATGAAGTGGGTCAGCATGTGACTTTGGCCAGGAGTCAGCTTGAAGTCAGGCATGGGAGTACTGGGGTCCTTGTGCCAAATGTCAATGTATTCGAGGATCAACTTGGGATCCAACAGCAGTGGCACATTTGTTCCCTTGGCTCTAGCGGCCCTGACTTGCCTATCTCTGATGATTTGAGCAAGTTCATCATCATCAGCTTCGTCTTCTTCAGACGGCACTTGGAAGGCAACCTGCTTCTTCTGAGGACTTGGGCGAGGACCTCGTCCAGCAGTGGCCTTTGTCTTCAGTAGAGAGGGTCCCGTTGAGGAATTTGCTGCAGCTGAGGAACTAGCTAAAGCTCCTGAGGCAATTGAGATGCCAGTAGTCCGTTGGCATGTGGCGAGATGCACAGGTGCAGAGGACTTTGTCGGAGCGTCCGAAGACTTTGGCGGAGGAGCTGAGGACTTTTGAGGAACAGGAGCAGCATGAGGAATTTGCCCTGAGGGCTTTGAGGATTCTGGCCGTGAGGGCATTGCTGAGGAACTTGGCCTTGAGGGCACTGTTGGTGAAGCACTTGGCTTGCGCGCGGGCTTCTTTGACATAGCCTTCTTCGGCTTGACAGCAGAGGCCTCAGCGGAAGCAGCAGCAGCAGCAGAGTCTTCATTGAATTTCCTCACTGCTTCTCTGGCTTGCTTAGCCAACTTGGCTTGGCACTTGGCCCATTCATCAGGATAGTCCTCACCGCGCTTGAGGCTGGTGGGATCAGCTATTTGGCCAGGTGCCAATGGAGGTCTTGGGCATGGAGGATTGAGTGTGAATTTCTTCATGTACTTGGGAGTAACATACTTGTACTCCCTCCACTCTCTTGCCCATCTCCTCTCTATCTTCTGAATGCGCACCTTGCGCTGATTTTTGTCTTCCTCAGGAGGTGTGCAGTACCCATCATATATATCATCAGGGATCTCAAACATTGTGTTGACCTCAGCCCTCTTTCCTCCTTTCTATGGCTTCTTACCGTCAGCCATTTTCTTCAGTTGAGGAATTTGAACAATTGAATTCTCTGAAGAAGTATGCAACTTTTCTTTGAGGAACGCTGCAAATGAGTTAAGTTGATGAGAACCTAGTGATTCAGCAGCTGACATGAGTACCTGTGAACAGAGTATAGTTGCGAGGAATTTGGAGAGGTCATATGCGTTCTCAGAAGGTTCTGTAAAAAGAACAAGTTTGAGGAATTTGTCCAGGTGAGTCTTGAAGAATTTCACTAAGCGTTCTTTGTCTTAGGTTCTAGAGATGTGTAGATCAAGAATCCACACATTTGAGGAATCTTGAAGAAAAACATAGCTTAGAGAAACGAATCAAGAACAGATGATATGAGAGGTGTTTTAGTGTGTGAAGACATGAAGAAAAAACACCTTTGAAGATTTTGTAGATAATCATTTGAATCAATGAGGGCAATAAAAGTAACTTTCAATTACCCTGGATGAAGAACACGATGAACAGTGAGGTAGAGAGGTGAAGTTCGTCTGTGTAGATGTTCCATGCCCTAAATCGGCGGAGGAAGACGGCTACGGCGGCGGCGGAGTGAAGATTTCCACGGCCGGTGCGAGTACGGCGGCGATGAGGTCGAGGCAGTGAAGCTCTTACTCACCGGCGATGATGAAGTACCGGCGGCGGTAGGGTTTAAGAAGCTCTAGCTGGAGAGAGGTCGAGCGGAGTAAAGAAGTGAGGAAGGGGAAGAGGGGTATTTATAGCCACGGTGAAAAACTGTTCGCCCAAAGAAATTGGACGAACGTGCCCCTAACCCTTCTCATTGACATGACATGTGTCACCCACGTACTGAGAGGTGGAGATCGTGTATGATCGTGGGTGACTGGATAAGTGTATCGAGGGATGCGGAACGGTTTGAGCGGCAAAGCCGAAAATTTAGATAAGATAGGTTTTAAAGTTCTGTTCACAATTTCTTCAGCTGACAAGGACACAGTGAAGATTTTGAACGAGTTTCAAATAGAACGGACATGAAGAATTTGTGAACAGATTGGGTTGAGTTTAGTAAAGAGGGGGAATGGTCCGATCACATTCACTTAGCAGAAAAACCAACTTGAAGAATTAGCAATAAGTGAATGCTGTAGAGGACATAAACCCATATATATATATGTGTGTGTATATATAGCCAATGAAGAAAAACGACGGAAACAGTGAAGACAATGCAAAGTTGAAGATTATGAACAACTGAGGAATTTCAACTTTTGGTGGTGGCGTGACCCACCGTATAAGAATGATGATTTCAGACATCGCGTACAATTATCGCAGGGTTCTGAGAATCAAATTCTTCGTTAATTTCTTCACAGTATGAGTGGTATTCTTCATTGATTGAAGAAAACCGTTTCTTCATGTGTTGCACATCTAAGTCATCAATTTTGCATAAGTGTTAGGATGAGTGTCCTTTTCAAAGAACATTCGAAGATTCTAGGATATTTAGCTCACACCGCGACTTGCTAAATCTCTTCTCATCCAAGGGCTTTGTGAAGATATCAGCTAGCCGTTCTTCAGTCTTCACATGCTCAATAGAAATGTCGCCCTTCAACACATGATCATGAAGAAAATGATGACGAATTTGAATGTGCTTAGTCCTTGAGTGCTAAACTGGGTTGTGAGCAATCTTGATGGAACTCTCATTGTCATAGAAGAGAGGCACATTCTTCATGTTGACGCCGTAGTCCTTAAGAGTTTGCTTCATCCAGAGCAATTGAGCACAGCAAGAACCAGCGACAATGTAATCAACTTCAGAAGTAGATAGTGATACGCAGTTCTGTTTCTTCGAGGACCAACAGACCAAAGATCGTCCGAGGAAATGAATGTACCAGATGTTGACTTGCGGTCCACACGATCACCAGCATAGTCAGAATCAGAATATCCAATGAGATCAAAAGCCGAGCCCTTGGGGTACCATAATCCAAGTGTTGGTGTGTGAGCTAGATATCGAAGAATATGCTTCACAACCTTATGGTGTGATTCCTTCGGTGTAGCTTGAAATCGGGCACACATGCAAACACTAAGCATTATATCTGGCCTAGATGCACATAAGTACAATAAAGAACCAATCATGGAGCGGTATACCTTATGATCGAAGTCAATACCATTTTCATCAGTGCCCAGATGGCCATTTGTGGGCATAGGAATTTTGACGCCTTTGCAATCTTGCATGCCGAATTTCCTCAGTACATCCTTGAGGTATTTCTCCTGAGATATGAATATGCCATTGCGTTGTTGATGAATTTGAAGACCTAAGAAGAATTTCAAATCTCCCATCATAGACATTTGATATTCTTCACTCATCATATAGGCAAATTCATCACACGCCCGAGGGGCCTGCTTGAGGCCATAGAGGGCCTTGTTGAGTCTGAAGACTTTGTCAGGATTCTTCGGATCTTCAAAACCTGGGGGTTGAGCAACATATACTTCTTCCTCAAGCTTACCATTGAGGAATGCACTTTTCACATCCATTTGATATAAATTGATATCATGATGGTTAGCATAAGCAAGTAATATGTGAATAGCCTCAAGTCTAGCAACAGGTGTAAAAGTTTCATAGAAATCAATTCCTTCAACCTGTGTGTAGCCTTGAGCTACAAGCCATGCCTTATTCCTCACCACAAGGCCATTTTCATCTTGCTTGTTGCGGTAGATCCACTTTGTGCCAATGATATTGTGCTTGCGAGGATCTGGACGTTTGACCAGTTCCCAGACATTGTTGAGCTCGAACTGATGTAATTCTTCTTGCATGGCCTGAATCCACTCAGGCTCCAGAAATTCTTCATCTACCTTAGTGGGCTCTGTGATAGAGACAAAGGCATAGTGCCCAAAAAATTTAGATAAATGTGAAGCTTTTGAGCTTGTGAGAGGACCTGGTGCTTTCATGTCATTGATGATCTTTTCAACTTGCACTTCTTTTGCAATGCGAGGATGAGCCGGTTGTCATTGAGGAATTTGATCAGCATTCTCTTCAGCACCATTTTCTTCAGTATTTTCTTCAGGTGCATTAGCTCGACGTTCTTCATGTTCTGGAATGAATTCTTCAGCAGATTCTTCAGTAGGAATGACATCCTCAGTAGCCTTGAACTTGATAGTTTCCTCAGGTGCTGGTTCATCTATCACAGTAGGTAGGTGCTCTCTTTGCGAGCCATTAGTTTCATCGAACTGCACATCTACAGTTTCAACAACCTTGTGCAGAACATTGTTGAAGACTCTATAGGTGTGCGAGTCCTTTCTGTAACCAAGCATAAAACCTTCATGTGCTTTCGGTGCAAATTTAGAGTTGTGATGAGGATCTCTAATCCAACATTTAGCACCGAATACTTTGAAATAACTTACATTGGGTTTCTTATCAGTGAGGAGTTCATAGGCAGTCTTCTTGAAGAATTTGTGTAGATATACTCTGTTGATGATGTGGCACGCAATATCAATTGCCTCAATCCAGAACCGACGAGGCGTTTTGTATTCATCAAGCATAGTGCGAGTCATCTCAGCAAGAGTCATGTTCTTGCGCTCCATGACGCCATTCTGCTGAGGAGTGTAAGGACCAGATAACTCATGAGTAATACCAAGTTCATCAAGATAGTCATCGAGACCAGAATTCTTGAACTCAATGCCATTGTCACTTCTGATGTGCTTGATCTTCACACCAAATTTGGTTGAAGCCCTCGAGGAAAATTGTTTGAAGACTTCCTGCACTTCATGTTTGTAAGTAACAAGGTGTACCCATGTGTAACGAGAGTAATCATCAACAATAACAAAGCCATATTAAGATGCTTCATTTGAAACGGCAAAATAATGATTAGGACAGAAGAGATCCATGTGAGGCAATTCAAATGGGCGAGTAGTGGTCATGATAGTCTTCGCTGGATGCTTGGCCTTTGTCGTCTTCCCATCTTCACAGGCTCCGCATAGGTGATCCTTGTGAAAGTGCGTTATATCGACTAGAGGGGGGTGAATAGGCGATTTTTATGAAAGTCTTCAAAACATGGAAGTTATGAAGACAAACGATAGAAATAAACCTATTACCCTGCAGCAGAAGGTAGACTACACTAGGCAAGCCATAGTCAAGTATTCAATAGAGTGAAAAGCACAATGACTAATAGTAGCAATGTAGTAAGGATCAGGTAGGAAGATATTGTGAAGCCACACAGAACACGCAGTCACTCAGTGAAGACAAAAGATAGTGCGAACATACAATGACTTCACAAGGAGTAACAGTAAGTAAAGGTAAGGGAAGATGAAACCAGTGACTCGCTGAAGACAATGATTTGTTGGACCAGTTCCAGTTGCTGTGACAACTGTACGTCTGGTTAGGGCGGCTAGGTATTTAAACCTTAGGACGCACAGTCCCGGACACCCAGTCCTGAACACGCAGCTCAGGACACCCAGTCCTCACCGTATTCCCCTTGAGCTAAGGTCACACAGACCTCGCCCAATCACTCTGGTAAGTCTTCAAGGTAGACTCCCAAACCTTCACATACTTCATTCACCGGCAATCCACAATGTCTCTTGGATGCTCAGAACGCGATGCCAAACCGGCTGGAGGATGCACAGTCCTCAAGTGTAATAAGTCTTCAGATCACACAGATAAGAAGACTTAAGTGATGCCTAATTCTCTTTGGCTCTGGGTGATTAGGGCTTTATCCTCGCAAGGAATTCTCTCTCAAAGGCTTCGAGGTGGGTTGCTCCCAAACGACAAAAGCCGTACTCTGAATCTGAGCAGCCAACCGTTTATGGTTGTAGGGGGTGGGCTATTTATAGCCACTTGGCAACCCGACCTGATTTGTCCGAAATGACCCTGGGTCACTAAGGAACTGACACGTGTTCCAACGGTCAGATTTCAAACTCACACGGCAACTTTACTTGGGCTACAAGCAAAGCTGACTTGCCCGACTCTGGACAAGATTTGCTCTCAAAGTCTTCACTCGAAGACATAGGTTTTGGTTAAGCATCACTTCAGTCATTCTGACTGGTTCTCTTGGACCGCACTAAACAGTATGGTGGATCCTATGACTCAACATAGAAGAAAAAGAACTACGAAAGATCTACGTCTTCGAGCTCCATAGGCTTCATGTGGTGTCTTCTCTTGTCATAGTCTTCAATGTGAATATCTTCATATACCACCTTTGACTTCAATGTCATCATACATTTTTAGGGGTCATCTCTGGTAGGAAAACCGAATCAATGAGAGACTTCTACCTGTGTTATCCTGCAATTCTCACAAACACATTAGTCCCTCAACTAGGTTTGTCGTCAATACTCCAAAACCAACTAGGGGTGGCACTAGATGCACTTACAATCTCCCCCTTTTTGGTGATTGATGAAAAACTAGTTGAAGTTTTCAACGGGGAATATAATCTGTGAAATTGTAAAGGATAAGGAATTGTCTTCATAAGTTGCAAGGGCTCCCCCTGAAGATGTGCATATAAGTAATTTGCTTTTGGAATGCAAATGCACATGGCAGGTTGTACTTGTGGAGATCCACTTCAACTTATGATGACAATCCACTATGCATGTGAAAGTATATGAAGATAATGACATGCATAATGGAAAATGGACGTCTGCAGAATGATCTAAGTGCGGAATTTATCGTCGCACATGCGGAATTTATCATCGCAACACAAGGTGGCAGATAAGTAGCAGACGACCATCGAGTTTAAGTGTTACAACTCAAAGAACCAAATGTAGAAAAACGAGAGTTCTAAGCATGAAGCAAAATATAAAGCACCCGCCCATATGGACCCGCTTGAAGACTATCAACCTCATATGCTTCTCCCCCTTTTGTCAGTAAGGACCAAAAAGGTTTGAAGACATAGAGCATCTACTCGTTCCCATGAGGAGTAGGTGAAGCAGCAGGGTCGTTGGTGGTGTTTGGCGGTGCTGAAGAGCTTGGAGCAGAGTCGAAGCGTGATGAAGGAGGTGGCGGTGAAGTACCATCGTCTTCATCCTCGATCACTCTAGCAGTCACAGTTGTAGCAGAGGAAGAGAACTCAGAGTCTTCAAGGGATGGAGTTTGTTGCAGCACTGCCCTTCGAGGAGGTGTGGAGTCAAACTTGAATCGCTCAGTGAAGCCATCCTCTTGAAGATCATCTTTAGAACACATCAGCGTTAGCCCTTTCCATGTGCGGCGAGAGGTTTCATGGGCAACAAAAGCATTCTTGGTGGCAAGATTGCGAATGCGATTAACATCCACCAAGAGGCTTTGCATCTGACGCTTCAGCCAGTCATGATGCCTATCCTGTTTCTGATGAAGAGCCACAAGAAGCTCTCGGTCGTTGAGAACACGAGTGCACTTCTTGTGCCGTGGAGCAGTTGTACTGTCAGTGGCTTCCGTGAGAGCAGGATGTGGTGCACGTGCAGTGCCAGCCAAAGGATACACACGAGTGACTGCCTCAACTCCTTCAATGTTCTGAGAAAAACTTTGATGCTCTGCGTTCTGAAGACTTAGAGGTTCCTTGGCAGGCTCAGGATAGATGGCTTCAATAGACATATCCACATCAGGCAGAAAAATCTGATGATTGCGAGCAGATGGCTGGTATGAGATAGTGGAGTGAAGTTTAATTAGCCGCATTACCCATGGGGCGTAGAACTTCAAGCCAAACAGATCAGAGCCAGATGCAGCAAGTTGGCGAATGAAGAAGTCATGTGCATTGAAGCATTTTCCATGGAGAATATAGAAGACCAAAGTCTTCATTGCACCTTCAAGCTTGGCATGTGGACAGTGTCCTTTGATTGGCCAGAGAGTTCGCCTTATGATGTGATAAATGGTTCTTGGCAGATACTCAAGGTCTTCGACGAAGAACTCCGTGGGATAAGCAGCATCTTGGGGCAATGGCTTCATCATACTGAGCATCTGACTCATATTAGGTTCAGTCTTCTGAAAGATGCTCTCAATAGCTTCACTATGAAGCTGACAGCCATGCTCGTAGAGATCGCCAGGAGTGGGCAAACCAGTGAGCTCAATGATGTCAAAGGCTTTGGCTTCATGATGAACGTTTCCTGTCATCCACTCTAGGACCCAAGTCTTCGGATCTCTGCTATACCCGCGAATGTGAAGTGTGGCATAGAATTGGAGCAGCAACTCTTCATTCCAATGCTCTTGGTCAATAACGAACGGCAGCAGTCCAACTTCCTTGAAGCAATCCAGAGCTTCTTCCAGACAGGGCAGACCAGTTGTAGCTTCAATCTCAAGGCGCTTGTGTGGGAAGATGCGACCTTGGTTGTAAAGAACGCATGAGTAATAGCTTCGCTGCGGATAACTCCAGAACCGATCAGATGATATTCTTTCCCTGGAGTAGGGGTTCCTAGAGATGTTGAAGAATGTGTTGTCTGCTCTGAAGCCATTGATATTGAAGGAGCCAGGTGCTGATGCAGGACCTGGGAACCTTGGCAATCTTGGGATTGGCTTCTGTACCTGAGGCATGTGCTCAACATGATAGTCGAACTGGGGACCGACAGCAGACTCAGGAACAGAAGTGTCAGGATCAGTGGCTTCACTGACTTCTGATGCTTTTGTTGGGGAGGGCTCCACATTAGCTTCAGCCATGACAGCGTCAGTGGCTTCAGTGGTGTTGGTGGTGGCAGCCTCAAGATGTTCAAGCACGTTCTCCTCGAGAACTGCTTCTTGGTGGGACACGGGAGTAGCAGCTTATGGTACTTCTTCTTCTTCGGCTGATGCAGCCAGAATGTCTTCAGCAGTTTTAGCTTCAGACGCAGAAACTTGAGGCCTTGGACCTTTGCGAAGCCTGCGCAACGCGGGCGACGCCTGTGGAGTTGATGTTGGCTGGGCCTCAAAGTCTTCTTCCTCTTGTGGGCGATCATCCCATGAAGCATCCTGAGCGATTGGCATCAGAGGACGACCAATGCTGATGAGTTCGCTGTTCTCGAGCTGAGGAAGGACTGCACCATCTTCTACATGGTCATGTTGACCAATGTCTTCAGCAGCGATGGGATCAGCTGCTGGAAAGTCTTCAACTTCATGAGCCTCTATGAAAGCAGGATCATGGATTGTCAGTTGGCGTTCAGCATCAGGACGAACCATGGAAATGGGTTCAACTATCAAAGGCTCTGTGGGAGCAGCCCGATCTTTCTTGGTCTTCCTCTTCTTCTTGGAGGGGGCAATAGGAGAGGCTTCAGGATGTTTCCTCTTCCTGGCTTCAGCCTCAGGAGTCCTCGTCTTCTTGAGCTCTGAAGCGGTTGACCGGCTTTTTGGCTTCGAGCCAGTCATTCTAGTTGGGAAGACAATGGGATCTGCTTCCTGCCTTGGTGCGTCAGGTTCAGCCGTAGCGGGCTTCTTCATCTTCTTTGCAGCCATCCTGGGGTCGATGCCAGGACGCCCAAGGGCCTTGCGCTTCTCAGCCTCATTGTAGGCTAGCACACATCTGTCAGCCAGAACCTTCATGCGCTCACGCGAACCCTGAGCTTCTGCACGTTTCTTTAGAAAGGCTTCCTTGAGCTCGTGCAGCATAATCTTGAAGTTCTTCACCTCTTGCATGCTAAGCTTGGCCATATGCTTCTTGAACTGAGCCTTTTCATAGTCAATCTTTTGCTTCAGTTCAACAATGCGCTGGGCGGTAACACTGAGGCCAATGGGTAGCTGCAGATCTTTGAAGCTGATGTTTGGCGTGTCAAACCACTCATCAATGAAGTTGTGGATGATTGTCACATCAAAGAGAGGCAGATCATTGAAGATTTCTGCTTCTTCTTTGCTCTTGATGAGTTGCTCAAGAGCGTCATCTGCAAGATCTTCATCACTTGATAGATCAATGGCATCATTGCGCAGAATGGCAGCAGGTGTTAGCTCTTGGCCGGTGTGTGGCAGAGGCATCTTGACCTTCTAGGGCTTGGAGATGCGTGATAAATCTTCGGACTGCACATTGTCTTCAGGAGGTGTAGTTGCCAGTGGCTTCGCCCGTGAGACTTTTGATGAAGGGGCAGCCTTTGAAGCTTTAGGCTTCTTCAACTTCTTTGGCTTTGGCGCTGCAGGCGCTTCATCTGATTCAGCGTCAGCTGCAGGCTCATTCACTGCAGTCCCTTGAACCAAGATATGGGTGATGAGGCCTTCAAGGTTGTAGAAAGGACCGATGACATTGGGTTCTGCATCTCGTGTGCCATCAGCCCTTGGAGCTGAGGGGCCAGGGTTGAAGTCTAGTACCAATGTCTTCTTGTTTTGCTTCGCTGAGTTCTGGGCAAACTGGAAGTTGCGCTTGAACAGAATGTCGTCACGACACCATAGTAGTGATGATGGGTGTGCATCAACAGGCTGTGGCCCACGGACCATGCAGGGATAGAAGCCTTGTTCAATGGCTTCATCTCTGGACCTGGGTTGAAGATTCTTGTATAGGATGTCTCCCCCATGGTCTCTTGATGGCATTTTTCTCAGCATATTCCTGGGTTACAAATCAGTATTTGAACCATTGTTTTGCCCAATATCTTCGAATCCATTGGATTCGGGTCTTGCGCTGATTGTAATCCTCTTCAGGATCTGTCTTGTACAGTTCTGAGAGGTCATCTGGCAGATCTCTAGATGTTTCTCCACGACGCTTTCTTCCACCCTTCCTTGCTGATTTCTCTGAAGCCATGAACTTTAAACGGAAAGGCTTCAACACGTTCAAAGGATTCAAAGATTTTCGCTTGCTGGACAAACAGGAACTTGCTTCGGGTGAATTTATATGATGCTGTAAGAATTCTGCAAATGAATGCAGACTATGAGAACCAAGGGATTCTCCCATGGACATGTACCTGTGACAGCATTAAGGTGCGAGGGAAGGGGAAGAGGTCATATGCATTCTCAGAAGATTTTGAATATAAATCAGTTTAGAAGACATTGACCTCATCATGCGAAGACATTCACTCATAGATAAGGAGTTGGTTCCAGATTAGCACGAATCCAGAGATCAGTACAAGTGAGGAATCAAACTACTTTGTGAAGCATAAGTGAATATACTAGGCATGTTATGAGATGCAGTATGAGAGAGATCTAACTTGTGTGAATAGAAACTGCTTGTGGTAGAAAGTGACAAAGCCATAGGATCAACGGTGTCGTAAAAAGGAAGTTTTATTTACCATACTAAGAACTGCTAGACAGAGTGGAAGATGAGGCCGAGCAGTTCGATCTTCCGTGCCCTAACTTGGCGATGGAGGACACCTATGGTGACGGCGGAGAGGAAGATGTCCGCGGTCGGCGTGAAGACGGCGTCGGAGAGGTTGCGGCAGCGAAGTGCTTCGTCGCCGGTGTCATCGAGGGCTAGCGGTGGCGCTAGGGTTCGTGCGAGAGTGGAAGAAGAGATAATGACCGATGTGAAGTGTGTATTTATAGGTACACGGGCGGCACTGCGTTATTACACAGGTGCCCCTGGTGATTCGCATCTGAGGAACACATGGCCATTATGCGGAATTTTGGGGTTTGTTCCACGTCCCACGCATGCCTGGATTGTCGGGTGGTCGTTCCTACTTCTCCGGGTTTATGTGGAGGAATGAGCATTGAAAACAGACTTAATGGTTGTCTATGTATCTTCTGCTGACAAGGACGCAGAGAAGACATTCGACAGTTTCAATAGAATGCATATGATTTGGAGAGATAGAATTTGAGATAGAAAGCACAGAGAGGTTAGGGTCCGATCACATTCACTTAGTTCAAAAGATTCAACAAGAAGACATAGCTATAAGTGAATGTTGTAGAGGACAGAACACTAGTATATATATATCTATATAATCAACATAGTGAAGATAATCATGAAGATATGTTGAGATTCAAGCCAAACCAAATGTGAAGACATAGTAAATGTAACGCCATGAGTGAAACACTTCAAAATAGAACATTTGGTGGCGGCGTTACCCACCGTATAGGAAGTATTAGACCCAGACACGGCGCACAATTATCGTTACTCCGAAGTCAAATTCCACATTAATGTATTCACACTTAGAATGTATGTCTTCATTGATTGAAGATATACTTTACTTCGTGTGTTGCACATCTAAGTCATCAATATGCATAAGGGTTAGGATGTGTGCCTGATCACAGGACATTTGAGGATTCCAGGATATTTAGCTCACACCATAACTTGCAAAATCTCTTCTCATCCAAGGGCTTGGTGAAGATATCTGCCAATTGCTCTTCAGTGTTGACGTGTATGATATCAATATCTTCCTTCACAACATGATCTCTGAGAAAGTGATGACGAATTTCAATGTGCTTTGTCTTCGAGTGCTGAACTGGGTTGTTGGCAATCTTGATGGCGCTTTCATTGTCGCAGTAGAGTGGCACTTGCTTCAGATGAATGCCATAGTCTTTGAGAATTTGCTTCATCCACAGAAGCTGAGCGCAGCAAGATCCAGCAGCAATGTATTCAGATTCAGCAGTGGAGAGAGATACACAGTTCTGCTTCTTTGAAGACCAACATACAAGTGATCGTCCCAAAAAGTGACATGTGCCCGATGTAGACTTGCGATCAACTTTGTCACCAGCATAATCAGCATCTGAGAATCCAACCAGATCAAACTCTGAGCCCTTTGGATACCATAATCCTAGAGTTGGGGTGTGAGCCAAATATCGGAGAATTCGCTTCACAGCTAAGTGATCCGACTCCTTTGGTGCCGCTTGAAATCGGGCACACATGCAAACACTAAGCATAATATCTGGCCTAGATGCACATAGATAAAGTAAAGAACCAATCATGGAGCGGTATACCTTTTGATCGAACTCTTTACCATTGTCGTCAGGACCCAGATGATGCTTGGTTGGCATTGGCGTCATGAAGCCTTTGCAGTCTTGCATACCGAACTTCTTCAGGCAATCTTTGAGATACTTCTCTTGAGATATGAAGATGCCGTTGCGTTGCTGTCGAATTTGAAGACCGAGAAAGAACTTCAGCTCTCCCATCATAGACATTTGATATTGCTCTTGCATCATATATCCAAACTCTTCACTGTACTTCTGATTGGTGCAGCCGAAGATAATGTCATCCACATATATTTGGCACACAAACAGTTCACCATCATATGTCTTCGTGAAGAGAGTGGGGTCGAGAGAACCAGGTATGAAGCCTTTTCTCTTCAGGAAGTATTTGAGTGTGTCATACCAGGCCCAAGGGGCTTGTTTGAGGCCATACAGTGCCTTGTTGAGCTTGTATACCATGTCAGGATGTTTTGGATCTTCAAAGCCAGGAGGTTGTGCAACATACACTTCTTCTTCAATCTTGCCATTGAGGAAGGCGCTCTTCACATCCATTTGATAAAGAAGTATGTTGTGATGATTTGCATAGGCCAGCAATATGCGTATGGCTTCAAGTCTAGCCACAGGAGCAAATGTTTCATGGAAGTCAATGCCTTCCACTTGAGTATATCCTTAAGCAATGAGACGAGCTTTGTTTCTGACAACTTGACCATGCTCATCTTGCTTGTTGCGGTATATCCATTTGGTGCCTATTATGTTGTGCTTCCGAGGATCGGGACGCTTGACCAGTTCCCATACATTATTCAGCTCAAACTGTTGAAGCTCATCTTGCATAGCTTGAATGTATTCAGGTTCCATGAAGGCTTCTTCAACTTTCTTGGGTTCTGTTATTGAGACGAATGTGAAGTGCCCATAGATATTTGCTAGCTGAGTTGCCCTTGAACGAGTGATTGGACCGGGTGCATTGATGCTATCAATTATTCTTTCAATCTGCACTTCATTGGCAACGCGAGGATGTAAAGGGCGATGATCTTGCTCTTGCTGATCATTATCGTTGTTAGAAGGAATGTCTTCAGGCTGAGCATTGTCTTCATGTTGATCAGGTGCTGAGATGATAAGTTCTTCTTCAGGATGAGCTTCAGAAGGTATAATTTCTCCAGTTCCCATTAGCTTGATTGATTCCCTGGATGGAACTTCATCTAGCACATTTGGCAGTTGCTCTCTTTGTGAACCGTTGGTCTCATCGAACCGCACATCCACTGTTTCAACCACTTTGTAATGAAAGAGATTGAAGACTCTGTAGGAGTGCGAATCCTTTCCATATCCAAGCATAAAACCCTCATGTGCTTTTGGTGCAAACTTTGAGGTGTGATGTTGGTCCTTGATCCAGCACCTGGTGCCAAATACTCTGAAGTAACTGACATTTGGCTTCTTGCCAGTAAGGAGCTCATAAGATGTCTTGTTCATAAGCTTGTGAAGATAAACACGATTGATTGTATGGCATGCAGTATCAATGGCTTCAGGCCAGAATTTTCTTGGAGTCTTGTATTCACCTAGCATCGTTCTGGCCATCTCAATGAGTGTTCTAATCTTGCGTTCGATGACCCCATTCTGCTGTGGCGTGTACGGGCTGAGAATTCATGTGTGATGCCCAAGGTATCAAGATATGTATCAAGGCCAGTGTTCTTGAATTCAGTGCCATTGTCACTTCTGATATGCTTTATCTTGGCGCCATAGTTTTTCATTGCTCGATTGGCGAAGCGTCTGAAGACATCCTGCACTTCAGTCTTGTAAAGGATTATGTGCACCCAAGTATATCTAGAATAATCATCAACAATGACAAAGCCATAGAGACAAGCGGTAGTAGTAAGAGTTGAGTAATGAGTGGGACCGAAAAGATCCATGTGAAGCAGTTCGAAGGGTCGAGTAGTGGTCATGATTGTCTTTGAGGGATGTTTGGCCCTCGTCATCTTTCCTGCCTCACAGGCACTGCATACGTCATCTTTCTTGAACTTGACGCCCTCGATGCCTATGACATGCTTCTTCTTTGCCAGGGTGTGGAGGTTCCTCATGCCAGCATGCCCAAGCCTCCGATGCCAGAGCCAGCATTCTGAAGCTTTTGCTAGAAGACATACGGCAAGTTGTGGTCCTGCTGAGAAATCTACCACGTACAAATCATCTTTTCGATACCCTTCAAATACTAGAGACTTGTCAGATTCCATTAGAACAAGGCAACGATATTTTCCAAATATTACGATCATGTTTAAATCGCAAAGCATTGAGACAGACATTAAGTTGAAGCCAAGGGATTCAACAAGCATGACTTTATCCATGTGTTGATCCCTTGAGATTGCAACTCTACCTAGACCCAATACCTTACTTTTACCAGTGTCAGCAAATGTGATGTGGCTCTTGTCAGATGGACGTAAGGTTGAGTCCATAAGAAGACTTCTTTTGCCAGTCATGTGATTTGTACACCCACTATCAATAATCCATTCTGAAGACGCTGGTGTCGTACCCTACAGTGCAGTTAGGGGGATAGGCTTCACGAAGAGCATTGTGAAGCAAAAACATTTGACGAACCAGTGGGTTATGAAAGCTTAGATCCAGATTAGGACTAATAGGGAGAGTAGCAAGCGATTCAGGAACGAAGTACATAGTAAGACCATTCGGGCATTTGATCTTGTGCCCTACAAGATGTTTAAGGTTCGCAACAATAGCATCAGACGATTTTGGTTTTCTGCTGGAGACCTTTCCCTGCAAAAGAGAGTTAAGCTTTCTTAGCCACCCACATTTTCAAGGGTGTCTTAGAAGCAATAAGTCTAAGTGCAGCATCTGAGAACTTTGGCTTTGGAGCCCTAGCAAACAGTCTTGCAGGCGGACAATAGTACTCATAAGAATAAGCAGAATAGTTCTTGGTCTTATGAACATGGCGGTTTGATGAACCGCTCTCATATTCATATGCCTAAGTATGGTTTCCCTGCAAAACATTTGCGTTAGTGTGACTCAGGTGAGTCCTCTGTCTGTATGAAGCCTTTGGACCGTATGAAGCCTTTGGTCTGAGGTTTGTCTTCTTCACGTGAGGTGTCATGATAACATTCACAAGAAGATTCTCCAGACACCTTTTCGGAACCCAGATCTTCTTCATAGGCGGTCCATTCTTGAAGTTAGTACCAATGTACCTAGCTAACACTTCACCATTATGATTCTTAAACAGTTTATAGTTTGCATCAAGGGATTCATCAATGATAATGGGGTTAGCACAAGTGAAGCCAGATAGATTGGATGGATCTGCTGAAGGTTCCTTTGCAGCAACCCACGTGGTTTTGGGGTACTGCTCAGGTTTCCAGTAAGAGCCACCAGCATTCATTTTCCTTACGAACCCAACACCCTCTTTCCTCGGGTTTCGGTTCAGAATCTGCTTTTTGAGGACATCACATAGTGTCTAATGCCCTTTAAGACTTTTGTACATCCCTGTTTCAAGCAATGTCTTCAACCTAGCATTCTCATCAGCAATAGCAGTGGTATCCTCAGCAGAGGGGTTAGTTACCACATCAACAGTTGAAGATATTGCAACAGCAGTAGCAGTAGAACATTCAGCAACAGAAGTAGCATTATCACGCTCAATGCATTTAAGACATGGTGGTTCAAATCCTTCCTGAGCGGAACTGATATATTTGGCGCGAAGTGACTCGTTTTCCTTTTGAAGATCTTCATGAGCCACTCTCAATTTATCAAGATTTTGCTTCCTTTGAAGATAATCGTAGGAAAGCTTTTCATGAGTTGTTGAGAGAGTTTCATGACGACTTTCAAGTTCCTCATACTTAACGTGAGGATTTTTTATGTCTTCAATTAAGGATTCAGATCGAGTCATTTCAGCACCTAACATATCATCGCTTCTGTCTAATAGTTTTTTAATATGTTCCATAGCTTTCTATTGTTCAGTTGCAATTTTAGTAAGTGTTTTGTAGCTGGGTTTTGAACCACAATCAGAGTCATCGTCACTAGATGTTTGATAGTGAGTAGTGCATGTGTTTACCTTGGCACCGCGTGCCATGAAGCAGTAGGTAGAAGCGGAGTAGTCCTTGTCATTTGCATCGGTGTCGGTGATGAAGTCATTGTCTTCAGTGTTGAAGATGGACTTGGCAACGTATGTTGTAGCCAGACTTGCGACGCCTGAATCGGACTCCTCCTCAGACTCCACCTCCGCCTCCTCAGAAGCGGACTCCTGCTCTGAATCCATTTCCTTGCCAACAAACGCACGTGCCTTGCCAGATGAGCTCTTCTTGTGTGATGAAGACTTTGAGGAAGACTTGGAAGAAGACTTTGAGTATTTCTTCTTCTTCTTGTCGTCAGAGTCATATTCCTTGCTCTTCTTCTTCTTTTTGTTCTCATTGTCCCACTGTGGACACTCAGAGATGAAGTGGCCAGGTTTCTTGCACTTGTGACATGTTTTCTTCTTATAGTCGTGAGCAGAAGCTTCATCATTCCTTGAGCTTGATCGGGAAGACTTTCTGAAACCTTTCTTCTTGGTGAATTTTTGGAACTTCTTCACAAGCATAGCAAGTTCCCTTCCAATGTCTTCAGGATCATCCGAACTGATGTCAGATTCTTCTTCGGATGAGGAGACAGCTTTTGCCTTCAAGGCACGAGTTCGCCCATAGTTTGGACCGTAGATATCTCTTTTCTCAGAAAGCTGAAACTCATGTGTGTTGAGCCTCTCAAGTATGTCAGATGGCTCGAGTGTCTTGAAATCAGGACATTCTTGAATCATCAGGGCTAGGGTGTCAAACGAACTATCAAGTGATCTCAGTAGTGTCTTGACGACTTCATGTTTGGTGATCTCAGTAGCGCCGAGGGCTTGAAGCTCATTTGTGATGTCAGTGAGTCGGTCAAATGTGAGCTGGACATTCTCATTGTCATTTTGCTTGAAGCGGTTGAAGAGGTTGCAAAGGACACTGATTCTCTGATCTCTCTGGGTTGAGATGCCTTCATTGACCTTGGAGAGCCAGTCCCAGACCAGCTTAGATGTTTTCAAAGCACTCACACGGCCATACTGTCCTTTGGTCAGATGACCACAGATGATATTCTTGGTAGTAGAGTCCAGTTGAACGAATTTCTTGACATCAGCAGCAGTGACACCTTCTCCAGCCTTGGGAATGCCGTTCTCGACGACATACCATAGGTCGACGTCAATGGCTTCAAGATGCATGTGCATCTTATTCTTCCAGTAGGGATATTCGGTTCCATCAAAGACAGGGCACGCAGCGGAGACTTTAATTATCCTTGCAGTCGACATAGCTAAAACTCCAAGTGGTTAAACTGAATCACACAGAACAAGGGAGCACCTTGCTCTGATACCAATTGAAAGGCGTTATATCGACTAGAGGGGGGTGAATAGGCGATTTTTATGGAAGTCTTCAAAACGTGGAAGTTATGAAGACAAACGATAGAAATAAACCTATTACCCTGCAGCGGAAGGTAGACTACACTAGGCAAGCCATAGTCAAGTATTCAATAGAGTGAAAGCACAATGACTAATAGCAGCAATGTAGTAAGGATCAGGTAGGAAGATATTGTGAAGCCACACAGAACACGCAGTCACTCAGTGAAGACAAAACATAGTGCGAACATACAATGACTTCACAAGGAGTAACAGTAAGTAAAGGTAAGGGAAGATGAAACCAGTGACTCGCTGAAGACAATGATTTCTTGGACCAGTTCCAGTTGCTGTGACAACTGTACGTCTGGTTAGGGTGGCTACGTATTTAAACCTTAGGACACACAGTCCCGGACACCCAGTCCTGAACACGCAGATCAGGACACCCAGTCCTCACCATATTCCCCTTGAGCTAAGGTCACATAGACCTCGCCCAATCACTCTGGTAAGTCTTCAAGGTAGACTCCCAAACCATCACAGACTTCGTTCACCGGCAATCCATATTGTCTCTTGGATGCTCAGAACGCGATGCCTAACCGGCTGGAGGATGCATAGTCCTCAAGTGTAATAAGTCTTCAGATCACACAGACAAGAAGACTTAAGTGATGCCTAATTCTCTTTGGCTCTGGGTGGTTAGGGCTTTATCCTCGCAAGGAATTCTCTCTCAAAGGCTTCGAGGTGGGTTGCTCTCAAACGACAAAAGCCGTACTCTGAATCTGAGCAGCCAACCGTTTATGGTTGTAGGGGGTGGGCTATTTATAGCCACTTGGCAACCCGATCTGATTTGTCCGAAATGACCCTGGGTCACTAAGGAACTGACACGTGTTCCAACAGTCAGATTTCAAACTCACACGGCAACTTTACTTGGGCTACAAGCAAAGCTGACTTGCCCGACTCTGGACAAGATTTGCTCTCAAAGTCTTCACTCGAAGACATAGGTTTTGGTTAAGCATCACTTCAGTCATTCTGACTGGTTCTCTTGGACCCCACTTAACAGTACGGTGGTTCCTATGACTCAACACAGAAGAAAAAGAACTATGAGGGACTAATGTGCATCTAGTGCCACCCCTAGTTCTCTTTCTCACAAACACATTAGTCCTACATAGTTCTCTTTCTTTTGTGTTGAGTCATAGGAACCACCGTACTATTAAGTGGGGTCCAAGAGAACCAGTCAGAATGACTGAAGTGATGCTTAAACAAAACCTATGTCTTTGAGTGAAGACTTTGAGAGCGAATCTTGTCTAGAGTCGGGCAAGTCAGCTTTGCTTAAAGCCCAAGTAAAGTTGCCATGTGAGTTTGAAATCTGACCGTTGGAACACGTGTCAGTTCCTTAGTGACCCAGGGTCATTTTGGACAAATCAGGTCGGGTTGCCAAGTGGCTATAAATAGCCCACCCCCTACAACCATAAACGGTTGGCTGCTCAGATTCAGAGTACGGCTTTTGTCGTTTGAGAGCAACCCACCTTGAAGCCTTTGAGAGAGAATTCCTTGCGAGGATAAAGCCCTAACCACCCAGAGCCAAAGAGAATTAGGCATCACTTAAGTCTTCTTGTCTGTGCGATCTAAAGACTTATTACACTTGAGGACTGTGCATCCTCCAGCCGGTTAGGCGTCGCGTTCTGAGCATCCAAGAGACATTGTGTATTGCCGGTGAACGAAGTCTGTGAAGGTTTGGGAGTCTACCTTGAAGACTTACCAGAGTGATTGGGCGAGGTCTGTGTGACCTTAGCTCAAGGGGAATACGGTGAGGACTGGGTGTCCTGAGCTGCGTGTTCAGGACTGGGTGTCCGGGACTATGTGTCCTAAGGTTTAAATACCTAGCCGCCCTAACCAGACATACAGTTGTCACAGCAACTGGAACTGGTCCAACAAATCATTGTCTTCAGCGAGTCACTGGTTTCATCTTCCCTTACCTTTACTTACTTTTACTCCTTGTGAAGTCATTGTATGTTTGCACTATCTTTTGTCTTCACTGAGTGACTGCGTATTCTGTGTGGCTTCACAATATCTTCCTACCTAATCGTTACTACATTGTTGCTATTAGTCATTGTGCTTTCACTCTATTGAATACTTGACTATGGCTTGCCTAGTGTAGTCTACCTTCCGCTGCAGGGTAATAGGTTTATTTCTATCGTTTGTCTTCATAACTTCCACATTTTGAAGACTTTCATAAAAATCGCCTATTCACCCCCCCTCTAGTCGATATAACGCACTTTCAATTGGTATCAGAGCAAGGTGATCCCTTGTTCTGTGTGATTCGGTTTAACCACCTGGAGTTTTAGCTATGTCGACTGCAGGGATAATTAAAGTCTCCGCTGCGTGCCCCGTCTTTGATGGAACCGAATATCCCTACTGGAAGAATAAGATGCGCATGCATCTTGAAGCCATTGACGTCGACCTATGGTATGTCGTCGAGAACGGCGTTCCCAAGCCTGGAGAAGGTGTCATTGCTGCTGATGTCAAGAAATTCGTTCAACTGGACTCTACTACCAAGAATATCATCTGTGGTCATCTGACCAAAGGACAGTATGGCCGTGTGAGTGCTTTGAAAACATCTAAGCTGGTCTGGGACTGGCTCTCCAAGGTCAATGAAGGCATCTCAACCCAGAGAGATCAGAGAATCATTGTCCTTCGCAACCTCTTCAACCGCTTCAAGCGAAATGACAATGAGAATGTCCAGCTCACATTTGACCGACTCACTGACATCACAAATGAGCTTCAAGCCCTCGGCGCTACTGAGATCACCAAACATGAAGTCGTCAAGACACTACTGAGATCACTTGATAGTTTGTTTGACACCCTAGCCCTGATGATTCAAGAATGTCCTGATTTCAAGACACTCGAGCCATCTGACATACTTGAGAGGCTCAACACACATGAGTTTCAGCTTTCTGAGAAAAGAGATATCTACGGTCCAAACTATGGGCGAACTCGTGCCTTGAAGGCAAAAGCTGTCTCCTCATCTGAAGAAGAATCTGACATCAGTTCGGATGATCCTGAAGACATTGGAAGGGAACTTGCTATGCTTGTGAAGAAGTTCCAAAAATTCACCAAGAAGAAAGGTTTCAGAAAGTCTTCCCGATCAAGCTCAAGGAATGATGAAGCTTCTGCTCACGACTACAAGAAGAAAACATGTCACAAGTGCAAGAAACCTGGCCACTTCATCTCTGAGTGTCCACAGTGGGACAATGAGAACAAAAAGAAGAAGAAGAGCAAGGAATATGACTCTGATGACAAGAAGAAGAAGAAGAAATACTCAAAGTCTTCTTCCAAGTCTTCATCACACAAGAAGAGCTCATCTGGCAAGGCACGTGCGTTTGTTGGCAAGGAAATGGATTCAGAGGAGGAGTCCACTTCTGAGGAGGTGGAGGTGGAGTCTGAGGAGGAGTCCGATTCAGGCGTCGCAAGTCTGGCTACAGCATATGTTGCCAAGTCCATCTTCAACACTGAAGACAATGACTTCATCACCGACACCGATGCAAATGACAAGGACTACTCCGCTTCTACCTACTGCTTCATGGCACGCGGTGCCAAGGTAAACACGCGCACTACTCACTATCAAACATCTAGTGACGATGACTCTGATTGTGCTTCAAAACCCAGCTACAAAACACTTGCTAAAATTACAACTGAACAACAGAAAGCTATGGAACATATTCAAAAACTGTTAGACAGAAGCGATGATCTGTTCGGTGCTGAAATGACTCAATCTGAATCCTTAATTGAAGACATAAAAAATCTTCACGTTAAGTATGAGGAACTTGAAAGTCGTCATGAAACTCTCTCAACAACTCATGAAAAGCTTTCCTATGATTATATTCAAATGAAGCAAGATCTTGAGAAATTGAGAGCGGCTCATGAAGATCTTCAAAAGGAAAATGAGTCACTTTGCGCCAAACAGATCAGCACCGCTCAGGAAGGATTTGAACCACCATGTCTTAAATGCATTGAGCGTGATAATGCTACTACTGTTGCTGAATGTTCTACTGCTGCTACTGTTGCAATATCTTTAACTGTTGATGTGGGAACTAACCCCTCTGCTGAGGATTCCACTGCTATTGCTGATGAGAATGCTAGGTTGAAGTCATTGCTTGAAACAGGGATGTACAAAAGTCTTAAAGGGCATCAGACACTATGTGATGTCCTCAAAAAGCAGATTTTGAATCGAAACCCGAGGAAAGAGGGTGTTGGGTTCGTAAGGAAAATGAATGCTGATGGCTCTTACTGGAAACCTGAGCAGTACCCCAAAACCACATGGGTTGCTGCAAAGGAATTTTCAGCAGATCCATCCACTCTATATGGGTTCACTTGTGCTAACCCCATTGTCATTAATGAATCCTTTGATGCAAACTATAAACTGTTTAAGAATCAGAATAGTGAAGTGTTTGCCAGGTACATTGGTACTAACTGCAGGAATGGACCGCCTATGAAGAAGATCTAGGTTCTGAAAAGGTTTCTGGAGAATCTTCCTGTAAATGTCATCATGACACCTCACGTGAAGAAGACAAACCTCAGACCAAAGGCTTCATACAGACAGAGGACTCACCTGAGTCGCACTAACGCAAATGTTTTGCAGGGAAACCATACTCATGCATATGAATATGAGAGCGGTTCATCAAACCACCATGTTCATAAGACCAAGAACTATTCTGCTTATTCTTATGAGTACTATTGTCCGCCTGCAAGACTGTTTGCTAGGGCTCCAAAGCCAAAGTTCTCAGATGTTGCACTTAGACTTATTGCTTCTAAGCCACCCTTGAAGATGTGGGTGGCTAAGAAAGCTTAACTCTCCTTTGCAGGGAAAGGTCTCCAGCAGAAAACCAAAATCGTCTGACGCTATTGTTGGGGACCTTAAACATCTTGTAGGGTGCAAGATCAAATGCCCGAATGGTCTTACTATGTACTTCGTTCCTGAATCGCTTGCTACTCTCCCTATTAGTCCTAATCTGGATCTAAGCTTTCATAACCCACTGGTTTGTCAAATGTTTTTGCTTCACAATGCTCTTCGTGAAGCCTATCCCCCTAACTGCACTGTAGGGTACGACACCAGGGTCTTCAGAATGGATTATTGATAGTGGGTGTACAAATCACATGACTGGCAAAAGAAGCCTTCTTATGGACTCAACCTTACGTCCATCCGACAAGAGCCACATCACATTTGCTCACACTGGTAAAAGTAAGGTATTGGGTCTAGGTAGAGTTGCAATCTCAAGGGATCAACACATGGATAAAGTCATGCTTGTTGAATCCCTTGGCTTCAACTTAATGTCTGTCTCAATGCTTTGCGATTTAAACATGATCGTAATATTTGAAAAATATCGTTGCCTTGTTCTAATGGAATCTGACAAGTCTCTAGTATTTGAAGTGTATCGAAAAGATGATTTGTACGTGGTAGATTTCTCAGCAGGACCACAGCTTGCCATATGTCTTCTAGCAAAAGCTTCAGAATGCTAGCTCTGGCATCGGAGGCTTGGGCATGCTGGCATGAGGAACCTCCACACCCTGGCAAAGAAGAAGCATGTCATAGGCATCGAGGGCGTCAAGTTCAAGAAAGATCACTTATGCGGTGCCTGTGAGGCAGGAAAGATGACGAGGGCCAAACATCCCTCGAAGACAATCATGACCACTACTCGACCCTTCGAACTGCTTCACATGGATCTTTTCGGTCCCACTCATTACTCAACTCTTACTACTACTGCTTGTCTCTATGGCTTTGTCATTCTTGATGATTATTCTAGATAAACTTGGGTGCACATAATCCTTTACAAGACTGAAGTGCAGGATGTCTTCAGACGCTTCGCCAATCGAGCAATGAACAACTATGGCGCCAAGATAAAGCATATCAGAAGTGACAATGGCACTGAATTCAAGAACACTGGCCTTGATACATATCTTGATTCCTTGGGCATCACACATGAATTCTCAGCCCCATACACGCCACAGCAGAATGGGGTCGTCGAACGCAAGAACAGAACACTCATTGAGATGGCCAGAACGATGCTAGATGAATACAAGACTCTAAGAAAATTCTGGCCTGAAGCCATTGATACTGCATGCCATACAATCAATCGTGTTTATCTTCACAAGCTTCTGAACAAGACATCTTATGAGCTCCTTACTGGCAAGAAGCCAAATGTCAGTTACTTCAGAGTATTTGGCACCAGGTGCTGGATCAAGGACCCACATCACACCTCAAAGTTTGCACCAAAAGCACATGAGGGTTTTATGCTTGGATATGGAAAGGATTCGCACTCCTACAGAGTCTTCAATCTCTTTCATTACAAAGTGGTTGAAACAGTGGATGTGCGGTTCGATGAGACCAACGGTTCACAAAGAGAGCAACTGCCAAATGTGCTAGATGAAGTTCCATCTAGTGAATCAATCAAGCTAATGGGAACTAGAGAAATTATACCTTCTGAAGCTCATCCTGAAGAAGAACTTATCATCTCAGCACCTGATCAACATGAAGACAATGCTCAGCCTAAAGACATTCCTTCTAACAACGACAATGATCAGCAAGAGCAAAATCTTCGCCCTGTACATCCTCGCGTTGCCAATGAAGTGCAGATTGAAATAATAACTGATAGCATCAATGCACCCGGTCCACACACTCGTTCAAGGGCAACTCAGCTAGCAAATTCCTGTGGGCACTACGCATTTGTCTCAATAACAGAACCCTAGAAAGTTGAAAAAGCCTTCATGGAACCTGAATGGATTCAAGCTATGCAAGACGAGCTTCAACAGTTTGAGCTGAATAATGTATGGGAACTGGTCAAGCGTCCCGATCCTCGGAAGCACAACATAATACGAACCAAATGGATATACCGCAACAAGCAAGATGAGCATGGTCAAGTTGTCAGAAACAAAGCTCGTCTCATTGCTCAAAGATATACTCAAGTGGAAGGCATTGACTTCCATGAAACATTTGCTCCTGTGGCTAGACTTGAAGCCATACGCATATTGCTGGCCTATGCAAATCATCACAACATACTTCTTTATCAAATGGATGTGAAGAGCGCCTTCCTCAATGGCAAGATTGAAGAAGAAGTGTATGTTGCACAACCTCCTGGCTTTGAAGATCCAAAACATCCTGACATGGTATACAAGCTCAACAAGGCACTGTATGGCCTCAAGCAAGCCCCTCGGGCCTGGTATGAGACACTCAAATACTTCCTGAAGAGCAAATGCTTCATACCTGGTTCTCTCGACCCCACTCTCTTCACGAAGACATATGATGGTGAACTTTTTGTGTGCCAAATATATGTGGATGACATTATCTTCGGCTGCACCAATTAGAAGTACAGTGAAGAGTTTGGATATATGATGCAAGAGCAATATCAAATGTCTATGATGGGAGAGCTGAAGTTCTTTCTCGGTCTTCAAATACGACAGCAACGCAACGGCATCTTCATATCTCAAGAGAAGTATCTCAAAGATTGCTTGAAGAAGTTCGGTATGCAAGACTGCAAAGGCTTCATGACGCCAATGCCAGCCAAGCATCATCTGGGTCCTGACGACAATGGTAAAGAGTTCGATCAAAAGGTATACCGCTCCATGATTGGTTCTTTACTTTATCTATGTGCATCTAGGCCAGATATTATGCTTAGTGTTTGCATGTGTGCTCGATTCCAAGCGGCACCAAAGGAGTCGCATCACTTCGCTGTGAAGCGAATTCTTCGATATTTGGCTCATACCCCAACTCTAGGATTATGGTATCCAAAGGGCTCAGAGTTTGATCTGGTTGGATTCTCGGATGCTGATTATGATGGTGACAAAGTTGATCGCAAGTCTACATCACGCACATGTCACTTTCCAGGACGATCACTTCTATGTTGGTCTTCAAAAAAGCAGAAATGTGTATCTCTCTCCACTGCTGAATCTGAATACATTGCTGCTGGATCTTGCTGCGCTCATCTTCTGTGGATGAAGTAAACGCTCAAGGACTATGGCATTCATCTGAAGCAAGTGCCACTCTACTGCGACAACGAAAGCGCCATCAAGATTGCCAACAACCCAGTTCAGCACTCGAAGACAAAGCACATTGAAATTCGTCATCACTTTCTCAGAGATCATGTTGTGAAGGAAGATATTGATATCATACACGTCAACACTGAAGAGCAATTGGCAGATATCTTCACCAAGCCCTTGGATGAGAAGAGATTTTGCAAGTTACGGTGTGAGCTAAATATCCTGGAATCCTCAAATGTCCTGTGATCAGGCACACATCCTAACCCTTATACATATTGATGACTTAGATGTGCAACACACGAAGTAAAGTATATCTTCAATCAATGAAGACATACATTCTAAGTGTGAATACATTAATGTGGAATTTGACTTCGGAGTGCCACGATAATTGTGCGCCGTGTCTGGGTCTAATACTTCCTATACGGTGGGTAACGCCACCACCAAATGTTCTATTTTGAAGTGTTTCACTCATGGTGTTACGTTGCTATGTCTGCACATTTGGTTTGGCTTCAATCTCAACATGTCTTCATGATTATCTTCACTATGTTGATTATATATATATACTAGTGTTCTGTCCTCTACAGCATTCACTTATAGCTATGTATTCTTGTTGAATATTTTGAACTAAGTGAATGTGATCGGACCCTAACCTCTCTATGCTATCTATCTCAAACTCTATCTCTCCAAATCATATGCATTCTATTGAAACTGTTGAATGTCTTCTCTGCGTCCTTGTCAGCAGAAGATACAAAGACAAACCTTAAGTCCACTTTCAATGCTCATTCCTCCACATGAAACCCGGAGAAGTAGGAACGACCACCCGACAATCCAGGCATGCGTGGGATGTGAAACAAACCCCAAAATTCTGAATGATGGCCACGTGTTCCTCAGATGCGAATCGCCAGGGGAACTTGTGTAATAACGCAGTGCCGCCCCTGTACCTATAAATACACACTTCACGGCGGTCATTATCTCTTCTTCCACTCTTGCACGAACCCTAGCGCCACCGCTAGCCCTCGACGACGCCGGCGATGAAGCGCTTCGCTGCCGCAACCTCTCCGACGCCATCTTCACGCCGACCGCGGACATCGTCCTCTCCGCCGTTGCCGTAGGTGTCCTCCGTCGCCAAGTTAGGGCACGGAAGATCGAACTGCTCGGCCTCATCTTCCACTCCGTCTAGCAGTTCTTAGTGTGGTAAATAAAACTTCCTTTTTACGGCACCGTTGATCCTATGGCTTTGTCACTTTCTACCACAAGCAGTTTCTATTCACACAAGTTAGATCTCTCTCATACTGCATCTCATAGCATGCCTAGTATATTCACTTATGCTTCACAAAGTAGTTAGATTCCTCACTTGTACTGATCTCTGGATTCGTACAAATCTGGAACCAACTCCTTATCTATGAGTGAATGTCTTCGCACGATGAGGTCAATGTCTTCTAAATTGATTTATATTCAAAATCTTCTGAGAATGCATATGACCTCTTCCCCTTCCCTTGCACCTTAATGCTGTCACAGGTACATGTCCGTGGGAGAATCCCTTGGTTCTCATAGTCTGCATTCATTTGCAGAATGCTTACAGCATCATATAAATTCTCCCGAAGCAAATTCCTGTTTGTCCAGCAAGCGAAAATCTTTGAAGCCTTTGAACGTGTTGAAGCCTTTCAGTTTAAAGTTCATGGCTTCAGAGAAATCAGCAAGGAAGGGTGGCAGAAAGCGTCGTGGAGAAACATCTAGAGATTTGCCAGATGACCTCTCAGAACTGTACAAGACAGATCCTGAAGAGGATTACAATCAGCGCAAGACCCGAATCCAATGGATTCGAAGATATTGGGCAGAACAATGGTTCAAATACCGATTTGTAACCCAGGAATATGCTGAGAAAAATGCCATCAAGAGACCGTGGGGAGACATCCTATACAAGAATCTTCAACCAAGGTCCAGAGATGAAGCCATTGAACAAGGCTTCTATCCCTGCATGGTCCATGGGCCACAGCCTGCTGATGCACACCCATCGTCACTACTATGGTGTCGTGACGACATTCTGTTCAAGCGCAACTTCCAGTTTGCCCAGAACTCAGCGAAGCAAAACAAGAAGACATTGGGACTAGACTTCAACCCTGGTCCCTCAGCTCCAAGGGCTGATGGCCCACGAGATGCAGAACCCAATGTCGTCGGTCCTTTCTACAACCTTGAAGGCCTCATCACCCATATCTTGGTTCAAGGGACTGCAGTGAATGAGCCTGCAGCTGATGCTGAATCAGATGAAGCGCCTGCAGCGCCGAAGCCAAAGAAGTTGAAGAAGCCTAAAGCTTCAAAGCCTTCCCCTTCACCAAAAATCTCACGGGCGAAGCCACTAGCAACTGCACCTCCTGAAGACAGTGTGCAGTCCGAAGATTTATCACGCATCTCCAAGCCCCAGAAGGTCAAGATGCCTCAGCCACACACCGGCCAAGAGCTAACAGTTGCTGCCATTCTACGCAATGATGCCATTGATCTGTCAAGTGATGAAGATCTTGCAGATGACGCTCTTGAGCATCTCATCAAGAGCAAAGAAGAAGCAAAAATCTTCAATGATATGCCTCTCTTTGATGTAATAGTCATTCACAACTTCATTGATGAATGGTTTGACACGCCAAACATCAGCTTCGACGATCTCCAACTACCCATTTGCCTCAGTGTCGCCTTCCATGGCACCATTGCTTCAGAGTTAGCTATCGCCCAGCGCATTGTTGAACTGAAGCAGAAGATTGACTTTGAGAAATCTCAGTTCAAGAAGCATATGGCCAAGCTCAGCGTGCAAGACGTGAAGAATTTCAAGATTATGCTGCACGAGCTCAAGGAAGCCTTTCTAAAGAAACGTGCAGAAGCTCAGGGTTCTCGTGAGCGCATGAAGGTCCTGGCTGATAGGTGTGTGCAAGCCTACAATGAGGCTGAGAAGTGCAAGGCCCTTGGGCGTCCTGGCATCGACCCTAGGATGGCTGCCAAGAAGCAGAAGAAGCCCGCTATGGCTGAACCTGAAGCACCAAGGCAGGAGGCAGATCCCCTTGTCTTCCCAACTAGCATGACTGGCCCGAAGCCAAAGGCCAGGTCAACCGCTTCAGAACTAAAGAAGACCAGGACTGCTAAGGCTGAAGCAAGGAAGAGAAAACATCTTGAAGCCTCTGCTACTGCCCCCGCCAAGAAGAAAAGAATGACCAAGAAGGAACGGGCTGCTCCCATAGAGCCCTTGATTGTTGAACCCATTTCCATGGTTCATCCCGACGCTGATCCACAAGAACGTCAACTGACTGTCCATGAGCCTGCTTTCACAGAGGCTCATGAAGCTGAAGACTTTCCAGCAGCTGATCCCCTCGCTGCTGAGGACATTGGTCACCATGACCATGTTGAAGATGATGCAGCCCTTCCTCAGCTAGAGCACCAACAGGTATAATCGCCTGTGCTCACACACAGTGAACTCATCAGCATTGGTCGTCCACTGACACCAATAGCATAGGATGCTTCGTGGGCGGATCGCCCACAAGAGGAAGAAGACTCTGAGGCCCAGCCAACACAAACTCCACAGGCGTCACCCGCGTTGCGCAGGCTTCGCAAAGGTCCAAGGCCTCAAGTCTCTGCGTCTGAAGCTAAAACTGCTGAAGACATTCCGGCTGCATCAGCCGATGAAGAAGAAGTACCACAAGCTGCTACTCCCCTGTCCCACCAAGAAGCAGTTCTCAAGGAGAACGTGATCGTAAGCGACCCTCCAGCTCGTCAAGTGGAGGTTGAAAATCTTGCGGCTACCACCACCAACACCACTGAAGCCACTGATGCTGTCATGGTTGAAGCAAATGTGGAGCCCTCACCAACAAAAGCACCAGAAGTCAGCGAAGCCACTGATCCCGCTGCTTCTGTTCCTGCGTCTGCTGCCGTTCCCCAATTCGACTATCATGTTGAGCACAGGCCTCAGGTACAGAAGCCAATCCCAAGATTGCCAAGGTTCCCAGGTCCTGCATCAGCACCTGGCTCCTTCAATATCAATGGCTTCAGAGCAGACAACACATTCTTCAACAGCTCCAGGAACCCCTACTCCAGGGAAAGAATATCATCTGATCGGTTCTGGAGTTATCCACAGCGAAGCTATTACTCATGCGTTGTTTACAACCAAGGTTGCATCTTCCCACACAAGTGCCTTGACATTGAAGCAATAGCTGGTCTTCCCTGTCTGGAAGAAGCTATGGATTGCTTCAAAGAGGTTGGACTGCTGCCGTTCGTCACTAACCAAGAGCATTGGAATGAAGAGTTGCTGCTCCAATTCTATGCCACACTTCACATCCGCGGGTATAGCAGAGATCCGAAGACTTGGGTCCTAGAGTGGATGACAGGAAACGTTCATCACGAAGCCAAAGCCTTTGACATCATTGAGCTCACTGGTTTGCCCACTCCTGGCGATCTCTACGAGCATGGCTGTCAGCTTCATAGTGAAGCTATTGAGAGCATCTTTCAGAAGACTGAACCTAATATGAGTCAGATGCTCAGTATGATGAAGCCATTGCCCCAAGATGCTGCTTATCCCACGGAGTTCTTCGTTGAAGACCTTGAGTATCTGCCAAGAACCATTTATCACATCATAAGGCGAACTCTCTGGCCAATCAAAGGACATTCTCCCCATGCCGAGCTGGAAGGTGCAATGAAGACTTTGGTCTTCTACATTCTTCATGGAAAATGCTTCAATACACAGGATTTCTTCATTCGCCAACTTGCTGCATCTGGCTCTGATCTGTTTTGTTTGAAGTTCTACGCCCCTTGGGTGATGCGGCTGATCAAACTTCACTCCGCTATCTCATATCAGCCCTCGGCCCGCAACCATCGGATCTTTTTGCCTGATGTGGATATGTCTATTGAAGCCATCTATCCTGAGCCTGCCAAGGAACCTCTCAGTCTTCAGAATGCAGAGCATCAAAATTTCACTCAGAACGTTGATGGTGTTGAAGCCGTAACTCGTGTGTATCCTTTGGCTGGCACTACACGTGCACCACATCCTGCTCTCACTGAAGCCACTGACAGTACAACTGCTCCACGACCCAAGAAGCGCACTCGTGTTCTCAACGACCGAGAGCTTCTTGTGGCTCTTCATCAGAAACAGGATAGGCATCATGACTGGCTGAAGCGTCAGATGCAAAGCCTCTTGGTGGATGTTAATCGCATTCACAATCTTGCCACCAAGAATGCTTTTGTTGCCCATGAAACCTCTCGCCGCACATGGAAAGGGCTAACATTGATGTGTTTTGAAGATGATCTTCAAGAGGATGGCTTCACTGAGCGATTCAAGTTTGACTCCACACCTCCTCGAAGGGCAGTGCTACGACGAACTCCATCCCTTGAAGACTCTGAGTTCTCTTCCTCTACTGCAACTGTGAATGCCAGAGTAATCGAGGATGAAGACGATGCTACTTCACCGCCACCTCCTTCAGCATGCTTCGACTCTGCTCCAAGCTCTTCAGCACCGCCAAACACAACCAACGACCCTGCTGCTTCACCTACTCCTCATGGGAACGAGTAGATGCTCTATGTCTTCAAACCTTTTTGGTCCTTACTGACAAAAGGGGGAGAAGCATATGAGGTTGATAGTCTTCAAGCGGGTCCATATGGGCGGGTGATTTATATTTTGCTTCGTGCTTACAACTCTCGTTTTGCTACATTTGGTTCTTTGAGTTGTAACACTTAAACTCGATGGTCGTCTGCTACTTATTTGCCACCTTGTGTTGCGATGATAAATTCTGCATGTGCGACGATAAATTCTACACTTAGATCATTCTGCAGACGTCCATTTTCCATTATGCATGTCATTATCTTCATATACTTTCACATCCATAGTGGATTGTCATCATAAGTTGAAGTGGATCTCCACAAGTACAACCTGGCATGTGCATTTGCATTCCAAAAGCAAATTACTTATATGCACATCTTCAGGGGGAGCCCTTGCAACTTACGAAGACAATTCCTTATCCTTTACAATTTCACAGATTATATTCCCCATTGAAAACTTCAACTAGTTTGTCATCAATCACCAAAAAGGGGCAGATTGTAAGTGCATCTAGTGCCACCCCTACTTGGTTTTGGAGTATTGACGACAAACCTAGTTGAGGGACTAATGTGTTTGTGAGAATTGCAGGATAACACAGGTAGAAGTCCCTCATTGATTCGATTTTCCTACCAGAGATGACCCCTAAAAATGTATGAAGACATTGAAGTCAAAGGTGGCATATGAAGATACTCAGATTGAAGACTATGACAAGAGAAGACACCACATGAAGCCTATGGAGATCGAAGACTTAGATCTTTCATAGTTCTCTTTCTTCTGTGTTGAGTCATAGGAACCACCGTACTGTTAAGTGGGGTCCAAGAGAACCAGTCAGAATGACTGAAGTGATGCTTAAACAAAACCTATGTCTTCGAGTGAAGACTTTGAGAGCGAATCTTGTCCAGAGTCGGGCAAGTCAGCTTTGCTTCAAGCCCAAGTAAAGTTGCCGTGTGAGTTTGAAATCTGACCATTGGAACATGTGTTAGTTCCTTAGTGACCCAGGGTCATTTCGGACAAATCAGGTCGGGTTGCCAAGTGGCTATAAATAGCCCACCCCCTACAACCATAAACGGTTGGCTGCTCAGATTCAGAGTACGGCTTTTGTCATTTGAGAGCAACCCACCTCGAAGCCTTTGAGAGAGAATTCCTTGCGAGGATAAAGCCCTAACCACCTAGAGCAAAAGAGAATTAGGCATCACTTAAGTCTTCTTGTCTGTGTGATCTGAAGACTTATTACACTTGAGGATTGTGCATCCTCCAGCCGGTTAAGCGTCGCGTTCTGAGCATCCAAGAGACATTGTGGATTGCCGATGAACGAAGTCTGTGAAGGTTTGGGAGTCTACCTTGAAGACTTACCAGAGTGATTGGGCGAGGTCTGTGTGACCTTAGCTCAAGGGGAATACGGTGAGGACTGGGTGTCCTGAGCTGCGTGTTCAGGACTGGGTGTCCGGGACTGTGTGTCCTGAGCTGCGTGTTTAAATACCTAGCCGCCCTTACCAGACGTACAGTTGTCACATCAACTGGAACTGGTCCAACAAATCATTGTCTTCAGCGAGTCACTGGTTTCATCTTCCCTTACCTTTACTTACTGTTACTCCTTCTGAAGTCATTGTATGTTCGCACTATCTTTTGTCTTCACTGAGTGACTGCGTATTCTGTGTGGCTTCACAATATCTTCCTACCTGATCCTTACTACATTGCTGCTATTAGTCATTGTGCCTTCACTCTATTGAATACTTGATTATGGCTTGCCTAGTGTAGTCTACCTTCCGCTGCAGGGTAATAGGTTTATTTCTATCGTTTGTCTTCATAACTTCCACGTTTTGAACACTTTCATAAAAGTCGCCTATTCACCCCCCCTCTAGTCGATATAACGCACTTTCACAACTCTAACAGCAAAGTCATGCATATTGTTATTCATTTCATCAAGTATTTCTCTTTGTGATTTAGCAACTTGTTCTAACTGAGTTTGAACCATAGAAGCATGTTTTCCAACACCTCTAACATCATTTGATATTCTAAATAACAAGTCACTCAAGCAAGCAATCATATCATAATTATATTTCAATTGTTTCATAACATTTGCATTGAAGTGATCTTGTTTTCTCATGTAATTTTCAAACTCATAAAGGCATTGGCTAGGATGCACATTGTGAGGATTATCATTATCATTAAACTTCATAAGAGAATTTCCCTCTACCACCTTAGGCATTGGCGGTGTATTAAGCCCATGTATTTCTTCAATAGGAGGTAAATTTTTAACATCCTCAGCTTCAATACCTTTTTCCTTCATAGATTTATTTGCCTCTTGCATATCTTCGGGACTGAGATATAATATACCCCTCTTCTTCGGAGTGGGTTTAGGCGGTGGTTCAGGAATAGTCCAATCATCATAACTTTTCAATATGTTATTCAATAATTCGTCATCTTGTCCAACAGTTTGTTCCCTGAAAAGACAACCAGCACAACTATCTGGGAAGTCCCTAGAAGCATCGGTTAGTCCATTATAGAAGATATCAAGTATTTCATTTTCTTAAGAGGATGATCAGGGAAAGCATTAAGTAACTGGCAAAGCCTCCCCCAATCTTGTGGGAGACTCTCTTCTTTAGTTTGCACAAAGTTAAATATTTCCTGTAAGGCAGCATGTTTCATATGAGCTGGAAAATATTTTTAAGAGAAGTAATAAATCATATCCTGGGGACTACGCCCACAACCAGGAGCAAGAATATTGTACCAAGCTTTAGCATCACCCTTTAATGAGAAAGGAAATTATTCGAGAATAAAGTAGTAGTGAGTTTTCTCATCATGAGTAAGAAGGGTGGCTATATCATTCAACTTAGTAAGATGTGCCACAACAGTTTCAGTTTCATAACCATGGAAAGGATCAGATTCAACCCGAGTAATTAACTCTGGGTCAACAGAGAATTCATAATCCTTATCATCAATAAAGATAGGTGAAGTAGAAAACATAGGATCACACTTCATTCTACCATTCAGTGATTTTTCTTTATACTTGTGTAATAATTTCTCTAGATCATCTATATCATTGCAAGCAAGAATATATCTAGTTATTTCTTCACTCATAACATAACCTTCCGGTACCTTAGGCAATTCATATCTAGGAGGGCTAGTTCTAGCAGGTGTTTTAGGAGTTTCAGTTTCAAGCTAATCATCAGATTCAACTACATCATGTTGTATAACTCTAGTAATTTGTTTATCAAGAAAGTCACCAAGTGGCACATCATCATTATCAAGCTAGGTACTAGCATCATCATAAGAATCATTCATAGTAGAAGTAGAATCATCAATAACTTGCGACATATCAAACTGATAGCATGTGGTGGTGTTGTAAGTTTACTCATAACAGAAGGTGAATCTAAAGCAGAACTGGATGGCAGTTCCTTACCTCCCCTTGTCTTTGAGGGAAAAATCTTAGTCTTAGCATCCTTTAGATTGTTCATAGTGATAATATGATAATAATCCCAAGTGACTCAACAAATATAGCTATGCTCCCCGGCAACGGGGCCAGAAAAAGGTCTTGATAACCCACAAGTATAGGGGATCGCAACAGTTTTCGAGGGTAGAGTATTCAACCCAAATTTATAGATTCGACACAAGGGGAGCCAAAGAATATTTGAAGGTATTAGCAGCTGAGTTGTCAATTCAACCACACCTGGAGATTAATTATCTGCAGCAAAGTGATCAGTAGCAAAGCAGTTTGATAGTTTTGATAGTAGTGACAGCAGCAATAGTAACAGTAACAGCGATAGCAGTAATTTTGTAGCAAGTGTAATAGTGATGATAGCAGTAGTAACTTAACAGAAACAATGTGGAAAAGTTCGTAGGCATTGGATCGGTGACTTCTTGGATGATATTCATCATGTGACAGTTATAACCTAGGGCGATACGACACTAGCTCTGGTTCATCGATGTAATGTAGGCATGTATTCTGTAAATATTCATATGTGCTTTATTAAAAGAACTTGCATGACATCTTTTGTCCTGCCCTCCCATGGTAGCATGGTCCATATTGGAAACTAAGGGGTATTAAGGACTCCTTTTAATAGAGAACTGGAACAAAGCATTAACAAATAGTGCATACATGAACTCCTCGAACTACGGTCATCACCAAGAGTGGGCCCGGTTGTTGTCACTCTGGGGTTGTCGGATCATAACACGTAGTAGGTGACTATAACTTGCAAGATCGGATCTAGAACATGGATATAATGGTGATAACATAAATGGTTCAGATTTGAAATCATGGCACCCGGGCCCAAAGTGACAAGCATTAAGCATAGCAAAGTGATAGCAACTACAATCTAAGAACAAAGTGGATACAAGGGATCATGCCCTAACAAAACTAACTCAATTACATGATGAATCTCATCCAACTCCTCACCGACCAGCGAACCTACGAAGGAATTACTCACTCCCGGTGGGGAGCATCATGGAATTGGCGATCGAGAAGGGTTGGTGATGACGAAGAATGAAGATCCCCCTCTCCGGAGCCCCAAACAGACTCCAGATCTTCCCTCCCGAGGAAGAACAGGGCTTGGCGGCGACTCCATCTCATGGATCGCGATAATTTTTTCTCCCTGATTTTTTCTCTTAGAATAGGCATTTATAGTGTCAGGGTTGAGGTCTGCAGGGCCACCAGGTGGGTACAACCTCCCTACGCGCGCCAGGAGAGGGGGCGCGCCCTGGTGGGTTGTGCCCACCCATGGGCCCCTCTCCGGTAGGTCTTGGCCATAGAAATTCTTATATATTATATAAAAATTCCTGGCAAAGTTTCATTCCATTCTGACAATTTTTATTTCTGCACAAAAACAACACCATGGTAGTTCTGCTGAAAACAACGTCAGTCCGGGGTTGGTTTCATTCAAATCATGCAAATTAGAGTCCAAAACAAGAGGAAAATCATGAGAAAACGTAGATACGTTGGAGATGTATCAGGAGGCTGCCTCGGGAAGCCATCTTGCGTGAGGGCCTCACGATGCTCTTGCTCGTCAAGCTCTGGTGGAGGGCCAGTCTTAGGCTTCCTGGCGGGCGCCACGCACTGGGTCGCAGGTTGACGGGCCTAGGTACGCCCAGTCCTACTGGCACGACAGACTACTACAGCTAGTCAAATGGTGTGTTCTACCATCTCTCCCGCCTTCTACCACTACTAAATTAACTCATACCAACTACTAACTCTGAATCTTTCAGACTACAGTTGGTATGTGCACCAAGGTATTAACCATCGAAAGCCGTGTACCTAACCCGAAACCACATGAGTTGAAGAAAGCCTAGGTTAATATGCTTCCATGTAGTGCAGGACCTTTTCAAAGGCTTAGTTTACTTAAATAGGTTCACCTCACTTATTCTTGCTCTTATTTAATTTTGCGGTTGAACTAATATCAAACACTCGTATTTTAATTCTTTTACAAAACCTTCTTAGAGAAAGCAGCTAAAATGAATATAGAGTTTTGCTCTGGTAGCCTCCCCGTAAAAATTTGCACGAATCTTAAAGATAGTTAAAAAAAGGTTATCATCATATTAGCTCGAAGATCAAAAAGAGAGAATAAGACATCTAGCTACTAGCTACGGACCCGTAGGTCTATGGTTAACTACTCACACATCATCAGACGGGAAACAAGGATGATGAACAATCCCTCCGTGATTGTTGCCACATCCGGCAGAGTGCCCGAAAAGGCCTCTGCTACTTCTTTAGCTTGCGTTGGTTTTTCCCTTGAAGAGGAAAGGGTGATGCAGCAAAGTAGAGATAAGTATTTCCCTCATGTCGAGAACCAAGGTCAATCTAGTAGGATATAATGCACAAATCGCCAATACATGCACAAACAATCAAACACTTGCACCCAACGCGATAAAGGGGTTGTCAATCCCTTCACAGTCACTTGCAACAGTGAGATCTGATAGAGATAGATAAAACTAAACAAAAGATAAAGTAAATATTTTGGGGTTTTTTGGTTTATAGATCGGAAAGTAAAATATTGCAAACTAGTAGATCGGAAACTTATATGATGGAAAATAGACCCGGTGGCCATAGGTTTCACTAGAGGCTTCTCTCAAGATAGCCAATAATACGGTGGGTGAGCAAATTACTATCGAGCAATTGATAAAAAAGCGCAAAGTTATGACGATATCTAAGGCAATGACTATGAAATATAGGCATCACGTCCGTGTCAAGTAGACTGACTCCTGCCTGCATCTACTACTATTACTCCACACATCGATCGACTCCTTCCTGCATCTAAAGTATTAAGTTCATGAAGAACAGGGTAACGATTTAAGTAAGATGACATGATGTAGAGGAAGAAACTCAAGCAATATGATGTAAACCCCATATTTTTATCCTCGTTGGCAACAATACAATACGTGCCTCGCTACCCCTACTGCCACTGGGTGAGGACACCGCAAGATTGAATCCAAAGCTAAGAACTTCTCCCATTGCAAGAAAAACAAATCTAGTTGGCCAAACCAAACCGATAGTTTGAAGAGAATTGCAAAGATATCAAATCATGCATAAAAAAATTCAGAGAAGATTCAAATAATATTCATAGATAAGCTGATCATAAATCCACAATTCATCGGATCTCGACAAACGCACTGCAAAAGATTACATTGGATAGATCTCCAAGAACATCGAGGAGAACATGGTATTGAGAATCAAAGAGAGAGAAGAAGCCATCTAGCTACTAGCTTTGGACTCATAGGTCTGTGGTAAACAACTCACGCTTCATCGGAAGGGCAATAGAGTTTATGTAGAAGCCCTCCGTGATCGAATCCCCCTCCGGCAGGATGCCGGAAAAGGCCCCAAGATGGGATCTCATGGGAATAGAAGGTTGCGGCAATGGAATAGTGTTTTCGTGGATGCTTCTGGTGGTTTGGGAATATATGTGAATATATAGGAGGAAGATCTAGGTCAGGGTGTCACTGAGGGGCCCACAAGGTAAGGGGCGCGCCCTACCCCTGTAGGCGCGCCCTCCTCCGTTGTGGCCGCCTCGTGACTCTTCTGACTTGCACTCCAACTCTCCTGGGAGTCTTTTGGTCCAAGAAAATTCATCGTGAAGGTTTTATTCCGTTTGGTATTCCTTTTCTCTGAAGCTCAAAAGCAAGGAAAAAAATAGAAACTGGCACTGGGCTCTAAGTTAATAAGTCAATCCCAAAAATAATATAAAATAGCATATTAATGCATATAAAACATCCAAAACAGATAATATAATAGCATGGAACAATCAAAAATTATAGATACGTTGGAGAAGTATCAAGCGTCCCCAAGCATAATTCCTGCTCATCCTCGAGTAGGTAGATGATAAAAACAAAATTTTTTATGTGGAATGCTACCTAACATATTTATCCATGTAATTTTTCTTTATTGTGGCATGAATGTTCAAATCCATAAGATTCAAAACAAAAGTTTAATATTGACATAAAAACAATAATACTTCAAGCATACTATCAAGGCAATTATGTCTTCTCAAAATAACATGGCCAAAGAAAGCTTATCCCTACAAAATCATATAGTCTGGCTATGCTCCATCATCATCACACAAAATATTCAAATCATGCACAACCCCGATGACAAGCCAAGCAATTGTTTCATACTTTTGGTTTTCTCAAATCTTTTCAACTTTCATGCCACACATGAGCGTGAGCCATGGACATAACACTATAGGTGGAATAGAATATGGTGGTTGTGGAGAAGACAAACAAGAGGGAGATAGTCTCACATCAACTAGGCATACTAATGGGCTATGGAGATGCCCATCAATAGATATCAATGTGAGTGAGTAGGGATTCCCATGCAACGGATGCACTAGAGCTATAAGTTTATGAAAGCTCAAAAGAAACTAAGTGGGTGTGCATCTAACTTGCTTGATCATGAAGACCTAGGGCAATTTGAGGAAGCCCATCATTGGAATATACAAGCCAAGTTCTATAATGAAAAATTCCCACTAGTATATGAAAGTGACAACATAGGAGACTCTCTATCATGAAGATCATGGTGCTAATTTCAAGCACAAGTGTGGAAAAAAGGATAGTAACATTGCCCCTTCTCTCTTTTTTTCTTTATTTTTTTGTTTGGCTTCTTTGGCCTCCCTTTTATTTTTTTTCCTCACATGGGACAATTCTCTAATAATGAAGATCATCCGACTCTTATTTACTTACAACTCGATACTTAGAACAAAATATGACCCTATATGAATGCCTTTGACGGTGTACCGGGATGTACAATGACTCAAGAGTGACATGTATGAAAGAATTATGAAAGGTGGCTTTGCCACAAATACGATGTCAACTACATGATCATGCAAAGCAATATGATAATGATGGAATGTGTCATAATAAAACGGAACGGTGGAAAGTTGCATGGCAATATTATCTCGGAATGGCTATGGAAATGCCATAATAGGTAGGTATGGTGGCTGTTTTGAGGAAGGTATATGGTGGGTGTATGGTACCGACGAAAGTTGCGTGGTACTAGAGAGGCTGGCAATGGTAGAAGGCTGAGAGTGTGTACAATCCATGGACTCAACATTAGTCATAAAGAACTCACATACTTATTGCAAAAATCTATTAGTCATCAAAACAAAGTACTATGTGCATGCTCCTAGGGGGATAGATTGGTAGGAAAAGACCATAGCTCGTCCCTGATAGCCACTCATAAGGAAGACAATCAAAGAATACCTCATGATCCAACTTCGTTACATAACGGTTCACCATACGTGCATGCTACGGGAATCACAAACCTTAACACAAGTATTTCGCCAATTCAAAATTACTCACTAGCATGACTCTAATATCACCATCTCTATATCTCAAAACAATCATAAGGAATCAAACTTCTTAAATTATTCAATGCATGTTATATGAAAGTTTTTATTATATCCCTCTTGGATTCCCATCATATTAGGACTGAATTCATAACCAAAGCAAATTACCATGTTGTTTAGATAGACTCTCAAAATAATATAAGTGAAGCATGAGAGTTCAATAATTTCTACAAAATAAAGCCATTGTCGTGCTCTAAAATGATATAAGTGAAACACTAGAGCAAAATTGCCTAGCTCAAAAGATATAAGTGAAGCACATAGAGTATTCTAATAAATCACGATTCCTGCATGTCCCTCTCAAAAGGTGTGTACAGCAAGGATGATTGTGGCAAACTATAAAGAGTGAAGACTCATATCATACAAGACGCTCCAAGCAAAACACATATCATGTGGAGAATAAAAATATAGCCTCAAGTAAAGTTACCGATAGACGAAGGCGAAAGACGGGATGCCTTTCGGGGCATCCCCAAGCTTAGGCTCTTGCCACTCCTTATTCCATAGTCCATAAAATCCTTATCCAAAACTTGAAAACTTCACAACACAAAACTCAACAGAAAATCTCATAAGCTTGGTTAGTATAAGAAAATAAAACACCACTTTTGGTACTGTTGTGAACTCCTTCTTTATTTATATTGGTGTAATATCTACTTTATTCCAAAATTTCCATGGTTCACCCCCCCCCCCCCGATACTACCCATGGACTTATCAAAATAAGCAAACAACACATAGAAAACATAATCTGTGAAAAAACATAATAGTATGTAGTAATCTTGATACTTCGTTTACTTCTGTAACTCCAATAATTATAAAAAATGAGGACAACAGAGGCATTTTGTATATCAATCTTGTGTAAAGATTTCAGAATTTTATCACGCTTCTGTGATTTTTAAAAATTCTAGGACTGGGCGCAAAAGTTTTTGTTTTTCAGCAAGATCAAATCAACTATCACCGTAAGACATCCCAAAGGTCTCACTTTGCATAAACACTAATTAAAACACCAAAACACATCTAACCAGAGGCTAGATGAATTATTTATTGAAAACCAGAAAAGAAAATATTGGGTTGTTGATGACCCACAAGTATAGGGGATCAATCATAGTCCTTTCAATAAGTTAGAGTATCGAACCCAATGAGGAGCAGAAGGAAATGACAAGTGGTTTTCAGCAAGGTAATGTCTATAAGTGCTAAAATTGTAAGTAACAGATAATTTGGTAGTAGGATAATTTGTAACGAGCACATAACGGTGACGACAAATAATATGTGGAAAGATAGCCCAATCCTTTTGTGGCAAAGGAGAGCCCAAAATGATTTCTTATAATAAGCAAAGTGTTCTTGAGGGCACACGGGAATTTCATCTAGTCAGTTTCACCATGTTGGCTTGATTTGTGTTCACTACTTTGATAATTTGATATGTGGGCCGGTCGGTGCTTAGGTGTTTTTCTTACTTGAACAAACCTGCTACTTATGATTAACCCCCTCGAAAGCATCCGCAACTATTAGAAAAGTATTAAGATAGAATCTAACCATAACATTAAACTTTTGGATCCAAATCGGTCACTTACGAAGTAGCGCATAAACTAGGGTTTAAGATTCTATCACTCTAGCAACCCATCATCTAATAACTACTCCATAATGCATTCCCTTAGGCCCAAATATGGTGTAGTGTCATGTATTCGACGTTCACATGACACCACTAAGGGAATCACAACATACATATTACCAAAATATCAAACACACATCAAGTTCACATGATGACTTGCAACATGATTTCGCCCGTGACCTCAAGAACAGAAGTAACTACTCACAAGTGATAAACATGTTCATGATTAGAGGGGTGTTAAATAGCATAATGGATGTGAACATATAATCTTCCACCAAATAAACCATATAGTGATCAACTACAAGATGTAATCAACACTACTAGTCACCCACAGGTACCAATCTGAGGTTCCAGTACAAAGATTGAACATAAGAGATGAACTAGGGTTTGAGAGGAGATGGTGTTGGTGAAGATGTTGATGAAGATTGGTCTCCCCAAGATGAGAGGGTTGTTGGTGATGATGACGACGATGATTTCCCCCTCCGGGAGGGAAGTTCCCACGGCAGAATTACTCCGCCGGAGGGAAAAACTGCTCCTACCCAAGTTCCGCCTTGAGACGGCGGCGCTCCGTCCCGAAAGTCCTATCCTTATTTTTTTTCTAGGTCAAAATGACTTATATACCAGAAGATGGGCACCGGAGGTTGGCCGAGGAGGGCACAACCCACCATGGCGCGCCTGGGCTCCCTGGCGCACCCCGGTGGGTTGTGCCCACCTGGTGGGCCCCCTCTGGTAGTTATTCACTCCAATAATTCTTATTTATTCCATAAAAATTCCTCGTGAAGTATCAGCTCATTTGGAGTTGCAGAATAGGTAGCCTGACGTAGCTTTTTTTGGTCCAGATTTCCAGCTGCCGAAATTCTCCCTCTTTGTGTGAACCTTACATATTATGAGAGAAAAAGCATTAGAATTACTCCAAAAAGCATTATTATGCATAAAAATGTTATAAATAACAGTAGGTAAGCATGATGCAAAATGGACGAATCAACTCCCCCAAGCTTAGACCTCGCTTGTCCTCCAGCGAAAACCGAAATCAAAAAACATGTCCACATGCTTAGAGAGAGAGAGAGAGGTGTAGATCAAAACAAAATACGGACATAGAAGCATCATGTAAATTATTATAACAGCGAAAAACTTTAACATAAAACTTTTATCATAGAACTTTTATCATAAACTTCTCATGAATAAGTAAAAATTCATCACAACATCGAAGTATAAAGCATAAACTCTATTGGAAACCAACAAACTATGTTCTCAGTCAACTTTGCAACTACAATTCATCATGTTTTCAGGGAGGGTCATGTATCGGAGCCTTTAGGAAAGTCCACATACTCAACCATCATATTGTCTTCTATGATTGCTAACACTCACCGCACACACATGAGCAAAACATTTCAACCGGACACATAGAAAGATAGGGGCTTATAATTCTGCCTCCCAACGTATTCACATCAAGGGTGATGTCAACAATAATAACTCATGCTACCCATATCCAACTAGATATATGTGCCTAGATCTTTCCTCACCACATGATGTCTGCCAAAAGAGAAAAATAAAAAGGAATAGAGAGAAAAACTTTGACTCTTGCATGAAAGTAAATACATAAAAGAAAAATATAGGCCCTTCATAGAGGGAAGCAGAGGTTGTGATGCACTTTTTGTTTGTATGCTCAATCCCTTAGTGCAAAAGGACGTCACATTATATTGCCCCTTATGATAGCAACCTTTATTATGCAGTCTGTCGCTTTTATTCTTTGCCATCACAAGTTTGTGCAACGCTTAATTTTCTCTTACACTAATGATCTAACACTTTTAGAAGCAATTTTTATTGCCTTATTGCACCGATGACAACTTACTTGAAGGATTCTACTCAATCCTTAGGTAGGTTTGGTGGACCCTTGAAAATAAGATTTGGGTTTACGGGTTTTTGGATGCACAAGTAGTATCTCTACGTGGTGCCGAATTTTTGTCTAGCAAAGATGGGGGGCAAGCACCACATGTTGAAGGATCTATGACAATATAACTTCTATGTGAATATGAAAAAACATAAATCATTACCTTGTATTCCTTGTCCAATGGCAACAATTTTGGCATATAATATTTTGATGGGGGCTCACAATCACAAAAGATTTCCAAGATAGTGTACTTCCGTGCAAATATTCTCTTCCCTTATTAATTCTTTCATGAATTGCATCATTGACCAATGCTATGTTTGTCAATCTCCAATAAAATTTTCTACTTATACTTTTCCTTCTGTGGTGTCATTACTTACCATAAGATTATCATATGATCTTTTTCATTTATTTCCTTTTTTGTTGAACATGAAAGTAAAGAAAACAAAACTCCAACTAAACTTTATTATATATCTCGCATACGATTAGAAAGATAGATCACTAAGAAAACTCTCGAAAAGAAAGGATTGAACTGAACTTTTATTCATCTAAAGCAAAAGATACCTATTCATCGAACTAAAGTAAATAAAGGAAAAAGATAGTGTAGGTGATACGATACCGTGGCAACTCCCCAAACTTGGCGTAAGCCAAGGGGATTGCACATACCTGGTACTCAATTTTCTTTTGGTGATGAAGAAGGAGGTGGTGGTGATGAAGTGGTAGCGATTTTGTCCTCGGGTTTCCATGGTAGAGGCTCACCGTCATAAGAGGAGGAGTGATTCTCTCGGGTCCTGCAACTGGCAGCCAAACTCATACCTTTAAACCTTGCCTCATATTCAAAGACTTGGTTTTGAAGGTCGTAGATTGGGCTCTGGAGGAAGTTGATTTGCTCGTTGAAGGAGAGGACGATGTCCTTCTTAGACCTGCCATCCACCTTGAGATCACGGTGTAGTCCGCGATCATGAGGTGATTGGCATTGAGTCCACGCTCCACCATCCCCTTGCATCGGAAGACTTCCTGCTCCATAGCTTCAAGCCTAGCCTCAACGGATCCAGTCCTCTTAGGGCCTTGCACATCGCGGATGTGGAGCACCCCCTCACGCATCTGGATAGCTTGAGGGTGCTGCATCACCTTCCGCAAATATGGGTTGATTACGTTCTCGAAGAACTTGTCCTTGGAGGAGCTTGAAGCTGCCATGGTGGATTACATCTGTCAGAAAAAAAACAAGGAAAAGAAAATAAGAGATTTCCCCGCGATACAGAGGACAATAGGTTCGGTGGGTATATAAAGATTTTTTATCTTAGGAAACAAGCAAACGGAAGAAAAATGGAGCCCGGAAGGTACCCGAGGTGGGCACTACCCACCTAATCTAGCTGAGGGTCGAAGGAGAGTTTCCTCAGCACGATGGCGTGGTGATGATGATCCGTGCAGGGCTTCGCCTAAGCACTACGACGCTATGATCGGAGGAGTAAACTGTGGAGGGGGGCACCGCACATGGCTAAGAGAACAACTATTGTGCTTTCGGGTGCCCTCTGCCCCCGTATATAAAGGAGGAGGGGAGGAGGTGGCCATCCTAGAGGGGCGCACCATGGGGGAGTCCTACTAGGACTCCTAGTCCTAGTAGGATTCCCCTTTCCTTTTCTGGAGTTGGAAAGGGGGAATGGAGAGGGAGTAGGAGAGGGAAAGGGGGCGCCGCCCCTCCCCTAGTCCAATTCCGACTCCCATGGGGGCGTGGCCACCCCTTGTGGGCTGTCCGCTCTCTCTCCCATGCCCCATGAGGCCCATGACTTCCCCGGGGGCTTCCAGTAACCCCTCGGTACTCCGGAAAAGTACCCAAACCACTCGAAACCACTCCGGTGTCTGAATACCATCTTCCAATATATCAATCTTTACCTATCGACCATTTCAAGACTGCTTGTCATGTCCGTGATCTCATTCGGGACTCCAAACAAACTTCGGTCACCAAAACACATGACTCATAATACAAATCGTCATCGAACATTAAGCGTGCGGACCCTACGGGTTCGAGAACTATGTAGACATGACCGAGACACATATTCGGTCAATAACCAATAGTGGAACCTGTATACTCATATTGGTTCCTACATATTCTACGAAGATCTTTATCGGTCAAACCGCAATAACAACATACATCATTCCCTTTGTCATCAGTCTGTTACTTGCCCGAGATTCGATCGTCGGTATCTTTATACCTAGTTCAATCTCATTACTGGCAAGTCTCTTTACTCGTTCTGTAATGCATCATCCCGTAACTAACTCATTAGTCACATTGCTTGCAAGGCTTATATTGATGAGCATTACCGAGAGGGCCCAGAGATACCTCTCCGATACTCAGAGTGACCAATCCTAATCTTGATCTATGCCAAACTAACAAACACCTTCAGAGACACCTGTGGAGCATATTTATAATCAACCAGTTATGGTGTGACGTTTGATAGCACAGAAGGTGTTCCTCCGGTATTCGAGAGTTGCATAATCTCATAGTCAGAGGAATATGTATAAGTCATGAAGAAACCAATAGCAATAAAACTTAACGATCATTATGCTAAGCTAACGGATGGGTCATGTCCATCACATCATTCTATAATGATGTGATCTTGTTCATCAAATGACAACACATGTCTATTCTCACGAAACGTAACCATCTTTGATCAACGAGCTAGTCAAGTAGAGGCATACTAGGGACAGTATGTTTTGTCTATGTATTCACACATGTACTAAGTTTCCGGTTAATACAATTATAGCATGAATAATAAACAATTATCATGATATAAGGAAATATAAATAACAACTTTATTATTTCCTCTAGGGCATATTTCCTTCACTCCTGTCGGTGCAACAAACCCTGGGTCTGTTGCCCAGACCATGGACATGCCTAAGAGCAAGGTTGCGACATCCAAGACCAGACCAAGCAGAAGAGATATCTCTTTCAGGAGTCAGAGAGCAGATCAAGAAGACCAAGTCAAGCCAAAGGAAACAAGATATCAATAAGGGAAAGCCAAGGGTGGACCACCCTATAAAGGCTCCACCGCTCCAAAGATAGGTCTCAAGACTGTCTCGGCAGGCTTGCCGGGGATGCCAAGGGTGGACCACCCTATAAAGGCTCCACCGCTCCACCTCATAGCGACATGAGTCTTCGGTCAGTGGTGGTTGTTTCTTGACACATGGCAGCCAGTTCTGAAGGAAATCGCCTCCAGATGACACCCATCTAGAGACGTGTCAAGTAGACAGACAAGAAGGTGGTTGAACATCCCGGCAAGGCTTGCCGAGCATGCCATGATGTGACACTGAGTGTCGCATTTAATGCGCTCTGCCCTGTCTACAGAGTTAGGTATGATAGCATTGTTCGCTATCTAATCAGTACACAATGATTGATTTTCCATTGTGGTGACCCCTTAATTTATAAAAGGAGGGCCAAGGCAACCATAAGAAGGATTCGGGCCCTTGTACACTCATATGCGCCTAGCTTCTCTCGTCCCAAGGCAACCCTACTAGGCTAGAGCGATGCGTTTCCACCAAAATCCACCATTAATCCACCAAAGCAGCAATAGGGTTTTACGCCTCGCAGCAGCCTGAACCTAGGTAAAACTGCCTGTGTGATCTCTGTTGTGTTGCGCGACCTTCTCCGCTCTTTGTGCAATGAGCTCATCCCCCCTACCGAACCACAAGGGGATCATGGCCCCATAGGTGGTCGTGGTTTCCCACAACACCGCGTCAACTTATCGCGAGCCGCGACTGCCTCGCATCGCACCTCGAAGAGCTAAGTTAACCGCCTTGCGCGACTCAATGGCCTTTGGTGGTGTTCCTTCTTTTCGTGACCTTGCCCAAGGCGGAAGCCTCTTATCTCGCATGAGCTGCTTGCGCATCAAGGGGGGCTTCGTGAGCACGACGCTTGAGAGTTCTTACCGGAACCCGGTGCCCCTCACCTCCTGGCCTTGTCCAGGCATCACGACCTGGCATACCAACAACGGCTAAGGCCCGCTCAGGGCTGGGTTCCAGCAATGCAGAGCACCAAGGTGATCATGAAGAAGAGGGGCAAGTCTAACGAGGAACATTGAGAATGAGCTCGATTTCAAACCATGAAAGCGTCAAATTTAAAGCGCGAAGGCCACGGTTCCTTACACACACCCCTTGGGGATCACATCCATCCAATGCAGGAAACAAAACAAAACAAAAGAAGCCTAGGCAGGGCGAGGCACCACCGAGGTAGCAGCGCGGGCACAACGTGCCTAGTCGGAGTCCTCCTCCTCGCTCTTGACGCTGGGGGAGCTGTCATTGCTCCCGCTACACTCAGAGGGGGACGCATTGCCGTCGGCGGCGGCGGGGTTGTCGCTGTTGTCGCTCTCCATGCAGCACTTCAAGTAGAGGACGTGCCCCTTCTTCAAGCCGTGGGTGAGGGAAAACGACTTTCACCCCTGCTTCAGGAACATGAAGCCGGTGGGAGTGAACTCTATCGCCACCCAGGAGGGGCCGTTGCACTAACTGTCCGGCTGCACCCGCAGGCCCAGCGGTGTGCAGCCCGCCATCTTCTCCGCGAAGGATTCTGGGAGCCGGAGCCATGTGCAAGGCCGGCGGTGCATGCCCACGATGAACTCGTGGGCCACATCAACAGAGTGGCTCCATGACTGGGGTGGCAGGGCGGCTGCACCGCTCCGACCACCCCGACCACGGCCGCCTCGCCCCCCGCATCTGTGCATGCGGGAGACGCCTCTTCCGCGGCTGCCTAAGCTGGCTTAGGCCACCAATGCAGGGCTCCCGTCTCCTTGGGGAGGCGCCCTGAGCGTGGCAGGAAATGCGCGAGGGCGACCTCTTCCCCTTGCTAGCTTCAGCAGCTCTACCTCTGAAAGGATCGAGAAGAGGTGTCTAGAGGGGGGTGATTAGACACTAAGTGCTAAAAGTTGCAGTTTTTAATTTCTTTAAGTTGAAGTGGAGTTTTGGCACAAGTTTAACAAACACAATACATATCAAGCAAGCATGCAAAGAGTATATGAGTAGCGGAAAGTAAAGCATGCAACTTGCAAGAATGTAAAGGGAAGGGTTTGGAGAATTCAAACGCAATTGGAGACATGAATGTTTTTGTCGTGGTTCCGATGGGTGGTGCTATCGTACATCCACGTTGATGGAGACTTCAACCCACGGAGGGTAACGGTTGCGCGAGTCCACGGAGGGCTCCACCCATGAAGGGTCCACGGAGAAGCAACCTTGTCTATCGCATCATGGCCATCGCCCACGAAGGACTTGCCTCACTAGCGGTAGATCCTCACGAAGTAGGCGATCTCCTTGCCCTTACAAACTCCTTGGTTCAACTCCACAATCTTTGTCTGAGGCTCCCAAGTGACACCTAGCCAATCTAGGAGACACCACTGTCCAAGAAGTAACAAATGGTGTGTTGATGATGAACTCCTTGCTCTTGTGCTTCAAATGATACTCTCCCCAACACTCAACTCCCTCTCACAAGATATGGATTTGGTGGAAAGAAGATTTGAGTGGAAAGCAACTTGGGAAGGCTAGAGATCAAGATTCATATGGTAGGAATGGAATATCTTGGCCTGAACACATGAGTAGGTGGTTCTCTCTCAGAAAATGTGTATTGGAAGTGTAGGTATGTTCTGATGGCTCTCTCACCGAATGAAGAGTGGGTGGAGGGGTATATATAGCCTCCACACAAAATCTAACCATTACACACAATTTACCAATCTCGGTGAGACCGAATTGAAAAACTCGGTCGGACCGATTTAGCAAACCTAGTGACCGTTAGGATTTTCGGTGGGACCGACTGGATCAACTCGGTGGGACCGATGTGCTAGGGTTAGGGTAAATCCAAAACTCGGTTTGACTGATTACTCAAACACGATGGGACCGATTTGGGTAATAAGTGAAACAGAGAGTTGGCCAAGCAAACTCGGTGGGGCTGATTGCATATCTCAGTGGGACCAAAAATATTGCAATAGGTAACAGAGAGTTTGCAAGCCCATCTCGTTGAGACCGAGATCCCATCGGTGAGACCGAATTGATTAGGGTTTTGGCAGTGGCTATGTCAACTGAACTCGGTGGCTCCGGATAGAAAGAATTGGTGGGGCCGAGTTAGACTTTTGGTTTAGGTCATATGTGGATGTGGGAAGGTAGTTGAGGGTTTTGGAGCATATCACTAAGCACTTTGAGCAAGCAAGCCATTAAGCAACAACCCATCCCTCCTTGATAGTATTGGCTTTTCCTATAGACTCAATGTGATCTTGGATCACTAAAATATAAAATGTAGAGTCTTGATCTTGAAGCTTGAGCCAATCCTTTGTCCTTAGAATCTTGAAGGGGTTCCACATCCTTTAGTCCATGCCACTTAATTTGTTGAACTTGTCTGAAACATACTAGGTAAAAGTATTAGTCCAACAAGAGATATGTTGTTATTAATTATCAAAATCACCCAGGGAGCACTTGTGCTTTCAATCTCCCCCTTTTTGGTAATTGATGGCAACATACATCAAAGCTTTAGATAAAGATATAGAGAATAGCAAGTAAAGCTTTGGAAGGACATGTAACAAGCATAGGCTCCCCCTACATGTATGCAATCATGTGAATATGGAATATAGAAGCATGTGAGAGCATAACCATGACAGAGTAGGCAATGTGTTAGATGTATCTAGGCTATATGCATCAAAGCGAAAGATATGAATATGGGAAATGTACCTTCATGCCCATGAGTCCTTCTTGCAAACAGTATGTACATCAACAAGAATTTCTCATACACATGACTATGATGCATATACTTAACTTGTGGTCTTGAGTTGGCTATGATGGGATGAGCCTGCGTAAAGAAGGTTAGATAACACAGATGCACCCACTAGCTAGAGAAAACAAAAGAAACCACAAGAGTACCAAGACTGGGATGACATGTAGACTGAGTACAGAGTACCACGATAGATATTGACATGTCCCCAAAGAGAAAGATATGCAATGAATTTAAGAATTTTCTTTCCCTTGGATGTCTTGCTCCCCCTGAATCTGCTCCCCCAGAGTACAAAGTACCAAGACTAGGTTGACATGTAGAGTGAGTACAGAGTACCAAGACTGGGATGCTGGGAGAAGATAGGGAACAGAAAAATAGAGCTAATGCAATAAGCACATATGAACATGTCTTTCCCCCAAGAAGACATGTGGCATCTGTAACACCCTCGATGCGACTATAGCTCCCATGTGTCGAGGCACGACTTAGAGACATAATCGCATTGAAGGCATATGTCGCAAGTTAGGCAGTCTTCACAAACATCCCATGTAATGTAATAATAAAAGGGGAGATAACATAGTTGGCTTACACTCGCCACTTCAATCAAGTGCATAAGTAACATTACATCATCCAAACACTCATGGCCCGACTACGGCGCCAAAATAAAAGAGACCCCAACATGCGACACGGTCCCAATCACCCCAACTGGGCACCACTACTGATCATCGGGAAAGGAAACATAGTATCGTTGAGAGTCTTCGTCGAACTCCCACTTGAGCTCACACGCGTCTCCTGGAGCTGAATCATCAGGCCATGCATCTGGTGTAATAGTAATCTGTGAGCCACGGGGACTCAGCAATCTCGCACCCTCGCGATCAAGACTATTTAAGCTTATAGGAATGGCAAGGTAAAATATGAGTGGAGCAGCAGCAAGCGACTAGCAAGTATGGTGGCTAACTTATTCGCAAAAGAGAGCGAGAAGAGGAGGCAAAGCACGAGCGAGAAGCTAGAGAACAACCTGCGCAAACATTACTCCAAAACCGTGTCCACTTCCCGGACTCCGCCGAGAAGAGGCCATCACGGTAACACACTCAGTTGGTTCATTTTAATTAATTAAGGTTCAAGTTGTTTACAAACGGACATTAACAAATTCCCATCTGCCCATAACCGTGGGCACGGCTTTCGAAAGTTCAATCCCTGCAGGGGAGTCCCAACTTAGCCCATGATAAGCTCTCACGGTCAACGAAGGAATAAACCTCCTCCCAAGATGTTCCGATCAGACTCGGTATCTCGGTAACTCAAGACACTTCGACAGGTTAAAACAAGACCAGCAACACCGCCCGAATGTGACGACAAATCCCGATAGGAGCTGCACATATCTCTTTCTCAGGGCACACTCAGATGAGACATCCTACGAGTAAAACCAACCCTCAAGTTGCCCCGAGGTGGCCCCACAGTCTACTCGGTCGGACCAACACTCAGAGGAGCACTGGCCCGGGGGGGGGGTTAAAATAAGATGACCCTTGGGCTCTGGAAACCCTAGGGAAAAAGAGCCTAGGTGGCAAATGGTAAGACCAAGGTTGGGCATTGCTGGAAAAGCTTTAATCAAGGCGAAATATCAAGGGTTTCCCATTATAACCCAACCGCGTAAGGAACGCAAAATCCGGGAGCATAACACCGATATGACGGAAACTAGGGCGGCAAGAGTGGAACAAAACACTAGACGAGAGGCCGAGCCTTCCACCCTTTACCAAGTATATAGATGCATTAAGATAACGTAGCAATATAATGATATCCAAACAAGTAAATAAAAGATGTTCAACAAGGAACGGCCTCCAATCTTCACCTGCAACTACCAATGCTATAAGAGGGGCTGAGCAAAGCGGTAACATAGCCAATCAACGGTTTGCTAGGACATGGTGCGTTAGAGGTTTGACATGGCAATTGGGAGGCTGACAAGCAAAAGGTAGGCATCGTAGCATTGGCATAGCAAAAGAGCGAGCAAACTAGCATAGCAAAGATAGTAGTGATTTTGAGGGTATGCTCATCTTGCCTGCACAGTTGTCAGAGTTGACTGGATCCTCAAAAGCAAACTCAACGGGCTCCTCGTTAGCGAATTCGTCTCCCGGATGTACTCAACAAGACATACAAGCAACAAGGATACAATCAACCACGTGCAAGACCAAGCAATATGATGAAATGATGATATGCTATGCGGGATGCGATGCGGGAAGCAAAAATGCAAGATATGGCAGGAAATGCATGAACCTGGCCTCAACTTGGAATTCCAATGGTGCCACGGGAAATATGAGATGAAATCGCTTGAAAACGATATAAAGAACGCCGGAATCGGAGTTACGGTTTGGAAATGGCAAGCGTTTCAAAAATGACACCGGTCTGAGATTTACAGCAAGTAGGCATCTAAATGCAATGAGATGAACATGCTACAGCCACCAAACATGGCATCAAAATACATGGCAGGGATGCACACAATATGGTTAACGAAAGTCTAGCACTGAGCTATGGCCAAATCATCCATTAACACGTTCGAACAAGCATGGCAAAAACGCAAATGGTAAACATATCTCAGACTTAGTGAAATTAACACTTGTCTGGAATTTCAAATCATATAGCCCTCTTCGGAGCATCAAAACAACATGCTACAGGACCTGAACATGTCAAAGAAAGACATGTCATGGAGCTACTCAACAAGCTTAACAAAAGTCCCTTAGTGACCTTGAGACAAAAGGGATCACAAAATATACTAACAAGCACACGAACATAGCAAAAACATAATCAGCTTTCAGACTTAGTGAAAACTGGGACATGCCGAAACATAACTCACGAAGGCATGTTTACGAGCTCGATGCACTCACCACGGTGCAAGTCATGGCAAGACAAGCATACATCCCTTAAGAAGGCACAAAATACAAGCTAGACATGGCAAGAACAATAGCATAGCATGCACGGATCAACTACAATAACATCGGCAAAATCGCAAACAAGTTGACGATCTGCCCAGATTCACAACGAAGCAAACGTAGAGCTCGATTGACTCAAGCTACGATGCTCCATAATTTCAAACAAAGACATGGATGGATAGAGCATAACAAGATTAACAAAACTCCTTTATTGATCATCCTCAAAACAGGCACGGATCACTAGGAAATAGCATGAACATATGGCATCATGAACTAAACAATCCCAGGACTTAGTGAAATCTCTAAGTCCCTGAAAACAGATTTACCGGGTGCCTCACTTTGCAAGCTTGCACAAGTCACCACACACATCCTAAAAATGCATGGGTTGCACCTCTGGAAATATAACAAGATGCTTAACAAAACATATGAAGGACTCACACGCATATCATGCACACATTAATCATGGCAAAAATGACAAAAGTCTAAGATGAACTAGAAGATCTGACAATTAACTCACGAAGCCTCCTTCTAACAGCATTTCGGGCATCAAGACGAGCTCATATGAAAATGATGCAATGGAATAAAATGATGTGCCCGTCGAGTCGAACATTTTGATATACTATATGTCCAAAGCGGAGCTACAGATGCAAAGATATAGCCGGTCAAAGTTAGCACAAAAATTAGGGTTCGAAGGAGAAAAGTCAACCGTCAAATTTCAGATCTCAGATCTGCACGCTTCCTGAGGCTCGCCGGCGCGCACTGTTCATCGGAGCACGGAAGTCGAGGTTCTTCGGAGAGGAAGAAGATCGGGGCGGCGCCGAGGAGGTCGGAGGAGGCCGGAGCGGCCGGACGGAGCAGGAGGCGGCGGCCGGCGCGGTGGCGCACGGAGGCCGGGAGGTGGCCTGCGGCGGCGGCGCCCACCGGAGCTGAGGGAGGCGGCGGCGACCGAGGCGAGGAGGCGCGGGGCCAGCTCGGGCTTGCGGGGGCCCGATCTGGGCCTCCCGGGGCGCGGCAGCGGCGAGGTGGCGATGCCACGTGGCGGCGAGCCACTGGCTGCGGGCGGCGGCGGGCGTCGGGTCGGACACGTCCGGCGCGGCGGAGAGGGATTTAGGGTTTCGGGGAGAGGGAGAGATCCGAAATTCGGGGGGTCCTATTTATAGGCATAAGTGGAGCTAGGAGAGTCCAAATGAGGTGTGGTTTTCGGCCACGCGATCATGATCGAACGCTCTAGGTGATGGAGCAGAGTTTGGTAGGTTTTGGGCCAAATTGGAGGGGTGTTGGGCTTCAACACACACGAGGCCTTTTCGGTCCCTCGGTTAACCGTTGGGGTACCAAACGAAGTCCAAATGGTACGAAACTTGACAGGCGGTCTACCGGTAGTAAACCAAGGCCGCTTGGCAAGTCTCGGTCCAATCCGGAAATGTTTAATCCCCACACACGAAAGAAAGCTAGAAATGGCCACCGGAGGAGAACGAAGCGCCGGAATGCAAAACGGACAACGGGGAAAATGCTCGAATGCATGAGACGAACACGTATGCAAATGCAATGCACATGATGACATCATATGAGATGCATGACAACGATAACAACACACGGAGACAAAGACCCGAACCGGAGAAAATAAATATAACTTAACGCCGGAAATGGCAAGAGTTGGAGTACAAATTGGGAAAATTACATCCGGGGTGTTACAACACTCCACCACTAGGAAAGGATCTCGTCCCGAGATCTAGGACTGAAAGAACGCCGGGTACTCAGAACGGAGGTGATCCTCGCGTTCCCAGGTAGCTTCACGGTCGGAATGGTGTGACCACTTGACTTTGAGAAATTTGATTGACTTGTTGCGAGTCTTGCGTTCAGTCTCTTCAAGAATAGCAACTGGGTGCTCACGATAAGAGAGATCTTCTTGGAGCTCAATGTCCTCGAAGTTGACGGTGCGGTCAGGAGTCTTGAAGCACTTTCGAAGCTGAGAGACATGGAACACGTCATGAACATTTGCAAAGTTTGAAGGAAGCTCGAGTTGATAGGCGAGGTCGCCTCTCTTGCTGACAATCTTGAAAGGTCCCACGTATCTAGGGGCAAGCTTCCCTTTGATACCGAAGCGACGAGTACCTTTCATAGGAGAGACACGGAGGTAAACATGATCTCCGATCTCGAAAGCCAAATCACGGTGCTTACTATCATAGTAGCTCTTCTGGCGGGATTGGGCTGCTTTGAGGTTATCACGAATGACTTTGCACATTTCTTCTGCTTCTGTGATTAAGTCATTACCCAAAAGCTGACGTTCACCGGTTTCAGACCAGTTGAGAGGGGTACGGCACTTCCTGCCATACAGAATTTCAAATGGGGCCTTGCCCGAACTTGCTTGAAAACTGTTGTTGTAGGAGAATTCAGCATAAGGAAGACAATCCTCCCACTTCATGCCGAAGGAGATCACACAAGCCCTGAGCATATCTTCAAGAATCTGGTTGACACGCTCGACTTGACCGCTTGTTTGAGGATGGAAAGCTGTGCTGAAGCGGATGTTCGTGCCCATGGCCTTCTGAAAAGAATCCCAAAACTTCGAGGTAAAGATGCTGCCACGGTCTGAAGAGATCACTTGAGGAATACCGTGCAGAGAGACAATACGAGAGGTATAGAGTTCCGCCAATTGAGCTGCAGTGATCGACTCTTTGATAGGCAGAAAATGAGCCACTTTGGTGAGTTTGTCGATGACAACGAATATAGCATCATTGCCACGCTTGGACTTTGGAAACCCAGTCACGAAGTCCATTTCAATGTGGTCAAACTTCCATTCTGGAATGGCAAGAGGTTGGAGGAGACCTGCTGGCCTTTGGTGTTCTGCCTTCACTCTTCTGCAGACATCACATTCATTCACGAATTGAGCGATCTCGCGCTTCATTCGAGTCCACCAATAAGCTTGCTTAAGGTCCTGATACATCTTCGTGCTCCCAGGGTGGATGGAGAGGAGAGAATTGTGAGCCTCGTTCATGATCACTTTACGAAGTTCACCTTTGGGCACAACAATACGATCCTCGAAGAAGAGAGTGTCCTTGTCATCAAGGCGGTAGCACTTGTACTTGGACTGACTCTTGGCAATCCCAATCTTCACCTTTTTCACCATAGCATCAAGAAGCTGGGCTTGGCGAATCTGGTCTTCTAAGGTAGGAGAGACTTGAAGGTTGGCGAGGAAACCTTGAGGAACAACTTGCAGATTAAGTTTGCGGAAAGCTTCACAAAGCTCGGGTTGATAAGGCTTGAGAATCAGACTGTTGCAGTAAGCCTTTCTGCTCAAAGCGTCAACAATCACATTGGCCTTGCCTGGAGTATACTCGATACTCGGATTATACTCTTGAATCATTTCGACCCATCGAGTTTGCCTGAGGTTGAGATTAGGCTGAGTGAAGATGTACTTGAGACTCTTGTGATCAGTGAAAATGTCCACTTTTCTTCCCAATAGAAGATGTCTCCAAGTCAAAAGAGCATGCACAACTGCCGCCAACTCGAGATCATGAGTGGGGTAGTTCTTCTCATTAGGCTTCAACTGGCGAGATGTATAAGCAACAACTTTCTTCTCTTGCATCAATACTGCGCCAAGACCTTGGAGAGAGGCATCACAAAAGACCTCGTACGGCTTGGATTCATCAGGTGGAGTCAGAACTGGAGCAGTGATCAATTTCTCTTTCAAAGTGTTGAAAGCAATATCACACTCCGGAGACCAAACGTACTTGACGTGCTTCTGAAGAAGATTAGAGAGAGGCTTCGCGATCTTAGAAAAGTTTTCAACGAATCTTCGGCAATAGCTTGCGAGACCGAGAAAACTGCGGAGTTGCTTCACGTTCTGAGGAGGTTCCCAATTCACAATTGCAGACACCTTCTCAGGATTCACGGCAATGCCCTTGGCAGAGATGATATGACCAAGATAAAGAACCTCATCGAGCCAAAATTCACACTTGGAGAACTTGGCGTAGAACTGATGTTCTCTGAGCTTATCAAGAACCAAACGCAAGTGCTTGGCATGATCTTCCTTGTTCTTCGAGAAAACCAGAATGTCGTCGAGATAGACCAAAACGAAGTCATTGGTGTAGGCGTTGAAGATGAAGTTCATCATGCGAGAGAACGTCGGAGGAGCGTTGGCGAGGCCAAAAGACATGACAGTGTATTCATATGAACCAAAGCTTGTTCTGAATGCTGTCTTGGGAATATCTTCTTCACAAATGCGAATCTGGTGATAACCCATACGGAGATCAAGCTTGGAGAATACTTGGGCACCTTTGAGTTGTTCGAACAGCTCATTGATGTTGGGAAGTGGGTATTTGTTCTTGATGGTCTTCTTGTTCACTGGACGGTAATCAACACAAAGTCGGTCCGTTCCATCCTTCTTCTTCACAAAAAGAACACCACAACCCCACGGAGAAGAACTAGGCCGGATGAGACCCATTTTCTCTTGCATATCAAGTTGCTTCTTCAGCTCCTTCAACTCTTCAGGTCCGAGCTTGTAAGGACGTTTGCACACAGGTTCTGTGCCAGGCTCAAGATCAATAATGAATTCAACTGGCCGGTGCGGAGGCATTCCTGGAAGCTCTTCTGGAAAGACGTCTTGATATTCGCAAATGACTGGAATTTGAGAGATGGCATCCAATTCACCCTTCTCATTGAGAGAAAACAGACGGATGGTATCATCACGAGCGGCAAAGACAATTACATCCTCAGACGAATGAGTCAATTGAATCTGCCTGGCTGCACAATCAAGCTGAGCCTTGTGCTTAGAAAGCCAATCCATCCCGAGAATAAGATCAATATCCGAGTTACCAAGAACCACCGGAGAAGAGAGAAACTTGTAATCACCCAATGTGATAGAGATATTGGGAGCAACCAAACTGGAAGTCAAAAGCTTGCCGGGAGAAACAACTTGCATGACTTTGGGCATAATCTCGGTATCAACATTGTGTTTCGATGCAAAAGGGCATGACAAAAAGGAATGCGATGCACCAGTGTCAAAAAGAACTCTTGCAGGAATATCATTAACAGGAAGGTTACCCATGATGACATCTGAAGAATCCTCTGCCTGAGCTGCATTCATCAAATTGACCTTGGCGTGCTTGGGGTTGTGCTTGACCACAGCTGTACTTGCCGATCTGACAGGAGGAGGAGGAGGAAGACGCCTCTGGTTGAGACACTTGTTGGCATAGTGACCCTTCTGTTGGCACTTGTTGCACGTGACCTCTGAAAGCGGACGGTGATACGGAGCACTCGATCTTGGAGCTTGAGACGAAGTCTTGTTCTGAAAGCCAGGGTTGGGTGGGTGGGAAGAACCACTGCCACCTTTGCTCTTCTGCTGATACGGCTGACGGAACGGAGGAGGAGGAAGCCAAAACTTCTGCTGCTTGGCCACTTGAGTAGAGGAAGAAGGAGTAACATCTCTGACTCGCTTCTTGGAAGCATCACACCTCAACTGAGCAGCCTCTTGCTTCAGTGCCATGTTGTAGAACTCATCGTACCTCAAGGGCTCAAAGAGGACAAGAGCGAGCTGAATTTCTTCTCTGAGACCACCCCTGAACTGATATATCATGCTCTTCTCATCAGGGACGTCCTGCTTGGCAAAGCGGGCAAGCTTCTGGAACAACTTGTTGTAGTCATAGACAGACAAAGAGCCTTGCTTCAGATTGCGGAATTCCTCACGCTTGCTTTCAACCACGCTCTGCGGAATATGATGAGCTCGGAAATCTCGACGGAAATCATCCCAAGTGATAACACGTCCACCTCTGGAGTCCTTGTACTGCTGGAACCATTCTGCAGCTTGATCTTTGAGTTGGAAGGAAGCGAACTTGACAAAGTCCTCAGGCCTGACGTTACTGCACTCGAAATGCTTACACAGATCCACACGCCAATCGTCAGCATCGGTTGCCTCAACACAATTGCTGAAAGTCTTTGGCCCGTTAGCAAGGAACTGGTTGAGTGTAGCAAAGTGACTCTGATTGCTGCCTTGATTCCCTTGACTGCCTTGATTGCGCTCTTGAAGAATTTGCATGATCAGCTGTGTGTTTGCATTGGTTGCGGCCATCACAGCTTGCCATGCCTCCGGAGGAGGTGGAGGTGGTGGCGGATCAGGATTCGGAGTCGTGCGCGTTGGAGGAGCCATCCTGAAGAGGTTGACCACCATTAGCACATTGACAGATAAATATTGAAGCTGAATCCAACGGAATGAAAATTGCAACATATAGTCTTCACATCCGAACAAAATGAACGAATGCATTCCTCTTGAAATGGTCACATATCCATAAATTGAGAAGCCACGTAGAATTAAGGTAGAGAAATAAATCAACAAGGTACGGATCAAGAACGAATAATCGGTAAGAAATCCCAATCTCAAACCAATATCCGTGGAAGAAAAACTAGAGCTACTAGAATTCCCACCTATGAAACTTCCGAACCTTTCCGGTTATGCAATCAGGTGTTGGGGATACAGGGGAAGCATAATATCTCACCCAAACTAGCAAATCCTACATCCAGCTGTATCCATCCTTCAACACATAACCAAGAAACCTTCGGAAACCATCTACCTCAACCTTCGAAAAGCATCCGTTATACAAGTTATGGCGATACTCCCGAACTCCCGCCCCAGTACTGGGTGGCGTCGAGGTTATCTCACCAACGAACTGCATAAAAGAGATTTTCGATGTCGGCGTACTAGACTCAGGTATTCCAGAACTGCAACGATAAAATTATGATGACAACACCTCAGAGCTCAACTCCCCGGGACACTTCCACTAAACCCCTGACAGGAGGCACCAAGTCAATGTTCTCATCATAAAACCATCGGAACGATTCCAAGATACCCGCGTGATCCTAAAATTTTTTTAGTGAAATTTGAGAAGAGAAGAGTCAAAACTCTACGTCAGGATGCCTTACCAGAGCGATGAGGAGACTGGGAAGTAAAAAGAATTCCTAAACTCTCCGATATATAATTCCTAAATGACTCAAAACATTTTTCTAGACACGACTCGGCCGCTAGAAACGATCAAGCAATGCGGCTCCTAAGGTCGGGGAAGGTTCTGATTACCAACTTGTAACACCCTCAATGCGACTATAGCTCCCACGTGTCGAGGCACGACTTAGAGACATAATTGCATTGAAGGCATATGTCGCAAGTTAGGCAGTCTTCACAAACATCCCATGTAATGTAATAATAAAAGGGGAGATAACATAGTTGGCTTACACTCGCCACGTCAATCAAGTGCATAAGTAACATTACATCATCCAAACACTCATGGCCCGACTATGGCGTCAAAATAAAAGAGAACCCAACATGCGACACGGTCCCAATCACCCCCAACTGGGCACCACTACTGATCATCGGGAAAGGAAACATAGTATCGTTGAGAGTCTTCGTCGAACTCCCACTTGAGCTCACACGCGTCTCCTGGAGCTGAATCATCAGGCCCTGCATCTGGTGTAATAGTAATCTGTGAGCCACGGGGACTCAGCAATCTCGCACCCTCGCGATCAAGACTATTTAAGCTTATAGGAATGGCAAGGTAAAATATGAGTGGAGCTGCAGCAAGCGACTAGCAAGTATGGTGGCTAACTTATTCGCAAAAGAGAGCGAGAAGAGGAGGCAAAGCACGCGCGAGAAGCGAGAGAACAACCTGCGCAAACATTACTCCAACACCGTGTCCACTTCCCGGACTCCGCCGAGAAGAGGCCATCACGGTAACACACTCAGTTGATTCATTTTAATTAATTAAGGTTCAAGTTGTCTACAACCGGACATTAACAAATTCCCATCTGCCCATAACCGCGGGCACGGCTTTCGAAAGTTCAATCCCTGCAGGGGAGTCCCAACTTAGCCCATGACAAGCTCTCACGGTCAACGAAGGAATAGACCTCCTCCCAAGATGTTCCGATCAGACTCGGTATCTCGGTAACTCAAGACACTTCGACAGGTTAAAACAAGACCAGCAACACCGCCCGAATGTGCCGACAAATCCCGATAGGAGCTGCACATATCTCTTTCTCAGGGCACACTCAGATGAGACATCCTACGAGTAAAACCAACCCTCAAGTTGCCCCGAGGTGGCCCCGCAATCTACTCGGTCGGACCAACACTCAGAGGAGCACTGGCCCGGGGGGGTTAAAATAAGATGACCCTTGGGCTCCGGAAACCCAAGGGAAAAAGAGGCTAGGTGGAAAATGGTAAGACCAAGGTTGGGCATTGCTGGAAAAGGTTTAATCAAGGCGAAATATCAAGGGGTTCCCATTATAACCCAACCGCGTAAGGAACGCAAAATCCGGGAACATAACACCGATATGACGGAAACTAGGGCGGCAAGAGTGTAACAAAACACTAGACGAGAGGCCGAGCCTTCCACCCTTTACCAAGTATATAGATGCATTAAGATAACATAGCAATATAATGATATCCAAACAAGTAAATAAAAGATGTTCCAACAAGGAACGGCCTCCAATCTTCACCTGCAACTAGCAATGCTATAAGAGGGGCTGAGCAAAGCGGTAACATAGCCAATCAACGGTTTGCTAGGACATGGTGGGTTAGAGGTTTGGCATGGCAATTGGGAGGATGACAAGCAAAAGGTAGGCATCATAGCATTGGCATAGCAAAAGAGAGAGAAAAGTAGCATAGCAAAGATACTAGTGATTTCGAGGGTTTGATCATCTTGCCTGCACAGTTGTCAGAGTTGACTGGATCCTCAAAAGAAAACTCAACGGGCTCCTCGTTAGCTAATTCGTCTCCCGGATCTACCCAATAAGATAAACAAGCAACAAGGATACAATCAACCACGTGCAAGACCAAGCAATATGATGAAATGATGATATGCTATGCGGGATGCGATGCGGGAAGCAAAAATGCAAGATATGGCAGGAAATGCATGAACCTGGCCTCAACTTGGAATTCCAAGGGTGCCAGTGGAAATATGAGATGAAATCGCTTGAAAACGATATAAAGAACGTCGGAATCGGAGTTACGGTTTGGAAATGGCAAGCGTTTCAAAAACGACACCGGTCTGCGATTTACAGCAAGTAGGCATCTAAATGCAATGAGATGAACATGCTACAGCCACCAAACATGGCATCAAAATACATGGCAGGGATGCACACAAGATGCTTAACAAAAGTCTAGCACTGAGCTACGGCCAAATCATCCATTAACAGGTTCGAACAAGCATGGCAAAAACGCAAATGGTAAACAGATCTCAGACTTAGTGAAATTAACACTTGTCTGGAATTTCAGATCATATAGCCCTCTTCGGAGCATCAAAACAACATGCTACAGGACCTGAACATGTCAAAGAAAGACATGGCATGGAGCTACTCAACAAGCTTAACAAAAGTCCCTTAGTGACCTTGAGCCAAAAGGGATCACAAAATATACTAACAAGCACACGAACATAGCAAAAACATAATCAGTTTTCAGACTTAGTGAAAACTGGGACATGCTGAAACATAACTCACGAAGGCATGTTTACGAGCTCGATGCACTCACCACGGTGCAAGTCATGGCAAGACAAGCATACATCCCTTAAGAAGGCACAAAATACAAGCTAGACATGGCAAGAACAATAGCATAGCATGCACGGATCAACTACAATAACATCGGCAAAATCGCAAACAAGTTGACGATCTGCCCAGATTCACAACGAAGCAAAAGTAGAGCTCGATTGACTCAAGCTACGTTGCTCCATGATTGCAAAAAAAGACATGGATGCATAGAGCATAACAAGATTAACAGAACTCCTTTACTGGTCATCCTCAAAAGAGGCACGGATCACTAGCAAATAGCATGAACATATGGCATCATGAACTAAACAATCCCAGGACTTAGTGAAATCTCTAAGTCCCTGAAAACATATTTACCGGGTGCCTCACTTTGCAAGCTTGCACAAGTCACCACACAGATCCTAAAAATGCATGGGTTGCACCTCTGGAAAGATAACAAGATGCTTAACAAAACATATGAAGGACTCACAGGCATATCATGCACACATTAATCATGGCAAAAATGACAAAAGTCTAAGATGAACTAGCAGATCTGACAATTAACTCACGAAGCCTCCTTCTAACAGCATTTCGGGCATCAAGATGAGCTCAAATGAAAATGATGCAATGGAATGAAATGATGTGCCCGTCGAGGCGAACATTCTGATATGCTATATGTCCAAAACGGAGCTACAAATGCGAAGATATAGCCGGTCAAAGTTAGCACAAAAATTAGGGTTCGAAGGAGAAAAGTCAACCGTCAAATTTCAGATCTCAGATCTGCACGCTTCCCGAGGCTCGCCGGCGCGCACTGTTCACCGGAGCACGGAAGTCGAGGTTCGTCGGAGAGGAAGAAGACCGGGGCGGCGCCGGGGAGGTCGGAGGAGGCCGGAGCGGCTGGACGGAGGAGGAGGCGGCGGCCGGGAGGTGGCCCGCGGCGGCGGCGCCTACCGGAGCTGAGGGAGGCAGCGGCGACCGAGGCGAGGAGGCGCGGGGGCGGCTCGGGCTCGCGGGGGCCCGATCTGGGCCTCTCGGGCCATGGCGGCGGCGAGGTGGCGATGCCACGTGGCGGCGAGCCACTGGCTGTGGGCGGTGGCGGGCGTCGGGTCGGACACGTCCGGCGCGGCGGAGAGGGATTTAGGGTTTCGGGGAGAGGGAGAGATCCGAAATTTGGGGGGTCCTATTTATAGGCATAAGTGGAGCTAGGAGAGTCCAAATGAGGTGTGGTTTTCGGCCACGCGATCGTGATCGAATGCTCTAGGTGATGGAGCAGAGTTTGGTCGGATTTGGGCCAAATTGGAGGGTTTTGGGCTGCAACACACATGAGGCCTTTTTGGTCCCTCGGTTAATCGTTGGGGTACCAAACGAAGTCCAAATGGTACGAAACTTGACGGGCGGTCTACTGGTAGTAAACCAAGGCCGCTTGGCAAGTCTCGGTCCAATCCAGAAATGTTTAATCCCCACACACGAAAGAAAGCTAGAAATGGCCACCGGAGGAGAAAGAAGCGCCGGAATGCAAAACAGACAACGGGGAAAATGCTCAAATGCATGAGACGAACACGTATGCAAATGCAATGCACATGATGACATGATATGAGATGCATGAAAACGATAACAACACATGGAGGCAAAGACCCGAACCCGAGAAAATAAATATAACTTAACGCCGGAAACGGCAAGAGTTGGAGTACAAATTGGGAAAATTACATCCGGGGTGTTACAACACTCCACCACTAGGAAAGGATCTCGTCCCGAGAGCTAGGACTGAAAGAACGCCGGGTACTCAGAACGGAGATGATCCTCGCGTTCCCAGGTAGCTTCACGATCGGAATGGTGTGACCACTTGACTTTGAGAAATTTGATTGACTTGTTGCGAGTCTTGCGTTCAGTCTCTTCAAGAATAGAAACTGGGTGCTCCTGATAAGAGAGATCTTCTTGGCGCTCAATGTCCTCGAAGTTGACGGTGTGGTCAGGAGTCTTGAAGCACTTTCGAAGCTGAGAGACATGGAACACGTCATGAACATTTGCAAAGTTTGAAGGAAGCTCGAGTTGATAGGCGAGGTCGCCTCTCTTGCTGGCAATCTTGAAAGGTCCCACGTATCTGGGGGCAAGCTTCCCTTTGATACTGAAGCGACGAGTACCTTTCATAGGAGAGACACGGAGGTAAACATGATCTCCGATCTCAAAAGCCAAATCACGGTGCTTACTATCATAGTAGCTCTTCTGGCGGGATTGGGCTGCTTTGAGGTTATCACGAATGACTTTGCACATTTCTTCTGATTCTGTGATTAAGTCATTACCCAAAAGCTGTCGTTCACCGGTTTCAGACCAGTTGAGAGGGGTACGGCACTTCCTTCCATACAGAATTTCAAATGGGGCCTTGCCCGAACTTGCTTGAAAACTGTTGTTGTAGGAGAATTCAGCATAAGGAAGACAATCCTCCCACTTCATGCCGAAGGAGATCACACAAGCCCTGAACATATCTTCAAGAATTTGGTTGACACGCTCGATTTGACCGCTTGTTTGAGGATGGAAAGCTGTGCTGAAGCGGATGTTCGTGCCCATGGCCTTCTGAAAAGAATCCCAAAACTTCGAGGTAAAGATGCTGCCACGGTCTGAAGAGATCACTTGAGGAATACCGTGCAGAGAGACAATACGAGAGGTATAAAGTTCCGCCAATTGAGCTTCAATGATTGACTCTTTGATAGGCAGAAAATGAGCCACTTTGGTGAGCTTGTCGATGACAACGAATATAGCATCATTGCCACGCTTGGACTTTGGAAACCCAGTCACGAAGTCCATTTCAATGTGGTCAAACTTCCATTCTGGAATGGCAAGAGGTTGGAGGAGACCTGCTGGCCTTTGGTGGTCTGCCTTCACTCTTCTGCAGACATCACATTCATTCACGAATTGAGCGATCTCGCGCTTCATTCGAGTCCACCAATAAGCTTGCTTAAGGTCCTGATACATCTTCGTTCTCCCAGGGTGGATGGAGAGGAGAGAATTGTGAGCCTCGTTCATGATCACTTTACGAAGTTCACCTTTGGGCACAACAATACGATCCTCGAAGAAGGGAGTGTCCTTGTCATCAAGGCGGTAGCACTTGTACTTGGACTGACTCTTGGCAATCCCAATCTTCACCTTTTTCACCATAGCATCAAGAAGCTGAGCTTGGCGAATCTGGTCTTCTAAGGTAGGAGAGACTTGAAGGTTGGCGAGGAAACCTTGAGGAACAACTTGCAGATTAATTTTGCGGAAAGCTTCACAAAGCTCGGGTTGATAGGGCTTGAGAATCAGACTGTTGAAGTAGGCCTTTCTGCTCAAAGCGTCAGCAATCACATTGGCCTTGCCCGGAGTATACTCGATACTCGGATTATACTCTTGAATCATTTCAACCCATCGAGTTTGCCTGAGGTTGAGATAAGGCTGAGTGAAGATGTACTTGAGACTCTTGTGATCAGTGAAAATGTCCACTTTTCTTCCCAATAGAAGATGTCTATAAGTCAAAAGAGCATGCACAACTGCCGCCAACTCGAGATCATGAGTGGGCTAGTTCTTCTCATTAGGGTTCAACTGGCGAGATGTATAAGCAACCACTTTCTTCTCTTGCATCAATACTGCGCCAAGACCTTGGAGAGAGGCATCACAAAAGACCTCGTATGGCTTGGATTCATCAGGTGGAGTCAGAACTAGAGCAGTGATCAATTTCTCTTTCAAAGTGTTGAAAGCAATATCACACTCCGGATACCAAACGTACTTGACGTGCTTCTCAAGTTGTCTACAACCAGACATTAACAAATTCCCATCTGCCCCTAACCATGGGCACGGCTTTCGAAAGTTCAATCCCTGCAGGGGAGTCCCAACTTAGCCCATGACAAGCTCTCACGGTCAACGAAGGAATAAACCTCCTCCCAAGATGTTCCGATCAGACTCGGTATCTCGGTAACTCAAGACACTTCGACAGGTTAAAACAAGACCAGCAACACCGCCCGAATGTGCCGACAAATCCCGATAGGAGCTGCACATATCTCTTTCTCAGGGCACACTCAGATGAGACATCCTACGAGTAAAACCAACCCTCAAGTTTCCCCGAGGTGCCCTGCAGTCTACTCGGTCGGACCAACACTCAGAGGAGCACTGGCCCGGGGGGGTTAAAATAAGATGACCCTTGGGCTCTGGAAACCCGAGGGAAAAAGAGGCTAGGTGGCAAATGGTAAGACCAAGGTTGGGCATTGCTGGAAAAGGTTTAATCAAGGCAAAATATCAAGGGGTTCCCATTATAACCCGACCGTGTAAGGAACGCAAAATCCGGGAACATAACACCGATATGATGGAAACTAGGGCGGCAAGAGTGGAACAAAACACTAGACGAGAGGCCGAGACTTCCACCCTTTACCAAGTATATAGATGCATTAAGATAACATAGCAATATAATGATATCCAAACAAGTAAATAAAAGATGTTCCAACAAGGAACGGCCTCCAATCTTCACCTGCAACTAGCAATGCTATAAGAGGGGCTGAGCAAAGCGGTAACATAGCCAATCAACGGTTTGCTAGGACATGGTGCGTTAGAGGTTTGACATGGCAATTGGGAGGCTGACAAGCAAAAGGTAGGCATCGTAGCATTGTCATAGCAAAAGAGCGAGCAAACTAGCATAGCAAAGATAGTAGTGATTTTGAGGGTATGATCATCTTGCCTGCACAGTTGTCAGAGTTGACTGGATCCTCAAAAGCAAACTCAACGGGCTCCTCGTTAGCGAATTCGTCTCCCGGATCTACCCAACAAGACATACAAGCAACAAGGATACAATCAACCACGTGCAAGACCAAGCAATATGATGAAATGATGATATGCTATGCAGGATGCGATGCGGGAAGCAAAAATGCAAGATATGGCAGGAAATGCATGAACCTGGCCTCAACTTGGAATACCAAGGGTGCCACTGGAAATATGAGATGAAATCGCTTGAAAACGATATAAAGAACGCCGGAATCGGAGTTACGGTTTGGAAATGGCAAGCGTTTCAAAAACGACACCGGTCTGAGATTTACAGCAAGTAGGCATCTAAATGCAATGAGATGAACATGCTACAGCCACCAAACATGGCATCAAAATACATGGCAGGGATGCACACAATATGGTTAACAAAAGTCTAGCACTAAGCTACGGCCAAATCATCCATTAACAGGTTTGAACAAGCATGGCAAAAACGCAAATGGTAAACATATCTCAGACTTAGTGAAATTAACACTTGTCTGGAATTTCAAATCATATAGCCCTCTTCGGAGCATCAAAACAATATGCTACAGGACCTGAACATGTCAAAGAAAGACATGGCATGGAGCTACTCAACAAGCTTAACAAAAGTCCCTTAGTGACCTTGAGCCAAAAGGGATCACAAAATATACTAACAAGCACACGAACATAGCAAAAACATAATCAGTTTTCAGACTTAGTGAAAACTGGGACATGCTGAAACATAACTCAAGAAGGCATGTTTACGAGCTCGATGCACTCACCACGGTGCAAGTCATGGCAAGACAAGCATACATCCCTTAAGAATGCACAAAATACAAGCTAGATATGGCAAGAACAATAGCATAGCATGCACGGATCAACTACAATAATATCGGCAAAATCGCAAACAAGTTGACGATCTGCCCAGATTCACAACGAAGCAAAAGTAGAGCTCGATTGACTCAAGCTACGGTGCTCCATAATTGCAAACAAAGACATGGATGGATAGAGCATAACAAGGGTAACAAAACTCCTTTACTGATCATCCTCAAAAGAGGCACGGATCACTAGGAAATAGCATGAACATATGGCATCATGAACTAAACAATCCCAGGACTTTGTGAAATCTCTAAGTCCCTGAAAACAGATTTATCGGGTGCCTCACTTTGCAAGCTTGCACAAGTCACCACACACATCCTAAAAATGCATGGGTTGCACCTCTGGAAAGATAACAAGATGCTTAACAAAACATATGAAGGACTCACAGGCATATCATGCACACATTTATCATGGCAAAAATGACAAAAGTCTAAGATGAACTAGCAGATCTGACAATTAACTCATGAAGCCTCCTTCTAACAGCATTTCGGGCATCAAGATGAGCTCAAATGAAAATGATGCAATGGAATGAAATGATGTGCTCGTCGGGCGAACATTTTGATATACTATATGTCCAAAACGGAGCTACGGATGCGAAGATATAGCCGGTCAAAGTTAGCACAAAAATTAGGGTTCGGAGGAGAAAAGTCAACCGTCAAATTTCAGATCTCAGATCTGCACGCTTCCCGAGGCTCGCCAGCGCGCACTGTTCACCGGAGCACGGAAGTCGAGGTTCGTCGGAGAGGAAGAAGACCGGGGCGGCGCCGGGGAGGTCAGAGGAGGCCGGAGCGGCCGGACGGAGGAGGAGGCGGTGGCCGGAGCGGCCGGACGGAGGAGGAGGCGGCGGCCGGCGCGGTGGCGCGCCGCGGCCGGGCGGTGGCCCGCGGTGGCGGCGGCGGTGGTGGCCCGCGGCGGCGGCGCCCACCGGAGCTGAGGGAGGCGGCGGCGACCGAGGCGAGGAGGCGCGGGGGCGGCTCGGGCTCGCGGGGGCCCGATCTGGGCCTCCCGGGCCGCGGCGGCGGCGAGGTGGCGATGCCACATGGCGGCGAGCCACTGGCTGCGAGCGGCGGGTCAGACACGTCCGGCGCGGCGGAGAGGGATTTAGGGTTTCGGGGAGAGGGAGAGATCCGAAATTCGGGGGGTCCTATTTATAGGCATAAGTGGAGCTAGGAGAGTCCAAATGGGGTGTCATTTTTGGCCACACGATCGTGATCAAACGCTCTAGGTGATGGAGTAGAGTTTGGTGGGTTTTGGCCCAAATTGGAGGGGTGTTGGGCTGCAACACACACGAGGCCTTTTCGGTCCCTCGGTTAACCGTTGGGGTACCAAACGAAGTCCAAATGGTACGAAACTTGACAGGCGGTCTACCGGTAGTAAACCAAGGCCGCTTGGCAAGTCTCGGTCCAATCTGGAAATGTTTAATCCCCACACACGAAAGAAAGCTAGAAATGGCCACCGGAGGAGAACGAAGCGCCGGAATGCAAAACGGACAACGGGGAAAATGCTCGAATGCATGAGACGAACACGTATGCAAATGCAATGCACATGATGACATTTTATGAGATGCATGACAATGATAACAACACATGGAGACAAAGACCCGAACCCGAGAAAATAAATATAACTTAACACCGGAAACGGCAAGAGTTGGAGTACAAATTGGGAAAATTACATCCGGGGTGTTACAGCATCTCTCCTCTTGAACATCAAGCATCTGGGATCATTGAAGATTACTCTTTCTTGGAGTATTCTCTCCCCCTAGAGATCTCTCCCCCTAGATATATTATTAAGCTTTAATGTGATCTCTCTCTCCCCTTTGACATCAATTTCCAAGAAGGGTCTTCTGGAATTTGTTGTGAATGGGTTCGGTCCTTGAATCACAGTACAAAGCATTAAGGTAAATGTGATGCTTGTAGAGGACAAGATTCATTGAGTGGAGCTGGATGAAGAATAAAGCAGGAATAAATGGCAAAATGTTTTCCTGTAGTGAAATCGGTGTCACCGAGTTGTATGCTTCGATTGCTCCAAAAATCTTCAGCTAGACCGGAAACATGAAACCGGTGGAACCGAGTTCATCACAGAGAAAGACACTTGTCACCTCAGCTCACTAGACAAATAAGATCTCACAAAGATTTGCAATAAATTGGATGCAGAAAAATGTAGAACGAAAAGCAAAGAAAAGAAACTAAAAGATCTAGATGAAGTTTTTTTGAAAGGGGAAACAAATATGCATGAGACAAATGCAAGAGCATAGAAAAGAACACAAGAGAACTTCATCTAGAGTTGGATGGTGACAAAGTCACCTATGTTAGAGTACATTGACTTAGGAGTCAAGTGAGATCACTTGATCATATGTCGTACTCATCGTTTGAGCTCAAAATGGGGTTACCATTTTTGTTTAAGTCGAGTTGCTTTGACTCATGACTTGGAGTAAAGCTTCTCTAAGATGGAATAACATACCTTGGGTGGCGGTGTTGATCTTGATCATGTAGTTGAACTTGTGTGGGTTGCTCAAGGTTGATGTAGCCCATCAAGAGTTGGGAGCACCCTTTGGATTTTGAGTTCATCTACCTACATGGGTTAGTTTTCGCAAGGAAGAGCAATTGTGTATCCAACATGACAATCAAGAAGCTCAACATAGAATTTGTCAAAGGATATGTTTGAAAGGTTTCGTGCTTCCTTGTCATCAACCAACATTGTGTAGAGACTTGGTGATGTAGGGATAGCTCAAGATGTGAGTGAGTTGCAATCTCATAGAATTAGATTCATCCAACTACCTACAAGGGTTAGATAACATGCAAGATGCAAATTTTCAAGACATAAGATCATCATCATAGGAGAAATATCAAGTGATTAGTCGTAAGTTCAAGTCTTGCATGTATCCAATGGAGTTCCTACTCCAAGTTTGAAGCATCAATGATGTTCAATTCACCTCTTAACCTGCAAAACACTTTCTCATCAAGTGGTTTAGTGAATATATCCGCTAATTGCTTATCGGTGTGAACATGCTTAAGGTTTATGTCACCCTTAGCAACATGATCTCAAATGAAATGATGACGAACTTGAATATGCTTAGTTCGAGAGTGTTGCACGGGATTGTGAGCAATCTTGATAGCACTTTCATTGTCACAAAGTAATGGAACATGTTTCACATATATCCCATAATCTTTAAGAGTTTGGGTCATCCAAAGTAATTGAGCACAACATGAACCAGCGGCAATGTATTCTGCTTCGGCGGTGGATAAGGATACTGAGTTTTGTTTCTTGGAAGACCAAGACACAAGACATCTACCAAGGAATTGACAAGTACCTGAAGTGGACTTTCTAGCAACCTTATCACCGGCATAGTCCTAGTCGGAGTAGCCAACAAGATCAAAGGAAGCCCTCTTTGGATACCAAATGCCAAAATTTGGTGTATGTATTAAGTATCTCACTATCCTCTTCACGGCCTTAAGATGACATTCCTTAGGAGCAGCTTGATATCATGCACACATGCACAGACTTAGCATGATATCGAGACGCGAAGCACATAGATATAATAATGAACCAATCATAGAGTGATAAACCTTTTGATCAACCGGTTCACCATCTTTGGTCAAATCAAGATGTCCACTAGTAGGCATGGGTGTAGTCATACCTTTGCATTCTTGGATATTGAACTTCTTGAATAAGTCCTTGGTGTACTTTGTTTGACAGACAAAGGTGCCTTCCTTAGTTTGCTTTATTTGCAAAGCAAGAAAGAATTTGAGTTCACTCATCATAGACATCTCAAACTTCTCCGACATTAGCTTCCCAAACTTTTCACTAAAATGAGGGTTAGTTGATCCAAATATAATATCATCGACATAAATTTGGCATACAAATAGTTCTCCATTAACCCTTTTAGTAAAAAGAGTAGAATCTATTTTTCCAATTTCAAAGCTTTTTTCAATAAGGAACTTGGTCAAGCATTTATACCATGCTCTAGGAGCTTGTTTAAGACCATAAAGGGCTTTGTGAAGTTTGTAAACATGATTATGTTTCTTAGGGTTGACAAAGCCGGGAGGTTGCTTAACATAAACTTCCTCCTCAATTTCACCATCTAGAAAAGCACTTTTAATGTCCATTTGGTACAAAGTGATATCATGGTGATTAGCATAGGCAAGTAAGATGTGAATGGACTCAAGTCTAGCAACGGGAGCATATGTCTCACCATAGTCCATACCTTCAACTTGTGTGTAGCCTTGGGAGACGAGACGCGCTTTGTTGCGAACCACTTGTCCATCTTCATCTTGCTTGTTGCAAAACACCCATTTGGTACCAATGATGTTGTGGTTGTTGTTGGGCTTTTCAACCAATGTCCACACTTGATTTCTCTCAAAGTTGTGTAGCTCTTCATGCATAGCGTTTATCCAATCCGGATCTTCCAATGCTTCTTCAACCTTCATAGGTTCAATGCGAGAGATGAATGAATAGTGTTCACAAAAGTTAGCTAAACAAGTTCTTGAGCGAGTGATTCTCCCGGTTTGGATATCATTGTAGATTTGCTCCACGAGATGATCTTTAGCAATTCTTGCTCGAACTCGTGAAAGCTTTTGCTTGGGTCTTGGTTGAACATCTTCTTCATCTTGTTCTTCTTCTTGGCCTTCTTCATTGTTGGCATTGTCGTTCTCTTGTCATGGTGGAGAAGGAGGTTGTTGACGTTCGTCTTGGTGCACTTCCTCATTTTCTTCATCTTGGTGTGTCCCACTCGTGGATGCTTCCGTATCAACTCTTCGTTCACCTTGTCGTGAGGTAGAAGCTTCCACTTGGACGGACGAGGTACTCTCCTTCACCTCCATTGGACGAATCTTGCTGATAGACAAGTCTTGGATTGCTTCCGAGGGATCTTTGTCTCCTACATCAATTGGCAATTGCTCTACTTGCGAGCCGTTAGATTCATCAAACTTCACATCTATTGTTTCTTCAACCTTTCGTGTGAAATAGTTGTAGACACAGTATGTGTGAGAGTTTGAGCCATAACCAAGTAGGAAACCTTCATGAGACTTAGGAGCAAATTTAGAACGACGATGCTTATTAAGAATGTAGCACTTTGAGCCGAATACTCGAAAGTATCCAACTTGGGGTTTGTTACCGGTGAGGAGCTTGTATGCCGTCTTGCCGAGTAGCTTGTGAAGATACAAGCGATTTATTGCATGACAAGCTGTCTCAACCGCTTCCGCCCAAAAGTGTTTTGGCGTCTTGTACTCATCAAGCATCGTTCTTGCCATCTCGATAAGAGTCTGGTTCTTCGTCTCAATAACTCCATTTTGCTGAGGTGTGTACGTAGCCGAGAACTCATGTGTGATCCCTTCTTCGTCAAGAAAGGTATCTACATTTGTGTTCTTGAACTCCGTTCCGTTGTCGCTCCAAACCTTCTTGATCTTCACGTCAAATTGATTTTGGGCCTTCCTAGCAAAGTTTTTGAAGATCTTTTGGACCTGTGATTTGTCATCAAGAAAGAACACCCACATAAATCTTGAAAAATCATCAACTATGACTAGACCAAATGAGTTACCACCGAGACTCTTGTAGGCATTTGGACCAAAGAGGTCCATGTGAAGTAGCTCGAGTGGTCTTCTTGTGGTCTTGATGTTCTTAGAGCTATGACTTCCTCCAACTTGTTTCCCTGCTTGACAAGCACTACAAAGTCTATCCTTGTCAAATATGACATCGTTAACGCCAAGGATATGATTTCCTTTAATGAGTTTGTCAAGGTTTCGCATGCCCACATGGCCTAGCCTTCTATGCCACAACCAGCCTTTAGACGATTTAGCAATTAAGCAAGTTTTAGGTTGAGCCTTTTTAGTGAAATCAACAATGTAAAGATCTCCTCTACGTATACCGGTAAAGACCATTTTATGATTATCTCTACGAAACACTTGGCAGTCTACTTCAGTAAATAGGACATTGAAACTGAATCAGCAAGTCTAGATACTGAAAGTAAGTTGTAGCCAAGATATTCAACGAGCATGACATTTTGTATGGAGCTATCATGTGAGATGGCCACCGTACCAAGGCCAACCACCTTACCCTTTGAATTATCACCAAAAGTGACATACTTTTGAGGGCCATCGTTTTCAGCAAGCTCACAGAACATGTCTTTATCTCCGGTCATATGATCAGTACATCCACTATCAAGGACCCATTCCTTTCCTCCAGCCATGTACCCGCGAAGATTTGCCATAAGACCAAAGTGTCTCATCGCATCATCGAGATCATAGTCACAATCATCATCATCCTCATCAGAGTATCCATGTTCAACATCATCTTGTGATTGATCAATTCCTAGAGAGGGTAATTCATTAGATAAATGATCATTTCTATAGTTATCTTTATGAATTCTAATAGCTCTGGAAATGATATCGCTAATGATTCCAACATCCCCTTTGGCACTCATAAGATTAGTAAGCTCAAACAAGCAGTCACCAAATTTGGGATCATTGGAACTCATCTTAATCAAGGCAATAGACTTATGGAGAATTTCGTCTAGATCTTTCAAGGAATAATTAGGAAGGAGTTCCTCAAGAAATTTCCATATGGTGTAGGCACACTTAAGAGTAGGCAAACACCCAATCAAGTTTCTAGGCAAGCCTCTAGTGATAAGCTTGACAGTCCTAAGATTGTGAATCATGTCAATTGACTCATCAAGGGTAGGATACATGGGATCAACATGGGGTGCACAAGGGCTAGCAATATACTTGTTCAAGTGATATTCATTGAAAATCTCAAGCATTTCATTTTTCCATTCATGAAAATATTCTCCATCAAGAATAGGCACTCTATGTCTAAGACTCCCCAAAGTAGACTCATCCATGTTCCTCCAATGGTGTTTAAACCAAGGCAATGGAGAACAAGGCTCTGATACCAATTGAAAGGATCGAGAAGAGGTGTCTAGAAGGGGGGTGATTAGACACTAAGTGCTAAAAGTTGCAGTTTTTAATTTCTTTAAGTTGAAGTGGAGTTTTGGCACAAGTTTAACAAACACAATACATATCAAGCAAGCATGCAAAGAGCATATGAGCAGCGGAAAGTAAAGCATGCAACTTGCAAGAATGTAAAGGGAAGGGTTTGGAGAATTCAAACGCAATTGGAGACACGGATGTTTTTGTCGTGGTTCCGATAGGTGGTGCTATCGTACATCCACGTTGATGGAGACTTCAACCCACGGAGGGTAACGGTTGCGCGAGTCCACGGAGGGCTCCACCCACGAAGGGTCCACGGAGAAGCAACCTTGTCTATCCCATCATGGCCATCGCCCACGAAGGACTTGCCTCACTAGCGGTAGATCTTCACGAAGTAGGCGATCTCCTTACCCTTACAAACTCCTTTGTTCAACTCCACAATCTTTGTCGGAGGCTCCCAAGTGACACCTAGCCAATCTAGGAGACACCACTCTCCAAGAAGTAACAAATGGTGTGTTGATGATGAACTCCTTGCTCTTGTGCTTCAAATGATAGTCTCCCCAACACTCAACTCTCTCTCACAGGATATGGATTTGGTGGAAAGAAGATTTGAGTGGAAAGAAACTTGGGAAGGCTAGAGATCAAGATTCATATGGTAGGAATGGAATATCTTGGCCTCAACACATGAGTAGGTGGTTCTCTCTCAGAAAATGTGTATTGGAAGTGTAGGTATGTTCTGATGGCTCTCTCACCGAATGAAGAGTGGGTGGAGGGGTATATATAGCCTCCACACAAAATCTAACTGTTACACACAATTTACCAATCTCGGTGAGACCGAATTGAAAAACTTGGTCGGACCGATTTAGCAAACCTAGTGACCATTAGGATTTTCCACTGCAGTGGAAAATATCACTTGTGCTTTCAACCTCCTCCATCGCGGCTGTCAGTGTCAAAACCGGCGGATCTCGGGTAGGCGGTCCCGAACTGTGCGTCTAGGCGGATGGTAACAGGAGGCAGGGGACACGAAGTTTTACCCAGGTTCGGGCCCTCTTGATGGAGGTAAAACCCTATGTCCTGCTTGATTAGTATTGATGATATGGGTAGTACAAGAGTAGATCTACCACGAGATCAGAGAGGCTAAACCCTAGAAGCAAGCCTATGGTATGATTGTGTGTTGTCCTACGGACTAAAATCCTCCGGTTTATATAGACACCGGAGAGGGCTAGGGTTACACAAAGTCGGTTACAAAGGAGGAGATATGCATATCCGTATTGCCTAGCTTGCCTTCCACGCCAAGTAGAGTCCCATCCGGACACCAGACGAAGTCTTCAATCTTGTATATTCGTAGTCTAACAGTCCGACCAAAGAATATAGTCCGGCTGTCCGGAAACCCCCTAATCCAGGACTCCCTCAGTAGCCCCTGAACCAGGGTTCAATGACGATAAGTCTGGCGCGTAGTATTGTCCTTGGCATTTCAAGGCGGGTGCCTCCTCTGAATACATCACGGAAGAATTTGAATACAAGGATAGTGTCCGACCCTGCAAAATAAGTTCCACATTCCACCATAGAGAGAATAATATTTCCACAAATCTAATCTGCTGACACGTCTTGGCAACACGACATTATGCCATGGCCCGGTAATTATTCAAACCATTTTTCTTCAACCAGCTCCACACATAACGTGAGGCGGTTTCTTGACACGTATTGTCAAAGTAGAGATCGTATTCCCCTAATTATGGGATTCTCATCAATACGGCCGTGGGTAACCCAACCGTATCTAGGACTCCTAGATTATAGGAAAGTCCCAAACGGCTACAGAGAGGACGCTTGATATTCACCCTCTTTATAAAGGGACAAGGCTTTTACTTTTTCCCTCCCGTGCTCAATTGAATCCTTCCCCCGCCTCGAGTTCTAACACCCAAAGCCCAGGTCAGGTGCTCCGGACCTTCAATCATGTCCGGATCTAGCCTTCAAGGGTGGATGCCCTCCTCCATTACGGAAGAAGATATCAAGAAGTTGAGGGAGGCCAAATATCTGACCGCCGAGGTTTCGCATCGGCTGCCCGCCCGAGGGCAGGTTGTCCCTACTCCTGAAACCAATGAAGACGTCGTGTTCATCTCCCACTTCCTCCGAGGTCTAGGCCTTACTCTGGATCCCTTTGTTAGGAGGTTGATGTCTTATTACGGGCTAGATTTCCACGATCTAGCCCCGGACTCCTTTCTCCACATCTCAGCATTTATTGTTGTATGTGAGGCTTTCCTTCGCATTACCCCTCACTTCGGCCTGTGGCTCAAGACCTTTGACGTGAAGCCGAAGATGGTCGAGGGGCAGCATGTAGCGTGCGGAGGCGCATTAATAAGCAAGATCACTAGAGCTCCATGGCCAAAGGGTTCTATTCCAGAGGTGTCCGATATATGGCAACGGGAGTGGTTTTACATCACAGCTCCCAGAAGTGCCAAGTGGGCGGCTGCCCCTGCTTTCCGCTCAGGCCCTCCACCACAACTGATGTCATGGATTAGCAGAGGGCTGAGCTGGGGTCCAGCCAAGGACGTGCCTGTACTGCAGAGCCGCATCAAGATCTCTTCGAAGGAGATTTTAGTTTGATTATGGTGATGCAAGTCATGCTAGTTCGACGAATCCAGCCATGCAAACATCGGCCCCTTCGCATGTGGGAGTTCAATCCAGAAGGACCGTGCGCTATTCAGAATTTCCTCGGCCTGACGCGCAAGGAGATGTATAGATCATTCTTCAGACCCCAGATAGAGTGTCCGGATACTACCGAGGACATGGGCCTGAGCAACAACCGCACCGCCGACCAAGTAAGTTGTCCTCTAGCCAAACACACCGTCTTTCATTTATCATGGCGTTATTCTGAGAAATCGCTCTTTGACCAGGACTGGATAACAAAGGCAAAGAGGATCTGGTGTTCGGCCCCCCTTCCGGAAGGCTTGGAGAATCCGGTACTGGAAAAGATGCTCGAGCTAGCACCTTGTCCAGAGCCCTCACAGGAAGATAAAGGGGGGAATAAAGGGGAATAAAGGGGGCCTCCACCGCTACCCATTCTGACCGAGGGAACGGGCGCCTCCGTGAGGGAGGATAACCAAGGGGAGGAATCTGGCATTCTCTCACCCTGGGGAAGGAAGAGGACTACCCCTGAAGATCCGGAAACCAAGGTTTCCAAACAGGACAAGAAATCTCCACCAGAGGGTCCTGCCTTGGAGGGTGCTCCTGCCGCACAAAGTCCGCGCGGGGATCTGCCTTCTAATGAGCCATAAGTAATCAAAAGGTGCTTTAATAGTGAGGATATACTGCTTTACTTCTGAGGAAAATAACCGAAGCATTTATCTTGCAGTTCAGATCTTAGCCCTTCTCAGCAGAGCTCGTCTTCGGGGGATCTTCTTCTGGAGATGATGGAGAACGAAATGCCTCCTCCGGATTCCCCCGCTCAAGAAGCGGGCGACCTTGAAGTGTCGTCACAGAGGGCCTCTCCGGATCCGGTGAGGCCAGAAGATAATCCTTTAATCACCTGAAGTCCCCAGCGTCCGGCTCTTGAAGAGAGCAAACAAAAGAGTTTGGCACCGTCTGGTATGCGGTCGGACATACTGAGGGAGCTGTTGGATCAAGCGTCCATCTCAGAAGAACACCGTACGTTAATGGGTACGGTGATGGAAAGAATTTCGCCCTCCGAAAGCGGATTGCATGAAGCCTTTATGAGTCTACTGACAGGCTTTGAGGTACGTGATACTTTTTGATAGTACCGCACATTTTTAGGTGTGCCCTATGTAGATAGTAGCCCCTGAGACTCTGGTTGTCGTCGAGAATGGCGGCGAACAGAGGATCGTAGTCCCAGGTAGTAACCAAACCGCCTTTATGTGCAGGTGGTGGAAACTCCGGTGGCTAGCCGGTCTAATGAGTTTGCCGAACTAAAGCGGCAACTGGATGCGGCAGATGCCGACATCAAGATTGTTAACAGGCGGCTTGACGAGGCACAGGGTAAGTAATGCTTTCTGGTGAATGTCACATATTAAGAGCAGCATGATGCCAGTATCTTTAATATGTTGTGACTGCAGATGGAGCTGCCACCATGGAGACCCTTCAGGGGGAACTTGCCCGAGCCCAATAACAAGCAAGGAGGAGTAATGCGACTGCTTTGAAGGCGGCCGAAGAGTTGAGGGCCGAGAAGGGCGCGCATTGCGAGAGCAAAGAGAAAATGGCCAAGATGGCTGTAAAGTTAAAAGAAACTGCCGACCGTTGCCAGTTCCTTGAACAAGAAAACCGAGTGAAGGCGACGGACCTTGAAAAGGCCACGATGACGACCAAAGACACCCGCTCTGCTATGAGAGCGAAGAAGGAGGAGCTGCGTGAAGCCAGGGATATTGCGGCTGGGAAGCCCTTCATGCTGCGGAGGAAGTTTGGAGATCCATGGTATGCCCCTCTGGATCGGCTGTGGAGTTCGGCAGACGCATATATGGACTTGGCGGCGAGCGCTGTTGATGCGGCCAAATACTTCCGAGATCAAACAGATCATGAAGTGGACAAGCTATTCTGGTCGCAATTTAACGTTCCAGAGCGTCCTCTTCCATTGACTGATGTCGGGACCCCGATTCTAAGTCACACCGATCTAGCATGTAACACCTCATATCACTTTGCGGCCTCACGCACGGTATTCCCACGGGTGTCACCTTACCATGGCCCGGGACCGTTTGCGCCTTTTGGCTCATGTATATGATAGTGTCGCTAGCATCCATATGACAGAGAACCCGGGCCGACATGACTAGTCGTGAACCCAAAGTGTGCGAATCCGGGCTGGAGCACTAGGCTAACAGGACTCCGGTGAACCGGGCTATAGCAGGCTAGGCAGGACTCCAGATGTCACCGCGTGCATGGGGGTGCGGTGTTCTTCTTGATACGTGCTAACAAACGGTTAGACTCGCGCTTGTTCCTCTCCATCTCTAACATGAACTCTGCCAATGAAGACTGGTTGGGAGGATCAACATCCCTACCATCACCATGGTTCCGGCTACGAGGAACAGAACTTCGTTTAACCGGCAACATCCTGAAGAATGAAACCAAGGAAAACAAGGATGGATTCAGCACCAACTATAGGATGCAGAAGGTAGCACAAGAAATTAGTATCTCTCGAACTCCTAGGACAATTCCGGCAGCATAACGGCAGTAAGATGCTCAAAATGAGTCATTCTGCAAAAGACGGGGTAGCACCATACTCAACATCAACACTCAAGGTTCTGAGATATTACTAAACAGGCTACACCAGAGGTACTCGAACTGGGATATGACTCAGATCAACCAATCCTTAGATACTACGGAGTAGTAACACGTGATCCTGATAGACAGAAGAGTAAGCCTAGTTCCTTAACCCCGTAGGCAGATAGGATGACTCAGATCAGAAGGCATGAGGTATAAGGAGTAAACAGAGCCTTATGTTCCCTTCCACAATCAATTCCCCTATATAGCTAAAGAATTTCTAGACTCAACTTCGACCAGGTTGGCTTGGAAATCCTACAGGCAGTCAGGCTCTGATACCAAAGCTGTCGGTACCCCGATTCTAAGTCACACCGATCTAGCATGTAACACCTCATATCACTTTGCGGCCTCATGCACGGTATTCCCACGGGTGTCGCCTTACCATGGCCCGGGACTGTTTGTGCCTTTTGGCTCACGTATATGATAGTGTCGCTAGCATCCATATGACAGAGAACCCGGGCTGACATGACTAGTCATGAACCCAAAGTGGCACTAACTTATTGGGACATGCATACATGAATCAACATCGAGTATGTCGGTTAGCAGTGTGCGAATCCGGGCTGTAGCACTGGGCTAACAGGACTCCGGTGAACCGGGCTGTAGCAGGCTAGGCAGGATTCCAGATGTCACCGCGTGACATTTCCCCGAAGGGACAGACACAAGAACGAAGTGAATCACATGCCTGCCAGTCTAAGTGTTCCGGAGCAGTAGTGCTGGGCTAGCAGGACTCTGATAAACCGGGCTGTAGCGGACTACCATGGCTCGGTGGAAGCACTAGACTACATTTCCCCATAAGAGAGGCTACCAAGGATAGACAACTAGGTTGTCGGATCCCACACATAGCAATACACGTTACACGTACGCATAACATGCAAGTATGTGCTGTACAACATGGCATCACAACATAATGCAAACTCATATAGATAAAGGCCCAGAAGAGCCACATAGCATTAAATACAAACAGGGGTCACATGACCCATCATCCAGAGCATACAAGCAACGGAAGCATTACATGTCTGAGTACAGACAACTACAAAAGAAAAAGGCTGAGAAGCCTGACTATCTACAAGTCCCTCCCAAGGGTACAAGATCGTAGCTGAGGTAACAAGCTACTCATCAAAGTCTAAGTGGTACTACTAGTGAGACAGGTGTCTCACCTGCAAAACATAAATAAGGCAAACGTGAGTACAAAGGTACTCAGCAAGACTTACATCAGATCCTATCATACATGCATTTGTATCAAGAAGGTAATGTGGGGGTTTAGTTGCAGCAAGCCATCTTTGACTCAGTGGCTATCCTGTTCTACGACAACGAGAAACTTCTTTGAGGTGAGGCAGCGCACACGAGTCCACTAATCACCACATCAATACACTACTATGGGTTCATTCCCGTCTCTCTACGAGAAGGCCATCCATAGAACTCACACTTGTCTTGAGCATTTTGGAGTATCCACTTTAAGTTTTCTATGTACCACGTAAGCATCCAAGAAGTCCATGACCGAGGACACGGCTATTCGAATAGATCATGATAACCCTGCAGGGGTGTAGTTATTCACACACGCTCTCACCACTTATCACCATGTACACGTCATGTATCTCGGCAACCTTCAAGCGGAAGCCCGGCGAGGGTGTCGGCCACGACCTGACTAACCACACAAGACTCTAGTCTAGGTTAATCGCCTATTCGGGTTCCATCCGCAAGGAGATCCGGTCGGGGTTTTGCTCACGGCCCCAAACGATGTGTACAGGGTTCCCGAGCCCACCATCCGGGTGCCACTCAGTGCACCAGGCCACGTGTGCCTAGTCTGTCCCAAGTCCACCCTACCGGGTGCCACTCGGTAGAAAAATAGCACTACCTACAAACACCAGAAACTATTTGCAACTCCTGGACAGAGATCAAGGCGGTTAATAAGTCGAGAGAGCTTGGAGCCCCTGGAGCAGAATGTGTGGTAGTAGCTAGTCATTGGACAACTTACACAGAACTCAGTTCTTAAGGACGGTCCCAATGAGACAACCCACCATGTACTCCTACATGGCCTCTCACCGCTACCTTTACCAAATCGTGTTCACACGCTTAACTCTCAGCAACAGAACATATCGTAACACTCCAATTCATTCCCGATGAATCAGACCTGACACAACTCTAAGCAATAGCAGGCATGGCATGGTAGGAACACAACATGGCTCAATCAACTCCTACACATGCTAGTGGCTTTTAACTAATTACTGTGGCAATGACAGGTCATGCAGAGGAATGGGTTCAACTACCGTAGCATAAAGTAGCAGTTGAATCGTTGTTGTCCTAATGCAATAAATGAGAGCAGGAGCGAGAGAGTAGGATTGTATCGGAATGAACAAGGGGGTTTGCTTGCCTGGTAGATCAGCAGGGGGCACTGCTCCTCTGACAGGTACTCTAGATCGGTCTCCGGAGCAAGACCTATCAAGAAGGAACGGTGTCGACAATCAAACACAAGCATATGCAACAATATGATGCATGAATATGGCATGAATATGTGATGTGTTTTGAGCTAATGCATTTAGCATTCAACTTGGAAGAGGTCCATTTGAACCAAAGGTTCAAATGCAACTCTAAAATAAGTCCCTTTGAATGCCATAAGTGTGTTTTCATATATACAACATGTATAGGTTGGTTTGTCATGCATGAAAATGGTACATATGGATAGATTGAATTTTTCTAATAATTTTTCATATATATATTATTTCAGTCTGAGCTACGGTTGAATTTCTATGAATTTTTGAAGTTTAGCTAATTTTCTGGAATTTCCTGATTTAATTTAAAACCAGAAAATGATATATTGCATCAGCACAGCGTCATGCTTATGTCAGCAGGTCAATGGCGCTGACCAAGTCAAACCTGACGTGTGGGGTCCACACGTCAGTGACTCAGTTAGTTAACATGGGGGTTTATTTAGCCTAATTAGGATTAGTGGGCGCTGGGCCCACTGGTTAGCGACTAACTAGCTAACTATCCTAGGTTAATTAGTGCTAAACTAATACTAACTAAAATGTCAGGGGGTGGCCCACGCGTCAGTGACACAAGGGGGAAGGTCAAACCTCCTGGTGAGCGGGGTCAAAACCCGCCGGTGACTCCACGCCGGCGAGGCCAAACGCGGCGGAGGGCCTCGGATTTGGTCCTTCGGTGACCAAATGGGTCGTGGAGACCATCTCCAAGGAGCTGGTGCTCGCGCGCATCTAGTGGAGGCGACGGGAGGACGCGGGGTGGCCGGAGCTCGCCAGAGCAGAGCTCGCAGCAGCGGTCAGAGCATGGGTTCGGGTGGAATCGAGCTACGGGGAACGGCAGGGGCTGCGGAGTGCCTTGACGGCCTCCTGGCGTTGCACTGAGCATGGTGGTGTGCTCGGTCGCGGCCCTAGGTGACAGTGGCCACGGCGGCGACATGAACGGCGGCGAAGAGCTACGGCCGTGGTGGTGGACGGGGCTACGGCATGCGAACGGCTAAATGGAGAGAGGGAGAAGGAGCAGGAGCCCACAGCGGTCCCGATGGGCTTGACGGCGAGCTCGGGGACGCACTAGAGACGGCAGGGCAGCGAAGACGATCTCCGGTGGCCGGAGATGATGACGACGGCGATGGAGGTGCCTCGGGGCGCTCCGGCTTGCATGGCTGAGGGAGACGATGCAAGGCAACGGCGCGGAGCTCGTGGGCACGACGAGAGGGCGAGGGGGAGGCGGTGAGCGTGACAACGGCGAGCGGCGGCGACGGGCATGCTCGGACATGAGAGAAAGAGAGAGGGGGAGAGACAGAGGAAAAGGGGAGGTCACGGGGAGAGAGTGAGAGAGGGTCGGGGGAGTACGCGCGGCTCCAGGAGCCTCTCCCGCATCGGCGGAAGCAGGAGGTGGCCACGGCGTGTGGCCGCAGGCGCCGGGCACGCGCCTCTCGTCCTCCTGGCGAGAGGAGGGGGATGACTGGCAGAGGCCTGGTGGGCTGGGCCGGCCTGCTGGGCCGCACAATGCCAGGCCGTAAGTAAGGTCCAGGTAAGCGTTTCTTTATTTTTGTTTTCTTTTCTTTTTTTCTAACATTTGTTTGGTTTAATAAAAATACTAAACCATTTTATTTTCTTATGCCAATTTTTGCAGGGGCTAGTGGTATTATTCCAGAGCTCCTCAACTACTGGCATAATTTTTGGATAATATTTTATATATATATAACAATATATATCCAAAGCAATTAATTACTGCATTAATTCCAAATGCCCAAAATAAATACTTATGAGCTCCTGAAAATGTTGGTTTGATTTTTATCTCTGTCCAATATTTTCAGAGAGCAACATGAGCATTTTCTTGGACCTTTTTGGAGCAATTTTTTTATTTGGGTCATTTCCAGAATGATTCTGAGGGTTTCACAAATCCCCATTTTAAATTTCAATGAAATTTAAACATGATGCAAACATGAAGGCTAGCCTAGGTCATACCATAACTAGGGATGTGACAACTCGCCCCCACTTGAAAGAATCTCGTCCCGAGATTCAGGGGTCGATGGAAAGAAGGTGGGGTACTCCAGTCGAAGATGATCTTCTCGCTCCCAAGTAGCTTCTCTCTCGGAATGATGAGACCACTGAACCTTGAGAAACTTGATGTTATGACGTTGAGTGACACGCTCTGCTTGATCAAGGATGCGAACAGGGTACTCTCGATAAGTGAGGTTATCTTGTAGATCAAGCGTTTCATGGCCACTCCGCGGATGGGATCCGAGAAGCAACGCCTGAGTTGAGAGACGTGGAAGACATCATGTACTCGAAAAAGATATGGGGGTAGTTCCAACTGGTAGGCAACCTCTCCTCGTTTAGCGAGAATGCGAAAGGGACCAATGTAACGAGGAGCCAACTTGCCCTTGATACCGAAATGATGGGTACCCTTCAAAGGAGTAACCCGAAGGTAAGCCTTGTCGTCAATTTCATAAGCCAGTTCCTTATGACTACAGTCATACTGGCTCTTTTGATGAGATTGGGCTGTTTTCAAATTCTCATGAATGATGCGAACTTGCTCTTCTGCCTCTTGGATCATATCCGGTCCAAAGAAATGTCTTTCACCGGTTTCTGACCAGTTCAAAGGTGTTCGACATCTTCGTCCATACAGAACCTCAAAAGGAGTTTTCTTGAGGCTGGATTGATAGCTATTGTTATTATCAAACTCGACGAAGGGAAGACACTTCTCCCAATCCATACCGAATGAGATAACACAAGCTCTAAGCATGTCTTTGAGAATTTGGTTGACCCTTTCCACCTGACCACTTGATTGAGGGTGGAAAGCGGTACTGAAGGAAAGATGGGTGCCCATGGCAGTTTGGAAACTCTCCCAGAAATGAGAAGTGAAAATACTACCACGGTCTGAATTGATCTCTAGTGGAACACCATGAAGTGACACTATTTGAGAAATATATAAGTCAGCGAGCTGACTAGCAGTGATACTCTCTCGAAAAGGTAGGAAGTGAGCCACTTTGGAAAGACGACCAATGACTACGAAGATAGCATTATTCCCTCTCTTGGTCGTGGGAAAGCCGGTGATGAAGTCCATACCAACCTTGTCCCATTTCTACTCAGGAATAGCTAAAGGCTGAAGGGTGCCAGCAGGCCTTTGATGCTCTGCCTTAACGCGATGACAAACGTCACAGTTAGCAATGAACTGGGCAATTTCTCTCTTCATCCTAGTCCACCAGAACCTCTAGCGCAGGTCCTGATACATCTTAGTACTACCGGGATGAATCGTGAGAGGATATTCATGAGCCTCCTTAAGAATTAGTTGTCGCAGATGTTGATTCTCGGGAACCACCAAGCGATTCTCAAAGAAAACAACACCTCGATCATCTATGGAGAAACTGCCACCAACTCCCTTGTTAATGTTTCTCTTGATCCGGGAAATTCTCGTATCCTGCTTCTGAGCAGAGATGATCTGATCCACAAGAGTAGGTTTCGCCACCAAGGTAGAAAGGAATCCATGAGGAGCAATGTGAAGGTTGAGCTTACATAATTCCTCATGGAGCAGTGGTTGGCCCTGTTGCAACATGAGATTGTTGCAATAGGACTTACGACTTAGTGCATCAGCCATGACATTTCCCTTGCCTGGGGTGTAGGTAATCCCTAAGTCGTAATCTGAGATCAACTCCAACCAACACCTTTGCCTAAGGTTCAAATCTGGTTGGGTGAAGATATACTTGAGACTCTGGTGATCGGTGTAAATCTCGCAACGTTTACCAAGAAGGCAATGTCGCCAGGTCTTAAGTGCATAGACTACGACTGCAAGCTCTAGATCATGTGTAGGTTAATTATCCTCATGTGGATGCAACTGTCGAGATGCATAGGCAATCACATGGCGATCTTGCATAAGAATGCAACCTAGTCCCTCTCGTGAGGTGTCGCGGTAGATAACAAAGTCTTTAGTGTAATCCGGTGGCACAAGTATGGGAGCGGAAGTCAGGCGTCTTTTCAATTCCTGAAAACTGTGCTCACACTGTGGGGACCACTCAAACTTTTTATCTTTCTTGAGAAGTTCCGTAAGAGGTTTGGCCACTTTGGAGAAGTTTTCAATGAAGCGGCGACAATAACTGGCTAGACCAAGGAAACTCCTAACTTGCTTAACTGTTTCAGGCGGAGTCCAATCAAGAACGGCCTGAACTCTCTTGGGATTGACGTCAATGCCCTTACCAGAGATCACGTGGCCGAGATAGGTCACTTCTGGCAACCAAAATTTGCACTTGGAGAACTTGGCATAAAGGCGGTGCTCTCTGAGTTTTTCTAACACAAGTCTAAGTTGTTCGGCATGCTCTTCCTCATTCTTCGAGTAAATAAGAATATCATCGAGGTAAACCACGACGAACTTATCTAAGTATTCCATGAAGATCAAGTTCATCAAGCGGGAGAATGTAGCTGGAGCATTGGTTAGACCAAAGGACATGACGGTGTACTCGTACTGACCATAACGAGTGACAAAAGCCTTCTTAGGAATGTCCCCATTTTTGATCTTGATTTGGTGGTAGCCTAACCTCAAATCCATCTTGAAAAGACGAGGATCCAGCAAGCTGATCATACAGGTCGTTGATCCTGGGGAGCGGATACTTGTTCTTTATCGTGACCAAATTAACGGGACGATAATCTACAACCATCCGGTCTGTACCATCCTTCTTCTTGACGAAGAGGACGGGGCAAGCCCAGGGAGAAGATTTAGGACGGATGAAACCCTTTTGCAAGGATTCATCGAGTTGTTTCTTAAGCTCAGCTAGTTCTAAGGGTGCCATCTTGTAAGGTCTCCTAGAGATTGGGGTGGTTCCTAGGATAAGATCTATGACAAACTCTACATCTCTGTCAGGTGGAATACCTGGCCGTTCCTCTGGAAAGACATCCGGAAATTCACGGACTACCGGGATATCTTCAAGGTCAGGAAGAGGGTTGGCATTAAGAGAGAGTTGGCGCTTTGCAACTCTAGTGGAGACAATGACTATCTTGCCAGATGGGTGTGTAAGGTGAACAGACCTGGTGAAACAATCAATCTTGGCATGATGAGCTGTCATCCAATCCATACCCAAGATGATGTTAATATCTGAAGACTTGAGGCTACAAGTGATGCAAGGAATACAAGTCTGTCAACAAGGATTTCATTACAATGGCTTATTCTAGTAGTTTGCCATCTAGACCCTGGGGTTTCGATTTCAAGTGGAGTTGGCATATCAAAAAATGACATGTCGTGCAATCGAGCATAGCCTTCAGAGATGAAGGAGTGAGATGCTCCGGTATCGAACAGAACCGAAGCTGGATGACAGTTGACAAGGAGTGTACCAAGAACGACATCCAGATCATCATGAGCGTCTTTAGCTGAGATGTGATGCACACATCCACGTTCAGTGGGAGCTGACTTGACACTAATCATCTTGCATGGTGGCTTACCACAGCCAACATACTTCTCAGGCAGGGGTGGAGCATAGTTGGTTTGAGAGCAGTCACGTGCATAGTGTCCTGGCTCTCTGCATGTGAAACAAGTCCCTGAAGTAGGACATGGACCCGCTTTGACAAGCGGTCTACCAATAGGCCTGGGTGGAGCATGTAACTGAATTGGGTGAGGTGCCACACAAGAAGGCCTCGGTGTATAACCGGGGGGAAGAGCGGAGTTCGGAACCCAAATCCGGCGCTTCTGCGAAGTAGAACCGGAGGAAGAACCCAAATCACTGGTGTGCTTACGAGACTCCTCGTAAGTGAGTTGAGCTGTCTCTACATTAATGGCCTTGTTCACAAGAGCCTAGAATGTATTGCAATGATGCAAGTGGAGATCACGATGCAACTTGGGGTTGAGACCCTTCCGGAACCTAGCCTGCTTCTTGGCCTTCGTGGACACCTCTTCTGTAGCATAACGGGCAAGGTTTTCAAACTCTCTACTTTAAGCATCAATAGCCATCTTACTCTAGGTGAAACTACATAAATCTTATCTCTTACGGTCAATGAGAGCCTGAGGAATGTGATGCTCGCAAAAAGCCTCAGTGAAATCTCTCCAGGTGGTTATCTGGCCAGCTGGAAGCATAGCCTCATAGTTCTGCCACCAAAGACTAGCAGGACCTTCCAGGTGATATGCAGCATAGGTGACCTTGTCACCTTCAGCTACGTTCGCAGAACGCAGCTTCTGTGTGATACTACGAAGCCAGTCATCTGCATCGAGTGGTTCAATGGAATGATGGAAGGTAGGTGGTTTCAGACCAATGAAATCATAGATGGTCGCTGACTCTTTGCACGGGGGTGCAGTGTTCTTCTTGATACGTGCTAACAAACGGTTAGACTCGCGCTTGTTCCTCTCCATCTCTAACATGAACTCTGCCAATGAGGACTGGTCGGGAGGATCCTCATCCCTACCATCACCGTGGTTCCGGCTACGAGGAACAGAACTTCGGTTAACCGACAACATCCTGAAGAATGAAACCAAGGAAAACAAGGATGGATTCAGCACCAACTATAGGATGTAGAAGGTAGCACAAGAAATTAGTATCTCTCGAACTCCTAGGACAATTCCGGCAGCATAACGGCAGTAAGATGCTCAAAATGAGTCATTCTACAAAAGACGGGGTAGCACCATACTCAACATCAACACTCAAGGTTCTGAGATATTACTAAACAGGCTACACCGGAGGTACTCGAACTGGGATATGACTCAGATCAACCAATCCTTAGAGACTACGGAGTAGTAACACGTGATCCTGATAGACGGAAGAGTAAGCCTAGTTCCTTAACCCCGTAGGCAGATAGGATGACTCAGATCAGAAGGCATGAGGTATAAGGAGTAAAAAGAGCCTTACGTTCCCTTCCACAATCAATTCCCTATATAGCTAAAGAATTTCTAGACTCAACTTCAACCAGGTTGGCTTGGAAATCCTATAGGCAGTCAGGCTCTGATACCAAAGCTGTCGGTACCCCGATTCTAAGTCACACCGATCTAGCATGTAACACCTCATATCACGTGTGCCTAGTCTGTCCCAAGTCCACCCTGTCGGGTGCCACTCGGTAGAAAAATAGCACTACCTACAAACACCAGACACTATTTACAACTCCTGGACAGAGATCAAGGCGGTTAATAAGTCGAGAGAGCTTGGAGCGCCCGGAGCCCATTGTGTGGTAGTAGCTAGTCATTGGACAACTTACACAGAACTCAGTTCTTAAGGACGGTCCCAATGAGACAACCCACCATGTACTCCTACATGGCCTCTCACCGCTACCTTTAGCAAATCGTGTCCACACGCTTAACTCTCAGCACCAGAACATATCGTAACACTCCAATTCATTCCTGATGAATCAGTCCTGACACAACTCTATGCAATAGCAGGCATGGCATGGTAGGAACACAACATGGCTCAATCAACTCCTACACATGCTAGTGGGTTTTAACTAATTACTGTGGCAATGACAGGTCATGCAGAGGAATGGGTTCAACTACCGCAACATAAAGTAGTAGTTGAATTGTTGTTGTCCTAATGCAATAAATGGGAGCAGGAGCGAGAGAGTAGGATTGTATCGGAATGAACAAGGGGGTTTGCTTGCCTGGTAGATCAACAGGGGGCACTGCTCCTCTGACAGGTACTCTAGATCGGTCTCCGGAGCAAGACCTATCGAGAAGGAACGGTGTCGACAATCAAACACAAGCATATGCAACAATATGACGCATGAATATGGCATGAATATGTGATGTGTTTTGAGCTAATGCATTTAGCATTCAACTTGGAAGAGGTCCATTTGAACCAAAGGTTCAAATGCAACTCTAAAATAAGTCCCTTTAAATGACATAAGTGTGTTTTCATATATATAGCATGTATAGGTTGGTTTTTCATGCATGAAAGTGGTACAGATTGATATATTGTATTTTTCTGATAATTTTTCATATATAAATTATTTCAATCTGAGCTACGGTTGAATTTCTATGAATTTTTGAAGTTTAGCTAATGTTCTGGAATTTCCTGATTTAATTTAAAACCAGAAAATGATATATTGCGTCAGCACAGCGTCATGCTTACGTCAGCAGGTCAATGGCGCTGACCAAGTCAAACCTGACGTGTGGGGTCCACACGTCAGTGACTCAGTTAGTTAACAGGGGGGTTTATTTAGCCTAATTAGGATTAGTGGGCGATGGGCCCACTGGTCAGCGACAAACTAGCTAATTAACCTAGGTTAATTAGTGCTAAACTAATGCTAACTAAAATGTCAGGGGGGTGGCCCACGCGTCAGTGACACAAGGGGGAAGGTCAAACCTCCTGGTCAACGGGGTCAAAACCCGTCGGCGACTCGACGTCGGCGAGGCCAGACGCGGCGGAGGGCCTCGGAATTGGTCCTCCGGTGACATGGGCCGCGGAGACCATCTAGTGGAGGTGACGGGAGGACGCGGGGGGGCCGGAGCTCGCCGGAGCAGAGCTTGCAGCGACGGCTGGAGCACGGGTTCGGGCGGAATCGAGCTATGGGGCACGGCAGGGGCAGCGGAGTGCCTCGACGGCCTCCTGGCATTGCACTAAGCACGGTGGTGTCCTCGGTCGCGGCCCTAGGTGACAGTGGCTACGGCGGCGACATGAACGGCGGCGAAGAGCTACAACCGTGGTGGTGGACGGGGCTACGGCGCGCGAATGGCAAAACGGATAGTGGGGGAAGGAGCAGGAGCTCACAGTGGTCCCGGTGGGCTTGACGGTGAGCTCGGGGACGCATTGGAGATGGCGGGGTGGCGAAGACGATCTCCGGTGGCCGGAGATGATGACGACGGCGATGGAGGCGCCTAGGGGCGCTCCGGCTTGCGTGGCTGAGGGAGACGATGCAGGGCAACGGCGCAGAGCTCGTGGGCACAACGAGAGGGCGAGGGGGAGGCGGTGAGCGTGACAACGGCGAGCGGCGGCGATGGGCGTGCTCGCCATGAGAGAAAGAGCAAGGGGGAGAGATAGAGGAAAAGGGGAGTGCACGGGGAGAGAGTGAGAGAGGGTCGAGGGAGTACGCGGCGGCTCTAGGAGCTTCTCCCGCGTCGGCGGAAGCAGGAGGTGGCCACGGCGTGTGGCCGCAGGCGCCGGGCACGTGCCTCTCGTCCTCCTGGCGAGAGAAGGGGGATGACTCGCAGAGGCCTGGTGGGCTAGGCCGGCCTACTGGGCCGCACAGTTCCAGGCCGTAAGTAAGGTCCAGGTATGTGTTTCTCTATTTTTGTTTTATTTTCTATTTTTCTGACATTTTTTGGTTTAATAAAAATACTAAACCATTTTATTTTCTTATGCTAATATTTGCAGGGGCTAGTGGTATTATTCCAGAGCTCCTCAACTACTGGCATAATTTTTGGACAATATTATATATATAACAATATATATCCAAAGCAAATAATTACTGCATTAATTCCAAATGCCCAAAATAAATACTTATGAGCTCCTGAAAATGTTGGTCTGATTTTTATCTCTGTCCAATATTTTCAGAGAGCAACATGAGCATTTTCTTGGACCTTTTTGGATCAATTTTTTATTTGGGTCATTTCCAGAATGATTCTCAGGGTTTCACAAATCCCCATTTCAAATTTCAATGAAATTTAAACATGATGCTAACATGAAGGCTAGCCTAGGTCATACCATAACTAGGGATGTGACAACTAATCAGCTAGCCGAATGGGCCGAACTCAATAGGTTGTCCGGACTCGCCATGAGGTCTGTCGTGGATCAGCTGTGGCCGGAGAAGCTGAAGCCAAACAGCTATTTCAGCTTAGTGCAGTAGTTCCTTGGTGCGGTGCCGCGCATCAATGCGATGAAGAGATTGGCGTGCATAGAAGGCTCGCGGATGGCCCTTGCCCGTGTTAAAGCATACTGGGCGGAGATGGATGCTACCACTGTTGCGGCGCAGGGTTCGGCCATATGCCGAGTGGATGCCGAGCACTATTTCGAAGAGGTTCTCGAGGGTGCTCGTTTGATAGAGGCCCGGTGCTCGAAGAATATTATGTTTGAGTGACATGTATTCCCATTGTAAACACAATGTTTTTATGAAATTTATTAGGGCTGTGTTTATACTTTTGCCTGAAAGTAATATGATGCCTCCTGTGCGGCCGTTTATGTATACATGTGTATAACCTAAAAGATTGCAGTCGTCGGCTTCAGCCATCACGCATATAATGCGGAGGTGTTCGCAGAAGATGCATGTTCACACTTAACCCAATGTGTTGGCCCTATTAAGGAGGTGATAGCGCAGCGAACGAGGTAACCGGACTATAACGCTTTAACACTTTCACTTAGCCATAGGAGTTTGACGGTGGGGCTACTATATAGCCCCTGGTGGCTCTGCACTCTCCCGAATTCGGGGTGCGTGCATGCCTGGCCGAGAAACGGCCCTTCGTTAAGGCGGAGGAATTCTAACATTCCGATAGGTCATCGAGTGGTTGACCAGTCTCGCGCTATATCATGACAGTCAGTTTTCGGCTTTCTCTACTGAGGCGCTCGTCCGGATGACCCGGGGCACAATCGCAGTAGTTCTCCTAGTGCTACCTTAGCCGATAGAGCGGAACGTAAGGTACCAAAACATAGGAGTCGGACAAACCCAACATTTGACCAAAGACATGATTCGGAGCTGATGCATATAAGGCCAAACTCGCGACGCCGAACACTCCCTAAGGTATTCGGTCTTTATGGTATAAACCGGGCCTAAACAGTGCCCTTCGTAAGAAGCCCCTGGTGTCCAGGTACATGCATTATTCTGACGTGGCCACATGCCAAGACGCCAGCATCCTTCTCAATTATACTGAGAATCCGAGGGATGTGTATCAACAAGAGAAAGTGAAAAAGGTTGACGCAGGGTCTTAATCTAAAAAGAATCCTTGGGACGGGTCCCTGCTGCACGTCTGCGCCTATGTCTCCGTTGTGCCGTATCCTGGACGGGTGTAGCACGGTGGTCATTTGTAAAAGAGAGGAACTTAGGTGAAAAGTTGTCGTGCAAAAAGGTAGGTTTTAAAGAAACCATGTAAATATCAAGATGAGTAAAAATTGCCACTTGTCTGCGTGCGTTGAGCCCCTTGTATTTGTGATAGGGGTGTGGCCATCAATCCTGTACGAATTACATATAGCTGCATTGGACTCGTCTAACCGTGTCCATGGTCTTGACGACCTATCGAATACTTTAGTCGGTGAGGCTGTTTTAGTGTGCGGCTGCCGAGGCAGCCGCACCCTCCTCGGTGCGTAGGGATCGCTCAATATTTCCATTTACTATAATGATGCTACGTGGATCGGGCATCTTAAGCATAAGGGAAGTGTAATGCGGTATTGCATTAAAGCAAGCGAAAGCTTCGCGTCCAAGTAGTGCTTGATAGCCACTTTGGAATGGAGCAATGTGGAAGGTTAAATTTTCGCTACGGAAGTTATCGGGGAAGTCGAATATAACTTCTAGTAGCAGGGAGCCCGTGCAATGAGCCCCTAGGCCTGGTGTTACTCCTTTAACGGTAGTATTGCTGAGGCAAATTTTTGTTGGGTTTATCCCCATTTTGCGGATTGTGTCCTGATATATCAGGTTTAGACTGCTTCCACCGTCCATCAGGACTCGTGTGAAGTGGTATCCGTCAATTATTGGGTCTAATACCAAGGCAGCCCGTCCTGCACGCCGGATACTTACTGAGTAATCCCGATGGTCAAAGGTGATCGGTTGAGACGACCAGTGGCAGGACTCCGCGGTGATAGGCCCTTGGGCATATTTCTCTGGGAGTGCCGCTTTGTTTCTCCCCTTGAACACGTGTAACACGTTTACTGTTTTGACTTCTGGTGGAAATTTCTTTTGTTCACCAGTGTCTTGCTTGAGAGGCTCATCCTCGTCTTCGCTTGGTATATCCTGCCCCTTGTGTACAGCGTTGAGCTTGCCGGACTACTTGAAAACCCAACATTCTCTGTGGGTGTGATTAGCGGGTTTACCAGGGGTGCTATGGATCTGACATATTTGGTCCAGTATTTTATATAAGCTGGACAGTTCGTCTCTGGCGCCTTTAGAGGGCGGCTTTTGCTGACTTGTCTGAGAGCTTCTGAATCTAGCGTTTATCGTGGTGCTCTTCGGGTTGTCTTATTTATTCCGGCGCTTATTATTTTTGTTGCGTCGTGATTTCCCGTTTTCATCTCTAACTTCGGATGTACTTGGGTCGCTAGTGTTGCATCTGGCTAGCTAGCTGTCCTCACCCGCACAAAAGCGGGTCATGAGGCTTTTTAATGCTGCCATTGTTCTCAGCTTTTCTTGGCCGGGGTGTCTGGCAAGCCATTCGTCGCGGACGCTATGCTTAAAAACTGCCAAGGCTTCAGCGTCCGGACAGTCGACTATTTGGTTCTTTTTAGTAAGAAACCTGTTCCAAAGCTTTCGAGCTGACTCTCCCAGCTGTTGAGTTATATGACTCAAATCGTCCGCATCCGGACGTCGGACATAAGTCCCTTGAAAATTTGCCCGAAAAGTGTCTTCGAGCTCTTCCCAGCTTCCAATGGAGTTTTCCGGGAGGCTTTTAAGCCAGTGCCGAGCTGGTCCTTTGAGCTTGAGGGGTAAGTACTTGATGGCGTGGAGATCATCTCCTCGAGCCATATGGATATGGAGGATATAGTCCTCAATCCAGACCCCACGGTCTGTTGTTCTGTCGTATGCCTCTATGTTTACAGGTTTGAATCCCTCTCGAAATTCATGGTCCAACACCTCATCGGTGAAACATAGGGGGTGTGCGGCACCCCTGTATCTAGGTGTACCGCGTTGTTCGGATGTTTGTTATGTTGCGTTGTATGCTGGAGCGCGCTTGCGTGGTCCGTAGATGGATCTGGTTGCATCATCCTTTTGATGCGAGCCCTCACGTGGATCGCGTATTGGCTTATGTGCAGCGTTGTTTGCCGCTCTATGTCGGCTGTGAGATCGTCTGTCCGGCCAGGTGGCCATTTTAATTTTTGGTTGCGGGGGGTCTAAGGCCTCCTCATCGAATTCAGGTAGCAACTTCCGCTTCGGGTAGCTCTTGGTGGGGCAATTACCGCCGTACTTCGTTGCTGTCTTGAGTACTTTACTCCATCTAATTTTAAGTGTGTCTTGTGCAGCCTTGAGCCTTTGCTTCTGCTTTTTTAGACTCCTCGCGGTGGCAACGAGCCTTTGACGGGCATTCTGTTGCTCCGGGTGTCTGTCCGGTGTGATGTCGTCTGGACTATTATCTTTGACAGAATCGGGTTGTTCGGTTTGATTCTCCGTGTTGCCATGGTCCGGCGATGGTTCACCCTGCTCTAATGTTGGGTCTATATGTTCGTTGTTTCTGCTGAGGTGGGATTTGGAGCGGCGCTTACGCCGCCGCTTTGACTACTTCTCGAGGGGACAACCCTTCATTGCGTCCTTTTGTTCTTCGTCGTCGTTTTCTTTTGGTGTGTCCACCATGTATACGTCATGTGATGAAGTGGGCGTCTAGTGCCCTGTGGGCAATGGTTCCTGTTCGTCTCCTTCATCGTCGTTCATACCGTCGATGTCTTCGGAGTCAAAGTCAAGCATGTCGGTTAGGTCATTGACAGTGGCTACTAAGTAGGTGGTCGGTGGGCGGTGAATTTTATCCGCATCCCAGTCCTGCCGGACATAGTTCGGCCAGGATTCTCCTGACAAGGAGAGAGACCTTAATGAGTTCAGTATGTCAGCAAGGGGCGAGTGCTGAAAAATATCCGCGGAGGTAAACTCCATGATCGGTGCCCAATCGGATTCGCTAGGAACGGGCGCAGGTGGTTCGGAGTCCGTGGCCGGAGAAGAATCCGGCAGTTTAGCAACACGGCTCTCGTGCAGGGTAAGGTCGATGTTCGGCTCGATCGTTGCTGAGGGTAAGGCCTTCGTGGCGGGGTCCATCCACCTGTCCATGGAAGGCGCAACTAGCTCTGAATTAAGGGTTGGAGCGGCTGCCGGTGCGATCTCCTGAACACTGTATGATGGTAGAGCTAAATCGTACTCATCGTGATCACGTGACACACAAGGCAGAGACTCGAATCTGTCGAAGATCAAGTCTCCGCGGATATCGGCCTTGTAGTTTAAGCTTCCGAACCTAACCTGATGGCCAGGGGCGTAGCTTTCAATCTACTCTAGATGGCCAAGCGAATTGGCCCGCAGTGCGAAGCCGCCGAATACAAAAATCTGTCCGGGGAGGAAAGTCTCACCCTGGACTGCATCGCTATCGATGATCATAGGAGCCATCAAGCCTAACGGCGACGACACAGAGGAACTCTCAATGAAAGCACCAATGTCGGTGTCAAAAGCGGCGGATCTCGGGTAGGGGGTCCCGAACTATGCGTTTAGGCAGATGGTAACAAGAGGCAGGGGACACGAAGTTTTACCCAGGTTTGGGCCCTCTTGATGGAGGTAAAAACCTACGTCCTGCTTGATTAATATTGATGATATGGGTAGTACAAGAGTAGATCTACCATGAGATCAGAGAGGCTAAACCCTAGAAGCTAGCCTATGGTATGATTGTGTGTTGTCCTACGGACTAAAATCCTCCGGTTTATATAGACACCGGAGAGGGGTAGGGTTACACAAGGTCGGTTACAAAGGAGGAGATATGCATATCCGTATTGCCTAGCTTGCCTTTCACGCCAAGTAGAGTCCCATCCAGACACGAGACGAAGTCTTCAATCTTGTATCTTCATAGTCTAACAGTCCGGACAAAGAATATAGTTCGGTTGTCCGGAGACCCCCTAATCCAGGACTCCCTCAGCCGCCTTCCCCTTCTTGGTGGTAGAGAACCTCCTCGTGGGCGCCATGACTAAGGAAATGGTGGAAGGAAATGGAGAAGACAGAAGGACGAAGATGAGCCAAGGGGTCCTCCCATGCCTTTGTATAGCGTTCGACGAAGGGCCTGTCCGCGCCTCCTCGCCTTCGGAAGATGGATGTGATACATCTCCAACGTATCTATAATTTTTGATTGTTTCATGCTATTATATTATCAATATTGGATGTTTCATATTCATTTACTAGCTACTTTATATCATTTTTTGGGACTAACCTATTGACATAGTGCCTAGTGCCAGTTGTTGTTTTTTGCTTATTTTTTATTTCACAGAATATCCATATCAAATGAAGTTCAAATGCAGCAAAACTTTTTGGAGATTTTTTTTCTGCCCAGTAGAGACCCAAGGAGCCCAGGAGGTGTACCAAAGGAGGCCCGTGGGGCCCACATGACACCAGGGCACGCCAGAGGCCCCAGGCGCGCTCTGGTGCCTTGTGGGTCCCACGGTGATATTTTCCACTGCCTCTCAGCTCTATAAATAGTCAGATATTCCATAAGCCCTAGGGGAGTCGACAAAACACAATTCCAGCCGCTGCAAGTTCCAGAACCACAAGATCCAATCTTGAGCCCTATTCTGGCACCTTGCCGGAGGGGGAAACAATAACGGAGGGGTTCATCATCCTCATTGTTGCTCCTCCCATGATGCGTGAGTAGTTCACCACAGACCTACGGGTCCGTAGGCAGTAGCTAGGTGGCTTCTCCTCTCTTTTTGATCTTCAATACAATGTTCTCCTCGATATTCTTGGAGTCCAGTTTGATGTAATTACTTTTTGCGGTGTGTTCCGGTAACCTCCCGATACACAGACCTACAGATTGGGCTTGGCGCGCCCCTCCTAGGCTTCCTTCTCCTCTCTCCCACTATGGCCCAATAAGGCCCATATACCTCCCGGGGGGTTCCGGTAACCTCCCAGTACTCCGCTAAATGCCTGAAATCACCCGAAACCATTCCGATGTCCAAACTTAGTCATCCAATATATCGATCTTTACGTCTCGGCCATTTTGAGACTCCTCGTCATGCCCGTGATCTTATCTGGGACTCCGAACAACCTTCAGTACATCAAAACACATAAACTCATAATACCGATCGTCACCAAACGTTAAGCGTGCGGACCCTATGGGTTCGAGATCTATGTAGACATGACCGAGACTCATCTCTGGTCAATAACTAATAGCGGAACCTGGATGCTCATATTGGTTCCTACATATTCTACGCATAGGTATGTTAAACCGCATATTGGTTAAACCGCATAACAACATACATTGTTCCCTTTGTCATAGGTATGTTACTTGCCCAAGATTCGGTCGTCGGTATCATCATACCTAGTTCAATCTCATTTTCGGCAAGTCTCTTTACTCGTTCTATAATGCTACATCCCGAACTCAACAAACACCATCGGAGACACATGTAGAGCATCTTTATAGGCACCCAGTTATGTTGTGACATTTGATAGCACACTAAGTGTTCCTCCGGTATTCGGGAGTTGCATAATCTCATAGTCATAGGAACATGTATAAGTTATGGAGAAAGCAATAGCAGTAAACTAAACGATCATCGTGCTAAGCTAACGGATGGGTCAAGTGAATCACATCATTCTCTAATGATGTGATCCCGTTCATCAAATGACAACTCTTTGTCTATGTCTAGGAAACTTAACCATTTTTTATCAACGAGCTAGTCAAGTAGAGGCATACTAGTGACACTATGTTTGTCTATGTATTCACACATGTACTATGTTTCCAATTAATACAATTCTAGCATGAATAATAAACATTTATCATGATATAAGGAAATATAATAACAACTTTATAATTGCCTCTAGGGCATATTTCCTTCAGTCTCCCACTTGCACTAGAGTCAATAATATAGATTACATTGTAATGATTCTAATACCCATGGAGTCTTGGTGCTGATCATGTTTTGCTCGTGAGAGAAGCTTACTCAATGGGTCTGCAACATTCAGATCCATAAGTATCTTGCAAATATCTATGTCTCCCTCCTTGACTTGATCGCAGATGGAATTGAAGCGTCTCTTGATGTGCTTGGTTCTCTTGTGAAATCTAGATTTCTTTGCCAAGGCAGTTGCACTAGTATTGTCACAAAAGATTTTCATTGGACCCTATGCACTAGGTATGACACATAGATCAGATATGAACTCCTTCATCCAGACTCCTTCATTTGCTGCTTTCGAAGCAGCTATGTACTCCGCTTCACATGCAGATCCCGCCACAACGCTCTGTTTGGAACTGCACCAACTGACAGCTCCACCATTTAATAAAAATACATATCCAGTTTGTGACTTAGAGTCATCTGGATCAGTGTCAAAGCTTGCATCGACGTAACCATTTACGACGAGCTCTTTGTCACCTCCATAAACAAGAAACATATCCTTAGTCCTTTTCAAGTATTTTAGGATGTTCTTGACCGCTGTCTAGTGATCCACTCCTAGATTACTTTGGTACCTCCCTGCTAAACTAATAGCAAGGCACACATCAGGTGTGGTACACAGCATTGCATAAATGATAGAACCTATGGCTGAGGCATAGGGAATGACTTTCATTTTCTCGGTATCTTCTGCAATGGTCGGGCATTGAGTCTGACCCAACTTCACACCTTGTAACACAAGCAAGAACCCTTTCTTTGCTTGATCCATTTTGAACTCCATCAAAACTTTATCAAGGTATGTGCTTTGTGAAAGTCCAATTAAGAGTATTGATCTATCTCTATAGAACTTGATACCCAATATATAAGAAGCTTCACCGAGGTCTTTCATTGAAAAATTCTTATTCAAGTATCCTTTTATGCTATTCAGAAATTTAGTATCATTTCCGATCAGCAATATGTCATCCACATATAATATCAAAAATGCTACAGAACTCCCACTCACTTTCTTGTAAATACAAGCTTCTCCAAAAGTCTGTATAAAACCATATGCTTTGATCACATTGTCAAAGCGTATATTCCAACTCCGAGAGGCTTGCACCAGTCCATAAATGGATCGCTGGAGCTTGCACACTTTGTTAGCACCTTTTGGATCGACAAAACCTTCTGGTTGCATCATATACAACTCTTCTCTAAGATATCCATTAAGGAATGCAGTTTTGACATCCATTTGCCAAATTTCATAATCATAAAATGCGGCAATTGCTACATGATTCAGAATGACTTAAGCATCACCACGGGTGAGAAAGTCTCATCGTAGTCAACTCCTTGAACTTGTCGAAAACCTTTTACAACAAGTCGAGCTTTGTAGATAGTAACATTACCGTCAGCGTAAATCTTCTTCTTCAAGATCCATTTATTCTCTATGGCCTACCGATCATCAGGCAAGTCAACCAAAGTCCACACTTTGTTCTCATACATAGATCCCATCTCAGATCTCATGGCCTCAAGCCATTTTGTGGAATCTGGGCTCATCATCGCTTCCTCATAGTTCGTAGGTTTGTCATGGTCAAGTAACATGACCTCCAGAACAGGATTACCGTACCACTCTGGTGTGGATCTTACTCTAGTTGACCTACGAGGTTCGGTAGTAACTTGATCAGAAGTTTCATGATCATCATCATTAGCTTCCTCACTTACTAGTGTTGGAATCACTGGAACTAATTTTAGTGATGAACTACTTTCCAATAAGGGAGTAGGTACAATTACCTCGTCAAGTTCTACTTTCCTCCCACTCACTTCTTTCAAGAGAAACTCCTTCTCTAGAAAGGATCCATTCTTTGCAACGAATATCTTGCATTCGGATCTGTGATAGAAGGTGTACCCAATAGTCTCCATTGGCTATCCTATGAGACACATTTCTACGATTTGGGTTCGAGCTTATCAGGTTGATGCTTTTTCACATAAGCATTGCAGCCCCAAACTTTAAGAAACGACAACTTGGGTTTCTTGCGAAACCACAGTTCATAAGGTGTCGTCTCAATGGATTTTGATGGTGCCCTATTTAACGTGAATGCAACTATCTCTAAAGCATAACACCAAAACGATAGCGGTAAATCAGTGAGAGACATCATAGATCGCACCATATCTAATAAAGTGTAGTTACGACGTTCGGACACAACATTACGCTGTGGTGTTCCAGGTGGCGTGAGTTGTGAAATTATTCCGCATTGTTTCAAATGAAGACCAAAGTCGTAACTCAAATATTCTCCTCCATGATCAGATCATAGAAACTTAATTTTCTTGTTATGATGATTTTCCACTTCACTCTGAAATTCTTTGAACTTTTCAAATGTTTCAGACTTTTGTTTCATCAAGTAGATATACCCATATCTGCTTAAATCATATGTGAAGGTAAGAAAATAACGATACCCGTCGCGAGCATCAACACTCATCGGTCCGCATACATCAGTATGTATTATTTCCAATAAGTCTGTTGCTCGCTCCATTGTTTCGGAGAATGGAGTCTTAGTCATCTTGTCCATGAGGCATGGTTCGCAGGCATCAAGTGATTCATAATCAAGTGATTCCAAAAGCCCATCAGCATGGAGTTTCTTCATGCGCTTTAAACCAATATGACCTAAACGGCAGTGCCACAAATAAGTTGCACTATCATTATAAAACTTATATCTTTTGGCTTCAATACTATGAATATGTGTAAAACTACTATCAAGATTTAGTAAAAACAGACCACTCATCAAGGGTGCATGACCATAAAAGATATTATTCATATAAATAGAACAGCCATTATTCTCAGATTTAAATGAATAACCGTCTCGCATCAAATAAGATCCAGATATAATGTTCGTGCTCAATGCTGGCACTAAATAACAATTATTTAGGTCTAAAACTAATCCTGAAGGTAGATGTAGAGGTAGCGTACCGGCGGCGATCACATCGACTTTGGAACCATTTCCCACACGCATCGTCACCTCGTCCTTAGCCAATCTTCGCTTAATCCGTAGCCCCTGTTTCGAGTTGCAAATATTAGCAACAGAACCAGTATCAAATACCGAGGCACTACTGCAAGCATTAGTAAGGTACACATCAATAATATGTATATCAAATATACCTTTCACTTTGCCATCCTTCTTCTCCGCCAAATAATTGGGAAAGTTCCGCTTCCAGGGACCAGTCCCTTTGCAGTAGAAGCACTCAAACTCAGGCTTAGGTCCAGACTTGGGCCTCTTCACTTGAGCAGCAACTTGCTTGCTGTTCTTCTTGAAGTTCCCCTTCTTCCCTTTACCCTTTTTCTTGAAACTAGTGGTCTTGTTGACCATCAACACTTGATGCTCCTTCTTGATTTCTACCTCCGCGGCCTTTAGCATTGTGAAGAGCTCGGGAATCGTCTTATCCATCACTTGCATATTATAGTTCATCACGAAGCTCTTGTAGCTTGGTGGCAGTGATTGAGGAACTATGTCAATGACACTATCATCAGGAAGATTAACTCCCAGCTAAGTCAAGTGGTTGTGGTACCCAGACGTTATGAGTATATGTTCACTGACAGAACTACTCTCCTCCATTTTGCAGCTTTAGAACTTATTGGAGACTTCATATCTCTCAATCCGGGCATTTGCTTGAAATATTAACTTCAATTCCTGGAACATCTCATATGCTCCATGATGTTCAAAACGTCGTTGAAGTCCCGGTTCTAAGTCGTAAAGCATGGCACACTGAACTATTGAGTAGTCATCAGCTTTGCTTTGCCAGGTGTTCATAACATCTGGTGTTGCTACTGCAGCGGGTTTGCCACCTAGCGGTGCTTCCAGGACATAATTCTTCTCTGCGGCAATGAGGACAATCCTCAAGTGACGGACCCAGTCCGTAGTTGCTACCATCATCTTTCAACTTAGCTTTCTATAGGAACGCATTAAAATTCAACAGAACAACAGCACGGGCCATCTATCTACAACTACATAGACATGTAGAATATTATCAGGTACTAAGTTCATGATAAATTAAATTTCAATTAATCAAATTACTTAAGAACTCCCACTTAGACAGACATCCCTCTAATCATCTAAGTGATCACGAGATCCATATCAACTAAACCATGTCCGATCATCACGTGAGATGGAGTAGTTTTCAATGGTGAACATCACTATGTTGATCATATCTACTATATGGTTCACGCTCGACCTTTCAGTCTCAGTGTTCCAAGGCCATATCTGCATATGCTAAGCTCATCAAGTTTAACCCGAGTATTCTGCGTGTGCAAAACTGGCTTGCACCCATTGTATGTGAATGTAGAGCTTATCACACCTGATCATCACGTGTTGTCTCGGCACGACGAACTGTAGCAATGGTGTATACTTAGGGAGAATACTTATACCTTGAAATTTAGTGAGAGATCATCTTATAATGCTACCACCGAACTAAGCAAAATAAGAAGCATAAAGGATAAACATCACATGCAATCAATATAAGTGATATCATATGGCCATCATCCTCTTGTAGCTTTGATCTCCATCTCCAAAGCGCCGTCATGATCACCATCATCACCGGCTTGACACCTTGATCTCCATCAAATCATCGTTGTCGTCTCGCCAACTATTGCTTCTACGACTATTGCTACTGCTTAGTGATAAAGTAAAGCAATTACATGGCGATTGCATTTCATACAATAAAGTGACAACCATATGGCTCCTGCCAGTTGCCGATAACTCCGTTACAAAACATGATCATCTCATACAATAAAATTTAGCATCATGTCTTGACCACATCACATCACAACATGCCCTACAAAAACAAGTTAGACGTCCTCTACTTTGTTGTTGCAAGTTTTACGTGGCTACTACGGGCTGAGCAAGAACCGTTCTTACCTACGCATCAAAAACCACAACGCGGTATAGTGATTGCTTTTTGATCTTCAGAAAGAACCATGTTCATTGAATCCGATTCAACTAAAGCTGAAGAAACAGACACCCACTAGCCACCTGTGTGCAAAGCACGTCGGTAGATCCAGTCTCTCGTAAGCGTATGCGTAATGTCAGTCTAGGCCGCTTCATCCAACAATACTGCTGAATCAAGAATCAACTAGTGACGGTAAGCAATATGTATATACCCACGCCCTCATCTCCTTTGTGTTCTTCTCGTGCGTATAACATCTACGCATAAACCTGGCTTTGATGCCACTGTTGGGAAACGCAGTAATGTCAAAAAAAATCCTATGCACACACAAGATCTATCAAGGTGATGCATAGCAACAAGAGGGGAAGGGTGTAGTCCACGTACCCTCGTAGACCATAAGCGGAAGCGTTATGACATTGCGGTTGATGTAGTTGAACGTCTTCACGATCCGACCAATCCTAGCACCAAAGGTACGGCACATCCGTGATCTGCACACATTCAGCTCAGTGACGTCCCACGAACTCTAGATCCATCTGAGGGTCGAGGGAGAGTTTTGTTAGCAGGACGGTGTGATGATGGTGATGATGAAGCTACCGGAATAGGGCATCGCCTAACCACTGTTACGATATGACCGAGGTGGATTATCATGGAGGGGGGCACCGCACACGGCTAAGAATTGTCAACTTGTATGTCTATGGGGTGCCCCTTCCTCCGTATATAAAGGAGTGGAGGAGGGGGGGAAGGCCGGCCCTCTATGGCGCACCTGGCGGAGTCCTACTCCCACCGGTAGTAGGATCCCCCCTTCCCTAGTTGGACTAGGAGAGGAAGGAAGGAGAAAGGAAAGGGGGGTCGGCCCCCCACCCAATTCGGATTGGGCTTGGGGGGAGCCCCCTCCTACGCTTCCTTCTCTTCTCTCCCACTATGGCCCAATAAGGCCCGTATACCTCCCGGGGGGTTCCGGTAACCTCCCGGTACTCCGGTAAATGCCCGAACTCACCCGAAACCATTCCGATGTCCAAACATAGTCATCCAATATATCGATCTTTACATCTCAACCATTTCGAGACTCCTCGTCATGCCCGTGATCATATCCGGGACTCTAAACAACCTTCGGTACATCAAAACACATAAACTCATAATACCGATCGTCACTGAACGTTAAGCATGCGGACCCTACAGGTTCGAGAACTATGTAGACATGACCGAGACACATCTCCGGTCAATAACCATTAGCGGAACCTGGATGCTCATATTGGTTCCTACATATTCTACGAAGATCTTTATCGATCAAACCGCATAACAACATACGTTGTTCCCTTTGTCATCGGTATGTTACTTGCCCGAGATCCGGTCGTCAGCATCATCATACCTAGTTCAATCTCATTATCGGCAAGTCTCTTTACTCGATTCGTAATGCTACATCCCGTAACTAACTCATTAGTCACATTGCTTGCAAGGCTTATAGTGATGTGCATTACCGGGAGGGCCCAGAGATACCTCTCCGATACACGGAGTGACATATCCTAATCTCGATCTATGCCAACTCAACAAACACCATCGGAGACACCTGTAGAGCATCTTTATAGTCACCCAGTTACGTTGTGACGTTTGATAGCACACTAAGTGTTCCTCCGGTATTCGTGAGTTGCATAATCTCATAGTCATAGGAACATGTATAAGTTATGGAGAAAGCAATAGCAGTAAACTAAACGATCATCGTGCTAAGCTAACGGATGGGTCAAGTCAATCACATCATTCTCTAATGATGTGATCCCGTTCATCAAATGAAAACTCTTTGTCTATGTATTCACAAATGTACTAAGTTTTCGGTTAATACAATTCTAGCATGAATAATAAACATTTATCATGATATAAGGAAATATAAATAACAACTTTATAATTGCCTCTCGGTCATATTTCCTTCAATATACGCATGCAGTTCACTCGGCCCTTGTCGTCAGTGTGTGACCTCTATGGCAACTGTTCGCTCCCCAGGCGCCTCTTCGTGTAGCGTGGCAACCGTCCATCGACTCTTCACCTTTCCCTCTCGATTTGGAACCATTGCCGCACGCTAGCTCTTCCTCCCTCCTCCGTTTGCCTTCACCCTTCCTTCTGCCATTGTTCGATCGTCTTCTCCATGAAGGGAACAGGCCGGAAATGACCCCGTTATTCTTGCCCCGATCTGAATGATGAGGCGGTGGATGAACTCATTGATCGGTGTGACATCATCACCTCGGCTAGCATGGCAGGTTCGTTCAAGACCATTCTTGACTCAACTAATAACTTCATTACAAGGAACCCAAGGGTCCAAGAGCGGTTTGATCTCCCATATCTTCTTCGCCGTGACCCTGCTGAGTGGCGCGGGGACGAGGGAATCCTCGCCTTGTGTAAGTTGATGTCGCTTGGTAATGATATGTATGATGTTAAGATGCCATCGCTTGAGGGCAAGGCTTGGGAAGGCGTAAATGGAGATTGGGTTGTTTATATTGGGTACAACTGCGAGTGGGAATTTGTGAATGTGTACACTCGTCACCGGGTTCCACTTCGAAAAATCTCAGACGACTGCCCGGATATTGAGTACACCGGTATTCTACGTGAGTTCAAATACAATCATGTTGACTGTTGTCTACGTAAGATAGCAATTTGTCAAGTTCCCAGCCGCTCTTGGGATTACACGATCTATGAAGTTGTTGCTATCTTCGACAAGCTTGTTGCCATCCTTAATTGCACGCCTCGATGGATATTGCTCGAAAATCAATTTCTGTACACGAATGAGTATTGTGATGCAATTCAATACGAGGGTCTTGTGTTTGCTGCCGCCACTCGTGGCACTGTTTTTGCATGGAATCCTGATGCTTTCAGTACATTTATCTTCCACCGTAATTACAATTGTTTCATCCACATGCATGCGGGTTAGCTAGCTTCCCTTTACTAATTAACCTTCTTGTGTTTCCAAGGTCCTGTGAACATTCCACCACCTATACTTGAAATTTTTTACGAGCATGAGGACGAGCAGGACCCATATACTCAGTGGAGCCTAGCAACTTATTCTGATGGATCACCTCTTCTTGTCTGTATACAAGGCACTGCTGATGTTACTAAGGAAGCAGGTGTTGTCTCGCATGGTCGCACTCTTCGAACCTATTCCAACATCCGTTGCAAGGTATTCGGGATGGATACTAGTGTACTAGCGCCAACACCTTCTCCCTAGTTCAGTATTGAAAGTCTTGGAGGAAACTCGCTCTTCCTTGGACAAAACTATCCAATGATGCTGGAAGGCGATCCAGCTGCAGTTGACACAACGTTACTACCATTTATGAGAAGCAACTGTATCTATACCTCAGAAATTACTATGCTTCCCTACCGTCCCAATATGGGTCCTGACATAGGCCGCTTCAGCCTCGATGATCAGTCATGCATTGGTCTCGAGATTGACAGTAGCTGGCCCTTCCCAGAGAATCACTTCTGGTTCAAAGAAAGTGCTTCCAACACCGATGAATGGTTGAGCTGAAGTTCATTTCATTGCTTTGTTATTTGTTGTGTGACAAAAACTTTACTACAATGTTTTATTGGAAATGATCTATAATCCAACGTGTATCCTCGTTGTCGTTGTGGGTTGATGACTTGTTGTATGTAATCAATGGAACATTTGCATATGCGTCCATCAACTCTTGCATGCTAGTGGTGTCCATATGAACAGTGCTAGTGATTTTAGTTGCAAAAATTAGATAGTGCTAGTGATTTGTAGCTACATATTTTGACAAATCGTAGTGTTACAAGGTTGACAAATCGCAATGTTACTAGATAAACAAATGACAATCTTTCCAGTTTGACAAATGGCAACATACCCAAAATGACATATATGCAAATCTTACCCAATTGTTTGTACGTGCTTGCACACAGGTCATGCCAAACAACCGTTTGCATTGAAGGGATGCCGAAATCCTGCTCGGCACATTTTCCCTTGGCTTCCTAGGGAAGCTAACGGTTTGTGTTCTAACTAAAACGTTGCAATGTGTTTTCTATTTAAAAACCGTTGACATTTTTTTCAAAAGAAAATCGTTTGATAAGTCTGTACATTAAGAGAAAAAAACGCAAGTTCGTCCAAACCATATATTTCATTCATTCACACTGCGAATGTCGGCGTTCTGGGAACGGGGCTCCCCAGATTTGCCTGCCTGTGGCCTGCGACGTGGCTCAAAGGGGGGCCCAGCACGGCCCATCTTCATCAACACAGACCCAAGACCCTCGCGGGGCGGACGACACGGAGCTTCCTCAGGCACGGCCTCATCAGGCTAGCTCGTGAGGAGGCGGAGAGATCAAGGCGGGGTACCTCATGAGGTGCCCATGACGCAAGCCATGACGACCAAGGGCGCCAGGCGGGTGCCAGCCCGTGCAGTGTCCTCCTTTCCTCTTTGGTGCAAAGGGGGCAAGCACAGCCGCGGAGTACCGAGGCATCAGGCAAAGGTTGCCATTTCGGTGCAACGAGACCAAGACCAGGAAGACTGCAAGACGGAGGTCATCATGGAGCCCAAGACGGCGTCACCACCAGAGCTTTGTGCAGGCGAAGACTACTTTTGTCAGGGTAGCGAGTACTAGCTGTCCCCCTTCAAATTAGCCCACCATTGTTGGCTCCCTTCCCGCTCGATATTTGGGAAGAGGACCAGGGCCTCTATAAATAGGACCAGCCACCCACAGAAGAGAGGGGTTCGGAGGGCTTAAGAAGAGAGAGAGAGAGAGAGAGAGAGAGAGAGAGAGAGAGAGAGAGAGAGAGAGAAGGGTGGCTGAACTCCTCCCAGCAGTTCATCGGCCCAGCCAAGAACAGACCCTCGCGAGGTTGTTCTTCCTTGTATCATTCATCATCATTAGCCCAAGAGGCAATCCACCACACCACAAACTGGAGTAGGGTATTACACCACAACGGTGGCCCGAACCAGTATAAACCATGTGTCCCTTGTGTTGTTCTTTCCATAGCTTAGATCTTAGCGAGGCGGAGGGGTGCAGGTAGGTAGGAAGCGAAATCTCCGCGCGCACCCCAGTGTTCGAACCTCAAGGGTCTGCCGGAACCCGAAATCCGACATTTGGCGCGCCAGGTAGGGGTGCGCCGGAATTCACCTTCTATCGCTTCGTGCCCCGTCCCGTCATCATCATCATGTCCGGCGACCAGGCGGGCAACCCAGATCCATGGGCGGCGTGGCCCGCCCGCACAGAACTGCTCGCCTCGGGCGACCCCGTGCCCCAGGCAGCTCGCGGTCCGCAGGGCGCTGCGGGCTGCGGGCGACGCGGACAGGCTTCGATAGCTCCCACACTACGGCAGGCGCGGTCGGCAGCAAGGGCCACCAATCACGCCGCGACCACGACACCGTACACCCGCCAGGAGCAGGCGAACTCAAGGGCCGCGCTCACGGTGGCCCGAGAGCTGCTGCAGTGTAGACTGCTGGAGGGCGGCCGCGACGTCCTGTTGGAGCGGGTGGCGGAGCTCCTGGGCTTTGCCGCCTCGGGGGCTCACCCCTTCTGCACCCAGCTCCCATCTCAAGCCCAGGGTGGCCCGCATGGGGGCTCCGCGCGCGCCCGCAGGCTCCAAGGCTACCCTAGCGCTAGCGAAGCTGTCGGCACCGGACCGGTGGCGGCGCTGCCCCCGCTCCCGGTCCACGAAGAAGAAGGACTCGACACGACCCGCGGCCCCAGTGGATGGCCGCGCTGCCACCTCACGGTGGGTGCGTCAGGCAGGACCGCGTGGCACGCGGGGCACTACGGCGTGGCCTTCGGGATGGCGGCGCCAGAGGAATACGTGCCCCTCATGATGGACCTAGGACACCCTCACGAGAGCGAACAAGGCTCGCTCCTCAGCCCAAGCTGGGGGGACGAGGCGCCAGAAGCTGAGCCTTTTCGGGAGCCCCGGGACGGTCCCACTGGCCACGCTAGAGGCAACGATTATCGGGTACCGCTAATTCTTCAGGAGCAGGCATACGCTAACCATGGATCGTAGGAGGTGCAGGTCGCCACAGCGAGCAGCTGCCCCGCTCCCACAGTCTCCTACCCCTCGGGAGGAGGGCGCAGGGGGCTACAGGAGAGGGGCCGGGATCCGACATCACCACCGCGGCGTTCGGAGCAAGGTGTTCTCAGGAGGTAGGCCCTCCGCTAGGGAGGCGCCTCAGGGCCTGCCCCCGGCGGAGGACCCATGGTCGTCGGGGGAACCGCTGGCGATCGCTCTACCCCATCGGCGGCGTCCTAGTTTCTTGTCGTCGTTGATGGCACTAGAGTGTGGCGCAAGGCGGGGCCCTCATCTGGCGATATGAAGCAAGGCCAGTACCTGTGAAGAAGGCCCAGTGCATGTGAAGCTCGCCGCCCCGTGACACTCTCACGTAATAATGAGTGGGGCTGTACACACCCCGGAGTCTCATGGGTGCCGGCCTCAGGCCCTGGGGCTCCCTCCCATGCCTAGTGGCAGCACTTAGCTCCGCGCTGGTGAGAAGACGTCCAAAACTAGACTAGGTGCCGGATGCGGCCTTTTGTTTGCTTTCATTGCTTTTCCCTTTGATTGTCGCTTTCCCTCGCTGGATTCAAGTTGGATTCAAATTTGAGATTTGCGTGTGTTCGGGGAAGGGGTGCTTAGTCTCGTCCGAGCAATTTCTCGTGTTTTGGTTACCACTTCGCGAGCTGGGTCGGGCCTAGCTAGCGCGCAGCCCAGACTGCCGCCGACGTGTCCTCTCAGGAGGGTGTTTTACTGCAGATCCTACGAACCCAATCAGGAAACACTCGAGACACCACAACCTCCCACAGGCTGCCTCAGGGCCAGCACGGGACAAAGGTAAACTAGCCGACCAGCGCGTCGCTTAGGCCGACCACTTGGCGTGGGCGCATGGGCAATGTAGCGTCTACTAATACGATGAACACAAGTATTACATAAGGGGCTCCCCCTCCAAAATGCTCTCACTGCCATCAGGCCAAAACCTGAGTTATATTCATGCAGGGTAAGGAAGTAGGAACGATGCACAATCAGTCGGATAAATCCCCCAATGTGTTGCCAGGAGCACCACCCGAGCCGTTGCCGGCGTCACTGAACTCGCCATCGCTGTCCGCGTCGCCGCCAGCGGCGTCAGGGCCGTTCACCACGCCGCCCTCGTCGGCCGCCATGATCACGTCGTCGTTGTCTGAAGCGAAGGCCCTGATAAGAGCATCCACATTGTCTTCCACCCAGTGCGCCAGATCGCCTGGGATGGCCTGGGGGACTGGGGCGATGGCGGCATCAGAATCAAAGTGGGGATCCATGTTTCGGAGGTGGATGAAGACGCGAGAAAAGGCGCGCCCGAGCAGGGCGCGGCTCCTCTCCTCCACCAACCTGTCAGCCCTAACCGACCGCGCCTCCAGCTGCGTCACCACGTCAGTAAAGAACTGAAGATTGCCAGCATAGTTGACTGTGTGCGGCTCGCGAACAACCGCCTCGCAGATGTTGCCCAAGGTTGTGTTGGCTCTCTCCCGGAGTGTGGTGAGCATGGGGCCGTGCTCATGCTCCAGGATCTGCCGCTGACATATCTCGTCTGCGTTCTCGCCCGCGACGACCTCAGCCTCCTCCACCCGCTGGCGGAGAAGGAGGACCTCGGCCTGGGAGGCGGTTAACTCACCTTGCGCCACCTCAAGAGCGGCCCGGAAAGCGTCGGCCCGCCGCGTCGCCTCCTCCAGCTTGGCCCTCAAGGCAGCAGTCCTGCCTTCAGCTTCGGCTCAGATCAACCCCAACTTCTCTTCACACTCGTGCTCGAGGTTCAAATGCGCCATCGCCACTTGACGTCCGACCTCCTCCAGGACGCGGGCTTCCTATGCAGCGACATCATCCTCCGCCTGCGTCACCAAGCGCTCCCTCGTCTCCAGACGCTCGTACTCACGGGTACGTTTGGCGGCTTCCAGCGTTAGTGCCTCCTCACGCTTCTGGAGCTCTGCTGAGTCACCGGAGGCCACCTTCATCGACGCGAGGGCTGCCTCGCGCAGCTCCACCTGCTCCTCCAGTGAGTGGCACCAGGGAAGGAGCTCCCGAGCCTGCTCCTCCGTCGCCTTTCGCTGCCGGTCAGCTTCCCGAGCCTCCTCGGCGGCCCAAGATCGGGCCTCCCAAGAGGCCACCAGCGACGCCTTGGCCTCTGTGTCGTCAAGATCGCACTGACGGCGCGCCAGGGCGATGGCGCCCTCCAGCTCGCGCCTCTCTGCAGCCAGGCGCAGGCCCTCGGCCTCAAGGCGCGCGTCTTCATCGGCAAGCTCCTCTCCAAGCAGGCTTACCACGTCAGCCGCCCTTCGAAGGAATCCTTGGCGGAGAGCGCGACGCTCCCGAGCGCGCTCGAGCACGTCTTCCACACCATCATCTGCCCCAAGCAAGCATCGGGGGCCACGAGTCAGCACTCCCCCGTCGGGCTGGGGGCTGGCACCCTCGCGACGGCAGGGAACGCCGCATCAGAAGCCCGGCCTGGGGCCAGCCCGTCCCCAGGTGAAGAGCGCAGGAGGCGCCTCAACCAATCGCAGTCCACGACCAGGCGAGAAGCCCACAGCAGGTTGGCTATGCCACGAGAAGGCCCGCAAAGGATCACGAGGTGCGTAGGGCCACGATACGCCTCGGGAAGGTTCGCCTCGTCGATCGCCCTCACCACAAGGGCTCCACTGCTTGGAGCGCTTGAGGACGGTGGAGGGGGCGAAACCAAGGGGGACGGCTCCTCAGCCATCTCCGCAAGCTCGGCTGGAAGGGGCCTTCGGGGCAAGGGTCAGTAAGAGCAACAAAAGGATCGGGAGCTGGGAAAGGAGAAGGCTTACTCATCAGTGGCGAAGTACTTCCTACGCTTTAGTAGGCGACAAGGGTAATCGTCGCCCAGGGCCTCCCTTCTCTTCCGGAGGGCCTCAAAGTCCATGCGGAAGCGGCCTAAGAGTTGGGCGCAGGGATCAACCTGCGACGAAGATGGAGCGTCAAGGCGATCTGCGTCAGGGGCGCCTGCCTGATGTGTGCTGCCAATCGCCTCGCCAAGAGAAGCCGCCGGAGCCTTAGGGGCCTCGGTCGTAGGGGCAGAGGGCAGCTGCTTGTCACCCTCAGCCTCAGCGACATAGGCCCCAATAACTGCTTCCTCATGAGCATCGCCCGGCGCTGTCACCCCGCCGGGAGCCCCCTCGGCCTCTAGCGCCTCATGCCTCCCTGCTCCGCCACTTGAGGAAGAGTCGCCTTGGCTGACTGGAAGGGCAGTCACCACCACTGGGTTCTCGCGAGGCCCCTGGAGGCCGGTGGGGCGCGGCCCCCACTCATCGAATATTGGCATCTGCCTCACAAAATCGCCCCTGCTCTGTCAAAGGTACAGCAAGGCCCCTCCCTGCTAGATGCTGCCAGGGTTGGGGTCCCCCGTCAGGGTCAAGAGCGCCGTCCTTAGCACTTCAGGCATCAGGTCCTCTTCCTGGAGCCTCATACGATCATCGCGCCTGCTGAAGGCCCACATCCGGCGGGAGTGGCGTTGGAGAGGAGCAACGCGGCGTAGCAGGAACTCCTTCACCACCTTGGGCGCTGTCACGCCAAACGACCTCAAGAACGCGAAGCAGTGCCAGACGAAGACGAGCCGGGGGCTCTCAAGCGTCTCCTGGCCCCAGCCCGAATTGGGGACAACAAGCGAAGTTGGCTCCGACAGCAGGGGGCTGGGCACCCCAGCATCCACATACAGCCACCACTCGCGGAACCCAGCCGCGGGTGGAGGGAGCTTGAAGTCAATCCCAGAGGCCGTCGTCTCAGACGCGGCAACGAAGCTCACACACGCCCAGCATTGGGTAGGGTCAACAAGGCGCAGCGAGAAGAAGTGGCGCAGCAAGGCAACCGAAGGAAGGATGCCCATCATAGCCTCGCAAACAAAGGCGAAGACCGAAAGGAGAGTGATGGATTCAGGACCCAGATGCATCATGTGGATCTGATAGTGGGAAAGCACGGCATTGAAGAAATCAGAAAGGGGAGGAACCAGACCCGCCCACTGGGCGTCGGCAAAATACGGGACCTCGGTGACTATCCTGTTGATGGAGAAGTGGGACGCAGGCCAGGCCGTCGTCCTCCCGCATTCGTTGAAGATGGTGGACAGAGCCGAGATGACCTTGCCCAAGCCCTCGGCGGGGGCCGCCAATGGCGGAGGGCAAGGCGGAGACACGGGTTTCTTTCCTCTTCCCTTCTTTGTCGGAACCATGGCGATGGGAAGGGGGGAAGGTTCAAGATTGGGTTGAAAACAGAAACCAGAGTTCAAGCGGAGGAAGGACAGAGGGCGCTCGAGCAACGGAAAGGGGAACGGGAGTGTACGACTACGGGTCCGCCTAGCATGGCGCAAAATAAGGAGGGCATGGGGGAACAGTGCCACCCACGTCCAATCAACCGCCACGCGGCGCCCAAGGCTGCAGGCTGTTAGGGCCCGCGACGCTTCTCTCTTGCCCTTCCGCCTCCCTGCACGGCCAAGTCCAGGCGCGCCTTGGGCCCGGGGGCTACTGTCGGAGTTCTGGGAACGGGGGTCCCCAGACTTGCCTGCCTGTGGCCTGCGGCGTGGCTCAAAGGGGGGCCCAGCACGGCCCATCTTCATCAACACAGACCCAAGACCCTCGCGAGGGGCCCAGCCTCGCGGGGCAGACAACACGGAGCTTCCTCAGGCACGGCCTCATCAGGCTGGCTCGTGAGGAGGCAGAGAGATCAAGGCGGGGTACCTCATGAGGTGCCCATGACGCAAGCCATGACGACCAAGGGCGCCAGGCGGGTGCCAGCCCGCGCAGTGTCCTCCTTTCTTCTTTGGTGCAAAGGGGGCAAGCGCAGCTGCAGAGTACCGAGGCATCAGGCAAAGGTTGCCATTTCGATGCAACGAGACCAAGACTAGGAAGACTGCAAGACGGAGGTCATTGTGGAGCCCAAGATGGCGTCACCACCAGAGCTTTGTGCATGCGAAGACAACTTTTGTCAGGGTAGCGAGTACTAGTTGTCCCCCTTCAAATTAGCCCGCCATTGTTGGCTCCCTTCCCGCTCGATATTTGGGAAGAGGACCAGGGCCTCTATAAATAGGACCAGCCACCCACAGAAGAGAGGGGTTAAGAAGAGAGAGAGAGAGAGAGAGAGAGAGAGAGAGAGAGAGAGAAGGGTGGCTGAACTCCTCCCAGCAGTTCATCGCCCCAGCCAAGAACAGACCCTCGCGAGGTTGTTCTTCCTTGTATCATTCATCATCATCAGCCCAAGAGGCAATCCACCACACCACAAACTGGAGTAGGGTATTACACCACAATGGTGGCCTGAACCAGTATAAACCCGGTGTCCCTTGTGTTGTTCTTTCCATAGCTTAGATCTTAGCGAGGCGGAGGGGTGCAGGTAGGTAGGAAGCGAAATCTCCGCGCGCACCCCAATGTTCGAACCTCAAGGGTCTGCCGGAACCCGAAATCCGACAGCGAATTTATATTCATATGATCGAGAATCCGAGATACAGTATTAAACCCCAAAAAACTATTTCCGGCGGCGGCGGAGGTCGTTGTTGTCCTCCAGGACGCCGTTGTTGAAGTCTTCAAGGAAGCACAAAATGTTCTTCACAATCGACGGGCGAGGCGCAGGAGGACGGCAACTGGCGCCGCTGAGAGGTAGCGGTCGACAGCAGCATCCCATGCCACTGAGGGGGGCACGCACGAGCACGGGTGCGGCGGGTGCAGCCAAACGCACGGGGACCGGCACCGCGGTGGGTGGAGGGGCGCGCACGGGCAGGGGCACAGGCGCAGCGGGTGCAGCCAAACGCACGGGGGGCGGCGCCACGATGGGTGGAGGGGCGAGCACGGGCGCTGGCGCTGGCATGTACACGAGCTCGTGCGGGTCCGCGGAGACCTCGCTGACGCCCGCGGCTTCCTGCTCCGCGATAGTGCTCGGCGACCAGCCCATTAATGCTACGGGGATGGACGCTGGCACGGGCGCAGGGATGGGAGCTGGGACGGGAGCGGGGCAGCAACCCCCACGGCCAGCTTGTTCTGGGCCATATCCATGAGGCCCCATTACTCCTTATTTTCTATCTCCTCCGGCTCGGAGTCAACTTCACAAAACTTGAAGACTAGTGGCAGATGATCATTCTGTGCCATGGCGTTGGTAGAGGTCTATGGGAGGGAGGGGAATGGGAGCCGAACAGTAAGGCCGGCCATATTAAACAGTGGCTCGGTGCCACTAATGGAGAGGAAGACGGGCGGCCATGGAAGTCAAAGGGCCCCCTTTCTTAGTGAGCATGCACAGCGTACAGCTTGCACGCTTGCCAGTGGGCCTACGCATTGGAGGACAGCTTGCACGCCTCTTGGTAAGCCTGTGCACCGGACTGCGCTCGCACGCCTCTCATTCGGTCACGGTCAAGTAGTTGTCCGCACGGCACCTCCTACAACCATTAAAACCAAGACACGTGGCATCACGTGAATGGTTAACAGAACGCACATGGTTTGTATTATACAAACGTTTGAGATATTAAAGTGCCAGCTATTTTTTCAAAATGCCTTTGTTGGCTGTCATTATTTGAGTGCGCCTTCTCCCAAAATGGACATGAAAAATGCCACAGCATGTCGGGTGCCATTCCATGATAGAATGCCAAGTTTCATGAATTCCAAATGAGTTTTGGATTTACTAGAACTTAAAAACTAGGCATCTCAATGTTTTGCCGGCAATCAACAGTGCCCTGGTGTTTGAAATTCATTCCCATTTCTTGCATGGGACCTAAGAATGCACCCAAGGACACATATTAGATTTTTCAACCAATTTATATGCATTAGAGCATGTGCATGTAGTTCAAATTTGAATTATGCACATGAATGCATTGAAAACTCAGTTAATGCATAAAACTATCCAAACGAACCCCGAAAAATCCCAAATATTGACACAACACTCCTGTTGTTCTATGTTAACACGAGAAATTTTTTGAAAGCAATAAGAGACAATGGATATCGTTTCGTCCCCAAAGGTGGGGTGTTCCCTACCGAAACCATCAGGCTTGTTGTGAGAAGCTCTGGTTTGTGAGAAGCATATCCCCAAACCTTCCCCAAATGGGACAAAAAAATTACCACGGCATATTGATGCCGCTCCATGATAGCATGCCAAGTTTCATGAATTTTAGATGAGCTTTGTATTTACTAGAATTTAAAAACCAGGTATCTCAATATTTGCGGCTGAGTGACGGTGGTAGGATGTTTGACATTCATTCCCATTTCTTGCATGGGACCTAAGCATGCAACCAAGGACACATATTTGAATTTTCAACCAATTTATATGCATTAGAGCATGTGCTTGTAGTTCACATTTGAAATATGCACATGAATGCATAGAAAACTCAGTTAATGTATAAAAATGTCCAAGCGAACCCCAAAAAATCCCAAAATTGACACAACACTTCTGTTGTGTTATGTTGACACTAGAAAAAAAATTGAAAGCGAGAAGAGGCAATGGATATAGTTTCGTCCAGAAAGGTTAAATGTTCCCTACTGTGACGCCCCCGATTTGACCGTACACTAATCATACATGCAAATGTGTACGATCAAGATCAAGGAATCACGGGAAGATATCACAACACAACTCTAGACATAAATTAAAATAATACAAGCTTTATATTACAAGCCAGGGGCCTCGAGGGCTCGAATACATAACCTCGAAAACACAAGAGTTAGCGGAAGCAACAATATCTGAGTACAAACATAAGTTAGACAAGTTTGCCTTAAGAAGGCTAGCAGAAAAGCAACAACGATCGAAAAGGCAAGGCCTCCTGCCTGGGAGCCTCCTAACTACTCCTAGTCGTCTGCGGTCTTCACATAGTAGTAGGTATCCTCCGGGTAGTAGTAGTCATTAGTGGCATCGTTTGGCTCCTGGGATCCGTCATCTGGTCGCAACAATCGGGTATGGGGGAAAAAGAAGTAGCAAAGCAACCATGAGTACTCGTCCAAAGTACTCGCAAGACTTACCTCAGATCTAAACTAAGTATGCATCTGTATCAAAGGAAATGGGTTGTATCTGTGGACTAAACTACAGAATGCCAAAAGGGAAGGGGAAAGCCTAGCCTATCGAAGACTAGCATCTTCTGGAAACCACCATCTTGCAGCAACAGGAGGGAGTAGAATAGCATAAAGTAAAGTAGTAGAAGTGTTATCAACCTCGGCCAGAGATCCTTTCTCAACTCCCTCTGAGAAAGCAATCCCAGAGCAATACTATCAATTCATCATAATCATGTGTCATAACCATTTCTCATCTCAAGTATCCAGTTCTAATTGTATCGATCGGGATACAACTCCAAGTGTCCATTACCGTAGGACAGGCTATCGATAGATGTTTTCTTCCCTGCAGGGGTGCACCAACTTACCCACCACGCTCGATTAACTCCGGCCGGACACACTTTCCTGGGTCATGCCCGGCCTCGGCCAAACAATACACCGCAACCCGACCTAGGCTTAATAGAGAGGCCAACACGCCGGACTAAACCTATGCCCCTAGGGGTCATGGGCCATCTCCCCGGGAACTCCTGCACGTTGCGTATGCGGCCGATGAACAGACCTAGATACCTCCTTCAACAAGGCAGGAGCTTACGTAGTCCAACCCGGCGTGCGCCGCTCAGTAGCTGACGTCTATTAGGCTTCGGCTGGTGTATACGACGCAGAACGCCCATACTATGCCCACGTGATGGTTAGTGCTATCAGGCCAGAGGCCCCACGGATCAAATATCCAAATCATAGTGGATTAGGAACGCGCGGTAACAAGCAGAGACTCACGAAAGATGTGACCCCGTTGCCCCGTCTCGAGTACTTGTGGCAAGGGCTAAGAATACCCGGCCATGCCTCGTAAGTATCTCACGGGCACCCTCCAAGTCAACCCGTCTCCACATCACTCGCTATTAAGCTCGTGCGGGTACCCCTCATGGCCTACCCGTCTTTAGTAACATGGTTCAGTTGTAAAGTCATAGTAACCATAGTAACTGTGTGTCTAACACCAAGGGGAAAACTAGAGGAATCACCCTCGGTGAATTCCACTCGATGTAATCTTCAAGGTGAACGTAAGAGGATCCACCCTCGAGGTTCACACTTGAGGTGTTGCACGACAGAGCCGTATCGGAAGTGGTTAAGGAGGAAATCACCCTCGATGACCAGGACTGAATAGCTACACTATAGAGGTCTCGTCAGGAGCGATGTAAGAGGTTCCACCCTCGGCAGTCGATGGTAACTCTGCAGAGCCGTACAACTAGGGGGGTTGATGTGCGGTGTCGGGGCCTGGACGTCGATCACGTTGATCGAGTCATCGAACATAAAGCGAGGCAACTGGGACAAGGTGGGGGGTCACTAATGCTTCTCTAACCAACCTATACTAAGCAGTTTAGGATAAGTAGGTAAGGTATGAAAGTAGGTAACAACATCAGGCTATGCATTAGAGTAGGATCATACATAAAGCAGTAGCAGTTCTAATGCAAGCATGAGAGGGAAAGAAATGGGCGATATCGGAATGCTCAAGGGGGGTTTGCTTGCCTGGCTGCTCTGGCAAGGAGGGGTCGTTAGGGATGTAGTCGTACTCAGTCGCATCAATGTCGGTCTCGGGGTCTACCGGAGAAGAAGAGGGGGGAGAAACAGTAAATACGGGGCAAACAAGCATCACAAAATATAACAAGGCAAAACGCGGTGCCAGGGGTGAGCTGTCGTAGTACTAGGCGATACTGGCGAAGGGGGGAAACATCCGGGAAAGTTTTCCCATAGTTAGGCATTTTCGGACAGATGAAACGGATGGGGACGGTTGCAGGTTTGCTATACTAGGGACATGTGGCAGACAAACGGGTTGTGTATCCGGATTCATCTCGTCGTTCTGAGCAACTTGCATGTACAAAGTTTTCCCATCCGAGCTATGGTTTAATTTATATTATTTTCTAAAGTTTTAAAGTATTTTTAGAATTAACAAAATTAATTTAATTTAGAAATGCCATTATGATGCCAGCATCAGGTCAGCGTGATGTCATCAGTCAACCAGTCAATTGACTTAGTCAAACTGACTGGAGGGTCCCACTGTCATTGGGTGTTTGTTAACAAATTAATTAAACAAAGTTAATTAGTTTAGTTAAATGATTAGGTTAATTAAATACAATTAATTAAGTTAATTAATCTTTTAATTAATTAATTAATATATTTTTAGTTTTATTTAATTTAATTTTTTTAAACGTTTAATAGGGGCGGGCCCCACATGTCAAAGGCCCAGGGGCCTTAGCGGGCGAAAGGGCACGTGTATCGGGTGCCAGCCCGATTGGGCCCGGTTGCAGTTGGCGCGAGGACCCGGGCAGCGGGGTCACTGTGCGGTGGCGGCACGACGAGGCCAGCACGGTGGAGGCGTAGCAGCAGGCCGCGGCGGGCGGCACGGCAGCAACGGCCGGAGCTCAACCGGAGCTGCGCGAGCGGAAAGCCGCGGGCGGAGCGAGGCAAGGCGCGCCCGGGGCGTGGGCGAGCGTGCGGGGAACCGCGATGGGGCGCAGCCACGCAGGGGCGACGAGGCCAGGAGGGCGTGGGCGGGCGTGCCGGGAACCGCGATGGGGCGCGGCCACGCAGGGGCGGCGAGGCCAGGAGGGCGCGGGCACCGAGCTGGGTGCGCACGAGGAGGGGCCGCGGATGCGTTGACCGCGGCCGCGAGCGGGGCACGTGCGCGGTGAGCGGGGGGGTCAATGACGGGAGAGAGGGAGTGAGGAGGGGAGGCGGCGGCTCATAGGGGTGCTGCAGGGGTTCGGGCAGCGGGGGAACGAGGAGGTGGACGGGGACGACAGGGCGATGGGGAGGCGAGCGGCATCGGCGATCCGGGCGGCGTGCATCGACGGTGTCCGGCGAGGAGGGGGAGGACGAGAGCGGCGACGGGGTCGACGACGGCGGGGACGAGGCGACGGTGTCGGGGTGGCGCGGGGCTCCGGCCATTTGGCCCCAGGCGGCGATATGGCTCCAGGCGTCGGGGTCGTTGCCCCCCGATCCAGATCGGGGGGGAAGGGGAATGGAAGGGGACCATGGGGGAAGTGGAGGAGGGGGTTAGGGTTTGGCCAGGGGAGGCCATATAGGGGACGGGGTGGGCCGGCCTAGGCGGGGGCCTGGTGGGCCGAGGCTGTTTGGCCAAGTTGGGCCACGGCCCAGTGGGGGGGGGGGCTCCTTTACCTTTTTGTTAGTTTTCGGTTTTTTTGTTTTCCTCTTTTTTATCTTATTTCTTTTCTGTTTTAATTCATTTTGAAGTACTTAGGCATTCTGTAAAAGCGTGGTCTCTTCACCGTAAATATCTAGGCATTAATTGGCACACTCCGAACATTTCAGTTTTAATGTTCGAAAACTTTTATTATTTGCATTTGTTTTAAAATTTGAAATTTGAACTAGGTTTCGAACTAACGTGAGTTTATCCACAGTAACCGAGGTGAGGTTGCATCATTAGCGGGGAATTACTGTAGCTTAATTATTCGGGCGTCACAATTCTCCTCCACTACAAGAAATCTCGTCCCGAGATTTAAGAGGGAAGTAAAGGGGGAAGGTGCAGGTTACGAAATTCTAGGGAGTGTTCTTGGTCTTGGTTGTTCTTCTCGAAGAGGTTGATCCATTACATTGATGTCTTCATTTCGCTGTTTCAGGTCATCATGATGAAGTTGTCGTCCTTTCTTCTGGAACTCCATCGTACTTAGGAATAGGTAACGGGGCAGATCGACAATGACAGAATGCTATAAGGGTAATAATCTGGGATTAACCCATGAATGAGCATATGAGAACTTCTCGAGTTGAACAATTAAAACACATCGAGAGTAAAGTTTGAAGGTACAATAAGAAATTTCAAGCAGCCAGGCAATCGTTCAATGCCCAGACAGAAGGTGAAAGGGGTTCAGAGCAACGATAACAAGTATTGTGTCTGATACCAGAACAGATCACTAGGCAGGTGGCCCGTGAATTACATATGAAGTCAAGCGCAAGGAATAACTTTGACAACAGGGTGTGCAGGAGAGTCAGGTTTTGATCCTGTGGAACTGTGGGTTGTGGGCCCACCATGTGGTTGAAAGTAGGAAGGGGGCCAACATCTCGCACGGTCATGATAGTAAGGCGTGTCAGAGGGTAGCCTATCAGTTATGTCGGCAACAACATCGATACCAAGGGCGAGGGACGAAGAGAACCATTTTCCTGCTCGTTGAATGAGGCGGGCCAAGAGGCAAAGTTCTCATCCATCGGCGGTTACTGAAATGTCATCAATAGTAGAAACAGGGTCTCACTGGCAGAGTTGTACACTGAGGTGTTTATATATAAGCAGTGAATTATTACTACTTAGATTATATAGATCACAAGAAAGATCAAACAAACCAATGGAAAGGAAAATGTGATCAATAGGTTAAACAGAACAATGGAAAGGAAAAAATGTGTCTAAACACATATTTCAGGGGTATATCCTTCCTAAGGACAAGCAGAGCATGATATCCATGACAGGATATTATGTAGAAAACTCCTTAGGTAGGGGAGAGAAATTTCATGACATTATCCATACAACGATGTTTGGATAATTTGATTAAGAAAATTTAGGCTTGTGCTTCAAGTGTTCTTATCGATGATAGGAGTACCACATACATGCTTCGAGATAGCATTAACATGGTCTTCCAGCAAAGGTCGGACTTCGGATACACGAAGGATCCATTAGGATAAACTTATTAAACAAGGCATTCAATTTCCTCATGGAAAAATGGTTAACCTTGTTAAAAAGAAAACTATAACAATAGGTCCTCCGGCCAGGTGTACTCGGGATGACACCACCTTACCGGTTCATATAACGACCAATGTTATAACTCTTGAAAATATGTTCCCACCATCATATCTGACCGAGGTTCAGATCTAATTGGTGTCATGATACCTCAGACTCAGGATGTCCGAGAAGAAAAGGTGCAACACAAATAGACGAAATGACATTGCCAGATTCTCGGGAAATGAACTATGGGAGCGGGTTCCCAGAACAATAGTTCATCATTAAACCAAGGAGGGGATGAGAAGGTGGCTGATGGGCTCAGCGACAATTCATCGAGAATTCCAAATGGGTGGCTTTCCACAATAATGTGAACAAGAAGATGACACTTGTCAATTCAAATGATATAATGTTGTATGCTCTAGGAAAACATACACCATCAATCATTAGTTGAAAGGTGTGCCCAAAGTATGACCTTAGGCAGCAAGATCAATGTTAGAGTGACGATTCAATAACCAGCAGTCTAAGATCAAATTGTCGATCGTTAACTTCAAAGCAATAGGGTTGCTAGAAGTACAGTGCTCAAACAACATCGTTAGCATATTGGTATCCTGGTTAAAAACAACATGGGGACCAAGGAAGAATGGTGATGGTGAGAAGTATCATCATGTCGAGAATTTCTAAGAGGTGATGAAATTCTCATGACATTATTGACACAAAAGATGGTAATACTCCAAAGTAAAGAAGAACAATTGTTGAATAGCATGGATCTCAAGGTATAACACAAAACACTAACAAGTTTGTGTTAAACGGAAGGCAATAAAGTGGTCGATGATAACACAATCATCGAGGGGCAAGGATGGTATTTCCCATCATGAATTCGGTTCAGACTTGGAAGAAGGCATATCATTGTTGGTGATGATCACGACACATTTGTCGAGAGTTTTCTTGAAGATGTAATCGGTCGGCGATGACATCAAGTCAAATGAATGATGGAGCGAAAGGTTATTGGAACCAAGGTTACAACACAAACTCGAAATCAAGCTTGTTGTTTAAGGTGAAAGGGTATGACGAGGAAGATCGGCGTAAGCTTAGCTATCGTCGCAAATTGTGCTCCCGGAAGAAGGACCAGATAGCATAGTTAAAATTAGCACTATCATGATATAGCCGAGCAGGCTAGAAATGACGTGATCGAGTTCAAACTCGTAAGTAATGAAGGTTACTAAAAGTTGTTGAATCGCAGTGTGGACTCGATTCAGTTGTCGGTGTCCTTGAGGGGTTCTAACAACTCAGAACCCGTTGGAAAAATGGAATCAGCGATAATGTAGCACTTGATGAAGAACTCATAAGAAGTTATGCAATTCCGTGATAATCTTGAGATACCAGGGGGGTAATACTCGACGACAAATCAAAGTAGAGGTTGGACTGGGGTATTACTCTGCAGAAGACAAATGCTTAAACTTGCACAAGAAATGGTATTTAAAGGAGAACATGGTCGGAAACCATGATCATAAATGATCAAACCACGGATACAAGATGAACTTATAACAAGGGGGTAATTATTTTTACGAGAAGCTTCCATGATAAATTATACATCGTGTCCATGGGCATGAACGCAAGGTTCAAGGTCGACTCCCACTTCTTTAATGTATAACATTCCATTCACTTCTCGCTTTGATAAAGGCATTAGTGTTGAAAGTTTTACCTGGTGAAGTACCAGATGAGTATGACTCGTGAAAACTTCCGAGTTCACACATATTAAGGAAGGCATAGGTTCAACCCGTCAGGGTATCGTGGAAACATATACCACAAGCTTCAATAGTAAAGACCACCAGCTCGAAAACAGAGCATGGTTGAGAAATCAGAGGATACAATTTACCCAAGGCTTTATATATCCGTGGAAAGACTCACAAGGTTATTTGAATATGAAGGACGCTGTCGGATAATAATCCAACAAGAGGTCCGGTGGTCTACAACGGAGCTGATGTGAGTATCGGTACTCTATCAAAGGAAGAAGGAATGCAAGTGCATCGGATTATAGAAACAACTGACTAACTCAAAGCTTAATTGCAAAGGAATTATGAATTCCAAGACAAGGGATCAAAAGCAATGCTCTGATTAGGGATGGATAAGCTGAATAGACTTAGGGATACAACCGATCAAGGCATTGATTGGTCAAGAACCAGCTCATATCCAAATGACGTCTGAGCCGGAAGGAAAATTTTCAGGGAATAACTTATGATTGCGAGCATTCACACACATGTTGAATCAACAGGATCAGAATGCCAATCAGAAGGATTATAATGGTTATTGATAGACAAATGGAATTGTCCAGACTGCAAGCAGACAAGTATTTGCAGAGCAATAGTTGGTAGAGGATTACCGAAAGATCGGGTAGCATTTCAATGTATCTAGAGAATCCTATGAGCAACTGATAATGAATGTTTCTTCGATAAGCGTGAAGAAACAAATCGTAGGGATATTTTTGCGGCAAGGAACTGCGGGGTAGTAAGCATAAAGGATGCTTGGAACATCAGAGAGTATTTGAGGGCACCTTGTAATAACAAGGGCAAATGGGGAGGAAGGTATGAATGACAAAAGTATATAGTGATCCATAAAGGTCTATCGTTGGTAGGGATCGCAACGGTGAAGGGCATAAGGGTCTCGGGAAAGCATCAGAGAGTGTCTTCAGAATCTTCTAGTGCAGCAGGTGATCAACTGGCCTGAAAGGGATCTCCGTTAGGAAGTATTTTCGAGAACCTAAAGTTAGATTTTAGCAAAATCATTTAACCCGAATAGAAGAGACATCAGAGTCCTAGAGTATAGATGAGGAGTAAAAGATCCTAATACCACCCAATGGCGATGTGGGCCCATAAGCCGCACAACCATGTTAGTAAAAGTTTTGTAAAGTCTAGACTTGACTTCGGCCAAGGAGTGTGGAAGGAGGATTCCTACAGGCAGTCGGCTCTGATACCAACTTGTGACGCCCCCGATTTGACCGTACACTAATCATACACGCAAATGTGTACAATCAAGATCAAGGACTCACGGGAAGATATCACAACACAACTCTAGACACAAATTAAAATAATACAAGCTTTATATTACAAGCCAGGGGCCTCGAGGGCTCGAATACATAAGCTCGAAAACACAAGAGTCAGCGGAAGCAACAATATCTGAGTACAGACATAAGTTAGACAAGTTTGCCTTAAGAAGGCTAGCAGAAAAGCAACAACGATCGAAAAGGCAAGGCCTCCTGCCTGGCAGCCTCCTAACTACTCCTAGTCGTCTGCGGTCTTCACATAGTAGTAGGTATCCTCCGGGTAGTAGTAGTCATCAGTGGCGTCGTCTGGCTCCTGGGATCCATCATCTGGTCGCAACAATTGGGTATGGGGGAAAAAGAAGTAGCAAAGCAACCGTGAGTACTCATCCAAAGTACTCGCAAGACTTACCTCAGATCTAAACTAAGTATGCATCTGTATCAAAGGAAATGGGTTGTATCTGTGGACTAAACTGTAGAATGCCAGAAGGGAAGGGGAAAGCCTAGCCTATCGAAGACTAGCATCTTCTGGAAACCACCATCTTGCAGCAATAGGAGGGAGTAGAGTAGCATAACGTAAAGTAGTAGAAGTGTTATCAACCTCGGCCAGAGATCCTTTCTCGACTCCCTGCGAGAAAGCAATCCCGGAGTCATACTATCCATTCATCAAAATCATGTCTCATAACCATCTCTCATCTCAAGTATCCAGTTCTAGTTGTATCGATCGGATTACAACTCCAAGTGTCCGTTACGGTAGGACAGGCTATCGATAGATGTTTTCTTCCCTACAGGGGTGCACCAACTTACCCACCATGCTCGATTAACTCCGGTCGGACACACTTTCCTGGGTCATGCCCGGCCTCGGCCAAACAATACGCCGCAACCTGACCTAGGCTTAATAGAGAGGCCAGCACGCCGGACTAAACCTATGCCCCCAGGGCTCATGGGCCATCTCCCCGGGAACTCCTGCACGTTGCGTACGTGGCCGGTGAGCAGACCTAGCTACCTCCTTCAACAAGGCAGGAGCTTACGCAGTCCAACCCGGCGTGCGCCGCTCAGTCGCTGACGTCTATTAAGCTTCGGCTGATGTATACGACGCAGAACGCCCATACTAGGCCCACGTGATGGTTAGTGCTATCAGGCCAAAGGCCCTCGGATCAAATATCCAAATCTTGGTGGATTAGGAACGCGCGGTAACAAGCAGAGACTCACGAAAGATGTGACCCCGTTGCCCAGTCTCGAGTACTTGTGGCAAGGGCTAAGAATGCCTGGCCACGCCTCGTAAGTATCTCATGGGCACCCTCCAGGTCAACTCGTCTCCACATCACTCGCTATTAAGCTCGCACGGGTACCCCTCGGGGCCTACCCGTCTTTAGTAACATGGTTCAGTTGTAAAGTCATAGTAACCATAGTAACTGTGTGTCTAACACCAAGGGGAAAACTAGAGGAATCACCCTCGGTGAATTCCACTCAATGTAATCTTCAAGGTGAACATAAGAGGATCCACCCTCGAGGTTCACACTTGAGGTGTTGCACGACAGAGCCGTATCAGAAGTGGTTAAGGAGGAAATCACCCTCGATGACCATGACTGAATAGCTACACTACAGAGGTCTCATCAGGAGCGATGTAAGAGGTTCCACCCTCGGCACTCGATGGTAACTCTGCAGAGCCGTACAACTAGGGGGGAGGATGTGCGGTGTCGGGGCCTGGACGTTGATCACGTTGATCGAGTCATCGAACATAAAGCGAGGCAACTGGGACAAGGTGGGGGGTCACTGATGGGTCTCTAACCAACCTATACTAAGCAGTTTAGGATAAGCAGGTAAGGTATGAAAGCAGGTAACAACATCAGGCTATGCATTAGAGTTGGATCATACATAAAGCAGTAGCAGTTCTAATGCAAGCATGAGAGGGAAAGAAATGGGCGATATCGGAATGCTCAAGGGGGGTTTGCTTGCCTGGCTGCTCTGGCAAGGAGGGGTCGTTAGGGATGTAGTCGTACTCAGTCGCATCAATGTCGGTCTCGGGGTCTACCGGAGAAGAAGAGGGGGGAGAAACAGTAAATACGGGGCAAACAAGCATCACAAAATATAACAAGGCAAAACGCGGTGCCAGGGGTGAGCTAACGCAGTACTAGGCGATACTCGCGAAGGGGGGAAACATCCGGGAAAGTTTTCCCGGAGTTAGGAATTTTCGGACAGATGAAACAGAGGGGGGACGGTTTCAGGTTTGCTATGCTAGGGACGTGTGGTGGACAAACGGGTTGCGTATCTGGATTCGTCTCGTCGTTCTGAACAACTTTCATGTACAAAGTTTTCCCATCCGAGCTACGGTTTATTTTATATTATTTTCTAAAGTTTTAAAGCATTTTTAGAATTAACAAAATTAATTTAATTTAGGAAATGCCATTATGATGTCAGCATGAGGTCAGCGTGATGTCATCAGTTAACCAGTCAATTGACTTAGTCAAACTGACTGAAGGGTCCCACTGTCATTGGTTGTTTGTTAACAAATTAATTAAACAAAGTTAATTAGTTTAGTTAAATGATTAAGTTAATTAAATACAATTAATTAAGTTAATTAATCTTTTAATAAAGTAATATATTTTTAGTTTTATTTAAAAAATTTAACGTTTAATAGGGGCAGGCCCCACATGTCAAAGGCCCAGGGGCCTTAGCAGGCGAAAGGGCACGCGTATCGGGTGCCAGCCCGATTGGGCGCGGTTGCAGGCGGCGCGAGGACGCGGGCAGTGGGGTTGCTGTGCGGCGGCGGCACAACGAGGCCAGCATGGTGGAGGCGTAGCAGCAGGCCACGGTGGGCGGCACGGCAGCAACGGCCGGAGCTCAATCGGAGCTGCGCGAGCGGAGAGCCGTGGGCGGAGCGAGGCAAGGCGCGCCCGGGGCGCGCGCGGGTGTGCGGGGAACCGCGATGGGGCGCGGCCACGCAGGGGCGGCGAGGCCAGGAGGGCGCGGGCGCCGGGCTGGGTGCGCACGGGGAGGGGTCGTGGATGCGTTGACCGCGGCCGCGAGCGGGGCATGTGCGTGGTGAGTGGGGGGTCAACGACGAGAGAGAGGGAGTGAGGAGGGGAGGCGGCGGCTCACAGGGGTGCTGCAGGGGTTCGGGCAGCGGGGGAACAAGGAGGTGGACGGGGACGACAGGGCAATGGGGTGGCGAGCGGCAGCGGCGATCCGGGCGGCATCCAGCGAGGAGGGGGGAGGACGAGGGCGGCGACGGGGTCGACGACGGCGGGGACTAGGCGTCGGGGTCGGGATGGCACAGGGCTCCGGCCATTTGGCCCCAGGCGGCGATATGGCTCCAGGCGTCGGGGTCGTTGCCACCCGATCCAGATCGGGTGGAAGGGGAACGGAAGGGGATCGTGGGGGAAGTGGGGGAGGGGGTTAGGGTTTGGCCAGGGGGGCCATATAGGGGACGGGGTGGGCCGGCCTAGGTGGGGGCCTAGTGGGTCGAGGCTGTTTGGCCAAGTTGGGCCACGACCCAGTGGGGGGGGCTCCTTTTCCTTTTTGTTAGTTTTCGGTTTTTTGTTTTCCTCTTTTTTATCTTATTTCTTTTCTATTTTAATTCATTTTGAAGTACTTAGGCATTCTGTAAAAGCATGGTCTCTTCACCATAAATATCAAGGCATTAATTGGCACACTCCGAACATTTTAGTTTTAATGTTCGAAAACTTTTATTGTTTGCATTTGTTTTAAAATTTGAAATTCAAACAAGGTTTTGAACTAACGCGAGTTTATCCACAGTAATCGAGGTCACGTTGCATCATTAGCGGGGAATTACTATAGCTTAATTATCCGGGCGTCACACCTACCGAAACCATCACACTTGTTGTTTGAAGCTCTGGTGGGACAAAAATTTTACCACGGCATTTTGATGCCACTCCATGATAGCGTGCCAAGTTTCATGAATTTCAGACAACTTTTGGATTATTTGAATTACAAAAGCAAGTACGTCGATGTTTGCCAGAGAGCTACGGTGCCAGGGTTTTCGAAATTCATTCCCATTTCGTGCATGGGACATAAGCATAAACCCATGGATACATATATGATTTTACAACCTATGTTGGTGCACCGGAGCATGTGCATGTAGTTTAATTTTTCATTGTGCACCATAAATGGCTAGAAAACCAATTTAATGTATAAAATGTCCAAACGAACCCTGAATAATTCCAATTCTTTTACCACACACATATAGTTGCATGTTCATTGTAGATAAAAGGTCTAGCAATTCAAACATCGTCCATTGCCGCTGTGACCCCATTATGTAATTCAAATCAAGATGAAAAATCAAGTAGATCCCACACAGTGTATTATCACCAACCGTGTGAGATGCAGTACAAAATATCCTGGAGCATCGTCGCTGTATAGTATGCCTATGGCTTACGCGAGAAGGTGCATCGGCTACAGTCCACAGTCGGCATGTCAAGCACACTAATTTGCTCCCCAAATATCATTTCATTGTTCAATTGTCGCTGGTGAAAGATGGGGACGTGGACCCGCGTCGTGAGGGAAACTTTCGCAACCCACTCCGGCAAGAGCGCGGCCGCAGTCGCCATGCGTGTGCTAAAAAGCTGCATGAGCGCAGCCGCAATCTGCGACCGGGTGGCCAAGGCAGCCCAAACAGCCGCTATTGCTTCTCAGGTGGCGACAGCAACATATGCGTCGGTGATATCAACTAGCGAGAGTGGCACAACAGTTGTTTGTTCCGCAACGGCGGCCTTAGCCCTGATGGAGGCCGCCCACGACCATGTCGAGGCCGCGCACGCCCAGCTCATGGCGGTCACCGCACAAATCAAACGAAGCTTCTCAGACAACAGTCGGCAACCCACTGCAGAAGAGTTGGCAATCACCAAGAGCGTTCGAGCAGCCGTCCGTTCCTTCGCCGCATACCTTGCGATGACAGAGCCCGTCCAAGCCTATATCGCGACCGCCCACGCCCACCTCGTGGTGGCCTTTTCCAAAGAGATGGCGGACGCGTATGGCGAGATGCTTGCCGAGTATGGTGCGATGGATTCCATGGAGCCCCTTCCTTTGGAGACCGTTGGGCACAAGCTGGACATGGAGGCGGCGGCAGAGATCGACGAGCACCGGCCGTAGTAGTACTCTATGTTTTGTTTAATTTAGAGCACCGTTCTTTAATTTTCTAGAGTAATTTTTAGGTCAGCTAGCTCTGTTTAATTGCTGAACTTGCTCGATTAAGAAGTGTGGGTGTGTTGTAGTCTCCTTTGTGTACCCAAATTATGCAATGACGTGGATGACCACTGTAACCAGGGAAATTCGAACCAATATTTTTGACATTCAAACTCATCACGCATGGTTAATCTATATGAATTCTTTGTGATGTTCACATATCATACACAGTTCTGAATAAGGGACCGTGTCTGATGGCACTTTGCGCGTCCGTTTTTTCGCTGAAGTGATTCCAAATTTTCGGCTCCCATGGAAAATATCTACCTCCCTGCCCCCTCTCCCTTACCAAAAGCCACATTTCCCCTGTTTCTGCCTTCCTTTCCAAGTTAAAACCTTCACTCCTTGCTTGCAGCGCCGCCTCCTCGCCGGTGAACCTCCTTCATGCTGCTCGGCCTCCTCTATCCAGGCAGGTAATCTACACCCAACCCCCATCCTCCTCCTCCTTCCACATCCCACATGCCCCGACCGCCAGCGCAACACCTTCCACCCAAATCACCAGCCCCTCCACCAAATAAGCGCCGCCCTAAGCCATGGTGCATGCAGTATAGCCAGGAGCTCAAGGAGCATTTGGCAGCGGAGAAGCAAATTGCGGCCGCACGCGCGGATGAGGTCGCGATGGCTGCCATTTGGGCTGACCCCCAAATCTTGGAGGAGCACCTTGCCATTTGCTAGCTACGCCGGTTAAGCATGCTCGGTTTACCTGTTGCGTGTGCTGCTCCTGCCTTTCATTCACAAATTCTAGTGAATTATGCTACCAAATATTACCATGCAATCTGTTGCTCTAGTGTATATGTTCTATATGTCTTGCAGTGTGGTGCTCACTTATTAACTGTTTGGTTAATTAGTTGTCGTCTTCAATGAACTATTTGGTTCAATTCTGCAAATGTGATGTTCAATTCTTCAGGCTACAATTTGGTATTGTCTTCCATGTGAGAAATAAATCGAATTTATATTTACAAAATACATGAGAAACGAATACAATTGCTATATTTCTAAGTGGTCAAGCATGCTTGGTTTGGTTATACATTGCGTAATGTGGTGCTCAGTTAACGTTTGGTTCATTTGTGTTGTGGTGTTTAGTTAACTGTTTGGTTCAATTCTGCAATGCGACGTTCAATAGTTGTGGGTGCATTCTGTTATTGTATACCATGTAAGTAATAAATTGAATTTGGTTGTACTAAATACATGAGAAACAAATACAATTGCTATATTTCCAAGTTGTTAAGCATGCTTGGTTTGGTTAACTGTCTGATCTTCTATTAGGAGTATGTTATATTGTGCAATGTGGTGCTCAGTTAATGTTTGGTTCATTTGTTGTGGTCTTTAGTTAACTGCTTGGTTCAATTCTGCAATGTGATGTCCAATTGTCGTTGGTAGAATTTTGTATTGTTGTGCATGTGAGGAATAAATCAAATTTGGCTGCACTTAATACATGAGAAACATATACAAGTGCTATATTTCCTAGTTCTTAATCATGCTTTCTTTGGATAAATGGGTTTCCATGTGGCTTGAATTAATCTGATGAATCTGCAATGTGCTTATTTTTCATCAACATATTTTACTGATAGCATGCGAACCCTTACTTAACCTCATGACTAACTACCTTAGATGTGTTGCAGGGAAACCATGGGAAGCATTGAGGTTTACAATCAAGGTTAGCACGTGCATGGTCTGTTGTCTAATAGCACATTACTGTGCAATTGCAGGAACCATTCTAATATTTAGGTTTTTAATAATTTGGTCTTGCACATGTAGGTCCTCCTGTCAGAGGTTTTGACCCACTGTTCGACCCTTTTTGCATATGGGGAAATGAGTTGTCCATGAATATCAATCAAGTCAAGAAACTCAGAAAGATTGTTAGGATAAAGCAATTAGCGACAAAAAACAACAAGATATTTGTCTGCACAATGAAGAAGACATCAATTCACTACAAGATGGTAGTAACTATTATACCTTGCCTTTTTTATTCCTTTGCCCCATTTCCAATATAGAGAATATATTTAGGCACATCCTTGTTTGTAGGCCTTTCCAAAGCAGTTCACTGATGATTAACTCTCAAACCACCTCTATGGTCAGGAGGTGAGGAAGGTTTTCATACAACACCCACAGTTCAATATTGAAGTGTTCTTGAAGAGGACGAAGGACGGTCGGTCAATCATCCACAGGCACTGGCCTAAAGTTGCAAAGACCTTCAACATGAATGAAGGCTAAATATTCTCCTTCCGCTTCAGCAGTTTTCCAGATGAGATGCATCTGTCTAAATACCGTCTATGATGCTAATTTCAAAAGGTTCTACATGTTGCATGTGAAACTTGGTGCTGGTGCAGTTGTTGTAACATCCCAAATTTTCAATTTGGAATGTTATACATTAGGTCATCATTGCATATCATATTTTATTGCATTTTGCCTTGATCCTAGAAATTCTACGCAACTCAAGGACCCACGGAGAGAGTTGGGGATTTCGTTAATTTCATACTAGAGTTTTCTCAAATTTTGAAAATGGTTTTGATTATTTTTTCCTTCCTAATATTTCTAAAATAAAAATATATGAGAGGAGATAAAATGACTTCTCCAAGATAGATGAAATATTAGAGGAAAAATATTAAAATCAAATAAATGTTTTATTTGGATTTTATTGCAATTTTTTTTGCATTAGAAAAATTGCACGTTTTCAAAATTGCATTTTAGGGCCAAGAAAATGTTCATCTTGTTCTAAATATTTTATTTAGATGGTGAAAATTTGTTTTGGCATTTTTAGATTTTTATTTATTTTTCTAGGATTTATTATCATCAGAACGTTTTTTAAAGAGAAGCCCGCCGGACCGAACTGGGCCAAGGCCCAGTTGGCCCAGCCTCCCCGCGCCGCCGTCTCCCTCGCGGAGACCGCGACCGCCACGCCGCCACTCGCTGTGGCCGAGTCGGCCACGCCTCCCCGCCCCCTCCCGCAAGCCACCTCTCCCCCCCCTTAAAAGTCGACTTGGGGCCCCCCTAGAGCCCCAAGCCGCAGCCGCCGCCGCCGCCCGCACGCCGCCCTGACGCCCTGCGCCGCTGCTGCCGCTGCCGCCGCACACCACTGCTGCTGCGCCGCTGCCGAGCCGCCCCACGTCGCCCTCCGTCACCCCGCGCCGCATCCCGTCGTCGCCCGCGCCGCCGCCCCGCTCGGTGGAAGCCGCCAGAGCCGCGCCGGAGTTCGCAAATCTTGCCCTCCGGTTTTTTTTCGGTTTAGGTAAAAACCATCGGTTTTTTAAACCCTAGTTTCGGTTTTTTTATTAGATTGGTTCGCCGGTTTTCTCAGTTTAGTTACTTAGCGGACGTTCGTCCGTACGTTCGTTTTAACGAACGGTGTTCACTCGTTAGCCGCAGACAGCGAACGTTCATTCATTAGCTTGTTCGTCAGTTTTTCTTTTTCCAGGGTTTTTCCGCGATTATTTTCGATCGCGATTTCTGATCCGATTTTCGTTTTAGTTTATCCTTTTGCTCGTTTATCGGAATCAGTCGATTCAAGTGCCTAGATCTTCGACTCGAAGTCCTCTTTCCGTTTAACCAAATTGAACAAGATTTTGGTACTATAAAATTTGACTTTAGTCCAGTTTAGAAATCGGATCTTGTTTCTTTTGTAGTTTGAGTTTAGTTGCTCCATTTGATTTGATTCTTTTTGCAAACCGGAGTTCTTTAGTTGATATTTTTGGTTAGGTCTTCTTATTCGTGTTTTACCCATGCTTCTTCGCTTCTTTTCTTATGTACGCTATTGTTTGTTTGCGATAGAACACCCGGAGTACGAAGCGTGCTACTACGAGTCTCTAGGTTTTGCGGATCATCAGCAAGGCAAGTAACACTTTGATCATACCCCTTTATCACCCAGTTTTTATGCATTAGTTCCAATCCTCAAATATTGCATGATTAGGTTGTGATATAACATGTGGGTTGGGGAAGTAGTTGATGAGGTAGAACCTATCGCCCTGTTATTATCAAACCCTGGGGAGTTACTTCTACGTATTGCTTATATTGCTATGCTATGCTCGTAGACATGGTTCGGGTGAGTGAATGCATGACAGATGTGAGATTGTTAATTAATGGTTCAACATAAGGTGGCAACTTTAATACACATCTGGGTGGATTGCTTGTCGGGCACCTGGAGAATCCAGTGTTGTCCTGAGATATCCCGGAGTACCCGTGTGATAATCCTAAGGTTCGCCACCCAGGCTCAAAGGGAACTGAGATATTTCATGCTAGAAACTTCTGTGTGCAGCCACAAGCTATTATGGGCTCTAGCATAGTTGAGTAAGTTGCATGACCTCTTCCAGTGGTAGGCTAGCAGATGTAGAGGGATGTAGGTTGGTACTGTCTACCCGGGGTTAGAGCTAATGTTTCTGAAAGACTGTGTCTCGGTCATCCGTTCCCCAAACACCATGTAGTGCGAGAAATCCAACCGAGGAGATCGAGTCTTGTGGGGAAAAGTGCGCAAACCTCTGCAGAGTGTACAATCTAATCATGGTTAGCCGTGTCCCTGGTTATGGACATCTTCAGTATCTAGTACTTGGATTATCATATGTGTCTCATCACTCAAATTTAATATTGTTGGGTTGATAATTAATTTTAATTGGGATTGAGTTGGAGGAACCTTCTCAATGATGTTTCAACTACCATGAAAATTAAATAAAATTTATTCCTTTGTTGTAGGGAAAAATGGCTTTTCGCAAAACTTTAACCATAGAGCTTTTCCACCAGCCAAATATGCATGTAGTGATGGCATTATTCAGTTCTTGCTCTACTATGTTATATTGCCAGCATATTCCATGTGCTGGCCCGTTTTCGGGCTGGAACATATTATGTTGCAGACTTTTCAGACGAGAAGGTTCGTTAGGTCATTGCCGTGCAGCTCAGCTATGCCGTTGGAGTTGATGGACTCACTTTATCTTCCAAGTATTCCGTTGTAACCGTATTAGATTGCCTTATGCCATATTTATTGTAATAAGTTCTCTTTTGAGACATTCGATGTAATAAGTGTGTGATTGCTACTCTGTTATGAATCCTTCGAGTACTGTGTGTGTCAGCATTATCGATCCAGGGATGAGACTGAAGCACAGAGACTTGACCGTTTGAGGTCGGGTCGCTACAAGATGGTATCAGAGCACACGCTGAGTGTAGGACACGACCACTAAGCTAAAGCCCTAGATCACTACTCTCTTCTCATTTCTGACTCCTCTTCATTTTCTACTCTTTAGGATGACGGACGCAAGGAACAAGTTTGCACAACCGGATGAAGAAGCACCTTTTGGATGACACTTGAAGGAAGTCACTAAGTACCTAAACATTGGAATACGAAGCTTCACCGGGACTTACAACGCCACTTTACCAGAAGATGAGTGATGGATGATTCAAGTTCAAGTTCCAGGAAGGACATTCGCGCCAGTCACTAAACCCATAGAGTTTTTCTTTGATGCACTAACCTGGAGTCTAGGAAAGAGTATGGTGGCTCACATCACCATGGAACGCATTGGAGAATTTTACCATAAGGAGCTTAAGGATACTATCTATCAGATTTGTGGGTGCCGAGATGAGCAATGGGAGATGATCTGCACCAGGAAGGATAGATCAATCGCAGCTTTCATCCAGGAGTTAAACAAGCACATTCGTCTCTAGGAGAACCACATGTGCGCAGGCATGATAGATCTGAAGAAGGCGATGACAAGGATCATGGAACTGGAGGAAGAACTCAAGGCTACTCGCGAAGATTATGAGGAGGAAATCGTCGTACTAGTGGAGAATAATGACGATCTGGAAAGGGAGCTAGGAGTCTTCATGGGAGACCCCGCGCCCGAAGGAGAAGACGATGAACCCAAGGAGATTCGTTCTAAGGACTACATCATCATCAACAACACCAACTCGGACCCCGACGATAGCGATGATGACTACGAAGACGAAGCTGGAGCAGACATCATGGAGTCTTCGACCGACCAATATTTCTAGTAGACCACCACATCAGTAGTAGTATTCCACCATGTATATAGTATAGTCCGAGCACTTCTATAATGATAGTTAGATCGATTGTATGCCCTTGTTTGATTGATTGAGTGATATGATTGTGTTTGTCTCATGTGCATATGGGTAGTGTTTCTCTCACTAGACCTCATTCTATTCTATTCTCTTCCCTCTAAACCCTCAGATGCCTCCGAGACGTGACCCCGGATTTACCTTCCCACCGGAGCTCACTCAATTGATCCAGCAGCAGAATACACTAATGCGATTGTTAGTTCAGAACCAAGGAAACAACAACAACAACCCATCGCCACCACCACCAGTTGACAACTTAGCCCGCTTTTTGAGGTTGCAGCCGCCGGTGTTTTCCAGTAGCACCGAGCCGATAGTGGCAGATGATTAGCTCCGCGAGATTGGAAGGGAGTTAACCACTGCAGGATGTACAGATGCTGAGAAGGTGCGTTTTGAAGCGCATCAGTTGGATGGACCAGCAGCCTCATGGTGGGAGAATTACACTATCACCTACCCTATAGCCACTGTTACATGGGATCAGTTTCAGCAAGCATTCTGCACCGCCCATGTCTCAACGGGAGCTATGAGTATGAAGAAGCGTGAGTTTCACAACATGCACCAAGGGAACCGTACTGTGGGGTAGTACGTGGATGAATTTAGTAAGTTGTCTCGTTATGCCCCTGACAATGTGGCCACAGATGCCGCGAAGCAGGAGAAGTTTATGGAAGGGCTGAATGATGAGATGAGCATGCAATTGGTGGTGGCAACATATAACAACTACCGGGAGTTGGTAGACAAGGCTCTTATGATTGAAGGGAAGCAGCAGCAAATTGAGAGCCGGAAAAGGAAGTATGGATAAGGAAGTTACAACTCAGGAGCTTAGCAGAAGCCTCGTCTAACCCCGAACTCGGGAGGACTTGTTCATAACCATGGAGGTCATAACCACAATGGAGGAAGTTCGCATAACCACAATGGTTCCAAGAATGGGACTGGGAATGGAACAAGCAACAACCAGAACCGCTCCAATCCAGCCACACCCGCCAAGAGAGACCTAAGTCACATTACTTGCTTCACGTGCGGGAAGACTGGACACTATGCCACGGAGTGCCCGGAAGCAAAGAATGGAAACGGTAATGGGAACTCTGGGAAGAAGCCCAATCCATTCAACAAAGGACAAGTGAACCATGTTAACGTGGAGGAGGTTGAAGGGCATCCAGACGCAGTTATCGGTAAGTTTTTGGTTAAGTCTTTTACCGCCCTTGTTCTTTTGATACTGGTGCATCACATTCATACATATCAAGGGGATCCGTGGACAAGTTTAAACTATCAACCCAAGCCCTTAGGACCCCTCTGTTAGTAAGTTCACCTGGAGCAGAGTATATGGCTAGCCGATGGTGCGACCGGATACTCTTAACCATTGGTAGCCATGTTCTCATGTCAGATCTGATAATTTTGGAGTCACAAGGATTGGATGTGATATTAGGCATGGACTGGATGTCAAAGTATGGAGGAAGCATTGACTGTGCTAGTAAGTCGATTTATCTCACCACCCCGGAGGGAAAAAGGATCAAGTATGTATCTAGGCATGCGCCTAGGAGGAGCCAAGTAAATACCCTCACGAGAGTTGTTCAGGAGGAAGTGCCTGTAGTGAAGGATTACCCAGATGTTTTTTCCAGAGGAGCTACCAGGCATGCCACTGGATCGAGACATCGAGTTTTTGATAGAGCTATTGCCAGGTACAGGGTCAATATCAAAGAGACCCTATCGGATGCCCGCAAATGATCTGGAGGAGATTAAGAAGCAGATCAAGGAGTTATTGGAGAAAGGTTACATCTGACGGAGCTCATCACCATGGGGAGCCCCAGTGCTTTTGGTTGAGAAGAAGGATAAGTCTCTAAGGATGGTTGTTGATTATCGTGCGTTGAATGAAGTGGCGATCAAGAACAAATACCCACTGTCGATGATCAATGATTTGTTTGACCAGTTGCAAGGATCTAAGGTGTTTTTGAAGATCGATCTATGATCATGATATCACCAGCTGAAAATCTGGGAGAAGGATATACCTAAAACCGCATTTACCACAAGGTACGGGTTATATGAGTATACAGTCATGTCATTTGGACTGACTAACGCCCCTACCTATTTCATGAGCATGATGAACAAGGTGTTCATGGAATATTTGGATAAGTTTGTTGTGGTGTTCATTGATGATATAATGGTATACTTGAAGAATGAAGAGGAGCAAAAGGAGCATTTGCGTTTAGTTCTCGAGAAACTCAGGGAACATCAGTTGTATGCCAAGTTCAGCAAATGTGAGTTTTGGTTGAAGGAAGTTGGATTCCTTGGACATGTTATATCAGGAGAAGGTATAGCAGTAGACCCCAACAAGGTTTAGTCAGTCACTGAATGGTTGGCACCCACTTCAGTTAGCGAGATCTGCAGTTTTCTTGGACTCGCAGGATACTACCGGAGATTCATTGAGAATTTTTCCAAGATTGCAAAGCCAATGGCGGAGTTATTGAAGAAGGATACCAAATTTAAATAGACGGAAGAGTGTGAGGCGAGTTTTTAGGAGTTAAAGAAACGTCTGACTACAGCCCCAGTGCTGATTCTGCCGGATATACGCAAGGATTTCCAAGTGTATTGTGATGCGTCTCTCTTAGGACTTGGAGGAGTACTGATGCAGGACGGAAGAGTTGTTTCGTATGCCTTGCGACAACTGAAACCGCATGAGTTAAATTATGCCATGCATGATTTGGAGTTAGCTGCCGTAGTGCATGCGTTGAAGACTTGGAGACATTACCTTATTGGAAACCGTTGTGATGTGTACACTAATCATAAGAGTTTGAAGTACATTTTCACATAGAAGGAGCTGAACCTTAGGCAGAGGAGATGGTTGGAGCTTATAAAGGATTATGACATGAAGCTTCACTATCATCCAGGCAAGGCCAATGTCGTAGCAGACGCTTTGAGCCGGAAGAGTTATGCTAACACCCTCGTAAGCATAGGATTGCCAAAGGAGTTAGCAGAGGATCTCAGGGAACTTTAATTGGAGATTGTCCCTAGATGTTTTTTTGCAACAATGGAAGTTCAGTCTACATTGTTAGGAAAGATTCGAGAAGCTCATAAGGATGACAAAGAGATTGCCGAGATAAAAGAGAGAATGAGCAAAGGAAAGGCCAAAGCTTTTCGTGAGGATGAACATGACACCTTGTGGTTTGAGGACAGTGTTTATGTGCCCAATAACACAGAGATCAGGAAGTTAATACTTCAGGAGGCTCATGACTCACCATACTCGATACACCCTGGAAACACCAAGATGTATTTGGATTTAAAGGAGTGTTTCTGGTGGACTGGTATGAAGAAGGATATTGCCGAGTATGTAGCCGTATGTGATGTATGTCAGAGAGTGAAGGCAGAACATCAAAAGCCAGTAGGATTGTTACAGCCTTTGCCGATACCCGAATGGAAGTGGGATAATCTTGGCATGGATTTCATCACCGGATTGCCCAGGACCAAATCAGGGTATGATTCTATATGGGTAGTAGTTGATTGCTTGACCAAAGTGGCTCACTTTATGCCAGTGAAAACCACCTATACAAGTGCGAAGTTGGCCCAGATATATATGACCAGGATCGTATGTTTGCATGGAGTTCCGAGGACCATTGTATCAGATAGAGGAACCTAGTTTACCTCAAAGTTTTGGAATCATTTGCATGAAACTTTGGGAACCAGACTAGAGTTCAGTACAGCTTTTCACCCGCAAACAGATGGATAGGCCGAGAGAGTCAACGAGATTCTAGAGGATATGTTGAGAGCTTGTGCACTAGATTATGGATCTAGTTGGGATGACAACCTGCCCTACGTGGAGTTCTCATACAACAATAGTTACCGGGCCAGTTTGAAGATGGCACCGTTCGAAGCCTTATACAGAAGGAGGTGCAGGACGTCGTTGTTGTGGGATGAAGTTGGAGACCGTTAGTTGTTTGGACCAGATTTGATTAAGGAATCAGAAGAGAAGGTTAAACTGACTCGAGATAGACTGAAGGTAGCTCAATCCCGACAGAAGAGTTATGCAGATTCAAAACGCAAGGAGGTAGTCTATGAAATCGGAGACAGAGTGTATCTTCGAGTATCACCACTTCGAGGAGTAAAGCGCTTTAGAGTTAAGGGAAAGTTAGCGCCACGTTTTGTGGGACCATACAAAGTTTTGGAACAAATGGGAGAAGTTGCTTACAAGTTGGAATTACCCAAAGGATTGTCAGGAGTTCACGATGTGTTCCACGTTTCTCAGTTGAAGAAGTACCACGCAGAGATGGCTGACATTCCTCTGAGAGATACAGTACCGCTAGAAGCGATATAGTTGAATAATGATTTGACTTATGAGGAGAAACCAGTCAAGATTCTCAAGTTTGCCAGTCGGGTTACTCACAACAAAGTCATCAAGTTTTGCAAGGTTCACTGGAGCCACCATACCGAGGATGAAGCCACCTGGGAATGAGAGGATGATCTTCGCAAAGACCACCCACACCTATTATCTAGCCAACCCGAATCTCGAGGGCGAGATTCATCTTAAGGGGGTAGGTTTGTAACATCCCAAATTTTCAATTTGGAATGTTATACATTATGTCATCATTGCATATCATATTTTATTGCATTTTGGATTGATCCTAGAAATTCTACGCAACTCAAGGACCCACGGGAGAGTTGGGGATTTCATTAATTTCATATTTGAGTTTTCTCAAATTTTGAAAAGAGGATCATTTGGTTTTGATTATTTTTTCCTTCCTAATATTTATAAAATAAAAATATATGAGAGGAGATAAAAAGACTTCTCCAAGATAGATGTAATATTAGAGGAAAAAATATTAAAATCAAATAAAGTTTTTATTTGGATTTTATTGCAATTTTTTTGCATTAGAAAAATTTCACGTTTTCAAAATTGCATTTTAGGGCCAAGGAAATGTTCATCTTGTTCTAACTTTTTTATTTAGACGGTGAAAATTTGTTTTGACATTTTTAGATTTTTATTTATTTTTCTAGGATTTATTTTCGCTGGAACGTTTTTTCTTAAAAAAAGAGAAGCCCGCTGGACCGAACTGGGCCAAGGCCCAGTTGGCCCGGCCTCCCCGCGCCGCCGTCTCCCTCGTGGAGACCGCGACCGCCACATCGCCGCTTGCCATGGACGAGTCGGCCACGCCTCCCCACCCCCTCCCGCAAGCCACCTCTTCCCCCCTCCCTTTAAAAGCCGACCTGGGGGCCCCCTGGAGCCCCAAGCCACAGCCGCCGCCGCCCGCAAGCCGCCCCGCCGCCCTGCGCCGCCGCCAAGCCGCCCTGCGCCGCATCCTGCCATCGCCCGCGCCACCGCCCCGCTCGCCGGAAGCCTCCGGAGTTCGTAAATCTCGTCGCCCGGTTTTTTTTTGGTTTAGGTAAAAATCGTCGGGTTTTTTTAAAACCCTAGTTTCGGTTCTTTTATTAGATCGGTTCGTCGGTTTTCTCGGTTTAGTTACTTAGCGGATGTTCGTCCGTACGTTCGTTTTAACGAACGGTGTTCACTCGTCAGTTTTTCTTTTTCCAGTGTTTTTCCGCGATTATTTTCGATCGCGATTTCTAATCCAAATTTCGTTTTAGTTTATCTTTTCGCTCATTTATCGGAATCAGGCGATTCAAGCGCCTAGATCTTCGTCTTGAAGTCCTCTTTCCGTTTAACCAACTTGAACATGATTTTGGTACTGTAAAATTTGACTTTGGTCTAGTTTAGAAATCGGATCTTGTTTCTTTCGCAGTTTGAGTTTCGTTGCTTTGTTTGATTTGATTCTTTTTGCAAACCGGAGTTCTTAAGTTGAACTTTCTGGCTAGGTCTTATTATCCGTGTTTTACCCGTGCTTCTTTGCTTGCTTTCTTATGTACCCTATTGTTTGTTTGCGATAGAACACCCATAGTGCGAAGCGTGCTACTACGAGTCTCTAGGTTTTGCGGATCATCAGCAAGGCAAGTAACACTTTGATCATACCCCTTTATCACCTAGTTTTTATGCATTAGTTCCGATCCTCAAACATTGCATGATTAGGTTGTGATATAACATGTGGGTTCGGGAAGTAGTTGATGAGGTAGAACCTATCACCCTGTTATTATCAAACCCTGGGGAGTTACTTCTACATATTGCTTATATTGTTATGCTATGCTCGTAGACGTGGTTTGGGTGAGTGAATCCATGACAGATGTGTGATCGTTAATTAATGGTTCAACATAAGGTGGCAACTTTAATACACATCTGGGTGGATTGCTTGTCAGGCACCTAGAGAATCCAGTGTTGTCCTAGCATATCCCAGAGTACCCGTGTGATAATCCTAAGGTCCGCCACCCAGGCTCAAAGGGAACTGGGATATTTCATGCTAGAAACTTCCGTGTGCAGCCACAAGCTATTATGGGCTCTAGCATAGTTGAGTAAGTTGCATGACCTCTTCCAGTGGTAGGCTAGCAGATGTAGAGGGATGTAGGTTGGTACTGTCTACCCGGGGTTAGAGCTAATGTTTCTGAAAGACTGTGTCTCCGTCATCCGTTTCTCAAACACCATGTAGTGCGAGAAATCCAACGGAGGAGATCGAGTCTTGTGGGGAAAAGTGTGCAAACCTCTGCAGAGTGTACAATCTAATCATGGTTAGCCGTGTCCCCGGTTATGGACATCTTGAGTATCTAGTACTTGGATTATCATATGTGTCTCATCACTCAAATTTAATATTGTTGGGTTGATAATTACTTTTAATTGGGATTGAGTTGGAGGAACCTTCTCAATGATGTTTCAACTACCATAATAGTTAAAAAATATATATTCCTTTGTTGTAGGGAAAAATTGGCTTTTCGCAAAACTTTAACCATAGAGCTTTTCCACCAGCCAAATATGCATGTAGTGATAGCATTATTCGGTTCTTGCTCTACTGTGTTATATTGCCAGCATATTCCATGTGCTGACCCGTTTTTGGGATGCAACGTATTATGTTGCAGACTTTTCAGGCGAGGAGTAAGGTTCGTTAGGTCGTTGCCGTGCAGCTCAACTATGTCGTTGGAGTTGATGGACTCACTTTATCTTCCAAGCCTTCCATTGTTACTGTATTAGATGGCCTTATGCCATATTTATTGTAATAATTTCTCTTTTGAGACATTCGATGTAATAAGTGTGTGATTGCTACTCTGTTATAAATCCTTCGAGTACTGTGTGTGTCAGCATTACCGATCCAAGGATGACACTGAAGCGTAGAGACTTGACCGTTTGAGGTCGGGTCGCTATAGTTGCGTAATGGGGTAGCTGAGTGTTGAAGCTATATCATGTTGTACTTTGATGTATTTCAATTATGAAATCATGCTTCCTTAATATGGAAATGAAGTATATTATGTGCTTAATATAAATGTCAATTAGATTAATAAATGGATTATTAATAATATGGCAATTAGCCTGCTAATGGCGAATTAGCCTGCTAATTAGGTTTTGCTATTGCAAACGGTTATTGAGAAAATACCGTCGGCGATGATCTCAGGCAACGCACACAGTTTCTAGGAATAAACAATGTTGGATCAATGAACAATCACACACGACCTTCTCTTGAAAACTGTTTGTGTTAGGTGTCAGGCCGGCCCAATACGCGACTCTATCCTAAAGGAACCCGAAGGTCCCACTAAGGATAGAACCGCATATTGACACGCTTTTGCAAGGTGGATATCATTACATCGTACCATTACATAATAGTGGGTATACATACAAAGGCATACAAAGCCACAAGAATACATCAATACATCATATAAGACACCAACATCGGACTACGGATGAAACACAAACAAAGGCTCAAATGAAATCCACCCTGCTAGCCCAGGCTGCCGACCCGGAACCTAACCCAAGATCGGCGAAGAAGAATAAGAACTCCAAACAATCAAACATCGCTCTCGCGTCATGATCATCACATTACATGTACCTGCAACTGTTGGTGTAGTAATCTGTGAGCCACGAGGACTTAGCAATCCCATTACCATGGGTATCAAGACTAGCAAAGTTTAAAGGGTATGGAATGGATAAGTGGTGAGGTTGCAACAGCGACTAAGCAATGTATGGTGGCTAATTTACGAGTGCAAGAATAAGATGAGAAGCTACGCAACGGTCACAAACTAGTACCGATCAATAAGTGATCCTGAACTACTTACGGTCAAACATAACCCAACTGTGTTCTCTTCTCAAACTTCCCCGAAAAGAGACCATCACGGTTACGCAACGCGGTTGGTGTATTTTAAAAGAGTTTACTTAAAGTATTCTACACCCAGATATTAACAAATTCCCATCTGCCACATAACCGCGGGCACGGCTATCGAAAGTTTAAACCCTGCAGGGGTGTCCCAACTTAGCCCATGACAAGCTCATGATCCGCGGAGACAATCCTCCATCACGGGACCCTCCGATCAGACTCGGAATCCCGGTGCACAAGACATTTTGACAATGGTAAAACTAATCCAACAAAGCATCCCGGCATGTCGACACCCTAATAGTAGCCGCGCGTATCTCGTCTCAGGACACAACCGAATGGGTCAGCCTACAGGTATATACCAAATACCTCGAGTTTCCCCAAGGTGGACCCGTAGTCTGCCCATTTGGGACCAACACCATCAGCACTAGCCCCCTTGCTATGTAGAAATATCCTCGGGTTCGCGACGCCCTATACCAATTAATTATTAGGTTCAAGTATTATTATGGAAAATGTTAAAACCAATGTTGGGCCTTGCTGGAAGAGTTCTATTCAAAGCGAAACATCGAGAGGTTCCCATACCCATTGTCGTGTTAGGGACACAAAAATCAAGGAACATAACACCGGTATGACGGAAACTAGGGTGGCAAGAATGGAACAAAACACCAGGCATTAGGCTGAGCCTTCCACCATTTATCAAGTATATATGTGCATTAATTAAATACAGGATATTATGATATCCCAAGATATTCATGAAATCCATGTCCCAACATGGACAACCTGCAACTGCACCTACAACTAGCAATGCTAGGAAGGGTGAAAATGTTAGAGGCTATCATGGCAATTTGGGAGGCTCGATAAACAAGTTGTAGGTAGCGCGACATAGCGATAGCATCGAGACAACTAGCATAGCAATGATAGTAGTGAGATCCAAGGTGAAGGTCATCTTGCCTAAAATCCTGCAAGGAAGAAGAACGAGTCCATGAAGTAGACAAAGCTAACGTAGTCGAAACCGATCCTCACAATCGCAATGAAAAAGGAACTATCGAGATGAAGCACAACCGGAAAGAAGCAAACAACATAGTAAACAACCATCACATAAACATGGCATGATGCACAATCAAGTATGATGCATGTCCAGTTTAATGAGGCATGGCATGGCAAAGTGCAACAAACAATACTACAAATTAAGTGGAGCTCAATATGCAACGAGTTGCATATCAAAGAAACACCACATTGAATTATTTAGTTCTCTCCCATTTATGTACCCAACAATATTAAATGTTGTTAAACATGGCAAGAGGTGAAGCATAATAAACTAACTATTTAGGCGAGTTTAAATGAGGCCGAAAATAACAAACAACAATTCCGGTAAATCCTCATGTGCATTTAGCAATTTAATGCAAACAACAATTTTAAACATTTTAAAGTTGTTACCATGATGCGGATGACATGTGCAAGTTTTATGCAATTTTATGAAAAAGTTGTCATGAGCATGATATGAAGCATTTCTCCCCGTGGTGAAAAGAAAGGGTGCCAGGCGACAATAAAAAAACGGTGCCACGACAACATTCCGGTTCCAACAACTCATTAAGATATCGGTGCGAAAGAAGCAAGTGTGCGGTTGTGCGGAACATGCTAAAGATGGTGGGGTGATCCCAGATCCTGGGTGTCCCACGAGTTGGTGGCAAGGCAAACATGGAAGGAAAGGTGCAAGCGACAACTCGAACACGGTGCAACCACGAGCATCTCATACATCACCCATGCATTCGTTCACGAGAGGTCGTCTCGACATTATACCTTTGAAGCGTGCATTTTCGAGGCGGAACGAGTTCGTGGTGGAAGTAGTCGTTCACGGAAGTCGTGATACATGTTCGTTTTAGAGAGGTAGTTGACGCATCCGAGGTTTCTGGAGGCACCGGTAGTGGAACTTGGCGAATCCGAGTTCTTCGAAGGTTGTCATGGAACTTGGTCAAATGCACGGCGTGGGTAGTCGTTCTCTCGACGGCCTTCGGCCATGGTAGTTGTACACGGGTCATAGAGGAACTTGAGGGGTCCGAGGTTTCCGGCGTAGTGATACACATTTCGTAGACGTTCGGGTCGTCGGTAGCAGTACTTGGTGAACCCGAAAATGGTCTTGGCGTCTTCGAGCATAGGGGTACTTGGCGTTTCCGTGTAGCCGAACTTGAGGGGCATCGACATTGTGGTACTTGGCGTCCATGGGTACGTGACAAAGATGAAATGGAACGCAACGGTTGTAGTGGTACATGGCGTTCAGGGGCTTCGTAGGTCATCCTGTACTTGGCGTTCGGTGCGGTGGTCGTTCGGGCGCCGTATGTCGTGGTACAGGGTGATCTTGGTGAATCCTAGGGTCTCGGTGGAGGCCATGGTACTCCCTGATGGCACCGAGATGGTCTAGCAGCAGCAAGGGCGTCGGGGAGGTGATGGCCGAATGCAGTAGTGTAGTAGCCAACATGGTGAGGAGCCTGGAGGGTGTGTCACGCTCGCGCGAAGGCAGGAGGTGCACGGGGCTGGACGAGGTGAAGCAGCAGGATGGGGTGCGAAGCGGATGAAGGCGAGGCAGGGACTTGGCGTTGCGGCGAGAGCTTGTAGGAGCTTGGTGTCGGCCATGCTGTCAGCTTGGCCATGGAGACGACGGAGGTTGGCGGATGGAGGGAGCAGTGCACGAACGAGGAGGCGCAGGGCGGCGGAGCACACGGGGTGGCGACCATGGACAAGCGGCGGCGTGGGCACGCTGGAGGTGAAGGAGGTGGGAGGCGAGCCGCGTGTGAGGGGGGAGGTCGAGGCCGGCGCTGGTCGTGGTCGCCGGCAGCGACCGGACACGGCGGCGGCAGAACGGAAGGCCAGGGAGGTAGGAGAGGGGCGTGACGGGGCCGGCCTGGAAGTTGTCGCTGGAGGGCACGGCTTGCGGGGTCGGCAGGGAGGCCTCAGGCGCGAGGATGGATCAAGGAGCTCGGCTCCTGGACGAGGGGAGGTTGGAGAGGAAGGGCGCGCTGGAGGGAGATATCGAGAAGGAGGGGCCGAGTGCCCTGGCGTCGATGTGCGGGTGACGGCGCCTGGAGGGAGATGGGGATCGAGGGGGTGAGGGAGGTCGGGCTAGGGTTAGTAGCAGCTGGGCATAGGTGGGCCTTGGGCCGAATTGGACTGCGGGGAAGCAGGCCGGCCTGGCCGCTGGGCTCTCTCATTCTTCTTCTTATTTTCTTTTAAGAGAAAATAATTAGAGAGAAGAAAAGAAAAGGAGGGTTAGGGAAAGGATTTGTGCAAGGGGGCTATTTTCCCGGACTCATAAAAATGTGTTTAATCCATTAAAATAGGAATGGGCATGGATGCAGGGTTTAGATCCAAACACATTTGAATTTAAATCAAATGTGTGAATAGGGACTGGGGGTTTGGAAGGTCCGAAAATGTTGAGAATTTAGGAAGAGTCTCGATAAATGAGATAGGAATAGTTGGCAAAGTTTGGGGACCAAACTTGAATTAGAAAGGGCATGCAACTACCTTGTTGTGTTGCAAAGCGCCAGAACTTCTAATGGATTCAAAAGAGGAAAGAGCATGGATTTAGGATATGTGCAAATGGAAGGAACTTTAACATGCAAGTGGGTTGTGGTTAATTCCAAATAAATGGAATATTATATAATAGCTCCCTAAATATTGGGAGGATATGTTATGAAGAGAAATCGCCATGTGAATTACCTCGATTTAAATGGATCAAAGATACATGCAATTTATTTATGTGAGTTTTATAAAGGGGTTTCATGATGACATGATGCAATGCACATGATGCAATGATGAATGCAACGAACAAAACAAATCACACGACGAATCTCGGAAACTATGGAAGGCGTCTGGAGCGCCGGTCTCGGGTCGTCACATTAGGCCACCTTGCGCAAAGTTTACCACGTAAAAATTGGGTGTGATGTACAACCTTTGCCACACAATTTCTTCTACGCACCATGTGTGATGCATTCAATAATGCAAATGATAAAATTGTTAATATCATGTGCAATGGCAACGCTATCACAAACGATTTAACGGGGAAAATTGTGTGTGATGTACCTATGAACGGAAACATTTTCCTTGGAGCGACTGTATGGGATGTACATACGAACGGAAACGTTTAGCGGGGACTGACTGTGTAGGATGTACTTGTGACCGGAAACAATTTCGCGTGTATAATTGTATTTTTTACCTCTACTGTACGTAGTACCGTATTTGAGCGCTTGCCATTCGCACACGACCTCATTTTGCCAAGCATGTGTGTCAGGAGGGCATATCCCCAATGGTTTATGGGTCGTGTGGGAAGGACCCCCCTATCGCCCACACTCACTTGGCGATGGTTCCAAATGTCGTCGCGGAAAGGGGTTAAAAACCGTTTGTATACCAGTGTTTCTTTCTAGAATTTTTTTAGATTCTATCGCGGATGATACTTTTATGGAAATTACTTTGGATGAAGCTACTAAATTCTTAGATAATATTATTACAAATTATTCACAATGGCATACCGAAAGAGCACCTACTAGTAAAAAGATCAATTTCGTAGAAGAAATTAATACTTTGAGTGAAAAAGCTGATGCACTTATGAAATTGATTGCTAGTAAAAATGCCCCTATTTATCTTAATGATGTGCCTTTGTCTACTTTGATTGATAAAAATAGTAATCCCGTATATGTGAATTTTGTCTCGCGAAACAATTTTTATAACAATGCTTATAGAGGTAATTTTAATCCTGGGTCTTTTCGTGGAAATTCCTCTAATAATTATGGAAATTCCTATGGTAATTCTTCTTACAATAATAATAGGAACCTCTCTTATCTTTAAAGTAATATTAAATAATTTATCAATTCTCAAAAAGTTTTCAAAAATACGATCAAAGAAAAATTGAGTAAACTCGATGATATGTCTAGGAACATTGATAGAATTTCACATCATGTAGAAAATCTCCAGATTAAAATATTTCCACCCAAAGTTGATATTACTGAATCTATTAAAGCTTTATATATTTCCATGGATGAAAGCAAGTAAAGAACCGCTATGCTTAGAGCTAAAAAGAATTTTTAGAAAGAGTGTTTTCATCTGATTGCTTTAGTAATGATGAGGATGTTAAGATGATTGTGTTTATTCTATTTATTACTTGTTTAGTAATATTAAAATTGATGATAAAAGGATTTAAGAAGAGTCAAGTTTAGCAAGAAGGCGTCCCCATAATTTGGACGGTAAATTTTTTTTGAAAAAAATGATAAAATAGGGTTTGGAGAGGTCAAAACTTTAACTAGTGATGTGCCCACTCTTTTGGATTACAAAGACTTTAATTATGATAGTTCCTATTTGATTGACTGTATTTCTTTTATGCAATCCGTGTTAAATTCACCCAATGCCTATGAACAAAACAAAGCTTTTACTAAACATATTGTAGAAGCGGTGTTGAAAGGTTTAGAAGAAAAGTTAGAATTAGAGATTTCAATTCCTAGAAAATTATATGATGAATGGGAACCCACCATTAAAGTCAATATTAAAAATTATGAGTGCTTTGCTTTATGTGATTTGGGAGCTATTGTTTCCACAATTTCTAAATCTCTGTGTGATGTGCTAGGTTTTACCAAGTTGGAACAATGTTCTCTTAATTTGCACTTGGCGGATTCTACTATTCAAAACCTTTGGGAAAGATTAATGATGTTCTTACACTAGTACGTGTCGGTCCTAAACAAACGGTTTTTAACCCCTTTCCGCGACGGCATTTAGAACTATCGCCAAGTGAGTGTGGGCGATAGGGGGGTCCTTCCCACACGACCCAGAAACCGTCGGGGATAGGGAGCCTTGATGCATATAGTTGTCCCTATATAACTGTTTCCGATATCTCGAATATCCCAAACGCTTCATCCTTGCTACTCGTTTGTGCTCGCATTGCCATCGCAGTCGGAGTTTTGTGGTTTTACCTAAAACCAGGCAGATTCTAGGCACGGGAGCTTTCTAGGCAGATTCCAGGCACGGGAGATTTATGATGCCTGGCACATCACAAACAGTTCATGATTATAAACCGTGTACGATAGGTAGACAATCACACACATTTAGTTTTCCCGCATCGTATGTGATAGTGTCTGACATCACACACGCTTTGCAAACGGCAACCGTGTGCATGCTTGCACACGTTTCCTCTCTGTGAACCGTCTCGGATTATGGTGTATATCGCAAATATTTGTGTTTTACCAATCGTGTGTGCCGTAATGACCTGCACAACGTAATTTTGCCCTAATTTAATTGCTGCTATTTAAAATTATACCTAAATTAAACTTGAAAGTAGGCTATAGATTTATTCATATCCATCAAGTTCAAACAACCAATGCATTATTCGATTCACAGGTACATATGTTTAAGAATTATAGAAGCACCAAATAAAGAATGATGTACCAAGGTTCTATACTTGTACTATTACACATGGTAAAGAAAGAGGCGACAGACATTCCAGTTGTTGAACAAGGTGAAGAGGGATGGCCCTATTATGCTCTCCTGGATGCAGAAGGCATGCAGGACTCTAGTCCAACCCATTGTGATGGTCAGCCGCCAATCATGTAGTTTGAGAGGTAATCTTGAGTAAACTTCTTCACGATCCACTGCAAAAGAAAAAAGATTCAGATATTGTCATCTAACACAACTCATTACGGGCAGTAAAAAGAAGGCTACATGATTCTTACTAACCATCCTGCAGTTCACTGTTGTCTTGCATAAAGTGTAAACAAATAGTTCGATTGACATCTTTTGACCCATTTTAGTAACAATCTTTATCAGTTTCCTCACTTGATGCTGATTCATGAATATCTCATTGCCCCATACGTAGAAAGGGTCGAAGTGTGGATCTTTGGCAATGATATATGTACCTAAAAGCACCAAGTTAATATTAGAAGCTAAACAACAATTGAAAAATGATGTAGTACAACACTCCATCCATCCCCTTATATAAGATTTTATTACATGTATATCTAGACATCATCAGAACATTAAGGTAACACTCTTCCTTGTTGCTATGTAGCCTGGGATTGCATATTTAGTCATTCAATACAATGCATGTTGCTAAATGACAATTGAAAAACTAAAAGGCATGTTAACTTCAATAATCCTAACAGCAACCAAATATCGTAATTCATAGTGGTATTGTTGAAGCTGTTATTGATGAAATTGAAGTGCATGGCAAATAGTTGCACATATAGAGCATCACATTATGAAGAACTGAAATAAACAAGTCATAAGGACATCTCTAGGCGATCCTTAATAAGTTAAAGGACTAAAACCCTTAGTGGATATATATATATATATATATATATATATATATATATATATATATATATATATATATATATATATATATATACTGCAGCAATTTTTGGCCTTTTCTAGTCGATCCCCTAAACTTAAGGTTGTAAACTTCAATTTTATCAAGTTCAAAGCAGGTTCAACCAAAAGTAGCATGCATTCAAACATGAACACAGATAGTTTTGCATAACCGAACATAAAACATAAATTTAAAATAAGCTAAACTACTTCTGGTGGAAGTAGAGGTCGAGCCAATCCTTCCTCGTCATGCACGGTGTGCCATGAGTCGGGTTCGGGCCAGTACCATCGTCGGGGTCGTTGGGGAAGGCATTCCTCCACTTGTCGATGTTGATCTCCTCGTCCTCGGGGCCCACCTTGATGCCCTCCGTGCCGCCGCCTTCGACCTCATCATTAGAGGAGAGCGCGATAACCTCGCCGCCCTCCGCGCCGCCATCCTCACCGCCTTCGACCTCTTCATCGGAGGAGAACGCGATAACCTCGCCGCCCTCCGTGCCGGCAAAGATCGCCCACTCTTCCTCCATGAACTCATGGTGGTGTCGACGAAGCTCTTGCATGTACGCCTCGGCGGCGGCCTCGGCCTCGAGACGCTCCCACGCCTCACGGTCCTCCCGTGACATAGCCGAGCTCACCACCCCTGGCTCCAGCGGAACAAGGTGGATCAGATGTGTGCCGAAGGGGAAACTGAGCCTAGCCTCCATGCCGTGGTAGCGGACCTGCCAGCGGTCGTGCTCCATGGCCGCGAGCTCAGCCCTGTGGAAGCTACCGAGCCACCGGCTGGTGTGGGTCTCTCGATCTGCAATCTCGGTGACCCATGTCCCCCACCGCTGTTGCCGGACCCCGAGGTAGGACTTCGTCGGCTACCGGGTCCACGGGAGGAAGGGGAAGTCCTCGAACCGGCGTAGGGGCGCGGCGGCGGGCAGATCGAGAGCCTGGCGACGGCGGATCAGGACCGCGAAGGATGACGGGGACACCTCGGCGGCCACCTCGCGGGCGTCAGGAGAAAAGTTCGTGATAAACCTCTTTTTGGCCTTTGGCTACTCGAGCTCCCCGGCACACAGGTAGAGGTTGAGGATGGAGGCACCGGCGATGGCGGCGACATACCAATGGTTTCGAGGGTTGTGTGTGTCTATGTGAGCGGAGGTTGTGTTTGAGGAAATACTGCTGTAACTGAAAATTTTACTAAGCGGGGCTACTAAAAATTTAGATCAAGGGCGAGCAGATATTTTTGAGATTGTGAGGGATGCAGAGGCGGGAGTAAAATGCTGGGGCTACTGAAAATTTGAATCAAGGGACTAAAGCAGAGTAGGAGTAACAGACATCGCACACGATCCGCACATACTAATTGTGTGCTATCAAGCATTAAAACCTTCTAGGCGGTAGATATTTTCGAGATTGCGAGGGATGCAGAGGCGGGAGTTTTGGGGGAGCGAGCTAGTGTGCTTGACACGCCGGCTGTGGACTGTAGCCGACGCACCTTCTCGCGTAAGCCATAGGCGTACTATACACCGACGGTGCTCCAAGATATTTTGTACTACATCTCACACGGTTGGTGAGAATAAACTGTGTAGGATCTACTTGATTTGAATTACAAAATGGGGTAACGGCGGCAATGGATGGTGTTTGAATTGTTAGACCTTTTATCTGTAGTGAACATGCATCTATATGTCTGTCGTAAAATAATTGGAATTATTCAGGGTTCCTTTGGACATTTCATACATTAAACTGTTTTTCTAGCCATTTCAGGTGCACAATTCAAAATTACACTACATGCACATACTCTGGTGCATACAAATTGGTTGAAAAATCAAATTTGTGTCCTTCAGTGCATGCTTAGGTCCCATGGAAGAAATGGGAATGAATTTTTCGGGGTTCATTTGGCCTTTTTTATACATTAACTGGGTTTTCTAGGCATTTTATGTGCATAATTCAAATTTGAACTACAAGCACATGCTCCAATGCACTATAGTTGGATGAAAAAATCACATGTGTGTCCTTGGGTGAATTTCTAGGTCCCATGCAAGAGATGGGAGTGATTTCAAACACCAGGGCACTGTTGATTCCCGGCAAAACGTTGAGATACCTGGTTTTTAAATTCTACTAAATCGAAAACTCGTCTGAAATTCATGAAACTTGGCATGCTATCATGGAGCGACATCAACATGCCGTGGTGAAAATTTTGTCCCATTTGGGGTAGGTTTCGGTATAAGCTTCTCACAACAAGCATGATGGTTTAGATAGGTGATGTCTACTACACAACCTTCTTCTTGTAGATGTTGTTGGGCCTCCAAGTGTAGAGGTTTGTAGGACAGTAGCAAATTTCCCTCAAGTGGATGACCTAAGGTTTATCAATCCATAGGAGGCGTAGGATGAAGATGGTCTCTCTCAAGCAACCCTGCAACCAAATAACAAAGAGTCTCTTGTGTCCCCAACACACCCAATACAATGGTAAATTGTATAGGTGCACTAGTTCGGCGAAGAGATGAGGATACAAGTGCAGTATGGATAGTAGATAATGGTTTTTGTAATCTGAAAATATAAAAACAGCAAGGTAAGTAATGATAAAAGTGAGCACAAACGGTATTGCAATGCGTTGAAACAAGGCCTAGGGTTCATACTTTCACTAGTGCAAGTTCTCTCAACAATAATAACATAATTGGATCACATAACTATCCCTCAACATGCAACAAAGAGTCACTCCAAAGTCACTAATAGCGGAGAACAAACGAAGAGATTATAGTAGGGTACGAAACCACCTCAAAGTTATTCTTTCCAATCAATCCGTTGGGCTATTCCTATAAGTGTACCAAACAGCCCTAGAGTTCGTACTAGAATAACACCTTGAGACGCAAATCAACCAAAACCCTAATGTCACCTAGATACTCCAATGTCACCACAAGTATCCGCGGGCATGATTATACGATATGCATCACACAATCTCAGATTCATCTATTCAACCAACACATAGAACCTCAAAGAGTGCCCCAAAGTTTCGTGTGCCAACCCCTATGCATAGGTTCATGGGCGGAACCCGCAAGTTGATCACCAAAACATACATCAAGTGAATCAATAGAATAACCCATTGTCACCACGGCTATCCCACGCAAGACATACATCAAGTGTTCTCAAATCCTTAAAGACTCAATCCGATAAGATAACTTGAAAGGGAAAACTCAATCCATTACAAGAGAGTAGAGGGGGAGAAACATCATAAGATCCAACTATAATAGCAAAGCTCGTGATACATCAAGATTGTACCATCTCAATAACACGAGAGAGAGAGAGAGATCAAACACATAGCTACTGGTACATACCCTCAGCCCCGAGGGAGAACTACTCCCTCCTCGTCATGGAGAGCACCGGGATGAGGAAGATGGCCACCGGAGAAGGATTGCCCCCTCCGACAGGGTGCCGGAATGGGTCTAGATTGGTTTTCGGTGGCTACGGAGGCTTCTGGTGGCGGAACTCCCGATCTAGGGTATATGGGTATATATGGGAGGAAGAAGTACGTCGGTGGACCTCCGGGCTGTCCACGAGGCAGGGGGGCGCGCCCAGGGGGTGGGCGCGCCCCCACCCTCATGGCAGCCCGGGACTCTCCTGGTCCAACTCCGATACTCCATGGGCTTCTTCTGGTCCAAAAATAAGTTTCATGAAGTTTCAGGTCAATTGGACTCCGTTTGATTTTCCTTTTTTGCGATACTCTAAAACAAGGGAAAAAACAGAAACTGGCACTGGGCTCTAGGTTAATAGGTTAGTCCCAAAAATCATAAAATATCATATGAATGCATATAAAACATCCAAGGTTGATAATATAATAGCATGGAATAATAAAAATTATAGATACGTTGGAGACGTATCAGCATCCCCAAGCTTAATTCCTGCTCGTCCTCGAGTAGGTAAATGATAAAAACAGAATTTTTGATGTGGAATGCTACCTAACATATTTATCCATGTAGTTCTCTTTATTGTGGCGAGAATATTCAGATCCATAAGATTCAAGACAAAAGTTTAATATCGACATAAAAACAATAATACTTCAAGCATACTAACTAAGCAATCATGTCTTCTCAAAATAACATGGCCAAAGAAAGCTATCCCTACAAAATCATATAGTCTTGTTATGCTATATCTTCATCACACAAAATATTTAAATCATGCACAACCCCGATGACAAGCCAAGCAATTGTTTCACACTTTTGATGTTCTCAAACTTTTTCAATCTTCACGCAATACATGAGCGTGAGCCATGGACATAGCACTATAGGTCGAATAGAATGGTAGTTGTGGGGAAGACAAAAAAGGAGAAGATAGTCTCACATCAACTAGGTGTATCAACGGGCTATGGAGATGCCCATCAATAGATATCAATGTGAGTGATTAGGGATTTCCATGCCACGGATGCACTAGAGTTATAACTGTATGAAATCTCAACAAAAGAAACTAGTGGGTGTGCATCCAACTCGCTTGCTCACGAAGACCTAGGGCATTTTGATGAAGCCCATCATTGAAATATACAAGCTAAGTTCTATAATGAAAGATTCCCACTAGTATATGAAAGTGACAACATAGGAAACTCTCTATCATGAAGATCATGGTGCTACTTTGAAGCACAAGTGTGGTAAAAGGATAGTAGCATTGCCCCTTCTCTCTTTTTCTCTCATTTTTTTATTTTTTTATTTGGGCCTTTTCTCTTCTTTTTTATGGCCTCTTTTTTTTCTCTTTTTTTCCGTCCGGAGTCTCATCCCGAGTTATGGGGGAATCATAGTCTCCATCATCCTTTCCTCACTGGGACAATGCTCTAATAATGATGATCATCACACTTTTATTTACTTACAACTCAAGAGTTACAACTTGATACTTAGAACAAGATATGACTCTATATGAATGCCTCGGTGGTGTACCCGGGATGTGCGATGACTCAAGAGTGACATGTATGGAAGAATTATGAATGGTGGCTTTGCCACAAATACGATGTCAACTACATGATCATGCAAAGCAATATGACAATGATGAAGCGTGTCATAATAACGGAACGGTGGAAAGTTGCATGGCAATATATCTCGGAATGCCTATGGAAATGCCATAATAGGTAGGTATGGTGGCTGTTTTGAGGAAGGTATATGGTGGGTTTAAGGTACCGGCGAAAGTTGCACGGTACTAGAGAGGCTAGCAATGGTGGAAGGGTGAGAGTGCATATAATCCATGGACTCAACATTAGTCATAAAGAACTCACATACTTATTGCAAAAATTTATTGGTTATCGAAACAAAGTATTACGCGCATGCTCCTAGGGGGATAGATTGGTAGGAAAAGACCATCGCTCGTCCCCGACCGCCACTCATAAGGAAGACAATCAATAAATAAATCATGCTCTGACTTCATCACATAACGGTTCACCATACGTGCATGCTACGGGAATCACAAACTTCAATGCAAGTATTTCTCAAATTCACAACTACTCAACTAGCATGACTAATATTACCATCCTCATATCTCAAAACAATCATCAAGTATCAAACTTCTCATAGTATTCAATGCACTCTATATGAAAGTTTTTATTATATCCCTCTTGGATGCCCATCATATTAGGACTAGTTTCATAACCAAACCAAACTACCATGTTGTTCTAAGGACTCTCAAAATAATATAAGTGAAGCATGAGAGTTCATCTAATTCTTCAAAATGAAACCACCACTGTGCTCTAAAAAGATATAAGTGAAGCACTAGAGCAAACGACAAACTACTCCGAAAGATATAAGTGAAGATCAATGAGTAGTCAAATAATCATGCAAGTATATGAAGACTCTCTAACATTTAAGAATTTAAGATCTTGGTATTTTATTCAAAAATCAAGCAAAACAAAAGTAAATAAAATGACGCTCCAAGCAAAACACATATCATGTGGCGAATAAAAATATAGCTCCGAGTAAAGTTACCGATGAACGAAGACGAAAGAGGGGATGCCTTCCGGGGCATCCCCAAGCTTAGGATTTTGGTTGTACTTGAATATTACCTTGGGGTGCCTTGTGCATCCCCAAGCTTAGTCTCTTGCCACTCCTTATTCCATAGTCCATCGAATCTTGAAAACTTCACAACACAAAACTTAACAGAAAACTCGTAAGCTCTGTTAGCCAAAGAAAACAAAACACCACTTCAAGGTACTGTAATGAACTCATTATTTATTTATATTGGTGTTAAACCTACTGTATTCCAAATTATCTATGGTTTATAAACTCTTTTACTAGCCATAGGTTCATCAAAATAAGTAAACAACACATGAAAAACAGAATCTGTCAAAAACAGAACAGTCTGTAGTAATCTGTAACTAACACAAACTTCTGGAACCTCAAAAATTCTAAAATAATTTGGTGGACGTGAGGAATTTATATATTAATCATCTTCAAAAATAATTAACTAAATATCACTCTCCAATAAAAAATGGCAGCAATTCTCGTGAGCGCTAAAGTTTCTGTTTTTCACAGCAAGATCAACAAGACTTTCCCCAAGTCTTCCCAACGGTCCTACTTGGTACAAACACTAATTAAAACATAAAAACTCAATCATAAAAGAGGCTAGATAAATTATTTATTACTAATAAGGAGCAAAAAGCAAGGAATAAAAATAAAAATTGGGTTGCCTCCCAACAAGCGCTATCGTTTAACGCCACTAGCTAGGCATGATGATTTCAATGATGCTCACATAAAAGATAAGAATTGAAACATAAAGAGAGCATCATGAAGAATATGACTAGCACATTTAAGTCTAACCCACTTCCTATGCATAGGGATTTTGTGAGCAAACAACTTATGGGAACAATAATCGAGTAGCATAGGAAGGCAAAACAAGCATAACTTCAAAACTTTAAGCACATAGAGAGGAAACTTGGTATTATTGCAATTCCTACAAGCATATATTCCTCCCTTATAATAATTTTCAGTAGCATCATGAATGAATTCAACAATATAACCAGCACCTAAAGCATTCTTTTCATGATCTACAAGCATAGAAATTTTATTACTCTCCACAGAAGCAAAATTCTTCTCATTCGGAATAGTGGGAGTATCATAAGACTCGAATACTACAAATTGTTTCCACATAAAAAGAGTAATGTTTAGAAAAAGGGTAATCATAATCATGACAAGTTTTATAAATATAATCATCACTACTTTTTATAGCATAAGTTTCATATCAATAATCATCATAAGTAGCAACTTTGTTCTCATCATAATCAATTGAAACCTCTTCCAAGATAGTGGAATCATTACTAAATAAAGTCATGACCTCTCAAAATCCACTTTCAACAATATAATCATGATAAGTAGGAGGCATGCTATCATCATTATAAATCTGCATATCAAAACTTGGTCGACTAAAAATATCATATTCATTAAACGTAGCATCCCCAAGCTTGGGACAAACATTAATTGCAGCAAATATATTCTCAAAAACATCATCTTCATCAAACATAGCATCCCCAAGCTTGGGCCTTTTCATATCATAAGCATAATCACTCTCATCATCAATAGTATGGATAGCACTAATAGTATAGCAATTATCATCATCACAATGAGTAATAGGGGCAACATTATTTGGGAGAGATACCTTTCTACCTTTGCTTCTCCGTCTTTTATTTTTATTCTTCACATCATGTGTGGGTTTAATCTTCTTTTTGGAGCTCCTTATTAATGAGATTGGTTGAATAGAAGGCTCCTCCTCGTTACTTGATTCATCATAAGAAATAATAGGAGGATATTGGGAAGTCCCTTCCCTTTCATTCGTATTCTCTTCATCCTCTATTTGTTTTCTTTTCTTTATGTAATTTGCAATATAATGGTTTTCAATGCAATTCACCGCACAATACATATAAATTTCCTCTAGATCAAAATGAAGAACTCTATCAAGGGAAAATTCTGGAATTACCTTAGTTATACATTTCATTTCTTCATAACCCATGAGCAAACTAAGTTCATTATGATGTGCAAGCGAAATCAAGTCATCACAATTTTTGGACACGATACGATCATGAAACAATTTGCATTGGGTACTGAAATGATCATGTTCATTGCAAAGTTCACAAGTACGGCTAAGAAAATTTAAATTTTCAGCACAAGCTTCTAGCCTTTCTTGCAACAATTTCGTTTCTAAATGCTTATGCCTCTTGCAATTTCTACCTTCCCTATTTGGTGTGTACTTGCAAACCCAATGCACTCCACAAAAATTGACATGTTTATAGGAGACATTTTCATCATAACTAGTGCAATTATCATTAGTACTATGGGTATTTAAAGATTTCATACTAACAACATTGCAATCATGCTCATCATTCAAAGATTTAGTGCCAAACATTTTAATGCATTCTTCTTCTAATACTTTGGCACAATTTTCCTTTCCATCATACTCACGAAAGATATTAAAAAGATGAAGCGTATGAGACAAACTCAATTCCATATTTTTTTGTAGTTTTCTTTTATAAACTAAACTAGTCCTAAAACAAGAAACAAAAAGATTCGATTGCAAGATCTAAAGATATAGCTTCAAGCGCTAACCTCCCCGGCAACGGAGCCAGAAAAGAGCTTGATGTCTACTACATAACCTTCTTCTTGTAGACATTGTTGGGCCTCCAAGTGCAGAGGTCTGTAGGACAGTAGCAAATTTCCCTCAAGTGGATGACCTAAGGTTTATCAATCCGTAGGAGGCGTAGGATGAAGATGGTCTCTCTCGAGCAACCCTGCAACCAAATAACAAAGAGTCTCTTGTGTCCCCAACACACCCAATACAATGGTAAATTGTATAGGTGCACTAGTTCGGCGAAGAGATGATGATACAAGTGCAATATGGATAGTAGATAATGGTTTTTGTAATCTGAAAATATAAAAACAGCAAGGTAAGTAATGATAAAAGTGAGCACAAACGGTATTGCAATGCGTTGAAACAAGGCCTAGGGTTCATACTTTCACTAGTGCAAGTTCTCTCAACAATAATAACATAATTGGATCACATAACTATCCCTCAACATGCAACAAAGAGTCACTCCAAAGTCACTAATAGCGGAGAACAAACGAAGAGATTATAGTAGGGTACGAAACCACCTCAAAGTTATTCTTTCCAATCAATCCGTTGGGCTATTCCTATAAGTGTCCCAAACAGCCCTAGAGTTCGTACTAGAATAACACCTTGAGACGCAAATCAACCAAAACCCTAATGTCACCTAGATACTCCAATATCACCACAAGTATCTGCGGCCATGATTATACGATATGCATCACACAATCTCAGATTCATCTATTCAACCAACACATAGAACCTCAAAGAGTGCCCCAAAGTTCCTACCGGAGAGTCAAGACGCAAATGTGTGCCAACCCCTATGCATAGGTTCATGGCCGGAACCCGCAAGTTGATCACCAAAACATACATCAAGTGAATAAATAGAATAACCCATTGTCACCACGGCTATCCCACGCAAGACATACATCAAGTGTTCTCAAATCCTTAAAGACTCAATCCGATAAGATAACTTCAAAGGGAACACTCAATCCATTACAAGAGAGTAGAGGGAGAGAAACATCATAAGATCCAACTATAATAGCAAAGCTCACGATACATCAAGATCGTACCACCTCAAGAACACGAGAGAGAGAGAGAGTGAGTGAGAGAGAGAGATCAAATACATAGCTACTGGTACATACCCTCGGCCCCGAGGGAGAACTACTCCCTCCTCGTCATGGAGAGCACCGGGATGAGGAAGATGGCCACCGGAGAAGGATTGCCCCCTCCGGCAGGGTGCCGGAACGGGTCTAGATTGGTTTTCGGTGGCTACGGAGGCTTCTGGTGGCGGAACTCCCGATCTATTGTGCTCCCCGATGGTTTTAGGGTATATGGGTATATATGGGAGGAAGAAGTACGTCGGTGGACCTCCGGGCTGTCCATGAGGCAGGGGGTGTGCCCAGGGGGTGGTCACGGCCCCACCCTCGTGGGCAGCCCGGGAATCTCCTGGTCCAACTCCGATACTCCGTGGGCTTCTTCTGGTCCAAAAATAAGTTATGTGAAGTTTCAAGTCAATTGGACTCCGTTTGATTTTCCTTTCCCGTGATACTCTAAAACAAGGAAAAAACAGAAACTGGCACTGGGCTCTAGGTTAATAGGTTAGTCCCAAAAATCATATAAAATAACATATAAATGCATATAAAACATCCAAGGTTGATAATATAATAGCATGGAACAATCAAAAATTATAGATACGTTAGAGACGTATCAATAGGGAATGTACCACCTTTGGGGACGGGACGATATCCACTGCCTCTTATTGCTTTCAAAAAATCTAGTGTCAACATAGAACAACAGGAGTGTTGTGTTCAATCTTGGAATTTTTTGGGGTTCATTTGGCCTTTTTTATACATTAACTGGGTTTTCTAGGCATTTTACGTGAATAATTCAAATTTGAACTACAAGCACATGCTCCAATGGACCAAAGTTGGTTGAAAATCACATGTGCGTCCTTGGGTGAATTTCTAGGTCCCATGCAAGAGATGGGAATGAAATTCAAACACCATAGCACTGTTGATTGCCGACAAAACATTGAGATTCCTGGTTTTAAAATTCTAGTAAATCCGAAACTCGTCTGAAATGCATGAAACTTTGCATGCTATCATGGAGCGGCATGAACATGTCATGGTGAAAATTTTGTCCCATTTGGGGATGGTTCGGGTATAAGCTTCTCACAAACCAGAGCTCCTCACAACAAGCATGATGATTTCGATAGGGAACGTACCACCTTTGGTGATAGGACGATATCCGTTGCCTCTTATTGCTTTCAAAAAAAATTATTGTGTCAACATAGAACAACAAGAGTGTTGTGTTCAATCTTGGAATTTTTCGGGGTTCATTTGGCCTTTTTTATACATTAACTGGGTTTTCTAGGCATTTTATGTGCATAATTCAAATTTGAACTACAAGCACATGCTCTAATGCACTAAGGTTGGTTGAAAAATCACATGTGTGTCCTTGGGTGAATTTGTAGGTCCCATGCAAGAGATGGGAATGAAATTCAAACACCAGGGCACTGTTGATTGCCGGCAAAATGTTGAGATGCCTGGTTTTTAAATTCTAGTAAATCCAAAACTCGTCTGAAATTCATGAAACTTGGCATGCTATCATGGAGCGGCATCAACATGTCGTGTTCAAAAATTTGTCCCATTTGGGGAAGGTTCGGGTATATGCTTCTCACAAACCAGAGCTTCTCACAACAAGCATGATCGTTTCGGTAGGGAACGTCCCACATTTGGGGACAAAATGATATCCATTGCCTCTTATTGCTTTCAAAAAAATTCTCTTGTCGACATACAACAACAGGAGTGTTGTGTCAATTTTTGGGATTTTTCGGGGTTTGTTTGGACATTTTTTATGCATTAACTGGGTTTTCTCGGCATTTTATGTGCATAATTAAATTTTGAACTACAACCACATGCTCCAATGCACCTAAGTTGGTTGAAAAATCACATGTGTGTCCTTGGGTGAATTTATAGGTCCCATGCAAGAGATGGGAATGAAATTCAAACACCATGGCACTGTTGATTGCCAGCAAAATGTTGAGATTCCTGGTTTTTAAATTCTAGTAAATCCAAAACTCGTATGAAATTCATGAAACTTGGCATGCTATCATGGAGCGGCAAGAACATGTTGTGGTGAAAATTTTGTCCCATTTGGGGCAGGTTCGGGTATAAGCTTCTCACAAACTAGAGCATCTCACAACAAGCATGATGGTTTCGATAGGGAACATACCACCTTTGGTGACGGGTCGATATCCGTTGCCTCTTATTACTTTCAAAAAAATTCTAGTGTCAACATAGAACAACAGGAGTGTTGTGTTCAATCTTGGAATTTTGCAGGGTTCGTTTGGCCTTTTTTATACATTAACTGGGTTTTCTAGGCATTTTATATGCATAATTCAAATTTGAACTACAAGCACATGCTCTAATGCAGTAAGGTTGGTTGAAAAATCACATGTGTGTCCTTGGGTGAATTTGTAGGTCCATGCAAGAGATGGGAATGAGATTCAAATACCAGGGCACTGTTGATTCCGGCAAAACGTTCAAATGCCTGATTTTTAAATTCTAGTAAATCCAAAACTCGTCTAAAATTCATGAAACTTGGCATGCTATCATGGAGCGGCATCAACATGCCGTGTGAAAAAATTTGTCCCATTTGGGGCAGGTTCGAGTATATGCTTCTCACAACAAGCATGATGGTTTCGGTAGGAACATGCCACCTGTCGGGACAAAACGATATTCATTGCCTCTTATTGGTTTCAAAAAAATTCTCATGTCAACATAGAACAACAGGAGTGTTGTGTCAATTTTTGGGATTTTTCAGGGTTCGTTTGGACATTTTTATGTGTTAACTGGGTTTTCTAGGCATTTTATGTGCATAATTCAAATTTGAACTACAAGCACATGCTCCAATGCACCAAAGTTGTTTGAAAAATCACATGTGTTTCCTTGGGTGAATTTCTAGGTCCCATGCAAGCGATGGGAATGAAATTCAAACACCATGACACTGTTGATTGTCGGCAAAACGTTGAGATTCCTGGTTTTTAAATTCTAGTAAATCCAAAACTCGTCTGAAATTCATGAAACTTGGCATGCTATCATGGAGCAGCATGAACATGCCGTGGTGAAAATTCTGTCCCATTTGGGGCAGGTTCGGGTATAAGCTTCTCACAAACCAGAACTTCTCACAACAAGCATGATGGTTTCGATAGGGAACGTACTGTTGAGGAACGTAGTAATTTCAAAAAAATCCTACGCACATGCAAGATCATGGTGATGCATAGCAACGAGAGGGAAGAGTATCATCCATGTATCCTCGTAGACCATAAGAGGAAGCGTTATGAGAACGCGGTTGATGTAGTCGAACGTCTTCACGATCCGACCGATCCAAGTACCGAACGCACGACACCTCCAAGTTCAGCACATGTTCAATTTGATGACGCCCCACGAACTCCGATCCAGCAGAGCTTCATGAGAGAGTTCCGTCAGCACGACAGCGTGTTGACGGTGATGATGTTGCTACCGACGCAGGGCTTCGCCTAAGCACCTCTACGATATGATCGAGGTGTATTATGGTGGAGGGGGGCACCGCACACGGCTAAGAGATCAATGATCAACTTGTGTCTAGAGGTGCCCCCTGCCCCTCGTATATAAAGGATCAAGGGGGGAGGCCGGCCGACCCTCTATGGCGCGCTAGGAGGAGTCCTCCTCCTAGTAGGAGTAGGACTCCCCTCTTTCCTACTCCTACTAGGAGGGGGAAAGGAAGGAGGAGAGGGAGAAGGAAAGGGGGGCGCCGCCCCCCCTCTCCTAGTCCAATTCGGACCAGAGGGGGAAGGGCGCATGGCCTGCCCTAGGCCAGCCCTCTCTCTCACCACTAAGGCCCATAAGGCCCATTATTTCTTCCGGGGGGTTCCGGTAACCCTCCAGCACTCCGGTTTTCTCCAAAATCACACGGAACACTTCCGGTGTCCGAATATAGTCGCGTAATATATCGATCTTTACATCTTGACCATTTCGAGACTCCCCGTCATGTCCGTGATCATATCCGGGACTCCAAACTACCTTCGGTACATCAAAACACAAAAACTCATAATACTGATCGTCACCGAACTTTAAGCGTGCGGACCCTAGGGGTTTGAGAACTATGTAGACATGACCGAGACATGTCTCCGGTCAATAACCAATAACGGAACCTGGATGTTCATATTGGCTCCCACATATTCTACGAAGATCTTTATCGGTCAAACCGCATAACAACATACGTTGTTCCATTTGTCATCGGTATGTTACTTACCCGAGATTCGATCATCGGTATCTCAATACCTAGTTCAATCTCGTTACCGGCAAGTCTCTTTACTCGTTTTGTAATGCATCATCCCGCAACTAACTCATTAGTTACAATGCTTGCAAGGCTTTATAGTGATGTGCATTACCGAGTGGGCCCAGAGATACCTCTTCGACAATCGGATTGACAAATCCTAATCTGGATCTATGTCAACTCAACAAGTACCATCGGAGACACCTGTAGAGCACCTTTATAATCACCAAGTTACATTTTTACATTTGGTAGCACACAAAGTGTTCCTCCGGTAATCGGGAGTTACATAATCTCATAGTCATAGGAACATGTATAAGTCATGAAGAAAGCAATAGCAGTAAACTAAAATGATCAAGTGCTAAGCTGACGAAATGGGTCAAGTCAATCACATCATTCTCTAATGATGTGATCCCGTCCATCAAATGACAACTCTTTGTCTATGGCTAGGAAACTTAACCATTTTTTTCAGCGAGCTAGTCAAGTAGAGGCATACTAGTGGCACTATGTTTGTCTATGTATTCACACATGTACTAAGTTTCCGGTTAATACAATTCTAGCATGCACATTTATCATGATATAAGGAAATATAATAACAACTTTATAATTGCCTCTAGGGCATATTTCCTTCAGTCTCCCACTTGCACTAGAGTCAATAATCTAGATTACATTGTAATGATTCTAATACCCATGGAGTCTTGGTGATGATCATGTTTTGCTCATGAGAGAAGCTTAGTCAATGGGTCTGCAACATTCAGATCCGTAAGTATCTTGCAAGTATCTATTTCTCCCTCCTTGACTTGATCGTGGATGGAATTGAAGAGTCTCTTGATGTGCTTGGTTCTCTTTTGAAATCTGGATTCCTTTGCCAAGGCAATTGCACTAATATTGTCACAAAATATTTTCATTGGACCCTATGCACTAGGTATGACACCTAGATTGGATATGAACTCCTTCATCCAGACTCCTTCATTTGCTGCTTCCGAAGCAGCTATGTACTCCACTTCACATGTAGATCCTGCCACGACGCTATGTTTGGAACTGCACCAACAGACAGCTCCACCATTTAATAAAAATACGTATCCGGTTTGTGACTTAGAGTCATCCGGATCAGTGTCAAAGCTTCCCTCAACGTAACCATTTATGATGAGCTGTTTGTCACCTCCATAAACGAGAAACATATCCTTAGTCCTTTTCAGATATACTTAGATGTTTATTCCAACTCCGAGAGGCTTGCACCAGTCCATAAATGGATCACTGGAGCTTGCACACTTTGTTAGCACCCTTTGGATTGATAAAACATTCAGGGTGCATCATGTAACACCCACGATGCAGCTATATCTCCCACGTGTCGGAGCACGACTTAGAGGCATAACCGCATTGTACGCATGTCGCAAGAGGGGTAATCTTTATGCATCCCATGTACTGAATAAGAACGAGGTACAGAGTTGGCTTACAATCGCCACTTCACACAATACACAAATATAGCATTACATCATCCATAATACAATCAAGGTCCGACTACGGAACCAAAATAAAGACAACCCCAAATGCATAAGATCCCCGATCGCCCCAACTGGGCTCCACTACTAATCATTTGGAAAGGAAACATAGTAACGTCCCGAGTCCTCGTCGAACTCCCACTTGAGTTCGGTCGCATCCCTTGCAATGGCATCACCAGCACCTGCATCTGGTTTTGGAAGTAATCTGTGAGTCACGGGGACTCAGCAATCTCACACCCTCACGATCAAGACTATTTAAGCTTATGGGTTGGAAAAGGTAGTGAGGTGGAGCTGCAGCAAGCACTAGCATATATGGTGGCTAACATACGCAAATGAGAGAGAGAAGAGAAGGCAAAGCACGGTCGAGAAGCTACAAAGATCAAGAAGTGACCCTTAAACTACTTACGTTCAAGCATAACACGAGACCGTGTTCTCTTCCCAGACTCTGCTGAAAAGAGACCATCACGACTACACACATGATTGATCCATTTTAATTAAGTTAAGTGTCAAGTTCTCTATAACCGGATATTGACAAATTCCCATCTGCCCATAACCGCAGACACGGCTTTCGAAAGTTCAAATCCCTGCAGGGGTGTCCCAACTTAGCCCATCACAAGCTCTCACGGTCAACGAAGGATATTCCTTCTCCAGGAAGACCCGATCAGACTCAGAATCCAGTTACAAGACATTTCGACAATGGTAAAACAAGACCAGCAAAGCCACCCGAATGTGCCGACAAATCCCGATAGGAGCTGCACATATCTCGTTCTCAGGGCACACCGAATAATCAATCCATACAACTAAAACCAACCCTCGAGTTTCCCCGAGGTGGCGCTGCAAGGGGCTCTAGTTTGGGCCAACACTCAGAGGAGCACTGGCCCGGGGGTTTAAAATAATGATGACCCTTGAGTCCGCGGAACCCAAGGGAAAAAGGCTTAGGTGGAAAATGGTAAAACAAAGGTTGGGCCTTGCTAGAGGTGTTTTATTCAAAGCGAACTGTCAAGGGGTTCCCATTATAACCCAACCACGCAAGGAACGCAAAATCAAGGAACATAACACCGATATGACGGAAACTAGGGCAACAAGAGTGGAACAAAACACTAGGCATAAGGCCGAGCCTTCCACCCTTTACCAAGTATATAGGTGCGTTAAAGTAAACAAGATATAATAATGATATCCCAACAATAATCATGTTCCAAAAAGGAACAAACTCCAATCTTCATCTGCAACTAGCAACGCTATAAGAGGGGCTGAGCAAAGCGGTAACATAGACAAGCAACGGTTTGCTAGGACAAGGTGGGTTAGAGGTTTGACATGGCAATATGGGAGGCATGATAAAGCATGTGGTAGGTATCGCGGCATAGGCATAGCAATAGAGTGAGCAACTAGCAAGCAAAGATAGAAGTGATTTCGAGGGTATGGTCATCTTGCCTGCAAAGTTCTTCGAGTTGACGTAAGCTTGATCCTCGTAAGCGTACTGAACGGGTTCCTCGATCACGTACTAGTCTCCTAGATCTACCTAAGGCAAGAACACAAGCAAGGGAAAACACAATCAACCACGGTGCAATGCGCAAGCAACATGATGCAAAACATGGCATGATATGCATGATGTAAAATGCAATGCATATGCGTGCTCTGAAAGGAAAAGATTGAACCAGGCCTCAACTTGGCAAACCAAGAGCGCCACTTGAAAGATGAGTTGATTTCGGTCGAAATCGATATAAAGATCGCTGGAAACGGATGCACGGTTTGCAAATGGCAAGCAAAACAAAAATGGTACGATTCTGCTATTAACAGCACGATGACATCTAAAATGCAACAACAAACTAAGCTACTGCACTCTAACATAGCAACAAAGCACATGGCAGTGATCTACTCAAGAGGCTTGACAAAATATGAACACTGAGCTATGGCTAAATCTCACAATAGCAGGTTCAAACAAGCATGGCAAAAGTGCAAAAGATAACAGCATCACAAACTTAGTGAAAATAACATGTCAGGATTTAACATCAGGAAGCAATGTTTAGAGCAAGATGACACATGCTACGGGATCAGATCATAGCAACACAAGGCATGGAATGAAACTACTCAAAGCATATAACAAAAGTCCCTTAATGACCATAAGCCAAAAGGGCACATAAAACATGATGGCACCCATGTAAACATAGCAAGTTTCGTTAACAGATTCAGACTTAGCAGAAAACTGGACATGGCAAAAACAGAGTTATGTAGGCATGCTTGCGAGCTTGATGCACTCAACACAAGGCATTTAATGACAATCTAAGCATACCCCCAGCAATAAGACATGTTCAAGAAGCTAACCATGGCAAGAACAATCTCATAGCATGCATGGAACAACTACAATAACCTTGGCAAAATTGATAAACACGTAAACAATCTGTCAGGAACATTTTATAGCAAAAGTAGAGCAAGACTGAGTCATGCTATGGTACTCCATAATTGCAAACAAAGACATGGATGGATGGAGCATAACCATATGCTAAAATCATCCTTACTGGACATGCTCAAAAGAGGCATGGATCACTCTGTAGCAACATGAATACATGGCATAAAAAATAACATCACGGAAATGACTTTGAAGAATTCTAAGTCCGTGAAATCAGCAACATCACAAGAGCTACTTTGGATGCTTGTGCTAGTCACCACATTGATCACAAAAATACATGGCATACACCCCTGTAAAGATGGCATGGCATAGCCCAAAACACATGTAGGGCTCAAGTTCATAGGAGGCACACAACAATCATGGCAAAAATGACAAATGCTCATAATCTGATAAGAATCAGGAACTAACATTTTATAGCACTCTTGCAATAGCATTTTAGGCATCAAGATGGACTCAAACAAGCATGATGCAATGGAACAAAATGAAGAGGACATCCTAACAAACATTTTGGTATATGGCACGCCCAAAACAGAGCTATGGATGCAGAGTTATGACAAGATGAATAGGGCCTGAAAACATGAGAGGGAAAGGGACTTAGCAACAAAAACAACCTCCGGATTGGATCTAGGGTTGACTTTGCATGGAAGCCGAGGATCGCCGGAGACTTGCCGGAGACGGACGAGGACGGCGGCCGGCGAGGTTGGGGTCGCCGGATCCGGCCCTCCCGTGGCCAGATCTGGCTGGAGGTGGAGGAGGAAGGTGCGGGGCGGTGGCCAGAGTTGCGGGCAGCGGCGGCGACGATCCGCGGCGGCGGCATGGCACGCAGGAGGCGCGGTCGGCGGTGATGGCTGCACAGTGAAGGAGCTCTCCGGTGATGCCCCGGCGACGGAGGCGGTCGGGCGCGCGGGCGGCGGGGCAGGCGGGCGCGGGCGGCGAGCGGCGGCCCGGGCACGTGGGTCGGGAGGGCCCCGCCTGGGCCCGGCGGGCCTGCACGGGAGGGGCGGCGAAGTGGGAGCATGCGGTGGCGAATCAGGAGGCGACACGTGGCGGCGGCACGGGGAATTTGGACACGTCCGTCGGTGGCGGTTTTGTCCGGCGGCGCGAGGTGGAAGGAGGTTAGGGTTCATCCACAAATTTCGGGGAGATGCACATATTTATAGGTAGAGGGAGCTAGGAGAGTCCAAATGAGGTGCGGTTTTCGGCCACGCGATCGTGATCGAACGGCCGAGAGGATGGAGGGGGTTTGGATGGGTTTTGGGCCACCTTGAAAAGGGTGTTGGGCTGCAGCACACACGAGGCCTTTACGGTTCCTCGGTTAACCGTTGGAGTATCAAACGGACTCCAAATAGCACAAAACTTGACAGGCGGTCTACCGGTCGTGTACCAAGGCCTCTTGTCAAATCTTGGTCCAATCCGAGAACGTTTAACGCCCGCACACGAAAAGAGGCAAAAGCGGGCGCCGGAGGACGTAGGAGCGCCCGAATGCAAAACGGACAACGGGGAAAATGCTCGGATGCATGAGACGAACATGTATGCAAATGCGATGCACATGATGACATGATATGAGATGCATGACATGAACAAAATGCAAAACAAAGACAAAACCCAACCACGAGGGAATATCATAACTTAGAGCTAAAAATGGCAAGAGTTGGAATGCAATTATGGCAAGTTACATACGGGGCGTTACAACACTCCACCACTACGAAAGGACCTCGTCCCGAGATCTAGGACAGAAAAAACTCTGGATATTCAGAACGAAGGTGGTCCTCATGTTCCCAGGTGGCTTCTCGGTTGGAATGATGTGACCACTTAACTTTCAGGAATTTGATAGACTTGTTGCGAGTCTTGCGCTCAGTTTCTTCAAGAATAGCAACGGGATGCTCATGATAAGACAAGTCTACTTGGAGATCAATCTCCTCAAAGTTGATGGTGCGGTCAGGAGTCTTGAAACACTTGCGAAGCTGAGACACATGAAACACGTCGTGCACGATTGCAAAGTTGGACGGAAGCTCAAGTTGATAGGCGAGATTGCCTCTTTTGCCAATGATCTTGAAAGTACCCACGTATCTAGGGGCAAGCTTTCCTTTGATACCGAAGCGACGAGTACCTTTCATTGGAGAGATGCGGAGGCAGACATGGTCTCCGATCTCGAAAGCCAAGTCATGATGCTTGCTATCATAGTAACTCTTCTGGCGCGATTGCGCGGCTTTGAGATTTTCACGAATGACTTTGCACATTTCTTCAGCCTATGTGATCAAGTCATTGCCAAGAAATTGGCGTTCACCAGTCTCTGACCAATTAAGAGGAGTACGACACTTTCTGCCATAGAGAATCTCGAATGGGGCCTTGCCCGAACTCGCTTGGAAGCTGTTGTTGTAGGATAACTCGGCATATGGAAGACAATATTCCCACTTCATACTGAAGGAAATGACACAAGCCTTGAACATATCCTCAAGAATTTGATTTACTCGCTCGACTTGTCCACTAGTTTGAGGATGAAAGGTTATGTCGAAGAGAATGTTGGTGCCCATGGCCTTTTGAAAGGAATCCCAGAACTTAGAGGTAGAGATGCTTCCACGATCTGAAGATATTAATTATGGAATGCCGTGCAGAGAGAAAATCCTGGAGGTATATAGCTCTGCCAACTGAGCTGCTGTGATAGATTCTTTGATAGGAAGAAAATGAGCCACTTTAGTGAGCTTGTCGATGACAACAAAGATAGCATCATTTCCACACTTGGACTTGGGAAATCCAGTCACGAAGTCCATCTCAATATGGTCAAACTTCCATTCTGGAATGGCAAGAGGTTGGAGGAGACCAGCTGGTCATTGGTGTTCTGCCTTCACTCTTCTGCAGACATCACATTCATTCACGAACTAAGCAATCTCGTGCTTCATTCGAGTCCACCAATACGACTGCTTGAGGTCATGGTACATCTTTGTAATTCTAGGATGAATAGATAGGAGTGAATTGTGAGCCTCATTCATAATGACTTTACGAAGGTCACCCTTAGGAATAACAATTCGATCCTCGAAGAATAGAGTATCTTTGTCATCAAGGCGATAACACTTGTACTTGGGTTGGCTCTTGGCAATCCCAATCTTCACCTATTGGAAATATGCCCTAGAGGCAATAATAAATTAGTTATTATTATATTATATTTCATTGTTCATGATAATGTTTTATTATCCATGCTAGAATTGTATTGATAGGCAACTCAGATACATGTGTGGATACATAGACAACACCATGTCCCTAGTAAGCCTCTAGTTGACTAGCTCGTTGATCAATAGATGGTTACGGTTTCCTGACCATGGACATTGGATGTCGTTGATAACGGGATCACATCATTAGGAGAATGATGTGATGGACAAGACCCAATCCTAAGCCTAGCACAAGATCGTGTAGTTCGTATGCTAAAGCTTTTCTAATGTCAAGTATCATTTCCTTAGACCATGAGATTGTGCAACTCCCGGATACCGTAGGAGTGCTTTGGGTGTGCCAAACGTCACAACGTAACTGGGTGGCTATAAAGGTGCACTACGGGTATCTCTGAAAGTGTCTGTTGGGTTGGCATGAATCGAGACTGGGATTTGTCACTCCGTGTAAACTGAGAGGTATCTTTGGGCCCACTCGGTAGGACAGCATCATAATGTGCACAATGTGATCAAGGAGTTGATCAAGGGATTATGTGTTATGGAACGAGTAAAGAGACTTGCCGGTAACGAGATTGAACAATGTATCGGGATACCGACGATCGAATCTCGGGCAAGTATCGTACCGATAGACAAAGGGAATTGTATACGGGATTGATTGAATCCTTGACATCGTGGTTCATCCGATGAGATCATCGTGGAGCATGTGGGAGCCAACATGGGTATCCAGATCCCGCTGTTGGTTATTGATCGGAGAGTTGTCTCGGCCATGTCTGCCTGACTCCCGAGCCCGTAGGGTCTACACACTTAAGGTTCGATGACGCTAGGGTTATAGGGAATAGATGTACGTGGTCATCAAATGTTGTTCGGAGTCCTGGATTAGATCCCGGACGTCATGAGGAGTTCCAAAATGGTCTGGAGGAAAAGATTTATATATGTGAAGTCATCGTACGGTCACCGGAATAATTCCGGGGGTTACCGGTATTGTACCAGGACCACCGAAGGGATTCCGGGGGTCCACCGGGAGGGTCCACCTGCCCCGGAGGGCCCTATGGGCTGTGTGTGGAGAGGGACCAGCCCCTTAGTGGGCTGGGCACCTCCCCCCTAGGGCCCATGCGCCTAGGGTTTGGGGGAACCCTAAAGGGGGGTGCCCCCCTTGCCTTGGGGGGCAAGGCAAGCCCCCTGGCCACCGCCCCCTCCTCAGATTGGATCTGAGGGGGCCGGCCCCCCTCTCCCTTTCCCCTATATATATGTGGGGGGTGGGAGGGCAGCCGCACCCAAGTTCTGGCGCAGCACTCCCCCTCTCCCAAGTCCTCCTCCTCTCCCGCGGTGCTTGGCGAAGCCCTGCAGGATTGCCACGCTCCTCCTTCACCACCACGTTGTCGTGCTGCTGCTGGATGGAGTCTTCCCCAACCTCTCCTTCTCCCCTTGCTGGATCAAGGCGTGGGAGACGTCACCGGGCTGCACGTGTGTTGAACATGGAGGCGCCGTTGTTCGGCGCTTAGATTGGAATCAACCGCGATCTGAATCGCTGCGAGTATGCCTCCTTCATCCGCGTTCTTGTAACGCTTCCGCGTAGCGATCTACAAGGGTATGTAGATGCACTCTCCTTCCCCTCGTTGCTAGATTACTCCATAGATTGATCTTGGTGATGCGTAGAAAATTTGAAATTTCTGCTACGATCCCCAACTGTGGCATCATGAGCTAGGTCTATGCGTAGTGTCTATGCATGAGTAGAACACAAGTTGTTGTGGGCGTCGATTTTGTCAATTTACTTGCCGTTACTAGTCTTATCTTGATTCGGCGGCATCATGCGATGAAGCGGCCCGGACCGACCTTACACGTACTCTTACGTGAGACAGGTTCCACCGAGTGACATGCACTAGTTGCATAAGGTGGCTAGCGGGTGTCTGTCTCTCCCACTTTAGTCGGATCGGATTCGATGAAAAGGGTCCTTATGAAGGGTAAATAGAAATTGGCATATGACGTTGTGGTTTTTGCGTAGCTAAGAAACGTTCTTGCTAGAAACCTATAGCAGCCACGTAAAAACTTGCAACAACAATTAGAGGACGTCTAACTTGTTTTTGCAGCATATGCCGTGTGATGTGATATGGCCAAAAGGATGTGATGAATGATATATGTGATGTATGAGATTGATCATGTTCTTGTAATAGGAATCACGACTTGCATGTCGATGAGTATGACAACCGGCAGGAGCCATAGGAGTTGTCTTAATTTATTTATGACCTGCGTGTCAACTTAAACGTCATGTAATTACTTTACTTTATTGCTATAGCGTTAGCCATAGTAGTAGAAGTAATAGATGACGAGACAACTTCAAGAAGACATGATGATGGAGATCATGATGATGGAGATCATGCTGTCATGCCGGTGACAACGATGATCATGGAGCCCCGAAGATGGAGATCAAAAGGAGCAAAATGATATTGGCCATATCATGTCACTATTTGATTCCATGTGATGTTTATCATGTTTTACATCTTATTTGCTTAGAACGACGGTAGCTTAAATAAGATGATCCCTCACTAAAATTTCAAGAAAAGTGTTCCCCCTAACTGTGCACCGTTGCGAAGGTTCGTTGTTTCGAAGCACCACGTGATGGTCGGGTGTGATAGATTCTAACGTTCGAACACAACGGGTGTTGACGAGCCTAGCATGTACAGACATGGCCTCGGGACACATGCGAAACACTTAGGTTGACTTGACGAGCCTAGCATGTATAGACATGGCCTTGGAACACGGAAGACCGAAAGGTCGAACATGAGTCATATAGAAGATACGATAAACATGAGACGTTCACCGTTGATGACTAGTCCGTCTCACGTGATGATCGGACACGGCCTAGTTGATTCGGATCATGTTTCACTTAGATGACTAGAGGGATGTCTATCTGAGTGGGAGTTCATTAAATAATTTGATTAGATGAACTCAATTATCATGAACATAGTCTAAATTGTCTTTGCAAATATGTTGTAGATAAATAGCTCATGTTGTAGCTCCCTGTTTCAATACGTTCCTAGAGAAATATTAAGTTGAAAGATATTGTAAGCAATGATGCAGACTAGGTCCGTAGTCCGAGGAGTGTCCTCACTGCTACACAGAAGGCTTACGTCTTTGATGCACCGCTCGATGTGCAAACCCCTACAACGTCGTCTGTGGATGTTGTGAACACCTGACAGACACATCCTGATGACTACTTGATAGTTTAGTGCACCATACTTTACGGCTTAGAATCGGGATTCCAATGACGTTTTGAACGCCATAGACATATGAGATGTTCCAAGAGCTGAAATTGGGATTTCAGGCTCATGCCCGTGTTGAGAGGTGTGAGACCTCTGACAAGTTCTTTTGCCAACAAGATGGAGGAGAATAGCTCAGCTAGTGAGCATGTGCTCAGAATGTCTGGGTGCTACAATCACTTAAATCAAGTGGGAGTTAAACTTCCAGATAAGATAGTGATTGATAGAGTTCTCTAGCCACTATCACTAAGCTACTAGATCTTCGTGATGAATTATGACATGCAAGGGATGGAGTTGATCCCGGAGCTGTTCGCGGTGCTTAAGACCGCAAAAGGTAGAAATCAAGAAGGAGCATCAAGTGTTGATGGTTTAACAAGACCACTGGTTTCAAGAAGGGCAAGGGCTAGAAGGGAAACTTCATGGATGGCAAACCAGTTGCCGCTCCAGTGAAGGAACCCAAGGTTGAACCCAAACCCGAGACTAAGTGCTTCTATTATAAGGGGAACTGTCACTGGTAGCAGAATTACCCCAAATGCATGGTAGATAAGAAGGCTGGCAACTTCAACAAAGTATATACGTGTTATTAATGTGTACCTCACTAGTACTCCTGGTAGCACCTGGGTATTGGATACCGGTTCAGTTGCTATTATTGGTGACTTGAAGCAAAAGCTACGGACTAAACGGAGACTGGCTAAGGGCGAGGTGACGATGTGTGTTGGAAGTGTTTCCAAAGTTGATGAGATCACCATCGCACGCTCCATCTGCCTTTGGGATTAGTATTGAACCTAGATAAATGTTATCAGGTGTCTACATTGAGCATGAATATGATTAGATCATGTTCATTGCAATACGGTTATTCATTTAAGTTAGAGAATAATGGTTATTCTGTTTACATGAATAATACCTTTCATGGTCATGCACCCTATGTGAATGGTTCAGTGAATCTCGGTCGTGGTAATACACATGTTCACGCCAAAAGATGGTAATGATAGTACCACTTTCTTGTGGCACTGCCGCTTAGGTCATATTGGCGTAAGATGCATGAAGAAACTCCATGTCGATGGATGTTTGGAGTCACTTGATTTTGAATCGCTTGACACATGCGAGCCATGCCTCATGGGCAGGATGACTAAGACCCCGTTTTCAGGTACAATGAAACGGGCAAGTGACTTGTCAGAAATCATACATACCGATGCGTGTGATCCAATGAGAATTGAAGCGTGCGGTGGATATTGCTATTTTCTCATCTTCACTGACGATTTGAGTAGATATAGGTATATTTACTTAATGAAGCACAAGTCTGAAACGTTTGAAAAGTTCAAGCGATTTCAGAGTGAAGTTAAGAATCATCATAACAAGAAGATCAAATTCCTACGATCTGATCAATGGGAATTTCTGAGTTATGAGTTTGGCAAACACTTAAGACATTATGGAATTGTTTCACAGTTGAAGCCACCTGGAACACCACAGGGTAATGGTGTGTCCGAACGTCGTAATCGAACCTTATGGGATATGGTGCGATCTATGGTGTCTCTTACCGATCTACCACTATTATTTTGAGGCTATGCATTAGAGACAGCTGCATTCACTTTAGATAGGACACCATATAAGTCTGTTGAGATGACGCGGTATGAACATTGGTTTGGCAAGAAACCAAAGTTGTCGTTTCTTAATGTTTGGGGCTGCGATGCTTAAGGCTTCAGCCGGAGAAGCTCGAACCCGAAGCGGACAAACACATCTTCATAGGATACCCAAAGGTGACAGTTGGGTATACCTTCTATCTCAGATCCGAGGGCAAATTGTTTGTCGCTAAGAACGGGTCCTTTCTTGAGAAGGAGTTTCTCTCGAAAGAATTGAGTGGGAGGAAGAGAGAACTTGATGAGGTTGTCGAACCATTACTTCAACCAGAGAGTGATGCAACACAGAAAGATGTTTTCTGTGGAGCCTACGTCTGTTGAATAGGAAGTTAATGATAGTGATCATGAAGCTTTGGATCAAGTTGCTATCGAACCTCGTAGGTCGACAAGGATATGTACTACTCCTGAGTGGTACGGTAATCCTGTCTTAGATATCATGTTGTTAGACAACAATGAACCTACGAGCTATGGAGAAGCGATGGTGGGCCTGTATTCTGACAAATGGTTAGAAGCCATGAAATCCGAGATAGGATCCATGTATCAGAACAAAGTTTGGACTTTGGTGGACTTGCCCGATGACCAGCGAGCCATTGAGATAAATGGATCTTCAAGAAAAAGACGGACGTGGGCGGTAATGTTACGTCTATGAAGCTCGACTTATGGGAAAGAGTCTTTTAACAAGTTCAAGGAGTTGACTACGATGAGAATTTCTCACCCGTAGCGATGCTTAAGTCCGTCGGAATCATGTTAGCATTAGCTGTATTTTTCGATTATCAAATCCGACAGATGGATGTCAAAAACAAGTTTTCTTACCAGTTTTCGTAAGAAAGAGTTGTATGTGATACAATCAAAGGTTTTGTCGATCCTAAGGATGCTAAAAGATATGCTGGCTCCAGCAATCCTTCTATGGACTAGAGCAAGCATCTCGGAGTCAGAATATATGCTTTGATGGAGTGATCAAAGCTTTTAGGTTTATACAATGTTTGCTAGAAACTTGTATTTACAAGAAAGTGAGTGGGAGCACTACAACATTTCTGATAAGTATATGTGGATGACATATTGCTGATTCGAAATAATGTAGAATTTCTGGAAAGCATAAACGGATGTTTGAAGAGTGTTTTTCAAAGGAAGACCTGGATAAAGCTGCTTACATATTGGGCATCAAGATCTATAGAGATAGATCAAGACGCCTAATGATACTTTCAAAGAACGCACACCTTGACATGTTTTTGAAGGAGTTCAAAATAGATCAGTCAAAGAAGGGGTTCTTACCTGAGTTGTAAGCTGTGAAGTTGAGTAAGACTCGAAGATCGACCACGGCATAAGAAAGAGGAAGGACAAAGGTCGTCCCCTATGCTTTTTTCATAGGCTCTATACGGTATGCCATGCTGAGTACCGCACCTGATGTGTGCCTTGCCACATGTCTGGCAAGAGGGTACAAAGGTGATCTAGGAGTGGATCACCAGATAGCGGTCAAAATTATCCTTAGAGGAATAAGGAAATGTTTCTCGGTTATGGAGGTGATAAAGAGTTCGACGTAAAGAGTTACGTCGATGCAAGCTTAACACCTATCCGGATAGCTCTGAGTAGAGATACAAGATACGTATAATGGAGCAACAATTTGGAATAGCTCCAAGTGAAACGTGGTAGCAGCATCTACGATATGACATAAAGTTTTGCGAAATACATAGGGATCTGAATATTGCAGACCCGTTGACTACAACCTCTCTCACAAGCATAACATGATCAAACCCAGAACTCATTGACTATTAATCACATAGTGATGTGAACTAGATTAGTGACTCTAGTAAACTCTTTGGATGTTGGTCACATGGCGATGTGACCTGTGAGTGTTAATCACATGGCAATGTGAACTAGATTATTGACTCTAGTGCAAGTGGGAGACTGTTGGAAATATGCCCTAGAGGCAATAATAAATTAGTTGTTATTATATTATATTTCATTGTTCATGATAATCGTTTATTATCCATGCTAGAATTGTATTGATAGGAAACTCAGATACATGTGTGGATACATAGACAACACCATGTCCCTAGTAAGCCTCTAGTTGACTAGCTCGTTGATCAATAGATGGTTACGGTTTCCTGACCATGGACATTGGATGTCGTTGATAACGGGATCACATCATTAGGAGAATGATGTGATGGACAAGACCCAATCCTAAGCCTAGCACAAGATTGTGTAGTTCGTATGCTAAAGCTTTTCTAATGTCAAGTATCATTTCCTTAGACCATGAGATTGTGCAACTCCCGGATACCGTAGGAGTGCTTTGGGTGTGCCAAACGTCACAACGTAACTGGGTGGCTATAAAGGTGCACTACGGGTATCTCTGAAAGTGTCTGTTGGGTTGGCACGAATCGAGACTGGGATTTTTCACTCCGTGTAAACGGAGAGGTATCTCTGGGCCCACTCGGTAGGACATCATCATAATGTGGACAATGTGATCAAGGAGTTGATCACGGGATCATGTGTTACAGAACGAGTAAAGAGACTTGCCGGTAATGAGATTGAACAAGGTATCGGGATACCGACGATCGAATCTCGGGCAAGTATCATACCGATAGACAAAGAGAATTGTATACGGGATTGATTGAATCCTTGACATCGTGGTTCATCCGATGAGATCATCGTGGAGCATGTGGGAGCCAACATGGGTATCCAGATCCCGCTGTTGGTTATTGATCGGAGAGTTGTCTCGGCCATGTCTGCCTGACTCCCGAGCCCGTAGGGTCTACACACTTAAGGTTCGATGACGCTAGGGTTATAGGGAATAGATGTACGTGGTCATCGAATGTTGTTCGGAGTCCCGGATGAGATCCCGGACGTCATGAGGAGTTCCGAAATGGTCCGGAGGAAAAGATTTATATATGTGAAGTCATCGTACGGTCACCGGAATAATTCCGGGGGTTACCGGTATTGTACCAGGACCACCGAAGGGATTCCGGGGGTCCACCGGGAGGGTCCACCTGCCCCGGAGGGCCCTATGGGTTGTGTGTGGAGAGGGACCAGCCCCTTAGTGGGCTGGGCACCTCCCCCTAGGGTATGTAGATGCACTCTCCTTCCCCTCGTTGCTAGATTACTCCATAGATTGATCTTGGTGATGCGTAGAAAATTTTAAATTTCTGCTACGATCCCCAACATCACCTTCTTCACCATTGCATCAAGAAGTTGAGCCTCACGAATCTGATCTTCCAAAGTAGGAGAGACTTGGAGGTTGGCAAGGAATCCTTGAGGAACAACTTGGAGATTAAGTTTGCGGAAAGCTTCACAAAGATCCGGTTGGAAGGGCTTGAGAATCAAACTGTTGCAGTAAGCCTTCCTGCTCAAAGCGTCTACAATGACATTGGCCTTGCCTGGAGTATATTTAATATCGGATTATACTCTTGAATCATTTCGACCCAACGAGTCTTCCTGAGGTTGAGGTTGGGTTGAGTGAAGATGTACTTGAGACTCTTATGATTAGTGAAGATGTCCACTTTCCTACCCAACAAGAGATGTCTCCATGTTAAAAGAGCATGGACAACTGCCGCTAACTCGAGGTCATGAGTGGGGTAGTTCTTTTCGTTGGGCTTTAACTGGCGAGTGGTATAGGCCACAACTTTCTTCTCTTGCATTAACACGGCACCGAGACCTTGAAGGGAAGCATCACAGGAAACCTCAAATGGTTTGGATTCATCAGGAGGAGTCAGAACTAGAGCTGTGAGTAACTTCTCTTTGAGGGTGTTGAAAGCGATGTCACATTCAGGCGTCCAGACATACTTCACATGCTTCTGGAGAAGGTTGGAAAGAGGCTTCGCGATCTTAGAGAAATTCTCAACGAATCTTCGACAATAGCTTGCGAGCCCAAGAAAGCTGCGGAGCTGCTTGACATTCTGAGGCGGTTCCCAATTCACAATTGTAGACACCTTCTCAGGATTAACAGCTATGCCCTTGGCTAAGACGATATGCCCAAGGCAGAGAACCTCATCGAGCCAAAACTCGCACTTTGAAAACTTCGCATAGAACTGATGTTCTCTGAGTTTGTCCAGCACCAATCTCAAGTGCTTGGCGTGATCCTCCTTGTTCTTGGAAAAGACCAAAATGTCATCGAGATAGACCAAGACGAAGTCATTTGTGTAAGGGTTGAAGATGAAGTTCATCATGCGAGAGAATGTTGGAGGAGCGTTGACAAGGCCGAAAGACATGACATGACCATAGCTTGTTCTAAATGCTGTCTTGGGGATGTCTTGTTCACGAATGCGAATCTGATGATAGGCCATACGGAGGTCAAGCTTGGAGAATACTTGAGCACCTTTGAGTTGTTCGAAAAGCTCATTGATGTTGGGAAGTGGGTACTTGTTCTTTATGGTCTTCTTGTTCAATGGACGGTAGTCGACACAAAGTCGGTCCGTGCCATCCTTCTTCTTGACAAAAAGAACACCACAACCCCATGGAGAAGAACTTGGTCGGATCATACCCATACGCTCTTGTATATTGAGTTGTTTCTTCAGCTCCTTCAACTCTTCTGGTCCAAGCTTGTAAGGACATTTGCAAACAGGTTCTGTTCTAGGCTCAAGATCGATGACGAATTCAACTGGACGGTGAGGAGGCATTCCTGGAAGCTCTTCTGGAAAGACGTCTTGATATTCACAAACGACTGGAATCTGAGAGATGGCATTCAACTCGCCCTTCTCATTGAGAGAAAATAGTCAAATGGTATCGTCACGAGTGGCAAAGACAATCACATCCTCAGACGAGTGTGTCAATTGAATCTGTGTGGCAGCACAATCAAGTTGAGCCTTGTGCTTAGAAAGCCAGTCCATTCCGAGAATAAGATCAATATCCGAGTCACCAAGAACATTAGGAGAAGACAGAAACTTATAGTCACCCATCTTGATAGACACATCCAGAACGAATACTCGAGAAGTCATTTGTCGGGCTGGAGAAACAATAGATAGAGGTCTCGGCAATACTTGAGTAAACAAATCATGCATAGCCACAAAAGTTCTAGAAATGAAAGAATGTGATGCACCAGTATCAAAAAGGACTTTTGCAGGAATATCATTAACAGGAAGGTTACCCATGATCACTTCTGAAGAGTCCTCTGCCTGAGCTGCGTTCATCATGTTGACCTTTGCAAACTTGGGATTATGCTTGACCACTGCATTGCTGGCAGATCTCACAGGAGGAGGAGGCGGAAGACGCCTCTGGTTGAAGCACTTTTTTGCATAGTGACCCTTCTGCTGACACTTGTTGCACGTAACCTTTGAAAGCGGACAGTGATACGGAGCACTTAACCTTAGAGCATGAGACGAAGCTTTGTTCTGAAAGCCTGGGTTGGGTGGGTGGGCAGATCCATTGCCACCTTTACTCTTTTGCTGATAAGGCTGACAGAACGGAGGAGGAGGAGGCAACCAGTACTTTTGCTGCTTAGCTGCCACTTGAGTTGAAGAAGAAGAAGAAGAAGAAGAAGGAGTTGCATCCCTGACTCTCTTCTTAGAAGCATCGCACTTGAGCTGAGCAGCCTCTTGCTTTAGTGCTATGTTGTAGAACTCATCATACTGTTTCGGCTCAAAAAGCACAAGAGCTAGTTGCAGATCTTCGCTGAGGCCACCTCTGAACTGATAAATCATGCTCTTCTCGTCAGGGACGTCTTGCTTGGCGAAGCGAGCGAGCCTCTGGAACATGATGTTGTATTGGTAAACAGACATACTGCCTTGCTTCAGATTGCGGAACTCCTCACGCTTACTCTCAACAACACTCTGAGGAATGTGGTGAGCTTTGAAGTCTCGACGAAAATCATCCCAGGTAATCACACGACCTCCTCTGGAATCTTTGTATTGTTGATACCACTCAGCAGCTTGGTCTTTGAGTTGGAATGAAGCAAACTTGAAAAAGTCCTCAGGCCTGACATTGCTACACTCAAAATGTTTGCAGATATCCACGAGCCAATTGTCAGCGTCTATGGCCTTGACACAGTTACTGAAAGACTTCGGCTGGTTTGCGAGGAACTGGTTGAGGGTAGCAAACTGAACTTGATTGTTGCCATGGCCTTGATTTCCTTGGTTGCGCTCTTGCAAGAGTTGCATAAGCATCTCCGTGTTGGCGTTGGTGGCGGCCATCACAAACTGCCATGCCTCCGGAGGTGGAGGTGGTGCGGTGGTTTCGGATTCAGACGCGTTGGAGGAGCCATCCTGAAGAGGGTGACATCTGTTAGCATCTTGAAAGTCATATATTCAAGCTGAATCAATGGATTGAAATTGCAACATATATCCTTAACATTCGAACAAAAATGAACGAATGAATTCCAAAGTAAATGATCACACTTTCATAAATTGAGAAGCCACTTAAATAGAGGTAGATGAATAAAACAACAAGGTACGGATATGAACAAATAATTGGTAAGGATTACCCAATCACAAACCAAATATCTGCGGAAGAAATACTAGAGCTACATCAATTCGCACTTATGAAACTCCCGAAACTTTCTAGTTATGCAATCAGGTGTTGGGGATACAGGGGAAGCATAATATCTCACCCAAAACTAGCAAATCCTACATCCAGCTGTATCCATCCTTCAACACATAACCAAGAAACCTTCGGAAATCATTTACCTCAACCTTTGAAAAGCATCCGTTATACTAGTTATGGCAATACTCCCGAACTCCCTCCCAGTATTGGGTGGCGTCGAGGTTATCTCACCAACTACTGCATAAAGGAGATTTTCGATGTCGGCTAACTCAGGTATTCCAGAACTACAACGATAAAATTGTGACGACAACACCTCGGAGCTCAACTCCTCGGGACACTGCCACAACCCCTAAATGTCAGGAGGCACCAGGAACAATGTTCTCGTCACAAAACCATCGGAACGATTCCAAGATACCGGCGTGATCCTAAAAAAATTGAGAAATTTGAGAAGAGAAGAGTCAAAACTCTATGTCAGGAGGACTCACCAGAGCAACGAAGGGACTGAGGGGTAAAAAAGAATCCTTCTCTCTGATATATATAATCCTATAAGACTCAAAACATTTCTTTAGACTCAACAACGCCAGCGATTCGATCAAGCAAGGGGCTCCTAAGTCGGGGAAGGTTCTGATTACCAACTTGTAACACCCACGATGCGGCTATATCTCCCACGTGTCGAAGCACGACTTAGAGGCATAACCGCATTGTAGGCATGTCGCAAGAGGGGTGATCTTTATACATCCCACGTACTGAATAAGAACGAGGTACAAAGTTGGCTTACAATCGCCACTTCATTCATTACATAAATATAGCATTGCATCATCCAGAATACAATCAAGGTCTGACTACGGAACCAAAATAAAGACAACCCCAAATGCATAAGATCCTCGATCGCCCAAACTGGGCTCCACTACTGATCGTCTGGAAAGGAAACATAGTAACGTCCTGAGTCCTCATCGAACTCCCACTTGAGTTCGGTCGCATCCCCTGGAATGGCATCATCGGCACCTGCATCTGGTTTTGGAAATAATCTGTGAGTCACGGGGACTCAGCAATCTCACACCCTCGCGATCAAGACTACTTAAGCTTATGGGTTGGAAAAGGTAGTGAGGTGGAGCTGCAGCAAGCACTAGCATATATGGTGGCTAACATACGCAAATTAGAGAGAGAAGAGAAGGCACAGCATGGTCGAGAAGCTACAAAGATCAAGAAGTGATCCTAAAACTACTTACGTTCAAGCATAACACGAGACTGTGTTCTCTTCCCGGACTCCGCCGAAAAGAGACCATCATGACTACACACGCGGTTTATCCATTATAATTAAGTTAGGTGTCAAGTTCTCTACAGCCGGATATTAACAAATTCCCATCTGCCCATAACCGCGGACACGGCTTTTGAAAGTTCAAATCCCTGCAGGGGTGTCCCAACTTAGCCCATCACAAGCTCTCATGGTCAACGAAGGATATTCCTTCTCCCAGGAAGACCCGATCAGACTCGGAATCCCGGTTACAAGACATTTCGACAATGGTAAAACAAGACCAGCAAAGCCACCCGAATGTGCCGACAAATCCCGATAGGCGCTTCACATATCTCGTTCTCAGGGCACATCGGATAAGCAATCCGTACAACTAAAACCAACCCTCGAGTTTCCCCGAGGTGGCGCTGCAAGGGGCTCTAGTTTGGACCAACACTCAGAGGAGCACTGGCCCGGGGGCTTAAAATAAAGATGACCCTTGAGTCCGCGGAACCCAACGGAAAAAGGCTTAGGTGGGAAATGGTAAAACCAAGGTTGGGCCTTGCTAGAGGTGTTTTATTCAAGGCGAATTGTCAAGGGGTTCCCAACTGTGCAAGGAACACAAAATCAAGGAACATAACACCGATATGACGGAAACTAGGGCAGCAGGAGTGGAACAAAACACTAGGCATAAAGCCGAGCCTTCCACCCCTTACCAAGTATATAGGTGCGTTAAAGTAAACAAGATATAATAATGATATCCCAACAATAATCATGTTCCAAAAAGGAACAAACTCCAATCTTCACCTGCAACTAGCAACGCTATAAGAGGGGCTGAGCAAAGCGGTAACATAGCCAAGCAACGGTTTGCTAGGACAAGGTGGGTTAGAGGTTTGACATGGCAATATGGGAGGCATGATAAAGCATGTGGTAGGTATGGCGGCATAGGCATAGCAATAGAGCGAGCAACTAGCAAGCAAAGATAGAAGTGATTTCAAGGGTATGGTCATCTTGCCCGCAAAGTTCTCCGAGTTGACGTAAGCTTGATCCTCGTAAGCGTACTCAACGGGTTCCTCGATCACGTACTCGTCTCCCGGGTCTACCCAAGGCAAGAACACAAGCAAGGGAAAACACGATCAACCGCGGTGCAATGCGCAAACAACATGATGCAAAACATGGCATGATATGCGGGATGTAATATGCAATGCATATGCGTGCTCCGGAAGGAAAAGATTGAACCAGGCCTCAACTTGGCAAACCAAGAGCGCCGCTGGAAAGATGAGTTGATTTTGGTCGAAATCGATATAAAGATCGCCGGAAACGGATGCACGGTTTGCAAATGGCAAGCAAAACAAAAATGGCACGATTCTGCGATTAATAGCACAATGCCATCTAAAATGCAACAACAAACTAAGCTACTGCACTCTAACATAGCAACAAAGCACATGGCAGTGATCTACTCAAGATGCTTGACAAAAGATGAACACTGAGGTACGGCTAAATCACACAATAGCAGGTTCAAACAAGCATGGCAAAAGTGCAAAAGATAACAGCATCACAGACTTCATGAAAATAACAAGAAGCCAGGATTTAACATCAGGAAGCAATGTTTAGAGCAAGATGACAACATGCTACAGGATCAGATCATAGCAATACAAGGCATGGCATGAAACTACTCAAAGCATAAACAAAAGTCCCTTAATGACCATAAGCCAAAAGGGCACATAAAACATGATGGCACCCATGTAAACATAGCAAGTTTTGTTAACACATTCAGACATAGCAGAAAACTGGACATGGCAAAAACAGAGTTACATAGGCATGTTTGCGAGCTCGATGCACTCAATACAAGGCATTTCATGACAATCTAAGCATACCTCCAGCAAGAAGACATGTTCAAGAAGCTAACCACGGCAAGAACAATCTCATAGCATGCATGGAACAACTACAACAACCTTGGCAAAATTGATTAACACGTAAACAATCTGCCAGGAACATTTTATAGCAAAAGTAGAGCAAGATTGAGTCATGCTAGGTTACTCCATAATTGCAAACAAAGGCATGTATGGATAGATCATAACCATATGCTCAAATCATCCTTACTGGACATGCTCAAAAGAGGCATGGATCACTCTGTAGCAACATGAATACATGGCATACAAAATAACATCAGGGAAATGACTTTGAAGAATTCTAAGTCCCTGAAATCAGCAACATCACAAGAGCTACTTTGCATTCTTGTGCTAGTCACCACATTGAGCACAAAAATACATGGCATACCTGTAAAGATGGCATGGCATAGCCCAAAACACATGTAGGGCTCAAGTTCATAGGAGGCACACAACAATCATGGAAAAAATGAAAAATGCTCATAATCGGATAAGAATCAGGAACTAACATTTTATAGCACTCTTGCAACAGCATTTTAGTCATCAAGATGGACTCAAACAAGCATGATCCAATGGAACAAAATGAAGAGGACATCCTTATGAACATTTTGGTATATGGCACGCCCAAAATGGAGCTACGGATTCAGAGTTATGACAAGATGAATAGGGCCTGAAAACATGAGAGGGAAAGGGACTTAGCAACGAAAACAACCTCTGGATTGGATCTAGGGTTGACTTTGCACGGAAGTCGAGGATCGCCGGAGACATGCCGGAGATGGACGAGGACGGCGGCCGGCGAGGTCGGGGTCGCCGGATCTGGCCCTCCTGTGGCCGGATCTGGCCGAAGGTGGAGGAAGAAGGCGCGGGGCGGCGGCCGGAGTTGCGGGCGGCGGCGATAGCGTGGCTTGCAGGAGGTGCGGGCGGCGGTGATGGCGGCACGGTGGCGGAGCTCTCCGGTGGTGCGCCGGCGACGGAGGCGGCCTGGCGCACGGGCGGCGGGGCAGGCGGGCGTGGGCGACGAGCGGGGACCCGGGCGCGTGGGCCGGGAGGGCCTCGCCTGGGCCCGGCGGGCCTGCACGGGAGGGGCGGCGAAGTGGGCACGGGCAGTGGCGAATCAGGAGGCGACACGTGGTGGCGGCGCGGGGAAGTTGGACACGTCCGTCAGTGGCGGTTTTGTCCGGCGGCGCGAGGTCGAAGGAGGTTAGGGTTCATCCGCAAATTTCGGGGAGATGCACATATTTATAGGTAGAGGGAGCTAGGGGAGTCCAAATGAGGTGCGGTTTTCGGCCACGCGATCGTGATCGAACGGCCGAGAGGATGGAGGGGGTTTGGATGGGTTTTGGGCCACCTTGAAAAGGGTGTTGGGCTGCAACACACATGATGCCTTTACGGTTCCTCGGTTAACCGTTGGAGTATCAAACGGACTCCAAATGGCACGAAACTTGACAGGCGGTCTACCGGTGGTGTACCAAGGCCGCTTGGCAAATCTTAGTCCAATCCAAGAACGTTTAACGCCTGCACACGAAAAGAGGCAAAAGGGGGCGCCGGAGGACGCATGAGCGCCCGAATGCAAAATGGACAATAGGGAAAATGCTCGGATGCATGAGACGAACACGTATGCAAATGCGATGCACATGATGACATGATGTGAGATGCATGACATGGACAAAATGCAAAACAAAGACAAAACCCAACCATGAGGGAATATCATAACTTAGAGCCGAAGATGGCAAGAGTTGGAAGACAATTATGGCAAGTTACATACCGGGCGTTACACATCATATACAACTCTTCTTCCAAAAATCCATTCAGGAATGCAGTCTTTTACATCCATTTGCCAAATTTCATAATCATAAAATGCGGTAATGGCTAACATGATTCGGACGGACTTAAGCATCGCTACGGGTGAGAAGGTCTCATCGTAGTCAACTCCTTGAACTTGTCGAAAACCTTTCGCAACAAGTCGAGCTTTGTAGACAGTAACATTACCATCAGCGTTTGTCTTCTTGTTGAAGATCCATTTATTCTCGATGTCTTGCCGAACATCAGGCAAGTCAACCAAAGTCCACACTTTGTTCTCATACATGGATCCCATCTCAGATTTCATGGCCTCAAGCCATTTTGCGGAATCTAGGCTCATCATCGCTTCCTCATAGTTTGTAGGTTCGTCATGCTCTAGTAACATGACTTCCAGAACAGGATTACCGTACCACTCTAGTGCGGATCTTACTCTGGTTGACCTACGAGGTCCGGTAGTAACTTGATCTGAAGTTTCATGATCATCATCATTAGCTTCCTCACTAATTGGTGTAGGTGTCACAGAAACCGGTTTATGTGATGAGCTACTTTCCAATAAGGGGGCAGGTACAGTTACCTCATCAAGTTCTACTTTCCTCCCACTCACTTCTTTCGAGAGAAACTCCTTCTCTATAAAGGATCCATTCTTAGCAACAAAAGTCTTGCCTTCGGATATGTGATAGAAGGTGTACCCAACTGTCTCTTTTGGGTATCCTATGAAGACACATTTCTCCGATTTGGGTTCGAGCTTATCAGGTTGGAGCTTTTTCACATAAGCATCGCAGCCCCAAACTTTAAGAAACGACAACTTTGGTTTCTTGCCAAACCACAGTTCATAAGGAGTCGTCTCAGCAGATTTAGATGGTGCCCTATTTAACGTGAATGCAGCTGTCACTAAAACATAACCCCAAAATGATAGCGGTAAATCAGTAAGAGACATCATAGATCGCACCATATCTAGTAAAGTACGATTACGACGCTCGGACACACCATTACGCTATGGTGTTCCGGGTGGCGTGAGTTGCGAAACTATTCCGCATTGTTTCAAATGAAGACCAAACTCGTAACTCAAATATTCTCCTCCATGATCAGATTGTAGAAATTTTATTTTCTTGTTACGATGATTTTCCACTTCACTCTGAAATTCTTTGAACTTTTCAAATGTTTCAGACTTATGTTTCACCAAGTAGATATACCCATATCTACTCAAATCATCTGTGAAGGTGAGAAAATAACGATACCCGCCGCGAGCTTCAATTTTCATCGGACCACATACATCAGCTCCTAGAACATCTCATATGCTCCATGACGTTCAAAACGTCGTTGAAGTCCCGGTTCTAAGCCGTAAAGCATGGCACAATGAACTATCGAGTAGTCATCAGCTTTACTTTACCAGACATTCATAACATCTGGTGTTGCTCCTGCAGCAGGTTTGGCACTTAGCGGTGCTTCCAGGACGTAATTCTTCTATGCAGCAATGAGGATAATCCTCAAGTTACGGACCCAGTCCATGTAATTGCTACCATCATCTTTCAACTTTGCTTTCTCAAGGAACACATTAAAATTCAATGGAACAACAGCACGGGCCATCTATCTACAACAACATAGACATGCAAAATACTATCAGGTACTAAGTTCATGATAAATTAAGGTTTAGTTAATCAAATTATTAAAGAACTCCCACTTAGATAGACATCCCTCTAATCATCTAAGTGATCACGTGATCCATATCAACTAAACCATGTCCGATCATCACGTGAGATGGAGTAGTTTTCAATGGTGAACATCAATATGTTGATCATATCTTCTATATGATTCACGCTCGACCTTTCGGTCTCTAGTGTTCTGAGGCCATATCTGCATATGCTAGGCTCGTCAAGTTTAACCCGAGTATTCTGCATGTGAAAAACTTGCTTGCACCCGTTGTATGTGAATGTAGAGCTTATCACACCCGATCATCACGTGGTGTCTCGGCACGACGAACTTTCGCAATGGTGCATACTCAGGGAGAACACTTGTACCTTGAAATTTAGTGAGAGATCGTCTTATAATGCTACCGTTGATCTAAGCAAAATAAGATGCATAAAAGATAAACATCAGATGCAATCAATATAAGTGATATGATATGGCCATCATCATCTTGTGCTTGTGATCTCCATCTCCGAAGCACCGTCATGATCACCATTGTCACCGGCGTGACACCTTGATCTCCATCGTAGCATCGTTGTCGTCTCGCCAACTATTGCTTCTATGCCTATCACTACCGCTTAGTGATAAAGTAAAGCAATTACAGGGCGATTGCATTGCATACAATAAAGCGACAACCATATGGCTCCTGCCAGTTGCCGATAACTCGGTTGCAAAACATGATCATCTCATACAACAAAATATAGCATCATGTCTTGACCATATCACATCACAACATGCCCTACAAAAACAAGTTAGATGTCCTCTACTTTGTTGTTGCAAGTTTTATGTGGCTGCTATGGGCTGAGCAAGAACTGTTCTTACCTACGCATCAAAACCACAACGATAGTTTGTTAAGTTAGTATTGTTTTAACCTTCTCAAGGACCGGGCGTAGCCACACTCGGTTCAACTGAAGTTGGAGAAACTGACACCCGCCAGCCACCTGTGTGCAAAGCACGTCGGTAGAACTAGTCTCGCGTAAGCGTACGCGTAATGTCGGTCCTGGCCGCTTCATCCAACAATACCGCCGAACCAAAGTATGACATGCTGGTAAGCAGTTTGACTTGTATCGCCCACAACTCACTTGTGTTCTACTCGTGCATATAACATCTACGCATAAACCTGGCTCGGATGCCACTGTTGGGGAACATAGTAATTTCAAAAAAATTCGTACGCACACGCAAGATCATGGTGATGCATAGCAACGAGAGGGAAGAGTATCGTCCACGTACCCTCGTAGACCATAAGAGGAAGCGTTATGAGAACGCGGTTGATGTAGTCGAACGTCTTCACGATCCGACCGATCAAAGTACCGAACGCACGGCACCTCCGAGTTTAGCACACGTTCAGCTCGATGACGTACCATGAACTCTTATCCAGCAGAGCTTCATGGGAGAGTTCCATTAGCACGAAGGTGTGTTGACGGTGATGATGTTGCTACCAACGCAGGGCTTCGCCTAAGCACCGCTACGATATGATAGAGGTGGATTATGGTGGAGGGGGGCACCGCACACGGCTAAGGGATCAATGATCAACTTGTGTCTAGAGGTGCCCCCTGCCCCCGTATACAAAGGAGTAAGGGGGGAGGCCGGCCAGCCCTCTATGGCGCGCCAGGAGGAGGAGTCCTCATCCTAGTAGGAGTAGGACTCCCCTCTTTCCTACTCCTACTAGGAGGGGGAAAGAAACGGGGAGAGGGAGAAGGAAAGGGGGGCGTCGCCCCCCCTCTCCTAGTCCAATTCGGACCAGAGGGGGAGGGGCGCGCGTCCTGCCCTAGGCCAGCCCTCTCTCTCTCCACTAAGGCCCATTATTTCTCCTGGGGGGTCCGGTAACCCTCCGGCACTCCGGTTTTCTCTAAAATCACCCGGAACACTTCTGGTGTCCGAATATAGTCAACCGATATATCGATCTTTACGTCTCGACCATTTCGAGAATCCTCATCATATCCGTGATCATATCCGGGACTTCAAACTACCTTCGGTACATCAAAACACAAAAACTCATAATACCAATCGTCACTGAACTTTAAGTGTGCGGACCCTACGGGTTCGAGAACTATGTAGACATGACCGAGACACGTCTCCGGTCAATAACCAATAGCGGGACCTGGATGTTCATATTGGCTCCCACATATTCTACAAAGATCTTTATCGGTCAAACCGCATAATAGCATACGTTGTTCCCTTTGTCATCGGTATGTTACTTGCCCGAGATTCGATCGTCGGTATCTCAATACCTAGTTCAATCTCGATACCGGCAAGTCTCTTTACTCGTTATAATGCATCATCCTGCAACTAACTCATTAGTTACAATGCTTGCAAGGCTTTATAGTGATGTGCATCACCGAGTGGGCCCAGAGATATCTCTCCAACAATCGGAGTGACAAATCCTAATCTTGATCTATGTCAACTCAACAAGTACCATCGGAGACACCTGTAGAGCACCTTTATAATCACCCAGTTACATTGTGACGTTTGGTAGCACACAAAGTGTTCCTACGGTAATCGGGAGTTACATAATCTCATAGTCATAGGAACATGTATAAGTCATGAAGAAAGCAATAGCAGTAAACTAAAACGATCAAGTGTTAATCTAACGAAATGGGTCAAGTCAATCACATCATTCTCCTAATGATGTGATCCCATTTATCAAATGACAACTCATGTCTATGGTTAGGAAACATAACCATCTTTGATCAACAAGCTAGTCAAGTAGAGTCATACTAGTGACAATCTATTTGTCTATGTATTCACACATGTATCATGTTTCCGGTTAATACAATTCTAGCATGAATAATAAAAATTTATCATAATATAAGGAAATAAATAATAACTTTATTATTTCCTCTAGGGCATATTTCCTTCACATACCACCTTTGGTGACGGGATGATATCTGTTGTCTCTTATGGCTTTCAAAAAAATCGCGTGTCAACATAGAACAACAAGAGTGTTGTGTCAATTTTTGGGATTTTTTAGGGTTTGTTTGGACATTTTTATGCATTAACTGAGTTTTCAATGAATTTATGTACATAATTCAAATTTGAACTACATGCACATGCTCCAGTGCATATAAATTGGTTGAAAAATCAAATTTGTGTCCTTGGGTGCATGCTTAGGTCCCATTCAAGAAATGGGAACGAGTTTCAAACACCTGGGCACCGTTGATTGTCGGTAAAACATTGAGATGCCTCGTTTTTAAATTCTAGTAAATCCAAAACTCGTCTGAAATTCATGAAACTTGGCATGCTATCATGGAGCAGCATCAACATGCCATGTTAAAAAAATTATCCCATTTGGGGCAGGTTCGGGTATATGCTTCTCACAAACCAGAGCTTCTCACAACAAGCATGATGGTTTCGGTAGGGAACGTCCCACCTTTGGGGATGAAATGATATCCGTTGCCTCTTATTGCTTTCAAAAAATTTCTCGTGTCAACATAGAACAACAGGAGTGTTGTGTTAATTTTTGGGATTTTTCGGGGTTCGTTTGGACATTTTTATGCATTAACTGAGTTTTCAATGCATTTATGTGCATAATTCAAATTTGAACTACATGCACATGCTCCAATGCATATAAATTGGTTGAAAAATCAAATATGTGTCCTTGGGTGCATGCTTAGGTCCCATGCAAGAAATGGGAATGAATTTCAAACACCAGGGCACCGTTGATTGCCGGTAAAACATTGAGATGCCTCGTTTTTAAATTCTAGTAAATCCAAAACTCGTCTGAAATTCATGAAACTTGGCATGCTTTCATGGAGCGGCATCAACATGCCATGGTAAAAGAAAATCCTGTTTGGAGCAGGTTTGGGTATATGCTTCTCACAAACCAGAGCTTCTCACAACAAGCATCATGGTTTCAGTAGGGAACATCCCACCTTTGGGGACGAAACAATATCCACTGCCTCTTATTGCTTCCAAAAAAATTCTCGTGTCAACATAGAACAACCGGAGTGTTGTGTCAATTTTTGTGATTTTTTGGGGTTCTTTTGGACATTTTTATGCATTAACTGACTTTTCAATGCATTTATGTGCATAATTCAAATTTGAACTACATGCACATGCTCCAGTGCATATAAATTGGTTTAAAATCAAATATGTGTCCTTGGGTGCATGCTTAGGCCCCATGCAAGAAATGGGAATGAATTTCAAACACCAGGGCACCGTTGCTTGCCGACAAAATATTGAGATGCCTTTTTTTAAAATTTTAGTAAACCCAAAACTTGTCTGAAATTCATGAAACTTGGCATGCTATCATGGAATGGCACCCGACATGATGTGGTATTTTTCGTGTCCATTTTGAGAGAAGGCGCACTCGAATAATGACAGCCAACAAAGGCATTTTGAAAAAAATAGCTGCCACTTTAATATCTCAAATGTTTGTATAATTCAAACCATGTGCGTTCTGTTAACCATTCATGTGACGCCATGTGTCTTCGTTTTAATGGCTGTAGGAGGGGCCGTGTGGACAGCTGCTTGACCTTGACTGAATGGGAGGCGTACGAGCGCAGTCCGGTGTGCAAGCCGACTGAGAGGCGTGCAAGCTACCCTCCAATGCACAGGCTCACCGGGAAGCATGCGAGTTGTATGCTGCGCAGGCTTACTGGGAAGCGAGCCCTTTGACTTCCATGGCCGCCCGCCTTCCACTCCATTAATGGCGCCTGAGCTGCTGTTTAATATGGGCGGCCTTAGTGTTCACCTCCCATCCCCCCCCCCCCCCCCCCCCCCGCGCAGAATGATCATCTGCCACTAGTCTTCAAGTTTGGTGAAGTCGACTCCGAGCCAGAGGAGATAGAAAATAAGGAGGAATGGGGCCTCATGGACATGGCCCAGAACAAGTTGGTCGTGGAAGTAGCTGCCCCCGCTCCCGTCTCATCTCCCATCCCCGCGCCCGCGCCAGCGACCATCCCCGTAGTATTGACCTGGTCACCCAGCACTATCGCAGAGTTGAAGCTGCGGGCGTCAGCGATGTCTCCGCGGACCCGTGCGAGCTCGTGTACATGCCAGCGCCCGTGCCCGTGCACGTGCGCGCCCCTCCACCCACTGTGGCGCCGGACCCCGTGCATTTGGCTGCACCCGCCGCGCCCGTGCGCGCCCCTCCACCCACCGCGGCACCGGTCCCCGTGCGTTTGGCTGTACCCGCCGTGCCCGTGCCCATGCCCCCCCCCCTCAGCGGCATGGGACGCTGCCGTCGACCTCTACCTCTCAGCGGCGCCAATTGTCGTCCTCCCGCGCCCCGCCCATAGATCGCGAGACGACATGATGTTTGATTTACAAGTGAAGAACATTTTGTGCTGCCTTGAAGACTTCAACAACGGCATCCCAAAGGATGACAACTACAACTAGGGCGCGGCACACCGCCTCTGCCACCACCGGAAATATTTTTTTGGGGTTTAATATTGTATCTCGAATTCTCGATCATATAAATATAAATTCGCAGTGTGCCTGAATGAAAGATATGGTTTGAATGACCTTGCATTTCTCTCTCTTAATGTGCAGACTTATCAAATGATTTTCTGTTGAAAAAACGTCAACGGTTTTTAAATATAAAACACTCATCGCAAATGTGTTAGTTAGAACACCCGTATGCAAACCGACAGCTTCCCCAGGAAGCCAAGGGAAAATGTGTCGAGCAGGATTTCTGCATCCCTTCAACGCAAACGGTTGTTTTGCATGACCTGTGTGCAACCACATACAAACAATTGGGTAAGATTTGCATATCTGTCATTTTGGGTATGTTGCCATTTCTCAAACTAGAAATATTGACATTTGTTTATCTAGTAACATTGCCATTTGTCAACCTTGTAACACTACGATTTGTCAAAATATGCTGCTACAAATCACTAGCACCATCTAATTTTTGCAACTAAAATCACTAGCACTATTCATATGGACACCACTAGCAGGCATGAGTTCATGGACGCATATGCAAATGTACCATTGATTACATACAACAAGTCATCAACCTAGAACGACAATGAGGATACACATTGGATTATAGATCATTTCCAACAAAACATTCTAGTAAAGTTTTTATCACACAAAAAATAACAAAGTGATGAAATGAACTTCAGCTCAACCACTCTTCAGCGTTGGAAACGCTTGCTTTGAACCAGAAGTGATTCTCCGGGAAGGGCCAACTACTGTCAATCTCGAGACCAACGCAGGACTGATCATCAAAGCTAAAGCGGCCTATGTCAGGACCCATATTGGGATGGTAGGGAAGCATAGTAATGTCCAAGGTATAGATACAATTGCTTCTCATAAATGGTAGTAACCTTGTGTCAACAGCAGCTGGATCGCCTTCCACTATCATTGGATAGTTTTGTCCAAGGAAGAGCGAGTTTCCTCCAAGACTTTCAATACTGAACCAGGGATAAGGTGTGGGCGCTAGTACACTAGTATCCATCCCGAATACCCTGCAACGGATGTTGGAATAGGTCCGGAGAGTGCGACCATACGAGACAACACCTGCTTCCTTAGTAACATCAGCAGCGCCCCGTATGCAGACAAGAAGAGATGATCCATCGTAATAAGTTGCCAGGCGCCACTAAGTATATGGGTCCTGCTCGTCCTCATGCTCGTGAATAAAATTTTCAAGTATAGGTGGTGGAATGTTCACAGGACCTTGGAAACACAAGAAGGTTAATTAGTAAATGGAAACTAGCTAACCCGCATGCATGTGGATGAAACAATTATAATTACGGTGGAAGACAAACATACTAAAATCATAAGGATTCCATGAAAAATAGTGCCACGAGTTGTGGCATCAAACACAAGACCCTCGTATTGAATTGCATCACAGTACTCATCTGTGTATAGAAACTGATTTTTGAGCAATATCCATTGGGTCGAACCATGAAGGACGGTGTCGTGAAATTGTCATGGCAGATGTCCTAGTGTGAGGACTTTGTCGTGAGGCCAACGCATCTATGTGATAGCTTGAGAGGGGTTGATCGGGACGAGAGACGCAACACACAAGACAAGGATTTAGACAGCTTCGGGCCCCGGGAAACATCACCCGGTAATAGCCCTACATGTTGTTTGTGGCTAGATCTCATTATGCTCATGAGGGAGACACCGTAAATCTGGCTCTCCTCTCTTTGTGTCTAGCCTTAATGATTCTTTTTCTGTCCCTCTTGGGGTGCCCTGCCCCTCCTTATATATGTTGAAGGGGCGGGTCACATGACTAGTCCTATTAGGATTAGGATTACTCTATTACAAGTGGAGTCCTAGTCTTGCTTCCTTAGTAGGAGAATATTCCTTATGTCTTTCTTCTTAAGCCGGCTCATCATAACGTGAGCCGGCCTTCTAGGCCTTGGGCTTTGTCATCCATCTGAAACACCCGTCGGGTCACCAATGAGTCTACAGGCTCGTGAGTCGTCACACCAGTGAACCGACAGACATGTGAGTCGCCAATCCTCTAGCGGGTTACCAATGAAACACCAAGTCCGGCTGGGTCATACCGCGGGGTATATCCCCAACATTAGCACCTAGTTTAATTTGGATCTATCCATGTTAAACTGATCTACAATATAAACACAAGAGCAAATTTGACAGGTTGTGATCCGGGTTAAATATTCTTGTAAGCCGGCACCTGATCATCCTTAAGTCCTTGTCATTTCCTCCTTCTAGAAAATATGGGTCAATAGGTCAGCTTCATAATCAACTTGCTTGTAAAAGAAATATTGTAAATAAAGAATCCATTTGAGTCGGTCTTCAATGCTCTGACTTGATAAAAATATTGGTCTTCAAATATTCAACTGATATTCAGCTGGCTTGAAGATGTAGAACTTGCCGATTTATGATTGCCAAAATTGTCGGGTTATAAACAAATGATGCCGGGTCATGTAATTGTTGCTGATGCCGGGTTAATCTTATGATGACGCTGGGTCATATACTTTGCAGATTTCTCCGATAATAATATAATATCTGATTTGCTCAAAACTGAGAATTTGAAGTTATTCCTCCCTTATATGCATATCACCTGTAGCCCCCAAGTGACGGGTTGTCATGCTTGCAGCAACCTGGGACTTGTAATTGCCTTATGCTCATAAAAATTTCGACCAGTGTAGCCCCCAAGGGTCGGGTCATTATGCAATAATGAGCAGGGACTTTGTAAATATGATCATGTAAACTTGAGCAACAACATTTAGCCCCCAAGGGCCGGCTCAGCAAGATATTACTGAGCTGGGACTTTGTATATTCTTCATTGATAATAACATCATATGATGTAATCTCCACCATGGGGCTTGAATTTTTGACAGGAGCAATTGGTAGCCCCCAAGGGCCGGCTCATTACAATGGGATGAGTCGGGTCTTCGATAAGTTGATCAAAAAATGACTTCACATTAGCCCTGAAGTGCCATGGTGCATGCTGGCAGTGACATGGGACTTGCATATTTGATGTAATCTCAATTTGAATAATGTAGCCCCCAAGTGCCAGGTCGTAAGCCTGCAGCGACTCGGGACTATTCCCTCCATTGTAAAAATAAATCATGTCCATTAATAAAATAATAACCATTGCGCTGGAGCGATTTTGAAGACCTCCATCATAATATTGTCTATTGATAACCATAACAAAAATCCATCCATGTTGGCTATTAAAGATTTGAATAATACAATCCGGTTTGGAAAACCGGTTCCTGTGATATTGAATCGTACTGCCGGTTTAGGATACCTATGCAGTAAGGGTGATAACCCAATCTTTAGAAGCCAAAACTTCCAAATGTTTATGATTGTCATATGATGGTGACTTATCATCCAAAGTCAAGCCGGGTTAATCAAAACCACATATATGCTTCAGATATGAACAAAAAGTCTCAAGACAAACCCAAAAGACTATTTTCAAAAAACTTAAGTCAAACAAAAAGAAAAAAGTGAGGCTTATGATTCGAATATGATCAGTAAGCCGGACCAAAAGGGGTTAAGCTAGTATTCGAATATGATCGGGAAGCCCCCTTGTGATTTTGACGTTGCGCCGATCAAGAGGGTACCGACATCTATCTTCTCTTTGGTTCCAATACAACCTATGTTTGAACAGGAAGCCCCCAAATGACCTTGAGGGTTTTTTAACGACTCTAATTCGAATACGATCAAAGTCGGACCCAAAAGGGGTTAAGCTATGATTCGAATACGATCAAGAAGCCCCCTAGTGGGTTTGGCATTGTGCCGATCAAGAGGGTACCGACAGCTATGTTCTCTTTGGTTCAAATACGACCTATGTTTGAACAGGAAGCCCCCAAGTGACCATATAAGTTTTAGCATTGTGCCGATCAAGAGGGTACCGACAGCTATGCTCGATGAGCAGGAAGCCCCCAGGTGACCATAATAAGATAAGCCGTAAGGCACGATACCCATGTTTGAACCACGCATCAAGGCAGCAAGTTTTCTTTGGCAACCTTTAATTTTTCTGAGAACTCAAACTTGCGAGAGATTAATTCTTTTTGAACAGGAACCTTTAAACCAGATTTGAAAGCTTTGTGGGAAACAGGTTCACCTTGAGCTGGATTTTAAACCGGATATTGAGAGCTTCAGCGCTTTGTGGGACACAGATTTCCCTTGAACCGGAATTTTGAACCGGAATCCTTCTTTTTAAGCCGGAAATTTTCTGACGGCCTTTAAATATTCGCCAATAAGGCAGTAGCCTCTGGGGCCGGGTTATTTTTCTATCCAATGACCCGGAGTTCTTGAATCTGCTTCAAACTGGCAATCATTTACTGACTCATGTCATCATAGCCCCCGAGTCTCAAGGCGACTCAAGGAGTTGGCTTTGAGATTCTCCATATTTACCGTGATATAAACCGGCATAAGTTGTATATCATTGGTGTTGATAGCATGATGTAAATCCACAGAAGGTTGAGGTGACTGCGGTGGGTTATAAATGATCCCGTATGAGCCGTGTCAGCAACTCGGCCAATGGTTCCTTCCAACTGGCTATTTGAAGTTAACCAAACTATAGTGGCGGCGACTTTCATGCCTGCCCATTGATCCATCTAGTGCAAATGGCGGTTATGATCATTTTCCTCCAATTTGAAAGAAAACCAGGCTACCCAAGCTGTGACTTGCTTTATACTCAATAAACAGCTCATGCAGACATGTGCAGCCTGGTGTGTTGATGTAGACCAGGCCGCGAGAGACGGACTGTAACGCCTCGTATGTAACTTGCCATATTTGTATTCCAACTCTTGCCATTTTCGGCACTAAGTTATGATATTCCCTTGTGGTTGGGTTTTGTCTTCGTTTTGCTTTTTGTCCATGTCATGCATCTCATATCATGTCATCATGTGCATCGCATTTGCATACGTGTTCGTCTCATGCATCCGAGCATTTCCCTGTTGTCCGTTTTGCATTCCGGCACTCCTACGTCCTCCGGCGTCCCCTTTTTCTTCTTTTCGTGTGCGAGTGCTAAACGTTCTCGGATTGGATCGAGACTTGACAAGCGTCCTTGGTACACCACCGGTAGACCGCCTGTCAAATTTTGTGCCATTTGGACTTTGTTTGATACTCCAACGGTTAATCGAGGAACCGTAAAGGCTGTAACACCCTCGATGCGACTATAGCTCCCACGTGTCGAGGCACGACTTAGAGACATAATCGCATTGAAGGCATATGTCACAAGTTAGGCAATCTTCACAACATCCCATGTAATATGATAATAAAAGGGAGATAACATAGTTGGCTTACACTCGCCACGTCAATCAAGTACATTAATAACATTACATCATCCAAACACTCATGGCCCGACTACGGCGCCAAATAAAAGAGAACCCAACATGCGACACGGTCCCAATCACCCCCAACTGGGCACCACTACTGATCATCGGGAAAGGAAACATAGTATCGTTGAGAGTCTTCGTCGAACTCCCACTTGAGCTCACACGCGTCTCCTGGAGCGGAATCATCAGGCCCTGCATCTGGTGTAATAGTAATCTGTGAGCCACAGGGACTCAGCAATCTCGTACCCTCGCGATCAAGACTATTTAAGCTTATAGGTATGGCAAGGTAATTATATGGAGCTGCAGCAAGCGACTAGCAAGTATGGTGGCTAACTTATACGCAAAAGAGAGCAAGAAGAGGAGGCAAAGCACGAGCGAGAAACTAGAGAACAACCTGCGCAAACATTACTCCATCACCGTGTCCACTTCCCAGACTCCGCCGAGAAGAGGCCATCACGGTAACACACTCGGTTGATACATTTTAATTAAGTTAAGGTTCAAGTTATCTACAACCGGACATTAACAAATTCCCATCTGCCCATAACCGCGGGCACGGCTTTCGAAAGTTCAATCCCTGCAGGGGAGTCCCAACTTAGCCCATGACAAGCTCCCACGGTCAACGAAGGAATAGACCTCCTCCCAAGACGTTCCGATCAGACTCGGTATGTCGGTAACTCAAGACACTTCGACAGGTTAAAACATGACCAGCAACACCGCCCGAATGTGTCGACAAATCCCGATAGGAGCTGCACATATCTCTTTCTCAGGGCACACTCAGATAAGCAATCCATACAACTAAAACCAGCCCTCGAGTTTCCCCGAGGTGGCACTGCAAGGGGCTCTAGTTTGGACCAACACTCAGAGGAGCACTGGCCCGGGGGGGTTAAAATAAGATGACCCTTGAGCCTGCAGAACCCAAGGGAAAGAAAAGGCTAGGTGGCAAATGGTAAAACCAAGGTTGGGCATTGCTGGAAAAGCTTTAATCAAGGCGAAATATCAAGGGGTTCCCATTATAACCCAACCGCGTAAGGAACGCAAAATCCGGGAACATAACACCGATATAACGGAAACTAGGGCGGCAAGAGTGGAACAAAACACTAGGCGACAGGCCGAGCCTTCCACCCTTTACCAAGTATATAGATGCATTAAGATAACATAGCAATATAATGATATCCCAAAAAGTAAATAAATGTTCCAACAAGGAACGGCCTCCAATCTTCACCTGCAACTAGCAACGCTATAAGAGGGGCTGAGCAAAGCGGTAACATAGCCAATCAACGGTTTGCTAGGAGAAAGGTGGGTTAGAGGTTTGACATGGCAATTTGGGAGGCTTTCAAGCAAGTGGTAGGCATCATAGCAATGGCATAGCAAAAGAGCGAGCAAACTAGCATAGCAAAGATAGTAGTGATTTCGAGGGTATGATCATCTTGCCTGCACAGTTGTCAGAGTTGACTGGATCCTCAAAAGCAAACTCAACGGGCTCCTCGTTAGCGATCTCGTCTCCCGTCTCTACCCAAACAAGACAAACAAGCAACAAGGATACAATCAACCACGTGCAAACTCAAACAACACGATGCAAAGATGATATGCTATGTGGGATGCGATGCGGGATGCAAAATGCAAGATATGACAGGAAATGCATGAACCAGGCCTCAACTTGGAATTCCAAGGGTGCCACTGGAAAGATGAGATGAAATCGCTTGAAAACGATATAAAGAACGCCGGAATCGGAGTTACGGTTTGGAGATGGCAAGCGATTCAAAAACGACACCGGTCTGCGATTTACAGCAAGTAGGCATCTAAATGCAATGAAATGAACATGCTACAACACCCAAACATGGCATAAAAATACATGGCAGGGAGGCATTCAAGATGCTTAACAAAAGTCTAGCACTGAGCTATGGCCAATTCATCCATTAGGAGGTCCAAACAAGCATGGCAAACACTCAAATGGTAAAACAGATCTCAGACTTAGTGAAATTAACACTTGTCTGGAATTTCAGATCATATAGCCATCTTCGGAGCAACAAAACAACATGCTACAGGACCTGAACATGACAAAGAAAGACATGGCATGGAGCTACTCAACAAGCTTAACAAAAGTACCTTAGTGACCTTGAGCCAAAAGGGATCACAAAATATACTAACAAGCACACGAACATAGCAAAAACATAATCAGTTTTCAGACTTTGTGAAAACTGAGACATGCTGAAACATAACTCATGAAGGCATTTTTACGAGCTCGATGCACTCACCACGGTGCAATTCATGGCAAGACAAGCATACATCCCTTAAGAAGGCACAAAATTCAAGCTAGACATGGCAAGAACAATGGCATAACATGCACGGATCAACTACAATAACATCGGCAAAATCGCAAACAAGTTGACGATCTGCCCAGATTCGCAACGAAGCAAAAGTAGAGCTCGATTGACTCAAGCTAGGGTGCTCCATAATTGCAAACAAAGACATGGATGGATAGAGCACTACAATATTAACAAAACTCCCTTACTGATCATCCTCAAAAGAGGCACGGATCACTAGGAAACAACAAGAACATATGGCATCGTGAACTAAACAATCCCAGGACTTAGTGAAATTACTAAGTCCCTGAAAACAGAATTAGCAAGTGCACCACTTTGCAAGCTTGCACAAGTCACCACACACATCCTAAAAATACATGGGTTGCACCTATGGAAAGATGACAAAACCCTTAACAAAACATATGTAGAACTCACGGGCATAGCATGCACACATTAATCATGGCAAAAATGACAAAAGTGCTAAACGGAGTAGCAAATCTGACAATTAACTCAAGTAGGCCTCTTCTAACAGCATTTCGGGCACCAAGATGTGCTCAAATGAAAATGATGCAATGGAATGGAATGATGTACTCTCTGAGATGAACATTTTGATATGCTATATTCCCAAATCGGAGCTACGGAGGCAAAGTTACGGAGCCGCGAACATGAGCATATGGACTGAAAAATTTAGGGACTTAGAGAAAATTAGGTCAACCCTGAAAACAGATCTGGATCGGGGCGGCGCGCGAACCGAGGTGGCCGGGCTCTCGCCGGAGCTTCTCGCCGGAGGAGTAGGGAGGACCGGCCGGGGCTTGCCGGGGATGGGGAGGAGCAGGGCCGGGGAGGCCGGGTGACGGAGAGGCCGGCGCGGCCAGTGGCGGCGACGGGCGTAGGCGGCGGCGGCGGCGAACTTGGCGGCGGAGGCGGCGAGTGGCGAGGCGGCGGTCGCCGGCCGGTGCGGCGGGCCGGCAATGGCGTGTGGCGGCGCCGGCCACCGGGCGCGGGGACGGAGGAGGCACGAGGCGCGGGGCGGCTCGGGCCTGATCCGGCCCGGGGCGGGCTCCCCGTGGGCCGAGCGGGGCGGGCTCCCCGTGGGCCGAGCGGGCCATGGCGGCGGTAGGTGGCGGCGTCCACGTGGCAGCGCGCTAGTGGGCGTGGGCGGCGGCGGACGTTGTCCGGCCCGCTCCGGACACATCCGGCGGCGGCGGATCTGGGATTTTTAGGGTTAGGGGGAGAGGATCCGTGAATTTGGAATGGGGGTGTATATATAGGCATAGAGGGAGCTAGGAGAGTCCAAATGAGGTGCGGTTTTCGGCCACGCGGTCGTGATCAAACGCTCTAGGACATGGAGCAGAGTTTTGTGGGTTTTGGGCCAAATTGGAGGGGTGTTGGGCTGCAACACACACGAGGCCTTTTTGGTCCCTCGGTTAACTGTTGGAGTATCAAACGAAGTCCAAATGATACGAAACTTGACAGGCGGTCTACCGGTAGTAAACCAAGGCCGTTTGGAAAGTCTCGGTCCAATCCGGAAATGCTTAATCCCCACACATGAACGAAAGCTAGAAATGACCACCGGAGGAGAACGAAGCGCCGGAATGCAAAACGGACAACGGGGAAAATGCTCGAATGCATGAGACGAACACGTATGAAAATGCAATGCACATGATGACATGATATGAGATGCATGACAACGATAACAACACACGGAGACAAAACCCGAACCCGAGGAAATAAATATAACTTAACGCCGGAAACGACAAGAGTTGGAGTACAAATTGGGAAAGTTACATCCGGGGTGTTACAAAGGCCTTGTGTGTGTTGCAGCCCAACACCCTTCCAAAGTGGCCCAAAACCCATCTAAACCCCCTCCATCCTCTCAGTCGTTCTATCACGATCGTGTGGACGAAAACCGCACCTCATTTGGACTCTCCTAGCCCCCTCTAGCTATAAATAGGTCTCCCCCGTTCAAAATCGCAGACGAAACCCTAAGGAATAGCCCCGCCGCCACCGGACATGTCCGCTGCCCGCCGGACGTCCCGCGCCAGTGAGAGGGAGACACGTGTCCACCGCCCGCCTCCCATCACGCCGGCCTGCCGAGCCCGCGACGGTCCCTTCCTGGCCCGCGCGACCGCCGCCGCCTGCCGCCCACGCCCGCGCCTCACGCCGCCGACTGCCGCTCGCTCTGCCCGCCTCCGGCCGCCACACGCCATCTCGCTGCCGCCAGATCTCGTGGCCGCGCCACCTTTTAGCTCGCCGCCGCCTGAAAACCGGCCGGATCCGTAGCGCCAAGGCCGGATCTGCCCCTCCTTCTCCTCCCCGCCGCCCTTGGGGGCTCGCCGGAGCCCAGCAGCCTCCGTCTCACCTCACCGGAGAGGGCGCCTCGCCGGAGTGACCTCGGTTCGCGGACCCCTTCAAACCCTAGATCTGACCGGAGAGGTCTAATTTCACCAAGTCCTCGTCCCTATTCATTTTTAAGCATTCTTCATCATGCCATAACTCTGCATCCGTAGCTCCGTTTTGCATGAGTGATATATCAAATTGATCATCTGGTTGTGCTCTTCATTTTGTTCCATTGCATCATGCTTGTTTGAGTCCATCTTGATGCCCTAAATGTTGTTGCAAGAGTGCTATAGAATGTTAGTTTCTGTTTCTTAACAGATTATGGACATTTGTCATTTTTGCCATCTTTAATGTGTGCCTCCTATGAACTTGAGCCCTACATGTGTTTTGGGCTATGCCATGCCATCTTTACAGGGGTGTATGCCATGTATTTTTGTGATCAATGTGGTTACTAGCACAAGCATGCAAAGTAGCTCTCGTGATGTTGCTGATTTCAGGGACTTAGAATTCTAAGTCATTTCCCTGATGTTATTTTTATGACATGTATTCATGTTGCTACAGATTGACCCATGCCTCTTTTGAGCATGTTAAGTAAGGGTGATTTTAAGATATTGTTATGTTCTATCCATCCATGTCTTTGTTTGCATTTATGGAGTACCCTAGCAGGACTCAATCTTGCTCTACTTTTGCTATAAAATGTTCCTGACAGATTGTTTACGTGTTAATCAATTTTGCCGAAGTTGTTGTAGTTGATCCATGCATGCTATGAGTTTGTTCTTGCCAAGGTTAGCTTCTTGAACATGTCTTCTTGTTGGGTGTATGCTTAGTTTGTCATGCAATGCCTTGTGGTGAGTGCATCGAGCTTGCAAACATGCCTACGTAACTCTGTTTTAACCATGTCCAATTTTCTGCTAAGTCTGAATCTGTTAACGAAACTTGTTATGTTTACATGGGTGCCATCATATCTTCTGATCCTTTTTGGCTTTTGGTCAGTAAGGGACTTTTGTTATATGCTTTGAGTAGTTTCATGCCATGCCTTGCTTTGCCATGATATGTTCCTGTAGCATGTTGTTATCTTGCTCTAAACATTGCTTCCTGATATTAAATCCTGACATGTTGTTATTTTCACTAAGTCTGTGAACCTAATATCTTTTGCACTTTTGCCATGCTTGTTTGAACCTGCTATTGAGTGATTTAGCCGTATCTCAGTGTTCAGCTTTTGTCAAGCATCTTGAGTGGATCACTGTCGTGTGCTTTGTTGCTATGTTAGAGTGTAGTAGCTTAGTTTCTTGTTGCATTTTAGATGGCATCGTGCTGTTAATCGCAGAATTGTGCCATTATTTTTTTGCTTGCCATTTGCAAACCATGCATCCGATTCGACCGAAATCAACTCATCTTTCTAGAGGAACTCTTAGTTTGCCAAGTTGAGGCCTGGTTCAATTTTTTTCCTTCTGGAGCATGCATATGCATTGCATATTACATCCCGCATATCATGCCATGTTTTGCATCATGTTGCTTGCGCATTGCATCGTGGTTGATTGCGTTTCCCTTGATTGTGTTCTTGCTTTGGGTAGAGTCGGGAGACGATTACGTGATCGAGGAACCCGTTGAGTACGCTTACGAGGATCAAGCTTACGTCAACTCGACGAACTTTGCAGGCAAGATGACCATACCCTCGAAATCACTTTTATCTTTGCTTGCTAGTTACTCTCTCTATTGATATGCCTATGCCTTGATACCTACCACATGCTCTATCATGCCTCCCATAATGGCATGTCAAACCTCTAACCCACCTTGTCCTAGCAAACCGTTGTTTGGCTATGTTACCGCTTTGCTCAGCCCCTCTTATAGCGTTGCTAGTTGCAGGTGAAGATTGGAGTTTGTTCCTTGTTGGAACATGTTTATTGTTGGGATATCATTATTATATCTTGTTTACTTTAATGCATCTATATACTTGTTAAAGGGTGGAAGGCTCGGCCTTATGCCTGGTGTTTTGGGTTATAATGGGAACCCCTTGACAGTTCGCCTTGAATAAAACTCCTCCAGCATGGCCCAACCTTGGTCTTACCATTTGCCACCTAGCCTTTTTCCCTTGGGTTCCATGGACTCAAGGGTCATCTTTATTTTAAACCCCCCGGGCCAGTGCTCCTCTGAGTGTTGGTCCAAACTACAGCCCCTTGCAGCGCCACCTTGGGGAAACTCAAGGGTTGGTTTTAGTTGTACGGATTGCTTATCCGGTGTGCCCTGAGAACAAGATATGTGCAGCTCCTATCGGGATTTGTCGGCACATTCGGGTGGCTTTGCTGGCCTTGTTTTACCATTGTCGAGATGTCTTGTAACCGAGATTCCGAGTCTGATCGGGTCGTCCTGGGAGAAGGAATATCCTTCGTTAACCGTGAGAGCTTGTGATGGGCTAAGTTGGGACACCCCTGCAGGGTTTTGAACTTTCGAAAGCCGTGCCCGCGGTTATGGGAAGATGGGAATTTGTTAATGTCCGATTGTAGGAAACTTGAAACTTAACTTAATTTAAAATGAATCAATAGCGTGTGTAGCCGTGATGGTCTCTTTTCGATGGAGTCCGAGAGAGAACACGGTCTCGTGTTATGCTTGAACGTAAGTAGTTCTAGGACCACTTCTTGATCTTTGTCTTCTTGACCGTGCTTTGCCTTGTCTTCTCGCTCTCATTTGCGTAAGTTAGCCACCATGTATGCTAGTGCTTGCTGCAGCTCCACCTCACAGCCTTTTCCCTACCCATAAGCTTAAATAGTCTTGATCGCGAGGGTGTTAGATTGCTGAGTCCCCGTGACTCACAGTTTACTTCAAAAACCAGATGCAGGTGCCGATGATGCCGTTCCAGGAGAGGCGACTGAACTCAAGTGGGAGTTCGATGAGGAATCAGGACGTTACTACGTTTCCTTTCCAGACGATCAGTAGCGGAGCCCAGTTGGGGCGATCGGGGATCTTATGCATTTAGGGTTGTCTTTATTTTGGTTCCGTAGCCGGACCTTGTTTGTATCTGGATGATGTAATTCTATATTTATGTATTGTGTGAAGTGGCGATTGTAAGCCAACTCTGTACCTCTTTCTTATTCAGTACATGGGATGTGTAAAGATTACCCCTCTTGCGACATGCCTACAATGTGGTTATGACTCTAAGTCGTGCTCCGACACGTGCGAGATATAGCCGCATCGTGGGTGTTATAAGTTGGTATCAAAGCCAACCCTCTCGGTTACACGGATGTTTGCGGACAGGTGCGCGGTCATGTTGTTCATGACGTTTGTGACCCGCCGTGGCACCCGGCATGGCACATGTACCGGACTAGATGCACAGACGTATGTGCCAAGAGGGAACGTTCCTGTGGCCCGACGAGGACGTCGGTTCTTCTGAGTGGGGGTGTATGTGATAGCCTGGCTTAAGAGGGATGATAGACTACTCATATCAATAAGGAATTCCTTCTTTTCCGGAAGCCCATTCGGATAGAACTCCAAAGTTAAGCGTGCTCAGCTTGGAGTAATTTCAGGATGGGTGATCAACCGGGAAGTTGCTCCCGGGTGCGCACGAGTGAGGACAAAGTGCGCAGAAAAGACTAGTATTGATCTATGGGGCCAGTCTAGATCCCGCCAGGAGTAACGACCACCAGCGTGTGTGTCCGGAGCGTTACACGGACGACAAAGACGACCACATCATCAGAGGCAACACAAATAGCTGAGTCGGCCGCGGTGTTATAAGCCAACACGGACAAGAGAGTCGGTCGCGGCATTGTTGATGTAATCCGGACTACGGGGGCGGCGGTTTGTGTTCCTGTTCATCAGTGTGACATGCGCAGATGCCGGCATAGAATAGCTAGCGCGCGCTGTCCGTGGCACGACATCACTTTCATAGTGAGCACTTGTCATGTATAAAAAAATATAGGCCAGAGTAATTGTTCTCAGACGAATAATGTATACAAAAAATATACATAAGGTAAATAACACCTGGTATTTTTGTCGGATGAACATGATTGCTGGCACTAGATATTGTTGGATGTAGTTAGACAAATAGCAGATGTTCGTGTAGACTGACATAATGATTCATTGCTCTTTACTCGAAATATGGGCTGATTGCCTTCATTCCTCAAGTGATGTTGTACCAAAGGTACATTATATAATCAGGAGTGCTTAGCACTATTTGATCCATCACTGCAGATTGCCCCCGGCTTGCAAGTTGCAGGAGCTGCAGCAAACCAGATTAATTGTTCTTTTATAAAGAATCAATATATAATACAAAGAATATAATGGATGGATTTCACCTAATACGTCAGGCCAATAGTTATCCTGCTTGTTGTAAGCTGGTGTGGACGCGTGAACCGGCCGTGAAAGCGGACGGGCGAGTCATCCGTGGCGTTGTAAGCCGGTGCGGACGGGAGTCGGCCGCGGCATTTTAAATGGCACGGACGCGGGCGGGTCGGCCGTGGGAATGGACAATGAGTCAGTTGCGTGTGTTGATGTAGCGGGGGCGATGACTTGCTCATGTATCCGTCCAGCAACACGGCACAGACAAGCGCTAGTGCAAAAATAATATTGGCGCACGCCCCTTTGCAACACCTTCGCAACGAATAATGGTCCTGCGAAAGAAATACCACAGACCAGAGTAATTGTTCTCAAACAATTTAATATGTGTTGATAAGATACATAGAAAGGATAGCACCTGTTATTTTTTGCCGGATGAACGCAGATACTGGTGCTCATAATGCTGGACATACTTAGATAAAAAATACTCCCGTACAAATACACTTCTTACTTTGTCAGTTTTGATGTGGCACTGGCACCCATACGGCCTCCTTTCTTCTTTTTTGTAATGAACGTAGCAGCAGTCTTCACGTGGAGGGTTGAATGGTGTACATGCTTCCATTAAATTCAAACGCAGGATCAAATCTTTGCATATATCTCTATTAACTTGTCAACCCTATTGTTTTTGAGCTCAACTCCAAGGAAGTGGACCACCTGTAACGCCCACGATGCGGCTATATCTCCCATGTGTCGGGGCATGACTTAGAGGCATAGTCGCATGGTAGGCTTGTCACAAGAGGGGAAATCTTCACACAATCCCATGTACTAAATAAGAAAGGGATTAAGAGTTGGCTTACAATCGCCACTTCACACAATACAAGTTAAACATACAACATCCAGAATACAATCAAGGTCCGACTATGGAACCAAAATAAAAGAAGACAATCCCAAATGCTAGATCCCCGATCGTCCCAACTGGGCTCCACTACTGATCAACTGGAAACGAAACAACACAACGAACACGATCTTCATCGAGCTCCCACTTGAGCTCAGTTGTGTCATCTGCACTGGTATCATCGGCACCTACAACTATTTGGAAGTATCTGTGAGCCACGAGGACTCAGCAATCTCACACCCGTGAGATCAAGACTATTTAAGCTTATGGGTAGGAAATGGTAATGAGGTGGAGCTGCAGCAAGCACTAGCATATATGGTGGCTCACGCAAAAGAGAGCGAGAAGAGAAGCAATGCACGAACGTGAACTATAAGTGATCAAGAAGTGATCCTGAAACTACTTACGTTCAAGCATAACACAAGAACCGTGTTCACTTCCGAACTCCGCCGAGAAGAGACCATCACGGTTACACACGCGGTTGATGCATTTTGATTAAGTTAAGTGTCAAGTTCTCTACAACCAGACATTAACAAATTCCCATCTGCCACATAACCATGGGCACGACTTTCAAAAGTTCAAAACCCTGCAGGGGTGTCCCAACTTAGCCCATACAAAGCTCTCATGATCAACGAGGGATATTCCTTCTCCCAGGAAGACCCGATCAGACTCGGAATCCCGGTTACAAGACATTTCGACAATGGTACAACAAGACCAGCAAAGCCACCCGATGTGCCAACAATCCCGATAGGAGTCGCACGTATCTCGTTCTCAGGGAAACACCGGATGAGACTAGCTACGAGTAAAACCAAACCTCAAGTTTCCCCGAGGTGGCCCCGCAGGCAGCTCAGTTCGGACCAACACTTAGAGAAGCACTAGCCCGGGGGGTTAAAATAAAGATGACCCTCAGGTTGGCCAACCCAAGGAAAGGGTAATAGGTTGTTAGGCAAATGTAAAACCAATGTTGGGCCTTGCTGGAGGAGTTTTATTCAAAGCGAACTGTCAAGGGGTCCCCATAACACCCAACCGTGTAAGGAACGCAAAATCAAGGAACATAACACCGGTATGACAGAAACTAGGGCATCAAGAGTGGAACAAAACACCAGGCATAAGGCCGAGCCTTCTACCCTTTACCAAGTATATAGATGCATTAATTAACATAATTGATATTGTGATATCCCAACATATCCCTATTCCAACATGGAACAAACTTCATCTTCACTTCCAACTAGCAACGCTATAAGAGGGGCTGAGCAAAGCGATGACATAGCCAAACAACGGTTTGCTAGGAAAGGAGGATTAGAGGCTTGACATGGCAATATGGGAGGCATGATATAGCAAGTGGTAGGTAGCACGACATAGCAATAGAGCGAGCAACTAGCAAGCAAAGATAGAAGTGATTTCGAGGGTATGGCCATCTTGCCTGAGATCCCGCAACGAAGAAGAACAAGTCCATGAAGAAGATAAACGGACGTAGACGAACGGATCCTCACAACTCTGGAACAAAACAAAGCTAACAAGAGAAGCAACCTGGAAAGAAGCAAACAACATAGTAAACAACCATCACATGAACATGACATGATGCGCAAACAAGTGTGATGCATGTCCGGTTTAATGAAGCATAGCATGGCAAAATGCACAAGCAAAACTACAAGTTAAGTGGAGCTCAATATGCAACGAGTTGCATATTGGCGAAACACCACAACAATTATTTAGTTCTCTCCTGTTTAAGTACTCAACAACATTAAATGTTTGTTAGCATGGCAAGGGGTGAAGCATAAGTAAACTACACATCTAGGCAAGTTTAAATGAGGCCAGAACAACAAGCAACAAGTCCGGAAAACCTCATGTGCAATATTTTAGGTTTGGTATTGTTCTGCCCTAAACACAAATTTAGAGTGGTTAAACATGCAAAGCAAGTACACCATATAAACTTAGGCATTTTTCTACCCCATTTACATATAAAGATTATTTAAATCCGAGGTACGGTTAATTAGTTATGAATTAAATCATTTTAGCATGTTATTTAAGCAAAATAAAGCAAACATCATTTTAAACATGTCAAACATGATTGAAAGTTGGATATTATTAAACTAGATTAAATTCTAGTCATATTTCATATATAATTCATTTTAAACCGATGCACGGATGATGAGTTATAATGTGCATGAAGTCTAGGGGGCTTCCTGTAAAACTGGTTTCTCTGGAAAATAGACAAATTCGCAGCAGGGAAAAAATAAGCCATGGGCCTAAACTGGCCCGAACTGGACTGCACATGAGCAAACAGGAGATGGGCATCCTCACATTGGGCCTGGCTCGGTGGGGAGGCTGGATGTGGGCTGGATCTGGCAGCGGTTGGGCTGCGGCCCACGCCGTGGTCAACGGCAGCCAGGCAGGGGCGCGCTCGCAGCGAAGCAGAGGGCGGCGGCGCTGGTACTTGCGGCGGGATGACGGAGGAGCGTGATCCGGTGGCGAAGACGGCGGGGCCCTGCCGGATCCGGGCGGATCTGGCGAGGGTGGCTCCATTTCCGGTGAGGGGGGACCGGATCAGACGGGGCCGATGAGGCTTAGGCGCCATGGCGGCGGCGGGCCTGCGGGAAGCAACTGAGGGGTTTATGGAGAGATAGAGAGGAGGGAAAGGAGAGATGATGCGGCGGCAGATCTGCCTGGGGTTGGGGCTCTCCTGGCGGAGGTACTCATCGGCGGCCACGCTCCAGCGACGCTCGGCGGGGAGGCAGCGATGAGGGCGAATGGGAGGTTGGGGCTGCTCCTTGCGGGAACGACGCAGCTCGGGGGCGGGCCCCGATGGGCTTCCCAGGGCCCGAAGCGGGTCCTGGCGGGCTTGGCGGTGGTGGGAGGTTGGCCGGGACGTGTGGCCTGCCCGGATTGGCCGCGGGAGGTGGCTGGCAACGTCTCGGCCAACGGCGGCGCACCATGTGGCGAGAAGGTGGTGGCTGGCGCCGGAAAACGAGGGGGAGGCGGCTGGCGCAGGTGACAAGTGGTGCGGCGCGCTGAAATCAAGGGAAGGGGCTGGCGGCTACCAAAAATGGAAGGGGTCCTTCCTTTTATAGGCAGGGGTCTAGGGTTGGGGTTTTTGCTCCGTTTCGGAGCCGTTCGATCGCTATCGGACGGTCCGGAGCAGAGGGGGAGTAGGTGGGTTGCCGATGGGCTGTGCAGAAGGCCTCAGGCTGAGGGGAGAGAAGAGAGAGAGGCCTGACAGTAGTTCTCGGAGACCGAAAATGTCCAACGATTTGACCGACTATATTGTCGCTATAGTTATCCGTTGGGGCGTCAAACGGACTCCGAATGCGATGAAATTTGGCAGGCGGTCTACTGACAACATAATAACACCGGACACCAACTTTTCAACCCATTCCGAAAACATTTTTACGCCACTTATAAAATACTATTTTGAACGTGTCGCGGGCGCGTGCAAGTGTGTCTGGACTCAGAACGGACAACGGAGAGAACGAGGAGACCGGTATGGATGCAAGTTTTGAAAACATGATGATGCAATGCACATGAAGACATGATGAAATCCAACACGCAAGCAAATGACATGACAACGTCGGCGAATAACTCGAAGACACCTGGCGCATCGGACTCGGGGTGTCACACCACCGCTACTACTGTTGTTTGTTAAATGCGCAAGCAGGTGCCCTGTTGTATTCCTTTTTCCCCTCCTCAACGCTTTTCTGAATATTGCCTCTGTATGTCTTCATCCGTGGCATTAACACCAACCACACCGGTAGTTTTCTCTTCATTGGCATCTTCATAGGCAGGCAGCTGGTCTGGAGACCCGACGTCGGGCGGGGCGGAGCAGAGCCATCAAGCTGGTGTAGGTTAGCAAACCGGCTGGGCGCGCGAGATCCGGCGCTAAGCGGGCCAGGCGCGCGGAGGTAGGAGCCAGCGAGGAATAGTGAAAACGCAGGCTCGCGCACGTGAGGTCTGTCGCAGGTCAAACAATCGGAGGCTCGGAAACATCGGCGAGTCGCAATGGACGCGAGCGGCTGCCGCGGAGGCGCAGGGGTGTGGGTTGTAGGTCGAGATGACAACTCAAACACGGGGCAGCTCACGGACGGAGGCGTAACCGGCTTTCGACACCAGAGGCGAGTGCCGGCGGATTGGAGTTGTGACGACTTGAAGCTCTGGTGGTGGCCGAGTCCATCTCTGCTTTCCGTGTTGTGGCCGGCTTGACTTACTCTTGTCCATGTCTTTCTCCCAGTCGTTGCCTTCATTTTCCCTTTTTCCTTTCTTTTCTGACGTTTCGATCAGACAGCTTCAGCCAGGTTCACGTTCCTGTGTGTAGCATCTTTTCGGCACCTAGTAGTATATCTTGGTCGGATAGCAGATGGAATCCATGAGCAAATAGTAAATTGTACAAGCTCCAAATAGTTGTGTATCCGAGAGCCTGCCTGCCTAATCCATGTATGAAATAGTAGTACTATTAACTCTCAGTTTCTCATGGCAATTTTTTCTTTCCTAGGGTCTAGAGCCCTTTCCTTTCCTGATGTAGCACTTGATGTAAGGAATCTTTGGACAAACAAATTAGTTCCCCTTATTTTTTAGTCCAATCATCAATCCTCACGGACAACTGCCCTGGCCGTAGCTTTACGTGGGATGTAATAGTAGTACTACTTGGTTCAACAAAGTAGCAGATCGCTTCTTGTTTTCTTCAGGTGATGAGTAGCAGCAGCGACCTGTCAAATCCCTTCCTGTAATGCCTGATCATCTCAGAACTTTTGCAGGTAGTCAGCTTCGCCTTGGTTTCTAATTACAGCTGAACAGAAATCGACCCGGATTCGATGGATCCTCTCGTTGCGGCGGTGCGCACCACGCAACCCTAATCTTACTTGAAATTAAATTTCATATGGTATATCCTGTATGATTGTTACGTGTCAGCTCCTCTTCATCTAATTAATAACGAGCTTCTCGACCCCTGAGAGAGACCCTCCAAGAACTCAACACCATCGTGCGCAGGCCCCACGGTGGGCACCAACTGTCATGAAATTGTCACGGCAGATGTCCTAGTGTGAGGACTTCATCGTGAGGCCAACGCATCTATGTGATAGCTTGAGAGGGGTTGATCGGGACGAGAGACACAACACACAAGACAAGGATTTAGACAGCTTCGGTGTAACACCCCGGATGTAACTTTCCCAATTTGTACTCCAACTCTTGTCGTTTCCGGCGTTAAGTTATATTTTTTTCCTTGGGTTCGGGTCTTTGTCTTCGTGTGTTGTTGCCATTGTCATGCATCTCATATCATGTCATCATGTGCATTGCATCTGCATACGTGTTCGTCTCAGGCATTCGAGCATTTTACCCGTTGTCCGTTTTGCATTCCGGCGCTTCGTTCTCCTCCGGTGGTCATTTCTACCTTTCTTTCATGTGTGGGGATTAAACATTTCCGAATTGGACCGAGACTTTCCAAGCGGCCTTGGTTTACTACCGGTAGACCGCCTGTCAAGTTTCGTATCATTTGGTCTTCGTTTGATACTCCAACGGTTAACCGAGGGACCGAAAAGGCCTCATGTGTGTTGCAGCCCAACACCCCTCCAATTTGGCCCAAAACCCACCTAAACTTGCTCCGTCACCTAGAGCGTTCGATCACGATCGCGTGGCCGAAAACCGCACATCATTTGGACTCTCCTAGATCCCTCTACCTATATATATGTGGCTCTCCCCGAATTTTTCGCGCAGTCCAACCCTAGACCCAACTCCCTCCGCGCCGCCGGACATGTCCGCCCGCCGGCGGACGCGTCCACCCAGCCGGCCACCTCACTCCGGCCTATCGGAGCCCGCCACATCAGTCGCGCCATCCGCCCCGGGCCAACCGCGGCTCGCCACCTCAGCGCCATCCTCCCTCTCTCTCCTCCGCACCCCGCCGCCGGCCCAAGGGACCCGCAGCCGGCCCGCGCGTCGCCCGCCGCCGCCCGCGTGCCCGGCCGCCACCGGACGCCGCCTCCCCGCCTCTTCGCCGTGCGCCGCCTCCATCCGCCCGCCGCCTTCGCGAGCGCCCCGCCGCCACCTACCTCCATCCGGCGCCGCCCTTCGCCGCCATCACCGGCCGCCGTCGTCCAGTGCTGCAAGCCGCCGCCCTCGCCGCTTCACCGCCGACTGGCCACCGCCGCCATCGCCGCGGCTCCGCCCCGACCCCCTCACCGGACTCCGGCGACCTCGCCGGACCCGGCCGCCGCCCTGGCTCAGATCCGTCCAGGTGGGATCAGATCCACCCGGCCGCCAACCAAACAGCCCCGCGTCCCGGATCTCCTCGTCCCGGGTCCACCTCATCCCGGTTCCCGCAGGGTAGAATTTCTTCTAAGTCCTGAGATTCCTCGATCCATATGCATATGTTCATAGCCTTGTAACTTTGCATCTGTACCTCCGATTCATGCATATAGCATATCAAAATGTTCATCTCAGAGAGTACATCATTTCATTCCATTGCATCATTTTCATTTGAGCTCATCTTGATGCCCGAAATGCTGTTAGAAGAGGGCTACTTGAGTTATTTGTCAGATCTGCTACTCCATTTAGGTTTTTGTCATTTTTGCCATGATTAACGTGTGCATGCTATGCCCATGAGTTCTACATATGTTTTGTTTAAGGTTTTGTCATCTTTCCAGAGGTGCAACCCATGTATTTTTGTGATGTGTGTGGTGACTAGTGCAAGCTTGCAAAGTGGTGCACTTGCTAATTCTGATTTCAGGGACTTAGCAATTCCACTAAGTCCTGGAGCTGTTTATCTCATGTTGTCATATGTTCATGTTGTTTCCTAGTGATCCGTGCCTCTTTTGAGGATGATCAATAAGGATGTTTTGTTAATATTGTAGTGCTCTATCCATCCATGTCTTTTTTTGCAATTATGGAGCACCCTAGCTTGAGTCAATCGAGCTCTACTTTTGCTACTTTGTGAATCTGGGCAGATTGTCAACTTGTTTGCAATTTTGTCGGTGATGTTGTAGTTGATCCACGCATGCTATGCTATTGTTCTTGCCATGTCTAGCTTGCATTTTGTGCCTTCTTGATGGGTGTATGCTTGTCTTGCCATGACTTGCACCGTAGTGAGTGCATCAAGCTCGTAAACATGCCTACTTGAGTTATATTTCAGCATGTGCCAGTTTTCACTAAGTCTGAAAACTGATTATGTTTTTGCTATGTTCACATACTTGCAATTGTATTTTCTGATCCCTTTTGGCTCAAGGTCACTAAGGGACTTTTGTTAAGCTCTTTGAGTAGCTCCATGCCATGCTTTACTTTGCCATGATCAGATCTTGTAGCATGTAGTTTTGTTGCTCCGAAGAGTGCTACCTGATCTGAAATTCCAGACAAGTGTTAATTTCACTAAGTCTGAGATCTGTTTGTCATATGCATTTTTGCCATGCCTGTTTGAACCTATTAATGGATGAATTGTCCATAGCTCAGTGCTAGAATTTTGTTAAGGATCTTGTATGCATCCCTGCCATGTATTTTGTTGTCATGTTTGGTTGTTGTAGCATGTTCATCTCATCGCATTTAGTTGGCTACTTGCTGTAAATCGCAGACCGGTGTCATATTTGAATCGCTTGCCATTTTCAAACCGTAACTCCGATTCTGGCGTTCTTTATATCGTTTCCAAGCGATTGTACCTCATCTTTCCAGTGGCACACTTGGTTTTCCAAGTTGAGGCCAGGTTCATGCATTTCCTGTCATATCTTGCATTTCGCATCCCGCATCGCATCCCGCATAGCATATCATCATTGCATCATTTTGCTTGATCTTTGCATGTGGTTGATTGTACCCTTGTTGCTTGTTTGTCTTGTTTGGGTAGAGCCGGGAGACGAGTTCGCTAATGAGGAGCCCGTTGAGTTTGCTTTTGAGGATCCAGTCAACTCTGACAATTGTGCAGGCAAGATGATCATACCCTCGAAATCACTACTATCTTTGCTATGCTAGTTTGCTCGCTCTTTTGCTATGCCAATGCTACGATGCCTACCACTTGCTTGCAAGCCTCCCATATTGCCATGTCAAACCTCTAACCCACCTTGTCCTAGCAAACCGTTGATTGGCTATGTTACCGCTTTGCTCAGCCCCTCTTATAGCGTTGCTAGTTGCAGGTGAAGATTGAAGGTCATTCCTTGTTGGAACATCTTTTATTTACTTGTTGCGATATCATTATGTTGCTATGCTATCTAATGCATATATATACTTGGTAAAGGGTGGAAGGCTCGGCCTCTCGCCTAGTGTTTTGTTCCACTCTTGCCGCCCTAGTTTCCGTCATATCGGTGTTTTGTTCCCGGATTTTGCGTTCCTTACGCGGTTGGGTTATAATGGGAACCCCTTGATATTTCGCCTTGAGTAAAGCTTTTCCAGCAATGCCCAACCTTGGTTTTACCATTTGCCACCTAGCCTTTTCTTTCCCTTGGGTTCTGCAGACTCAAGGGTCATCATTATTTTAACCCCCCCGGGCCAGTGCTCCTCTGAGTGTTGGTCCACCTGTCAGCTATCGGTGGCCACCAGGGGCAACTCTGGGCTGGCCTACCCGTACCTAAGACAATCTGAGTGTGCCCTGAGAAAGAGATATGTGCAGCTCCTATCGGGAATTGTCGGCACATTCGGGCGGTGTTGCTGGTCTTGTTTTAACCTGTCGAAGTGTCTTGAATTATCGAGATACCGAGTCTGGTCGGAACGTCTTGGGAGGAGGTCTATTCCTTCGTTGATCGTGAGAGCTTGTCATGGGCTAAGTTGGGACTCCCCTGCAGGGATTGAACTTTCGAAAGCCGTGCCCGCAGTTATGGGCAGATGGGAATTTGTTAATGTCCGGTTGTAGATAACTTGATCCTTAATTAATTAAAATGAATCAACTGAGTGTGTTACCGTGATGGCCTCTTCTCGGCGGAGTCCGGGAAGTGGACACGGTGTTGGAGTAATGTTTGCGCAGGTTGCTCTCTAGTTTCTCGCTCATGCTTTGCCTCCTCTTCTCGCTCTCTTTTGCGTATAACTTAGCCACCATATTTGCTAGTCGCTTGCTGCAGCTCCACATATTTTTACCCTGCCTTACCTACAAGCTTAAATAGTCTTGATCGCGAGGGTGCGAGATTGCTGAGTCCCTGTGGCTCACAGATTACTATTACACCAGATGCAGGGCCCGGTGATTCCGCTCCAGCAGACGCGTATGAGCTCAAGTGGGAGTTCGACGAAGACTCTCAACGTTACTATGTTTCTTTTCCCGATGATCAGTAGTGGTGCCCAGTTGGGGGTGATTGGGACCGTGTCGCATGTTGGGTTCTCTTTTATTTTGGCGCCGTAGTCGGGCCATGAGTGTTTGGATGATGTAATGTTATTTATGTACTTGATTGACGTGGCGAGTGTAAGCCAACTATGTTATCTCCCCTTTATGATTTACATTACATGGGATGTTGTGAAGATTGCCTAACTTGCGACATATGCCTTCGATGCGATTATGCCTCTAAGTCGTGCCTCGACACGTGGGAGATATAGTCGCATCGAGGGTGTTACATTCGGGCCCCGGGAAACATCTTCCGGTAATAGCCCTACATGTTGTTTGTGGCTAGGTCTCATTATGCTCATGAGGGAGACTCCATAAATCCGACTCTCCTCTCTTTGTGTCTAGCCTTAATGATTCTTTTTTTGTCCCTCTTGGGGTGCCCTGCCCCTCCTTATATATGTTGAAGAGGCGGGTCACATGACTAGTCCTATTAGGATTAGGATTACTCTATTACAAGTGGAGTCCTAGTCTTGCTTCCTTTGTATGAGAATATTCCTTATGCCTTTCTTCTTAAGCTGGCTCATCATAATGTGAGCCGGCCTTCTAGGCCTTGGGCTTTGTCATCCATCTGAAACACCCGCCGGGTCACCAATGAGTCTTCAGGCTCATGAGTCGTCACACCAGTGAACCGCCTGACATGTGAGTCACCAATCCTTTGGCGGGTTACCAATGAAACGCCAAGTCCGGCCAGGTCATATATCCGGTCGGGTCATACCGCGGGGTATATCCCCGACAGTCGGCAACAAGCTTGTCGAAGATAGCGACAACATAAGCATTCCTATAACCCCAAGAGCGGTTGAGAACTCGACAAATTGCTATCTTCCATAAACGACAGTCAGCATGATCGTATTTGAACTCACGTAGAATACCGGTGTACTCAACCTCCGAGCAGTCGTCTGAGATTTTTCGAAGTGGAACCCAGTGACGAGTGTACACATTCACAAGTTCCCACTCGAAGTTGTACCCAATATAAACAACCCGATCTCCACTTGCGCCTGCCCAAGCCTTGCCCTCAAGCGATGGAATCTTAACATCATACATATCATTATCAAGCGGCATCAACTTACACAAGGCGAGGCTTCCCTCATCCCCGCGCCAGTCAGCAGGGTCACGGCGAAGAAGATAGGGGAGATCAAACCGCTCCTGGACCCTTGGGTTCCTTGTAATGATGTTATTAGTTGAGTCGAGAATGGTATTGAACGAACCTGCCATGCTAGCCGAGGTGATGACGTCGCGTCGATCAATGAGTTCCTCCACCGCGTCATCATTCACATCGGGGCAAGAATAACGGGGTCATTTCCAGCTTGTTCCCTCCATGGAGAAGAAGATCAAACAAAGGCAGAAGGAAGGGTAAAGGCAAATGGAGGAGGGAGGAAGATCTAGCGTGCGACAGCAGTTCCAAATCGAGAGGGAAAGGCGAAGAGTCGGTGGACGGTTGCCATGGTACACGAAGAGGCGCCTGGGGAGCGAATGGTTGCCACAAAGGTCACACACTGACGACAAGGGCCGAGTGAACACACTGACGACAAGGGCCGAGTGAACCGCATGCAATCCCATCGCACAACACACACATCTTGTTAAGTTGAACCGTTGTTGTTCTCTTATGTCAACGCAAACAGTTCATCCGAGTGAACCGCATGCCATATATCGCACACACCTTGATCTGGTTGACCGTTTCTTTTGTGTTGCCTAATCACAAACGGTTCATCCGAGTGAACCGTATGATGTATATCGCACACACCTTCATCTGGCTGCCCATTTCTTTTGTGTTGCCTAATCACAAATAGTTCATCCGAGTGAACCGTATGTTGTGTATCGCACACGCCTTCATCTGGTTGCCCGTTTCTTTTGTTCCTCCTCATCGCAAATAGTTAATTGAACTAAACTGTATGCCCTTCATTGCACACGCAACTAAAATCTGAACCGTGTTTGATGCATCCTCCATCTCAAACGTTTTCACCTTTTTTACGGTTTTCATACACCACCGTTTGTGATTATTGCATCGCACATAGTTTCTCGAAGGGTCTCTAATCGTAGTGTCGCGTTAGCAGCATCCTGCAGTACTGTTATTCTTGCAAATAGGAATTATATGCCCATAGATTTTATTGTTCTTGATATTGATTGCAATCCGTCTTGTCCCACAATACTTGGTACACCATTTTTACGAACTATAGGTGCTGTGATTGATATGAAAGAAGGGAATGTTAAATTTCAATTTCCCTTGAGAAAGGGTATGGAACACTTCCCTAGAACAAGAACTAAGCCACCATATGAATCAATCATGAGGGCAACCTATGGATGAAAAACCAAATATGACAATACTTGAATCTATGCATTATGCCTAGCTAGGGGCGTAAAACGATAACGCTTGTTGGGAGGCAACCCAATAGTTATCTTTGAATTTTTGATTTTATTTCTGTTCTTCAATAAATATGCAATTATACTTCTGTTATGATTGAGTTTTTATGTTTTAGTTAGTGTTTCTGCCAAGTAAAGCCTTTAGGATCATGTTGGGTGATGGTTGATTCGATCCTGTTGAAAAATAGAAACTTTTTCGTCCAGTAGATGAATTGTTAAAAATCACAAAAGCAACGAAAAATTCTGAATTTTTTTACACAAGATTGATATACAAATTTCCTATGTTGTCCTAATTTTTCAGAATATTTTGAGTTACAGAAGTATGAACAAAGTCCAGATTACTACAGACAGTACTATTTTTGACAGATTTTGTTTCTGTTGCATTGTGTGCTTGTTTTGATGAATCTATGGACTATATCGGGGGGTATAAGCCATGGTAAAGTTAGAATACAGTAGGTATAATGCAATAGTAAAATATGAATGGGTTTGCAACAGTACTTAGAGTGGTGATTTGCTTTATTGTACTAACGGATCTCACGAAGGTTTCGTTAAGTTTTGTGTGATTGAAGTTTTCAAGTTTTGGGTGAGATCACGATGGATGAAGGAATAAGGAGTGAAAAGAGCCTAAGCTTGCGGATGCCCATGGCACCCGAAGTTAATATTCAATGAGAACCAAGCAACTAAGCTTGGGGATGCCCAAGAAGGCATCCCCTCTTTCTTCTAACGACCATTGGTAATTTTACTTGGAGTTATATTTTTATTCGTCACATATCATGAGTTTTTCTTGGAGCGCCTTGTATTATATGAGTCTTTGCTTGTTTTGCTTTTTACTTTGTCACAATTATCCTTGCTGGACACACCTATTTGTGAGAGCCATAATGATGTTATGATTTGTTAGAATTGCTCTATGTGCTTCACTTATATCCTTTTGAGCACGGTGGTGCTTTAATTTTTGAAGAAATACTCTCATGCTTCACTTAGATCAATTTGAGAGTTAGTAAAATTCCTGAAGAAATTCTCTCATGCTTCACTTATATTATTTTGAGAGATGAAAAAATTATGCTCATGTTCTTCACATAAATTTTTTTGAGAGCTTTTTATAAGCAATGGTAATATATGAAACTAGTCCCAAAGTGATAGATATCCAAGAAGGATATAATAAAAACTTCCATGAAGATCATTGGACATTATAAACTTGATTCTTTGTAATAGTTTTGAGATATGGAGATAGTAATATGTGAGTCATGTTAGTCAGTAATTATGATTTAGTAAGAATATTGGTTGTTAAGGTTTGTGATTCCCTATGCAAGCACGAAACAAAATAGTTATGCAATGAAGTTACATCCTACTTGTGGTGCATTATTCGATGTTAGTTATGTTTAATGCTCGTTTATGATCATTTTTTGTTTTTTGGTTGGTTGCTTCTCAATCTATTTGCTAGCCTTTCCTTGTACTAAGTGGAATACTACTTGTGCATCCAAACTCCTTAAACCAAGTTTTGCCAACGAGTCCACCATCTACTTATATGCAGTATTGCCATGCTGTTCGAAGTAAATTTGTACGTGCCAACTCTAATTTTCAAAATGAATTTCCTTTTTGTGTGCCCGTACTGCTCATGAAGCGGAAGGGGGTGGCCAATATTTTTCCATGCTAGATATGTTATTCTCAAGATGAGTGTTTATTGACTTGTCATTGAACGAGAGTGTGATAAGGTAATAGGGATGCCTAGTCCCGAAATGAAAAAAAAAATATGTTGTCAAATAATAAATTCCTTGGAAAGTGTTGGTATGGAAGGCACCCGTGGATACGGCTAGCCATGGATTGTGAAAGAATGGTGGAAAAAGGAAAAAACTTTATTTTATGTTTGGGAACCGCCTATGATGTATCTAGCATGGAAAGTATTGGGAATTCTCGGTCGTTTTCATTAACAGGAAAAACATGCCTCTCAAAACAGTTTTATCTCTCAATTTAAGCTTTGAGCTCTGGCACCTCTAAAATCTTTGCTTCCCTCTGCGAAGGGCCTATCTATTTACTTTATGCGATTTTTATTTTTATTTGAGTATCCATCTTCTCTTATAAAGCACCAACTACGGAGCACTATGATCATACTTGTGAATTAGATGTAGCTAATATTCGAGTATGTTTCGTGGATGGATCAATGATTGAGCATGATGGGCTAGGGATAGCTTTCTTTAGTGTTAATATTTTGAAAGACATGGTTGCTTTTTGATATGCTTGAGTATTGATATCCTCATGTCAATTATAGACTATTGCTTTGAATCATATAAAAGTCCAAATGTCCATGCTACAAAAGAAAACAATATGTGATGAACATGTTAGGCAGCATTCCACATCAAAAATTCCGTTTTAATCATTTACCTACTCGAGGACGAGCAGGAATTAAGCTTGGGGATGCTGATACCTCTCCAATGTATCTATAATTTTTTATTGTTCTATGTTGTTATCTTATCAGTCTTGGATGTTTCATATTCATTTACTAGCAACTTTATATCATTTTTTGGGACTAACCTATTGACATAGTGCCTAATAACCCACAAGTATAGGGGATCGCAACAGTTTTCGAGGGTAGAGTATTCAACCCAAATTTATAGATTCGACACAAGGGGATCCAAAGAATATTTGAAGGTATTGGTAGCTGAGTTGTCAATTCAACCACACCTGGAGATTAATTATCTGCAGAAACTCGATCAGTAGCAAAGTAGTATGATAGTTTTGATAATAGTAGCAGCAGCAATGGTACGGTAATAGTGATAGTAATAATTTTGTAGCAAGTGCAACAGTAATGATAGCAGTAGTAACTTAGCAAGAACAATATAGGATAAATTTGTAGGCATTGGATCAGTGACTTGTTGGATGATATTCATCATGAGACAGTTATAACCTAGGGCGATACGACACTAGCTCTAGTTCATCAATATAATGTAGGCATGTATTCCGTAAATAGTCATACGTGCTTATGGAAAGAACTTGCATGATATCTTTTGTCCTACCCTCCCATGGCAGCGGGGTACAATTGTAAACTAAGGGATATTAAGGCCTCCTTTTAATAGAGAACCGGAACAAAGCATTAACACATAGTGAATACATGAACTGCTGAAACTACGGTCATCACCGGGAGTGGTCCCGACTATTGTCACTCCGGGGTTGCCGGATCACAACACATAGTAGGTGACCATAACTTGCAAGACCGGATCTAGAACATGGATATAATGGTGATAACATAAACGATTCATATCTAAACTCATGGCACCCGGGCCCAAAGTGACAAGCATTAAGCATGTCAAAGTCATAGCAACATCATTCTTAGAACATAGTGGGTACTAGGGGTCAAGCCCTAACAAAACTAACTCGATTACATGATGAATCTCATCCAACTCCTCACCTACCAGCGAGCCTACGAAGGAATTACTCACTCCCGGTGGGGAGCATCATGGAATTGGCGATGGAGAAGGGCTGGTGATGATGAAGAACGAAGATCCCCCTCTCCGGAGCCCCAAACAGACTCCAGATTTGTTCTCCCGATGAAGAACGAGAGGTGACAGCGGCTCCGTCTCCTGGATCACGATAATTCTTTCTCCATAGTTTTTTTCTCCACATATGTGATTTTATAGTATCAGTGTTGAGGTCTCTAGGGCCACCAGGTGGGGACAACCCACCTGGGCACGCCAGGAGGGGGCGCGCCCTGGTGGGTTGTGCCCACCCAGGTTCCCCCTCCGATGGATCTTGGCTCCAGAAATTCTCTTTATTTATATAAAAATTCCTTGCAAAGTTGCATTCCATTCCGACAACTTTTAGTTCTGCACAAAAACAACACCATGGTAGTTCTGCTGAAAACAACGTCAGTCTGGGGTTAGTTTCATTCAAATAATGTAAATTAGAGTCCAAAACTAGAGGAAAAGCGTTAGGAAAAGTAGATACGTTGAAGACGTATCAACTCCCCAAGCTTAAACCTTTGCTTGTCCTCAAGCAATTCAGTTGATAAACTAAAAGTGAAAAAGAAAAACTTTTACAAACTCTTTTGCTCTTGTTTGCATAAATAAGCTTAAACAACACCCAGGTTTTCAGTCAATATTATAACTAACCATGCCGACAATAACTCTTAAAAAATATATTAACTCATATCAATGACATAATCAGCTAGCGAGCAATAATAAGATATCTCAAACGGCAACACGTTGTCAAAACAACCATGATATAATATGATAATAATGGTATCTGATGTCACTTGAAGCTACATCGGTATTTTCCCAAAGAGGAAGGGATGATGCAGCACAACGGCGGTAGGTATTTCCCCCAGATATGAAACCAAGGTTATCGAACCATTAGGAGAACCAAGCAACACAACGTAAACAGCCCCGACACATAGATAACAAATCCTCGCAACCCGGTGTGTTAAAGGGATTGTCAATCCCTTTCGGGTACGGTGCCAGAAATTGGTGCGTGACGGGAAAAAGTAGTAATATATTGAATAAATAGATCGCAAATAAAATAAAGTGCAGCAAAGTATTTTTGGGTTTTTGGACTAATAGATCTGAAAATAAAGGCAAATAAAAGTATGTCGCAAAGGCAAATAATATGAGAAAGAGACCCGGGGGGCGTAGGTTTCACTAGTGGCTTCTCTCGAGAAAAATAGCAAAGCGGTGGGTGAACAAATTACCGTTGGGAAATTAATAGAACTTCAAATAGTCATGACGATATCCAGGCAATGATCATTACATAGGAATCACGTCCAAGATTAATAGACCGACTCCTACCTACATCTACTACTATTACTCCACACATCGACCACTATCCAACATGCATCTAGTGTATTAAGTTCACGGAGAAACGGAGTAATGCAATAAGAATGATGACCTGATGTAGACAAGATCTATCTATGTAGAGATAGACTCCATCATTTTATCCTTAGTAGCAACGACACATATGTGTTCTTTCCCTTTCTGTCACTGGGATCAAACACTGTAAGATCGAATCCACTACAAAGCACATCTTCCCATTGCAAGATAAATAGATCAAGTTGGACAAACAAAACCCAATTATCGGAGAAGAAATACGAGGCTATAAGAGATCATGCATAAAAGATATCAAAGAAACTCAAATACTTTCATGGATATAAAAATATAGATCTGATCATAAACTCAAAGTTCATCGATCCCAACAAATGCACCGCAATAGAGTTACATCATATGAATCTCGAAGAGACCATTCTATTGAGAATCAAGACAGAGAGATGAAGCCATCTAGATACTAACTGCGGACCCAAAGGTCTACAAAGAACTACTCACGCATCATCAGAGAGGCACCAATGGAGGTGGTGAACCCCATCCGAGATGGTGTCTAGACTAGATATGGTGGTTCCGGACTCTACGGCGGCTGGATGAATATTTCGTCGACTCCCCTGGGGTTTCTGGAATATTCGGGTATTTATAGAGCAAAGAGGCAGTCTGGGGGCCGCTACCTCTTGAGCAGTGCGTTGGTTTTCCCTGAAGAGGAAGGGATGATGCAGCAAAGTAGCGTAAGTATTTCCCTCTGTTTTTGAGAACCAAGGTATCAATCCAGTAGGAGGCTACGCGCCAGTCCCTCGCACCTGCACAAAACAAATAAATCCTCGCAACCAACGTGATAAGGGGTTGTCAATCCCTACACGTCAACTTACGAGAGTGAGATCTGATAGATATGATAAGATAATATTTTTGGTATTTTTGTGATAAAGATGCAAAGTAAAAATAAAAGCAAAGTAAAAAAAGAAAAGGAAATAACTAAGTAGTAGGAGATTAATATGATGAAGATAGACCCGGGGGCCATACGTTTCACTAGTGGCTTCTCTCGAGAGCATAAGTATTCTACGGTGGGTGAACAAATTACTGTTGAGCAATTGACAGAATTGAGCATAGTTATGAGAATATCTAGGCATGATCATGTATATAGGCATCACGTCCGAGACAAGTAGATTGACTCCTGCCTGCATCTACTACTATTACTCCACTCATCGACCGCTATCCAGCATGCATCTAGAGTACTAAGTTAAAAACAGAGTAACACCTTAAGCAAGATGACATGATGTAGAGGGATAAACTCATGCAATATGATGAAAACCCCATCTTGTTATCCTCAATGGCAACAATACAATACGTGCCTTGTTGCCCCTACTGTCACTGGGAAAGGACACCACAAGATTGAACCCAAAGCTAAGCACTTCTCCCATTGCAAGAAAGATCAATCTAGTAGGCCAAACCAAACTGATAATTCGAAGAGACTTGCAAAGATAACCAATCATACATAAAAGAATTCAGAGAAGATTCAAATATTGTTCATAGATAGACTTGATCATAAACCCACAATTCATCGGTCTCAACAAACACACCGCAAAAAGAAGATTACATCGAATAGTTCTCCACAAGAGAGGGGAAGAACATTGTCTTGAGATCCAAAAAGAGAGAAGAAGCCATCTAGCTAATAACTATGGACCCGTAGGTCTGAGGTGAACTACTCACACTTCATTGGAGGGGCTATGGTGTTGATGTAGAAGCCCTCCGTTATCGATGCCCCCTCCGATGGAGCTCCAGAACAGGCCCCAAGATGGGATCTCGTGGATACAAAAAGTTGCGGCGGTGGAATTAGGGTTTTAGCTCCGTATCTGATCGTTTGGGGGTACGTAGGTATATATAGGAGGAAGGAGTACGTCGGTGGAGCAACAGGGGGCCCACAAGGGTGGAGGGCGCACCTCGGGGGTAGGCGCGCCCCCCTACTTTGTGGCCTCCTCTTTTGTGTCTTGGCGTAGTGTCCAAGTCTCCTGGGTCTTGTTCGTTGAGAAAATCATGTTCCCGAAGGTTTCATTCCGTTTGGACTCCGTTTGATATTCCTTTTCTTCGAAACCCTAAAACAGGCAAAAAACAGCAATTCTGGGCTGGGCCTCCGGTTAATAGGTTAGTCCTAAAAATAATATAAAAGTGGATAATAAAGCCCAATAATGTCCAAAATAGTAGATAATATAGCATGGAGCAATCAAAAATTATAGATACGTTGGAGACATATCAAGCATCCCCAAGCTTAATTCCTGCTCGTCCTCGAGTAGGTAAATGATAAAAAACAGAATTTTTGATGTGGAGTGCTACTTGGCATAATTTTAATGTAATTCTTCTTAATTGTGGTATGAAAATTCAGATCCGAAAGATTCAAGACAAAAGTTCATATTGACATAAAAATAATAATACTTCAAGCATACTAACAAAGCAATTATGTATTCTCAAAATAACATGGCCAAAGAAAGTTATACCTACAAAACTATATAGTCTGGCTATGCTCTATCTTCACCACACAAAGTATTTAAATCATGCACAACGCCGATGACAAGCCAAGTAATTGTTTCATACTTTTGACATTCTCAAAACTTTTTCAATCTTCACACAATACATGAGTGTGATCCACGGATATAGCACTATAGGTGGAATAGAATGGTGGTTGTGGAGAAGAAAGAAAGGGAGAAGATAGTCTCACATCAACTAGGCGTATCAACGGGCTATGGAGATGCCCATCAATAGATATCAATGTGAGTGAGTAGGGATTGCCATGCAATGGATGCACTAGAGCTATAAGTATATGAAAGCTCAAAAACAAACTAAGTGGGTGTGCATCCAACTTGCTTGCTCGTGAAGACCTAGGGCATTTTGAGGAAGCCCATCATTGGAATATACAAGCCAAGTTCTATAATGAAAATTTCCCACTAGTATATGAAAGTGACGAAATGAGAGACTCTCTACTATGAATATCATGGTGCTACTTTGAAGCACAAGTGTGGTAGAAGGATAGTAGCAGTGCCCCTTCTCTCTTTTTCTCTCATTTTTTTATTTGGGCCTTTTCTCTTCTTCTTTTTTAGGCCTCTTTTCTTTTTCTTTTCTTTTTTATTTTTCATCCGGAGTCTCATCCCGACTTGTGGGGGAATCATAGTCTCCATCATCCTTTCCTCACTGGGACAATGCTCTAATAATGATGATCATCACACTTTTATTTTCTTACAACTCAACAATTATAACTCGATACTTAGAACAAAATATGACTATATGAATGCCTCCGGCGGTGTACCGGGATATGCAATGACTAATGAGTGACATGTATGAAGGAATTATGAACGGTGGCTTTGCCACAAATACTATGTCAACTACATGATCATGCTAAGCAATATGACAATGATGGGGTGTGTCATAATAAACGGAACGGTGGAAAGTTGCATGGCAATATATCTCGGAATGGCTATGGAAATGCCATAATAGGTAGGTATGGTGGCTGTTTTGAGGAAGGTAATGGTGGGTGTATGATACCGGCGAAAGGTGTGCGGTATTAGAGAGGCTAGCAATGGTGAAAGGGTGAGAAAAGTGCGTATAATCCATGGACTCAACATTAGTCATAAAGAACTCATATACTTATTGAAAAAATCTATAAGTTATCAAAGCAAAGTATTACACGCATGCTCCTAGGGGGATAGATTGGTAGGAAAAGACCATCGCTCGTCCCCGACCGCCACTCATAAGGAAGACAATCAATAAATAAATCATGCTCCTACTTCATCACACAACGGTTCACCATACGTGCATGCTACCGGAATCACAAACCTTAACACAAGTATTCTTCAAATTCAAATACCCAACTAGCACAACTTTAATATCACCATCTTCATATCTCAAAACAATTGTCAAGCATCAAACTTCTCATAGTATTCAACACACTCATAAGAAAGTTTTATTATTAATCTTGTATACCAAGCATATTAGGATTTTAAGCAAATTACCATGCTATTTAAGACTCTCAAAATAATCTAAGTGAATCATGAGAGATCAATAGTTTCTATAAAACAAATCCACCACCGTGCTCTAAAAGATATAAGTGAAGTACTAGAGCAAAACTATATAACTCAAAAGATATAAGCGAAGCACATAAAGTATTCTAACAAATTCCAAATCATGTATGGCTCTCTCAAAAGGTGTCTACAGCAAGGATGATTGTGGTAAACTAAAAATTAAAGATTCGAATCATACAAGACGCTCCAAGCAAAACACATATCATGTGGCGAATAAAAATATAGCTCCAAGTAAAGTTACCGATAGAAGTAGACGAAAGAGGGGATGCCTTCCGGGGCATCCCCAAACTTTGGCTTTTAGGTGTCCTTATATTATCTTGGGGGTGCCATGGGCACCCCCAAGATTAGGCTCTTGCCACTCCTTGTTCCATAATCCATCAAATCTTTACCCAAAACTTGAAAACTTCACAACACAAAACTCAAAGTAGAAAATCTCGTGAGCTCCGTTAGCGAAAGAAAACAAAAGACAACTTCAAGGTACTGTAATGAACTCATTATTTATTTATATTGATGTTAAACCTACTGTATTCCAACTTATCTATGGTTTATAAACTATTTTACTAGCCATAGATTTATCAAAATAAGCAAACAACGCATGAAAAAAACAGAATCTGTCAAAAACAGAACAGTCTGTAGTAATCTGTAGCTAGCGCAAGATCTGGAACCCCAAAAATTCTAAAATAAATTTCTGTACGTGAGGAATTTATCTATTAATCATATTCAAAAAGAATTAACTAAATATCACTTTCCAAATAAAAATGGCAGCAGTTCTCGTGAGCGCTAAAGTTTCTTTTTTTTACAGCAAGATATCAAGACTTTCCCCAAGTCTTTCCAACGGTTCTACTTGGCACAAACAGTAATTAAACACAAAAAACACAACCTAAACAGAGGCTAGATAAATTATTTATTACTAAACAGGATCAAAAATCATGGAATAAAAATAAAACTGGGTTGCCTCCCAACAAGCGCTATCGTTTAACGCCCCTAGCTAGGCATTGATAATTTTAATGATGCTCACATGAAAGACAAGAATTGAAGCACAAAAGGAGCATCATAAAGCATGTGACAAACACATCTAAGTCTAACATACTTCCTATGCATAGGCATCTTATAGGCAAACAAATTATCAAGGCAAGCAAAAACTAGCATATGGAAGGAAGAGGAAAGAAACAATAGCAATCTCAACATAACGAGAGGTAGTTTAGTAACATGAAAATTTCTACAACCATATTTTCCTCTCTCGTAATAATTACATGTAGGATCATAAGAAAATTCAACAATATAGCTATCACAAAACATATTGTTAACAAGATCCACATGTATGCAAAGTTGACATTCTTCCAAAATAGTGGGATCTAAAGTTGACACTCTTCCAAACCCACTTTCAATAATATTGCAAACACTATTATCAATCTCATATTCATCATGGGGCTTAAATAAATTTTCAAGATCAAAAGAAGAATCACCCCAATCATGATCATTGCAACAAATAGTAGTCATAGCAAAACTAGCATCCCCAAGCTTAGGGTTTTGCATATCATTAACACAATTGAAATTAAGAGAATTTATAATAACATCATTGCAATCATGCTTTTCATCGAAGGAACTATTAAGTATGGGTGCAATAGCAACAATCTCATGTTTAACATAAGGAACTATAGCAAATTCATCTTCATAAATATTGGCATCATGGCCACACGAATAGCAAGCATCATGTTCATCAAGGGATATTTCAATCAAATCATCGGAATCATAATTATCTATAGATTCATGCATATCATTATATTCTTCTGAAGCAACGGTCATTCTTTCAATAAATTCTCTGACATAGACATTATGAGCATATTTTTCATAGCAATATTTAAGTATGTCAAAAATTTTAGATTCGTAGAGAGTAATATCATATTTTTCAATCAAAGAAGCAACTTCATAAGCACCCTTAAAAGCAACAAATTCTTCAATTTGTTCTATATCGTAGTAACTATAAACACCCTTTGCATAAGAAGATAAGATTTCAATATCATTAAACTCACATAGGTAGGGGAGGTGTTTTTTAGGGTTCTTAGAGCAACAAGTAAAATCATAAATTTCACAAAGATTCCAAGCACAACACAACAATCTGTTTATTTGATTCCATAAGAGTCTCCCTTTTTCAGATAAACGGTGACGCACAAAATGAGCATGCTCATCTAAAGATTTCCCATCAACTAGGCTAGTTGGGGTATCAGCATGAGCGCATAAGGATCAAAGATGATCTAAGTAGAACACTTTAAGTAGATCCATATCAATAGATTTTTAGCAAGCAAAGATGCAAGCAAATAGAAGGCACATGGAACCACAAACAACGATACATACAGGAAGAAGGCAAACAAAAGAAGAGGCAAATAGGGAAAGAGAGGGAGGATAGAGAGAGAGGGCGAATAAAACGGCAAGGGTGAAGTGGGAGAGAGGAAAATGAGAGGCAAATGGCAAATAATGTACTTCAGGAGATAAGGGTATGTGATGGGTACTTGGTATGTTGACTTTTGCGTAGACCTCCCTGGCAACGGCGCCAGAAATCCTTCTTGCTACCTCTTGAGCATTGCGTTGGTTTTCCCTGAAGAGGAAGGGATGATGCAGCAAAGTAGCGTAAGTATTTCCCTCCGTTTTTTTGAACCAAGGTATCAATCCAGTAGGAGGCACTACGAAAAAAATACACTTCCGTGATGATACGTGTTTGTCACAGTAGGTCACTTTTTTTGTCATGCATGTACATTCATGACAAATTTATGACAGAACCAAGATAGCCATACATGTGCTGTCGTAGAAGTGTTCCAAGACATTACCAAAATTATCATCACGGAAGTGTCCACTTCCATGACGATAAATCACGCGTCACAGAAGTGCTTTCGTCAAGGGTGACCGACACGTGGCATCCACCGTAACAGAACACCGTTAAGCTATCGGGACGGCTTTTGGATCCGATAACCCGTTAACAGCCCCGACCAATGGGAAATTTCCATGTGTAAAATTCTTATTGGCCGGACGAAACACGTGTCAGTTCGTCAGTTGGTCAGATAGGCACCTATGATACGTCGACACATGGCACGGCCCAACAGAGGCCCATTCCTGTGAAAAGGCCGGCCCGTTTGACTTGGTCAAAAGCTGGCGGGCCGGCCCATGGAAAGCCTGTTAACGGCATGTTCGCATATAGCCCATTTACAGCCCGCTAACCCAAGGCCCGTTACGCCCTATCTGAATTAGGCCCAGTACCGTCATCTAGGTCATCCAATATGATTCCAGCCCATTTTCACTTCTGGCCCATGTATGGCCCATGACGTCTTTCGGCCCATATGAGGCCCTGTGTAACTCTTGGCCTATTAACGGCCTGTGGTGAAACTGGCCCGTAATGAAAGTGTATCACTTTACACTCATTAACGGCCTGTGGTGAAACTGGCCCGTAATGAACAGTGTATCACTTTATACCCATTAACGGCCCTTATTCCGTTGGGCCATTTCCAGCTCATGTTATCTTTCGGCCTTCTCAGAGCCCATTTATTCTTGGGCTCATTTACAGCATTCGTTTACTTACGGCCCGTTACTGTCATTTTCTGCTTGTGGGCCAAATTCAGACCGTGGTTACAGTCGGCCCGTTTGTGGTCCGTTAATACGTTGGGCCGTTTTCATAGCATCATCAAATACGACCTATTAACGATGGCCCGTTACGGTCGGCCCATGAACGGACGATTCCAACTCTAGACCGTTTACGGCCATAATGTGGCATGTTATTGGCCCATGTTTGGCCAATCGATCATACGGCCCGTATAAGGCCCATTGATGATACGGCCCGTAGAAGGCCCATTGTTTCTACGGCCCGTAGAAGGCCTACTGTTTCTACGGCCCATAAAAGGCCCACTGTTTCTACAGCCCGTAGGAGGCCCAGTGTCACTATAGTAAATATTAGCCCATGGTTATATGGCCTAGTTTTAAAAAATAGGTTATTGCAGCCACTAGTTAACCGCGGAAAAAGAACTGCAATGACTACAAGCAAACAAATAAACAAGACAACAAGGAAATAAATAAGCAAGCAACTAACGCTAGGCTATCACGGCTATTACACATATTACATCCACTGGGCATCAAAGTTCGCCACCAGTGCAAATAAACGCGGCAGCAAAACAAGAGCATAACTGAAACAACTTCAGAAGAGCTCAAGAAATGTTATCCTGGGTATCCACCATGCTGGCAATAAGCTTAGCAAGCTGATTAGCTTTGTCCTGTTTGGCGCTAAAATCCTCCAACGCTTGCTGTTGCACCAGAAAGTATGCATCTGAATGCTCCAGGGACTTCCGCAGTCCTTCCGCTTCTTGTCGTAGCACAGCTGATCGATGTCTTTCAGCTTGTAGTTGAGACTCAACAAACCGAACTGATTCAGACAATGAGTTTGAATAGCTTCTGCAAGCGGTAGTGGCCAGTAACTCCAACACTAAACCAAGACAGGATGTGTCACTATCCTGAACCTTATCTGGATTACTTCCTTTACCATTGCTTAATAAGGCACTCTTCTCCAATATTCTATCAGCATTCTAAAAGAAGAAACAAGCAGACAAATAACAAGTTTAGCATGTACTAGTATATGAAACTCATTTCGGTGAACCAGTTCATTAGTAAGGTGGACAGGATTAAACTACGAAGTCTTCTATTTCCAAGTACTAGTACATAATAAAATCATCAAACAAACATATATCTATGTCCTATGATAGCAATGGAATCTTAAATTAGAACAGTTGTTCTTCAGCTTTAGGCACTTGTTCTACATGAACAGAGTACAGTAAGACGCAAGAATATAATACTTAAAAATAGAAAATGAGCTCATAGACCTTACCACATTCTTGGTTCGGGACCAGTACAGAACAAGGCTTTCCCAGTCATCGTCCAGTAAATGTGTCTCGGGAGAACGTAAGCGAATTTGATGAGTTTATTTGCCGGTGAAGTATGTTTTCTTCAGGTAATTCCGATACTGCCACCAAGCATTCTTAAAGATAGCAGAGGTATTAGCACAGGTTACCTCATCCTGAGTTTCCAAATTGGTCCTTCTCTATAGAGAAAAATGGGAAAATTTGTTGTATTATAACCATCATGGAGGTAGGATGTATGGGACAAAGCAAAGTAATTGTCATGAATAACATTACTTACACATAACTCCTGGACAAACACCTGCACCTGGCATTTTCCTTCATCTTCAGTATAATATTTCCAAGATGGGAAGATATGCACATACGATTTAACAACATCAAATGCAATAGATGCTAAACTACGACTAGCTGGTTGTGCTTCCTCCACAGGAATAGGCGTACTAACTGGTGGAGTTGGGGTTTGCCGTGATAGTACTGGCCCTTTGGGCACTGGAGCTGCCTTACTAACTGCTCTTGTTTGGGAGCTCTGTGGTGGAGATGGTGTTGTGTCAACAGGAACTGGGTTACTATCCGCTGGGGTTGGGGTTAGATTGGGTGAAGCTGGTTCTCTGTCCATCGTAGTAGGGGTACAATCTGCGAGAGTTTGGGTTATGTGTGGTAGGGCTAGTTCTTATGCATGTACAACCGGGGTGCTATCTCTACCAAGAGGTAGCACTGTTTTATTTGAAGACCGTGTTTTTAGTTCGCTAGATACTGGCATCACCCGCTCCAATTCAAATGGCTGATAAACAGGAAACATAGTTGAATGTACAGACATTGTATGAGAGACACATGCAATAGATAGTGTGGAAAAAAGAGGGCATGAAATAGTTGACATGTATATTGTTTAACTAAAATGGATAGCATGGCATAATTTCACATATATGATGTCTATCTAAACTGGATAGCATAGCATAACATAATTCAAAGATATGATGAATAACTAAACAGGATCGTCTGACATAATTCACCTACATGTTATCTAAGTAATCAGGATCGCATCATTTAATTCACATATATGATTCATATGCTAAACAGAGGGCATTCGATAGGATGTCTGAATTAAGAACATGGTGTTGAATATTGTGTATATGATGTCTAAACTATGCCGTGCAAGACACCGTATGCATGATATGAGCAATATAACCGTGCCAAGTTAGAGCATACACCTCAGTGGGGGAATAGGACTGGTCATCTATCTCTGAATCCATCTCTGAGGAGTTATCAGGACCCAACAAGAGATCTGCTTCGACAGGTAGCACTGTCTGCTCTGAAGGCCTTGTTTTCACTCTAGATTTTTCCATCTCCCACCCAAATAGTTGATTCACAAGAAGAGTAGTTTAATGTACAAACATTGTCGACAAATGGAAATGTAATGAAGAAAGGGATGGGAAAGATATCATTCAAATATATGATGCCTGGTTAAACAGGATGGCATTGCACATTTCACATATATTATGGCTGGCTAAAAGACATGAGACTGCATAATTCCCATATATGATATAGAAACTAAACAGGTGGCATTACAGAACATGTCTAAACTAAGCAGATGACATATATGATGTCAAAAGTAGGCACTGCAAGGCAACATATGCATGATATGACTAACATCATCATGCCAACGTAGAGCAAACACCTTGGGGGGTAAATAGGAATGGTCAGCGGCGTCCGAATCCGCCTCAGAACAGATATCTTCCTCTGGATTACAATCTGGAGAGGGATGGGGAGGGTTTGCCATTGAACCCACCATGGAGCGATGTCTGCATGACATTGTATTGCCGCGCAAAACTCTTCTTTTTTGCTCTACATGTTCAGCATGACTGTGTACAATATCTGACATGCATACGAAAAAAATATGGTGAGATTATGTAAGGAGAGCATGCAGAAATTTAGAGTGATGGTAACAACTAGTGGATCGATGTTTTTCCGTTCAACCAAAATAGCCCTAATGGATCGACGTGAATGTATAGTAATAAGTGATGCAACAAGTGTACAACCTCTTTGCCGTAGCCGTGTCGACCTCAGCATCATTGGGTTGGTCGCTGAAGCAGTTGAGGCAGAGGTGGCTGTCGGAGGTGAGGAGGAAGATCTAAGGAATCTGTAGACGGCGTCCAGGGCACTGCTCTGTTGTGATGGATCGTTCTGTCGTTGGAGCAGCTCCGGTGAGCCGTAAGACGTCAAGGCTGAAGCAGCACAAGACAGAATCGTCAGTCTCAAGTGGGATTCTAATAGCATTTCCAATAGATGATGTAAAATGGATGTAAAATTAACATCACCAAAAAGCACCTAACTACAACAGATGAGGTAAAAACTGTGACTCTGAAATTAACTGTCGAAACTGAAATTTACTGTGGAATCTGAATGCTACTGTCGAAACTGAACACAATGGTAGCAGAGGGGCACTTGACATGTAGTTTAGGGAGGGCCTGCAGTTCATCTTCAACCTGCACCCCCCTGAGCCGCCAGCCACCACCGGCCGAACCGCCGGCCCCAGCGCCGCCTCGCCGCCCCGAAACAACTCGCCATCGCCGCCCCGGCCAGCCCTCTAGGCCCCCCACCCTGAACCCTAAGATAGATAGTGGGGTACCTCTTCGGCGAGCCCCCGTCCCCGCTGCGGGTGGTTCTTCCTTAACTCCGGCGAGCCCCCTCCCCCCCAACCCCTAAAAATCGACTGACCCAAAAGTCGATTCAGTCGACTGAAGTGTGGCTTAATCGGAGCAGAGCAGCAGCACGAGCGAGGGGGGGTGCAGCAGCAGCAGCTGGGCGAGCGAGCGAGCGATCGACGAAGAGTCGGAGCAGCAGCAGCAGATCCGGCTGGTATGGACGCCGCCACCGAAGGGGCCTCGCACTGGGGGATGTGACGCCTCCGATTCAATCGTACACTAATCATACACGCAAACGTGTACGATCAAGATCAGGGACTCGCTGGAACATATCACAACACAACTCTACGAATAAAATAAGTCATACAAGCATCATATTACAAGCCAGGGGCCTCGAGGGCTCGAATACAAGAGCTCGATCATAGACGAGTCAGCGGAAGCAACAATATCTGAGTACAGACATAAGTTAAACAAGTCTGCTTTAAGAAGGTTAGCACAAACTGGGATACAGATCGAAAGAGGCGCAGGCCTCCTGCCTGGTATCCTCCTAAACTACTCCTGGTCGTCGTCAACGGGCTGCACGTAGTAGTAGGCACCTCCCGAGTAGTAGTAGTCGTCACCGACAGTGGCGTCTGGCTCCTGGGCTCCATCGTCTGGTCGCAGCAATCGGGTATAGAAAGGGGGAAAAGAGGGAGCAATGCAACCATGAGTACTCATCTAAAGTACTTGCAAGCAAGGAGCTACACTACATATGTATGCATTGGTATCAAATGGAATAAGGCTATCATATGTGGACTGAACTGCAGAATGCCGGAATAAGAGGGGGATAGCTAGGCCTTTCGAAGACTACGCTTCTGGTAACCTCCATCTTGCAGCAGGAGAAGAGAGTAGAAGGTAAGTTCACCAAGTGACATCGCATAGCATAATACTAACCGATGATCCTCCCCTCGTCGCCCTGTGAGAGAGTGATCACCGGTTGTATCTGGCACTTGGAAGGGTGTGTTTTATTAAGTATCTGGTTCTAGTTGTCATAAGGTCAAGGTACAACTCCAAGTCGTCCTGTTACCGAAGATCACGGCTATTCGAATAGATTAACTTCCCTGCAGGGGTGCACCACATAACCCAACACGCTCGATCCCATTTGGCCGGACACACTTTTCTGGGTCATGCCCGGCCTCGGAAGATCAACACGTCGCAGCCCTACCTAGGCACAACAAAGAGGTCAGCACGCCGGTCTAAATCCTATGGCGCAGGGGTCTGGGCCCATCGCCCTCTACACACCTGCACGTTGTGAACGCGGCCGGAAGCAGAACTAGCCCCGTTAATACAAGAGCAGGCTTACGGCCCAATCCGGCGCGCGCCGCTCAGTCGCTGGCGTCACGAAGGCTTCGGCTAATACCACGACGTCGAGTGCCAATAACTGTCCCCGCGTAGATGGTTAGTGCGTATAGGCCAGTGGCCAGACTCAGATCAAATACCAAGATCTCGTTAAACATGTTATCTTGAAATAACCGCGAACGCCGACCAGGGCCAGGCCCACCTCTCTCCTAGGTGGTCTCAACATGCCCTGTCGCTTCGCCACAAAGATCCACACAAAGGGTCGTCGGGAAAGTATGTCCTTCCAGCCCCCAATTCGTGAATCAACCGCGGGGACTCCTTGAGCCAACCCGACTTTAGTCATCACATGTATCATGTATAAAGTATATAGTATATACCCGTGATCACCTCCCGAGTGATCACGGCCCGATAGTATAGCATGGCATACGGACAAGAATGTAGGGCCACTGATGATAAACTAGCATCATATACTAAGCATTAGAATTGCAGGTAAAGGTAACAACAGTAGTAGCAAGGACAGGCTATGCATCAGGATAGGATTAACGGAAAGCAGTAACATGCTACACTACTCTAATGCAAGTAGTAGAGAGAAGATAGGCGATATGTGGTGATCAAAGGGGGGCTTGCCTGGTTGCTTTGGCAAGAAGGGTTCATCGGGACCTAGTCGTACTCAGTGGCATCAGCGCCGGTCTCGGGGTCTACCGAAGAAGAAGAGGGGGAAGAAACAGTAAATACGGAGCAAACAAAGCATCTCAAAACATAACGAGGCAATACCCGGTGCTAGATATGCCCTAACGCGGTGCTAGGCGATGCCGGCGAAGGAGGGAAACATTCGGAAAAGTATTCCCGGTGTTTGACGTTTTCGGAAAAATGAACCGGAGGGGGAAAAGTTGCGTGTTCGCTATGCTAGGGATGCGCGGCGGACGGAAGGGCTGCTTATCGGGATTCATCTCGTCGTTCTGAGAAACTTTCATGTACAAAGTTTTTTCATCCGAGTTACGTATTATTTTATATTATGTTTCTAAAGTTTTAATAATATTCTAGAATTATTATATTTAGCTTAAACCGAATTGACCAAGTCAATTTGACTAGTCAAAAGGATAGGTGTGGCCCGCATGTCATAGACTCTAAACCTAACTTATTTAAAAAGAGGGCCAACATGTCATCTACTACTAGAGTAACTTAGCACTAATAAAACTAGCTAAGGAGCAAAAATAATCCTAAAACTAATCCATCTATTTAAATTAGACCTAACTAATTTTGGGGCAGCCCCACACACATGGCACATCGGCCAGACACACTCACACGCTGCATAAATATCACACACACACTCCTACACAGCACATACACACACGCGCTGCTTTGGGGCAGCCCTACACACATGGGCACACCGGCCACACACACGCTGTACACACATCTACAGAATACACACATAAAGCACGTAGCTAGGAGTTACTTCTGTTCCCTTTTAACAAAACAAAGCATTTTGCGATTTTGATAGGATTTAATACAGGCATCGAAGGGATTTGGTCCAGTGGGATAAAATGGAGTTTGTCATGCAAACTTTCTACTCATATTATTTTTGCCCAAGTTAGTAGTTGGTTAGCCACCGTTTAGGGACTATCTAGAGTGTTAGTCATTGTAAAACTAGAAAAGCTAGCTAGTAACTACAAAGTACAGTAAGCAGCGGCAGTAGTAGGATGCAGCAGCAGCGCTAGTAGCAACGCATAGCAACAGCAAGTAGAGAAGTAAGTAGCAGCAGCAGCGCAGGAGCAGGCTGCGGCGGCTCGCAGGGGCGGCCGGGAGCACGGCAACGCGGGGACCGACACGTGCGTCGAGGCACAGCCGGGCGCAAGGCAAGGCGCGACGAGGAGCTGCTATGGGCGCACTGCGAGGAGCAGAGGCGCTGGGCAGGCGAGCTTGCTCTCGGACGCAAAGCGTCGGCCATGGCGGCCAGGCTCACGAGGACGACGATACGGTGACGGATCGAGCAAGGAAAAGAGGGGGATGGGGAGAGGAGCTCACCAGGGGGCGGATGGTATTCTCGGGGAGGCCGGGGACAGGCCGTAGAGGCTCGGGGAGGACCGGAGGAGCTGAACGACGCGGCGGGATGGCGGCGACCAAAACAGGGGAAGATGCCCGATCCGGCGATGACGACCTCCGCGGCTCGAGCTTGCGGGCGAGGACGGTGTGGACGAGCGACGCGGGGCTCCTGGTAGGTTCTCCCGCGGCGGAGAGCTCGTTGGTCGTGGTGACGACGACGCAGCGGTGGTGACGCGGCGATCTCGCGCGGGGCGAAGAGAGCGGGCGAGGGAGAGGGAGATGGGGGATTTGGGGGCTAGGGTTCCAGAGGGGCCGGAGGCTGCTGGTGGCGCCCTTAACCAACAGGGGGAGCCGCGGGATAGCCGGCAGCTGGCCGGGGCGCCATGGATGCCCGCCACGGCTCCCTGCTCCTGTAGCGAGATTGGGGATGACCCCAATTGGACTGGGCCTGTTCCTGCACATTTGAGGTCCAGCCCAATAGTAGTTAGGTTTTGTTTTCTATTTTCCTATTTTATTCACTACTTTTATTAAATTTAGCAACTAAGTGATTTTTGTTAAATGTGACAAATGGGCATCTAAATTCTATGCAATATTTTGAGGAGGCTCACAAAGTTTGAGGTCAATTTGAATTGTATGAATAATCGTTTATTTTGAAAAGACCATTTTATTTGCTGCTGGACCACTTATTAATTTCCTAAGAATTTATTTGTGACCCAGATGAAGTTTGTTTCAACATGTCAATGATCATAGGAATTTATAGAATAACGCGAACATTTTTGTTTTGACATTTGAAAAATATTTATTGTTTGACTTTACTTTAAATTTGAATTTTGGTTTGAAATATTTCTGAATTGTTTTTCTTAGGGCATAGTTGTGATGACTTGGCATCATTAGTGGAGGGTTACTGTAGCTAAATTATCCGGGCATCACAATTCTCCTCCACTACAAGAAATCTCGTCCCGAGATTTAAGAGGTGTTGTAAGGGGGAAAGATTTGTTTACGAAATTCTAACGAGTCTTCTCGGTCTTGGTTGCTCTTCTCTAAGAGGTCGATCCATTACGTTGATATCTTTATTTCTCTGCTCCAGGTCATCATGATGAAGCCGGCATCCTTTCTTCAGGATCTCCATCGTACTTACGACAGAATAAGGGGTGGGTATTCCGGGAGAACGGACCTCTGCAAGGTTGACCATCTGGTTGATAACATCGGGGAAGGTGTCGGAAAGTAACTCTCGAATTGAAACTTCATAAAATATTGAGAGCAAAGTAAGGAGGTATCATGGGAAGTTTCGAGCGGGGAGGCAATTTTTCAATGCCTGAAACAAAGTGCGATAGGGGTCCAGAGCAACGAGATTAAGTATTGTGTTTGTTACCAGAATAGATCACTAGGAAGGTGCCCGTGAACTACATACGATGCCACACGCGAGGAAGAACTTGGGAAACCGGGGGATGTGCAGGAGAGTCAGGTTTCAATCCTGTGGAACTGTGGGTTATGGGACCACCATGTGGGTTAAAAGTAGGAAGGCGATGACGTCTTACACGGTCATGATAGCAAGACATGTCAGAGGGTAGCCTGTCGATTATGTCGGCAACAACGTCGGTACCAAGGGCGAGGGTCGAAGAAAACCATTTTCCTGCTCGTTGAATGAGGCGGACCAGTAGGCAAAGTTCTCGTCCATCGGTGGTTACCAAAATGTCATCAACAAAAGTAACATGGTCTTTCTGACAGAATTGTAGAACGAGGTGTTTACAAAAGCAGGATAATAGTACTGCTTAGATCTTATAGACCACAAGCAACGTTAAACCAACCAATGGAAAAGAAAATATGATTATCAGATTAAACAGAACAATGGGAAGGAAAATGTGTTTAAACACATATTCAAGGGTATATCCTTCCCAAGGACATGCAGACATGATATCCATGACAGGATATAATGTAGATAACTCTTTAGGAAAGGGGGAAAGAAATTTCATGAAATTACACATGCAACGGTGTTTGGATAATTGATGAATAAAATTTAGTATTGTGCTTCAAATGTTCTTATTGAAAAATCGGAGTACCACAGACAAGCTTCGAGATAGCATTGACATGGTCACTGGGTAAAGATCAGACTTTGGATACACATAGGATCCATCAGGAATAACTTATAGAATAAGCCTTACAATTTCCTCATGGAAGAATGGATAACCTTGTGGAAAAGGAATCTATAACAATAGGGCCTTCGGTTAGGTGTGCTAGGCACGACATCACCTTAATGGGTCCCGTAAAGATGTCGTAACTCCTGGAAATATGTTCCAACCATCATATCTGACCGAAATTCAGATCTGATTGGGGTCAGGATACCTCAGACTCAGGATGCCTGAGAAGAAAAGGTGCAACACAATTGACAATACGACATTATAGAATTCTCGGGAAACAAACTATGGAAGCGAGTTCTGAAACAAGAGTTCATCATTTAACCAAGGAGAGGACGAGGAGGTGGCTGATGAACTCAGGGACAATTCATTGAGATTTTCAAAAGATGGATTTCCAAACTTATGTGAACAAGGAGATAGCATTTGTCAGATCAAATGATATAATGAGGTATGCTCATGGAAAACATACACGGTTAAACGTTGGTTGTAAGGTGCACCCGAAATATGGGCTTAGGTAGCATGATCAATGTTAGAATGGTGATTTGATACCCAATGGTCTAAGAATGAAATATCGACCATTAACTTGAAAGCAATAGGGTTGCTAGAAGTTTTGAAGTCACACAACATGGTTCAATTGTCGGTTTTCCGGTTAGAAACATCACGGGGACCAAGGAGCGAACGGATATGGCAAGGAGTATCACTTGTATCCAGAATTCTTAAGAGGTGGTGAAATTCTCACGACATTCTTGACATAAAAGATGGTAATACTCCCAGGTAAAGAACAAATGCTGGATAGAAAGGATCTCAAGATATATCACGAAACACGAACAAGTTTGTGTTGAACGGAAGGCAATAAAGTGTTCGATGATAATACAAATCATCGAGGGCAAGGATGGTACTTCTCATCATGAATTCAATTGATAACCTGGAAAGGGTCAAAATGTTGATGATGATCACGACACACTTGTCGAGGGGGTTTCATGAGGATATAATCAATCAGCGATGACATCAAGCAAAAGGAAGGGTGAAGCGAAAGTTAACAGAACCATGGGTATGAAACAAACTCGAAATCAAGTTTGCTATTCAAGGAGAAATAATATGACAAGGAAGATCGATGTAAGATTAGCTCACTGTCGAAATTTGTGCTCCGTGAAGAAGGACCAGGTAGCACAGTTAAAAATTAGCCCAATAATGGTATAGCCGATCAGGCTAGGAATGACTTGAAGAATTATTAAACTCATAAGCAACGAAAATTAATTAGGGTTATCGAACCGGAATGCTGAATCGGTTCACATATCGGTGTTCTCGGTTGACGACAACCCGGAACCTAGAAAAATTGGAATCAGTGAGTAATAATAGTTAATGAAGAACCCATAAGAAGTTATGCAGTCCCATGATATTATCAAGATATCATAGTGTAATACTCGACAGTAGATCAAAGTAAAGGTTGGACAGGTGCAATGATCTGCACAAGGCAAGTACTCCAACTTGTCCGAGAAATGGTATTAAGGAGAAAATATGGTCGGAACCTTGATTGCAAATGACCAAACATAGATACAGGATGAACTTATAACAAGGGGATTATTATCATTTTCAGGAAGCTTTGATGGTATGTTTCACATTGGGTCCATGGGCATGAACGCAAAGGCTCAAGGTCGACTCCCACTTCTTCCATGCATTACCTTTCATTTTACTTCTCGCTTTTGATGAAGTTGTAGTGTAGAAATTTTATCTAGCAAAATACCAGAAGAGTATGACTCGTGAAAACCTTCGAGTTCACACATAATAAGGAAGGCATAGGTTCAACCCGTCAGGGTATCATGGAAACATATACCACAAGCTTCAACAGTAAATACCACCAGCTCGAAAACAGAGCATGGTTGAGAAAGCAGAGGATACAATTTACCAAAGGCTTTATATTGAAGGAAATATGCCCTAGAGGCAATAATAAAGTTATTATTTATTTCCTTATTTCATGATGAATGTTTATTATTCATGCTAGAATTGTATTAACCGGAAACATAACACATGTGTGAATACATAGACAACCAGAGTGTCACTAGTATGCCTCTACTTGACTAGCTCGTTGATCAAAGATGGTTATGTTTTCTAACCATGAACAAAGTGTTGTTATTTGCTTAACGAGGTCACATCATTAGTTGAATGATCTAATTGACATGACCCATTCCATTAGCTTAGCACCCGATCGTTTAGTATGTTGCTATTGCTTTCTTCATGACTTATACATGTTCCTATGACTATGAGATTATGCAACTCCCATTTGCCGGAGGAACACTTTGGGTGCTACCAAACGTCACAACGTAACTGGGTGATTATAAAGGAGCATTACAGGTGTCTCCAAAGGGAGATGTTGGGTTGGCGTATTTTGAGATTAGGATTTGTCACTCCGATTGTCGGAGAGGTATCTCTGCGCCCTCTCGGTAATGCACATCACATAAGCCTTGCTAGCATTACAACTAATATGTTAGTTGTGAGATGATGTATTACGGAACGAGTAAAGAGACTTGCCGGTAACGAGATTGAACTAGGTATTGGATACCGACGATCGAATCTCGGGCAAGTAACATACCGATGACAAAAGGAACAACGTATGTTGTTATGCGGTCTGACCGATAAAGATCTTCGTAGAATATGTAGGAGACAATATGGGCATCCAGGTCCCGCTATTGGTTATTGACCGGAGACGTGTCTCGGTCATGTCTACATTGTTCTCGAACCCGTAGGGTCCGCACGCTTAAGGTTACGATGGCAGTTATATTATGAGTTTATGCATTTTGATATACCAAAGGTTGTTCGGGGTCCCGAGATGAGATCACGGACATGACGAGGAACTCCGGAATGGTCCGGAGATAAAGTTTGATATATGATAATAGTGTTTGGTCACCGGAAGGGTTTTAGAAATCACTGGAAGGGGTTCCGGATGTTTCCCGAAATGTTTGGGTACGAGAACACTTTATTTGGGCCAAAGGGGAAAGCCCACAAGGTTTTTGGAAAGCGCAAAAGGAAGTTTTGCGTAGTCCATGGCGTCTGGCCCTGGAGTCCGAGAAGGACTCTTGCCTATCGGGTGAAACCGAGTTTGTGAAGGCTTTAACTCCAAGTTTCGACCCCAGGGCTCAAGATATAAATAGAGGGGCAGGGCTAGCACCAAAGACAGATCAAGAAACACAAGTTGATCCACGTGATCTATTACTTAGCCGTGTGCGGTGCCCCCAGCCACCATAGTCCTCAATAATACTGTAGCGGAGTTTAGGCGGAGCCCTGCTGCTATAGTACATCAAGATCGTCACCACGCCGTCGTGCTGACGGAACTCTTCCCCGACACTTTGTTGGATCGGAGTCCAGGGATCGTCATCGAGCTGAACGTGTGCTCAAACTCGGAGGTGCCATAGTTTCGGTGCTTGATCGGTTGGATCGTGAAGACGTACGACTACTTCCTCTATGTTGTGTCAATGCTTCCGCAGTCGGTCTGCGTGGGTACGTAGACAATACTCTTCCCTCTCGTTGCTATGCATCACATGATCTTGCGTGTGCGTAGGAATTTTTTTGAAATTACTACGAAACCTAACAGTGGCATCCGAGCCTAGGTTATTTATGTTGATGTTATATGCATGAGTAGAACACAAGTGAGTTGTGGGCGATATAAGTCATACTGCCTACCAGCATGTCATACTTTGGTTCGGCGGCATTGTTGGACGAGACGACCCGGACCAACATTACGCGTACGCTTACGCGAGACAGGTTTCCCCGACGTGCTTTGCACATAGGTGGCTTGCGGGCGACTGTCTCTCCAACTTTAGTTGAACCAAGTATGGCTACGCCCGGTCCTTGCGAAGGTTAAAACGGAGTCTATTTGACAAACTATCGTTGTGGTTTTGATGCGTAGGTGAGATTGGTTCTTGCTTAAGCCCGTAGCAGCCACGTAAAACTTGCAACAACAAAGTAGAGGACGTCTAACTTGTTTTTGCAGGGCATGTTGTGATGTGATATGGTCAAGACATGATGCTAAATTTTATTGTATGAGATGATCATGTTTTGTAACCGAGTTATCGGCAACTGGCAGGAGCCATATGATTGTCGCTTTATTGTATGCAATGCAATCGCGATGTAATGCTTTACTTTATCACTAAGCGGTAGCGATAGTCGTGGAAGCATGAGATTGGCGAGACGACAACGATGCTACGATGGAGATCAAGGTGTCGCGCCGGTGATGATGGTGATCATGACGGTGCTTCGAAGATGGAGATCACAGGCACAAGATGATGATGGCCATATCATATCACTTATATTGATTGCATGTGATGTTTATCCTTTTATGCATCTTATCTTGCTTTGATTGACGGTAGCATTATAAGATAATCTCTCACTAAATTATCAAGAAGTGTTCTCCCTGAGTATGCACCGTTGCGAAAGTTCTTCATGCCGAGACACCACATGATGATCGGGTGTGATAGGTTCTACGTTCAAATACAACGGGTGCAAAACAGTTGCACACGCGGAATACTCAGGTTATACTTGACGAGCCAAGCATATACAGATATGGCCTCGGAACACGGAGACCGAAAGGTCGAGCGTGAATCATATAGTAGATATGATCAACATAATGATGTTCACCATTGAAAACTACTCCATCTCACGTGATGATCGGTTATGGTTTAGTTGATTTGGATCACGTAATCACTTAGAGGATTAGAGGGATGTCTATCTAAGTGGGAGTTCTTTAATTAATTTGATTAACTGAACTTAAATTTATCATGAACTTAGTCCTGGTAGTATTAGCATATCTATGTTGTAGATCAATAACTCGCGTTGTTGCTTTCATATGTTTATTTTGATATGTTTCTAGAGAAAATTGTGTTGAAAGATGTTAGTAGCAATGATGCGGATTGGATCCGTGATCTGAGGTTTATCCTCATTGTTGCACAGAAGAATTATGTTCTTGATGCACCGCTAGGTGACGGACCTATTGCAGGAGCAGATGCAGACGTTATGAACGTTTGGCTAGCTCAATGTGATGACTACTTGATAGTTTAGTGCACCATGCTTAATGGCTTAGAATCGGGACTTCAAAGACGTTTTGAACGTCATGGAGCATATGAGATGTTCCAGGAGTTGAAGTTAATATTTCAAGCAAATACCCGAGTTGAGAGATATGATGTCTCTAACAAGTTCTATAGCTAAAAGATAGAGGAGAATCGCTCAACTAGTGAGCATGTGCCCAGATTGTCTGGGTACTACAATCGCTTGAATCAAGTGGGAGTTAATCTTCCAGATAAGATAGTGATTGACAGAATTCTCTAGTCACCATCACCAAGTTAGTAGAACTTTGTGATGAACTATAATATGCAAGGGATAACGGAAACAACTCCCAAGCTCTTCGTGATGCTGAAATCAACGAAGGTAGAAATCAAGGAAAACATCAAGTGTTGATGGTTGACAAGATCACTAGTTTCAAGAAAAGGGCATAGGGAAGAAGGGAAACTTCAAGAAGAACGGCAAGCAAGTTGCTGCTCAAGTGAAGAAGCCCAAGTCTGGTCCTAAGCCTGAGACCAAGTGCTTCTACTGCAAAGGGACTGGTCACTGGAAGCGGAACTACCCCAAGTGATTGGCGGATAAGAAGGATGGCAAAGTGAACATAAGTATATTTGATATACATGTTATTGATGTGTACTTTACTAGTGTTTATAGCAAACCCTCAGTATTTGATACTAGTTCAGTTGCTAAGATTAGTAACTCGAAACGGGAGTTGCAGAATAAACAGAGACTAGTTAAGGGTGAAGTGACGATGTGTGTTGGAAGTGGTTCCAAGATTGATATGATCATCATCGCACACTCCCTATAATTTCGAGATTAGTGTTGAACCTAAATAAGTGTTATTTGGTGTTTGCGTTGAGCATGAATATGATTTGATCATGTTTATTGTAATACGGTTATTCATTTAAAGATAATAAATTGTTGTTCTGTTTATATGAATAAAACCTTATATGGTTACACACCCAATGAAAATAGTTCGTTGGATCTCGATCGTAGTGATACACATAATCATAATATTGAAACCAAAAGATGCAAAGTTAATAATGATAGTGCAACTTATTTGTAGCACTGCCGTTTAGGTTATATTGGTGTAAAGCGCATGAAGAAACTCCATGCTGATGGGCTTTTGGAATCACTTGATTATGAATCAGTTGATGCTTGCGAACCATGCCTCATGGGCAAGATGACTAAGACTCTGTTCTTCGAAACAATGGAGCGAGCAACAAGATTTGTTGGATATCATACATACTGATGTATGTGGTCCGATGAATATTGAGGCTCGCGACAAGTATCATTATTTTCTAATCTTCACAGATGATTTGAGCAGATATGAGTATATCTACTTGATGAAACATAAGTCTGAAACATTTGAAAAGTTCAAAGAATTTCAGAGTGAAGTGAAAAATCATCGTAACAAGAAAATAAAGTTTCTACGATCTGATCGTAGAGAAGAGTATTTGAGTTACGAGTTTGGCCTTCAGTTAAAAACAATATGAAATAGTTTCACTACTCATGCCACCTGGAACACCACAATGTAATGGTGTGTCCGAACGTCATAACCGTACTTTATTGGATATAGTGCAATCTATGATGTATCTTACCGATCTACCACTATCGTTTTGGGGTTATGCATTAGAGACAGCTGCATTCACGTTAAATAGGGCACCATAAAAATCCGTTGAGACGACGCCTTATGAACTGTGGTTTGGCAAGAAATCAAAGTTGTCGTTTCTGAAAGTTTGGGGCTGCGATGCTTATGTGAAAAAGCTTCAACCTGATAAGCTCGAACCCAAATCGGAGAAATGTGTCTTCATAGGATACCCAAAAGTTACTATTGGGTACACCTTCTATCACAGATCCGAAGGCAAGATTTTTTGCTAAATTTGGAAACTTTCTGGAGAAGTAGTTTCTCTTGAAAGAAGTGAGTGGGAGGAAAGTAGAAAACTTGATAAGGTAATTGTACCTTCTCCTTTATTGGAAAGTAGTTCATCACAGAAATTTGTTCATGTGACTCCTACACCAATTAGTGAGGAAGCTAATGTTATGATCATGAAACTTCAGATCAAATTACTACCGAATCTCGTAGGTAAACCAGAGTGAGATCCGCACCAGAGTGGTACGGTAATCCTGTTCTGGAAGTCATGTTACTAGACCATGACGAACTTGCGAACTATGAGGAAGTGATGATGAGCCCAGATTCCGCAAAATGGTTTGAGGCCATGAAATCTGAGATATGATCCATGTATGAGAACAAAGTATGGACTTTGATGGATTTGCCCGATGATCGGCAAGCCATAGAAAATAAATGGATCTTCAAGAGGAAGACAGACACTGATAGTAGTGTTACTATCTACAAAGCTAGAATTGTCGCAAAAAGGTTTTCGACAAGTTCAAGGTGTTGACTACGATGAGAGATTCTCACTCGTATCTATGCTTAAAGTCTGTCCGAATCATGTTAGCAATTGCCGCATTTTATGAAATCTGGCAAATGGATAAACAAAACTGAATTCCTTAATGGATTTAATAAAGAAGAGTTGTATACGATGCAACTAGAAGGTTTTGTCAAATCCGAAAGGTGCTAACAAAATGTGCAAGCTCCAGCGATCCATATATGGACTGGTGCAAGCATCTCGGAGTTGGAATATATGCTTTGATGAGTTGATCAAAGCATATAGTTTTATACAGACTTGCGGTGAAGCCTGTATTTACAAGGAAAGTGAGTGGGAGCACTACAACATTTCTGATAAGTATATGTGATTGACATATTGTTGATCGGAAATAATATAGAATTATTCTGTAAAGCATAAAGGAGTGTTTGAAAGGAATTTTTCAAAGAAAGACTTCGGTGAAGCTGCTTACATATTGAGCTTCAAGATCTATAGAGATAGATCAAGACGTTTGATAAGTTTTTTCAATGAGTACATACCTTGACAAGATTTTGAAGTAGTTCAAAATGGAGCGGTCAAAGAAAGAGTTATTGCCTGTATTACAAGGTGTGAAGTTGAGTAAGACTCAAAGCCCGACCACGGCAGAAGATAGAAAGAGAATGAAAGTCATTCCCTATGCCTTGGCCATAGGTTCTATAAAGTATGTCATGTTGTATACCAGATCTATTGTATACCCTGCACTGATTTGGCAAGGGAGTACAATAGTGATCTAGGAGTAGATCACTGGACAGCGGTCAGAATTATCCTCAGTAACATAAGGATATGTTTCTCAATTATGGACGTGACAGAAGGGTTCGTCGTAAACGGTTACGTCAATGCAAGTTTTTGACACTGATCCAGATGATTATAAGTCTCAATCTGGATACATATTGAAAGTGGGAGCAATTAGCTAGAGTATCTCCGTGCAGAGCATTGTAGACATAGAATTTTGCAAAATACATACGGATCTGAATTGGGCAGGCCCGTTGACTAAGATTCTCTCACAAGCAAAACATGATCACACCTTAGTACTCTTTGGGTGTTAATCACATAGCGATGTGAACTAGATTACCGAATCTAGTAAACCCTTTGGGTGTTGGTCACATGACGATGTGAACTATGGGTGTTAATCACATGATGATGCGAACTATCGATGTTAATCACATGGTGATGTGATCTAGATTATTGACTCTAGTGCAAGTGGGAGACTGAAGGAAATATGCCCTAGAGGCAATAATAAAGTTATTATTTATTTCCTTATTTCATGATGAATGTTTATTATTCATGCTAGAATTGTATTAACCGGAAACATAATACATGTGTGAATACATAGACAACCAGAGTGTCACTAGTATGCCTCTACTTGACTAGCTCGTTGATCAAAGATGGTTATGTTTCCTAACCATGAACAAAGTGTTGTTATTTGATTAACGAGGTCACATCATTAGTTGAATGATCTGATTGACATGACCCATTCCATTAGCTTAGCACCCGATCGTTTAGTATGTTGCTATTGCTTTCTTCATGACTTATACATGTTCCTATGACTATGAGATTATGCAACTCCCGTTTGTCGGAGGAACACTTTGGGTGCTACCAAACGTCACAACGTAACTGGGTGATTATAAAGGAGCATTACAGGTGTCTCCAAAGGGAGATGTTGGGTTGGCGTACTTCGAGATTAGGATTTGTCACTCCGATTGTCGGAGAGGTATCTCTGGGCCCTCTCGGTAATGCACATCACATAAGCCTTGCAAGCATTACAACTAATATGTTAGTTGTGAGATGATGTATTACGGAACGAGTAAAGAGACTTGTCGGTAACGAGATTAAACTAGGTATTGGATACCGACGATCGAATCTCGGGCAAGTAACATACCGATAACAAAAGGAACAACGTATGTTGTTATGCGGTCTAACTGATAAAGATCTTCGTAGAATATGTAGGAGCCAATATGGGCATCCAGGTCCCGCTATTGGTTATTGGCCGGAGACGTGTCTCGGTCATGTCTACATTGTTCTCGAACCCGTAGGATCCGCACGCTTAAGGTTACGATGACAGTTATATTATGAGTTTATGCATTTTGATATACCGAAGGTTGTTCGGAGTCCCGAGGCGAGATCACGGACATGATGAGGAACTCCGGAATGGTCCGGAGATAAAGTTTGATATATATGATAATAGTGTTTGGTCACCGGAAGGGTTCCGGAAATCACCGGAAGGGGTTCCGGATGTTTCCCGAAATGTTTGGGTACGAGAACACTTTATTTGGGCCAAAGGGGAAAGCCCACAAGGTTTTTGGAAAGCGCAAAAGGAAGTTTTGCGTAGTCCAGGGTCCAGACGCCAGGGTCCCTGGCGTCTGGGTCCAGACGCCGGGATCCCTGGCGTCTGGCCCTGGAGTCCGAGAAGGACTCTTGCCTATCGGGTGAAACCGACTTTGTGAAGGCTTTAACTCCAAGTTTCGACCCCAGGGCTCAAGATATAAATAGAGGGGCAGGGCTAGCACCAAAGACAGATCAAGAAACACAAGTTGATCCATGTGATCTATTCCTTAGCCGTGTGCGGTGCCCCCAGCCACCATAGTTCTCGATAATACTGTAACGGAGTTTAGGAGAAGCCCTGCTGCTATAGTACATCAAGATCGTCACCACGCCATCGCGCTGACGGAACTCTTCCCCGACACTTTGCTGGATCGGAGTTCGGGGATCGTCATCGAGCTGAACGTGTGCTCGAACTCGGAGGTGCCGTAGTTTCGGTGCTTGATCGGTTGGATCGTGAAGACGTACGACTACTTCCTCTGCGTTGTGTCAACGCTTCCGCAGTCGGTCTGCGTGGGTACGTAGACAATACTCTTCCCTCTCGTTGCTATGCATCACATGATCTTGCGTGTGCGTAGGAAATTTTTTGAAATTACTACGAAACCCAACATATATATCCGTGGAAAGGCTCACAAGGTTACTTGAATATGATGGACACCGTCGGATAATAATCCCACAAGAGGTCTAGTGGTCTACAAAGGAGTTGATTTGAGTATCGGTACTCTATCAAAGGAAGAAGGAATGCATGTGCATCATATTATAGAAACAACTAACTAATCAAAGCTCAAATGCAAAGGAATTATGAATTCCAAGACAAGGGATTAGAAGCAATGCTCTGATTAGGGATGGATAAGTTGAATAGCCTTAGGGGTACAATCAATGCCAATTTGAGTGGTCGAGATCCAGCTCATGTCCGGAATGACGTCTGAATCAGAAGGATAAGTTCCAGGGAACAACGGATGATTGTGTGCATTCACACACATGTTGAATCAAAAGGATCAGAATGACAATCACAAATGTTTTTAAATTAAATTGCTAGACCAATGGAATTAACCGGAATGCAAGTATGCAAGAATTCCAGGAAGAACAGGCTGTTGAGGATTTTCGAAAGATCAAATATTATTTCGAAGTCTTTTGCGGAACACAAGAACAACTGGGAATGAGTGGATACTTAATAAGTGCGAGGAATTATCCGTAGGGGTATTTCTACGACAAGGAGCTACAAGGCAGTGGTACAAGGGATTCTTAAAAGTCGGAGAGCAATTCGATGCATCTTGTAACAACAAGAGAAACTCAGAGTAATTGTATGAACACAAAGTGTATGTCGTTACCCATATGGATATATCGGTAGTAGGGAATTAAAAAGCAGAGGGCACAAGGGTCTCGGGAATGATCGAAGAGCATTTTCAAAATCTTCTGGTGCAGTAGAAGATCGTTTGTGATAAGGGGCTCTCCGGGAGAAGTAGTTACGAGAACCTAGAGTCAGATTTAGTAAAATCATTTAACCTGAATAGAAGAGAGATCAGACTCCCAGAGTATAGATCGAGGAGTAAAATATCCTAATACCACCCAAATGGCGACGTGGACCCGTAAGGCACACAGCCATGTTAGTAAAAGTTTTGCAATGTCTAGACTCGACTTCGGCCAAGGAGTGTGGAAGGGGGATTCCTACAGGCAGTCGGCTCTGATACCAACTTATGACGCCTCCGATTCAATCGTACACTAATCATACACGCAAACGTGTACGATCAAGATCAGGGACTCACGGAAAGATATCACAACACAACTCTATGAATAAAATAAGTCATACAAGCATCATATTACAAGCCAGGGGCCTCGAGGGCTCGAATACAAGAGCTCAATCATAGACGAGTCAGCGGAAGCAACAATATCTGAGTACAGACATAAGTTAAACAAGTCTGCCTTAAAAAGGCTAGCACAAACTGGGATACAGATCGAAAGAGGCACATGCCTCCTGCCTGGAATCCTCCTAAACTACTCCTGGTCGTCATCAGCGAGCTGCACGTAGTAGTAGGCACCTCCCGAGTAGTAGTAGTCGTCATCGACAGTGGCGTCTGGCTCCTGGGCTCCATCGTCTGGTCGCAGCAATTGGGTATAGAAAGGGGGGAAAGAGGGAGCAAAGCAACCGTGAGTACTCATCCAAAGTACTCGCAAGCAAGGAGCTACACTACATATGTATGCATTGGTATCAAATGGAATAAGGCTATCATATGTGGACTGAACTGCAGAATGCCGGAATAAGAGGGGGATAGCTAGGCCTTTCGAAGACTACGCTTCTAGTAACCTCCATCTTGCAGCAGGAGAAGAGAGTAGAAGGTAAGTTCACCAAGTGACATCGCATAGCATAATCCTAACCGATGATTCTCCCCTCGTCGCCCTGTGAGAGAGCGATCACCGATTATATCTGGCACTTGGAAGGGTGTGTTTTATTAAGTATCCGGTTCTAGTTGTCATAAGGTCAAGGTACAACTCCAAGTCGTCAAGTTACCGAAGATCACGACTATTCGAATAGATTAACTTCCCTGCAGGGGTGCACCACATAACCCAACACGCTCGATCCCATTTGGCCGGACACACTTTTCTGGGTCATGCCCGGCCTCGGAAGATCAACACGTCGCAACCCTACCTAGGCACAACAGAGAGGTCAGCACGCCGGTCTAAATCCTATGGCGCAGGGGTCTGGGCCCATCGCCCTTTGCACACCTGCACGTTGCGAACGCGGCCGGAAGCAGAACTAGCCCCTTAATACAAGAGCAGGCTTACGGTCCAATCCGGCGCGGGCCGCTCAGTCGCTGACGTCACGAAGGCTTTGGCTGATACCACGACGTCGAGTGCCCATAACTGTCCCTGATGGGGTTACGTACCTAGGGTAGGGTCACGGACCTGTCCCAAGTAACTTACCCTAAGTCATCCCTAGAAGAGGTCGCCTTCCAGTCGACCAACGAGGACTCACTCGACCAACGAGGACATACTCGACTGGCCTGAAGGACTCGACCACTAAGACGCACTCGACCACCAGGAGGTCAAGAGGCACTCTGCACCGCAACGGTCTGTAATTAAGTAGACTTTATGATAGTAAAGGCACTTTATGTGAGGCGTTACCAGTAACGCCCAGACTTAACTCACCTTAAACCTTCTCCTACGTGGGCTGGCTGGGGTCCTGGCGCACTCTATATAAGCCACCCCCCTCCACGGGCAGAAGGGTTCGGCACCTTGTAATCCATACATTCATAATCCACTCGACCGCCTCCGGGCTCCGAGACGTAGGGCTGTTACTTCTTCCGAGAAGGGCCTGAACTCGTACATCCTTTGTGCTTACAACCTCTCCATAGCTAGGACCTTGCCTCTCAATAC